>NC_142600.1:52451111-53651111 GCF_041222555.1 Hakea prostrata | reverse complement strand
TCTTCTCTGGATAAGGGAAGGCCCCGGTTACTTTCGGACGAAGAAGTAAACCCCTCCAGGTGGTCGGGAAGTTAAGATCTGATGGAGGCGCTCGACAGAAAAAGTATTGTTCGCGCCATCTTTTGTGGTTAGAAGGGCAAGTTCCTTTGACAAGGATGCTGCCCCTCCAATCAAGTTCAGCCTTATTGCGTTTGGAAAGAAAGACCCATCCGGGAGGATGGGAGATAGAAAGAACATGAAAATGTACAAAAAGAGAAAGAGATGGCGTAATGCCAAGCTCAAAACACAAACCCAAGAAGCCGACGATGAGACGCCAGCTATTGGGGAGGAGCATTCCGGGACAAATGTTCCAAGTGATTCAAAACTCATGGAGAATAAAGGATTAAAAAAGGGAAAGCGAACCCCGCTTTCCAGTGCATCTATGTACAGAGAAAATTCACCCGAAAGGGATGAATCAACCCTCTCATCAAGGTGGGGAGCCCTAACCTGATAAGAGGAAGGAAGGTCAAAATCTTGGACAGCTGAAAGAAGGGTTTCTGCATTATAAATGGAAGGAACAGAGCTAGGTCCACCATTGGACCCGGAGGTTTGAGGCTGCCTAGAAGAATCGACGATCTAGGAAGATCCAGACTCGAGAAGGACAGGAGAAGTTTCGGTTTTTCTTTCAAAACCTTTTTGAGAAACTTCAGCGAACTCCTGCTAGAGGACGGTTAGGGTTTTGTTATCACTATCCGACTGTTCGGGAGCAGGAGAAGCAAAAGCATCACTGCTATCACCAACATGGGGTACTAAAGAAGCCCTATCGTCCGCCATTACTCGTTTCAAGAAACTACAAAAAGAAAAGACCAAGAAACTTACCGATTCAAGGAGACGGAAGCTTGAGAGCAAGAAGGCGCGAAGCGCACAACAAAGGTTCAAATTCCAGACAGGAAGAATGAAACCTACGAAGACAACGAACCGCTTTTAAAACTCCCGCACGAGTGTTCGGGAATCTGAACGATCGAGATTGATTCAAAATCAACGATCAAGATTGAAAGACGTTTTGAAAGTTTGAACTCACGAATCCAAAATAGGCGTTCGGAAACCGTCGCTTGGATGACGTGAGCCACGACAGATCAACTACATTGGAGATACGTGGCCTTACACTCACAACGCTCGAGGAAAAGTGACCACCGCATTAAATGTGATATGACATTTAATGAAGCACGCAGAGATCATCACCTGACGACGAACCCAGTTAAAAACCAAGCCCTCGGGATCGACCGAATGCTTGGTCTGGGGGGCTCGTGATATGGGGAGTTTATGATCAGACCGGGTTCATACTTGGTCCGACCCTCGACCCCGGTCGAGACGGAGAAAACCGAATCGCTCCCGAGCGAACCGGATCCGGAAGATGGCTTGCTGAAGAAGAAAGATTATTCGGCTGCAAGCGTGCCCTAATCTTACTTATGGATTAGGGTAATCACCCTGATGACAGCAGACTCAAACTGACGGCTGCGGATAATCATCATCAAAGGGATAACTATCGCATAACCTAACGGTTATCTCAGGAGTCCTCTACTAGCCCAAACTAGTAGAAGTCTATCGCTCAACGGATCTCATTGATAAGATCCAACGACTACCCGAAGAAGGCTCGAGTGCATCCAACGAAGGAGATTCGAAGGTACACTCTATATAAACCTCACTACCATACAAGGTGAGGGACGGATCAATCGATCAAAAAGAATACTATCTGAGACTCAGGCTCAGATACATACTGATAGATCCAAACTATCAGCATCCTGCTATATAGATCACCTTTCCCGTTTCTTCATTCATTAGCTCTGTGCTTCTAGCAGAGCCGTTTGTGATTAAGTTCATCAAGTGACTTAGCCTTCGGAGGTGGACTCCCGACCCCAGCGGTCGGGCCACATCTGACGCTTTCGTTTTGCAGGACATCACGTGGAGATCCAAGGGCTGAGCAGATTTTGGATGCATCAAATGGTTTATCCGCTTGCAAAAGATTTTAGAATTTGACTCTCTAGGTTACCCACGGGTGATTTATTAGAGCCAATTTTGGGCATTTTGATTTTGGTCAAATTGGATAAAATTGAAGGTACCCGTAGGATCCTTTTGTTGTCAATTAGCTTTCACCAAAATTTCATTTCGTTTAGACTTCGAATTGGTGGCAAATTAGTGATCATTCACTAGTGAGGTTGAGAACTACCCTTTTTAACCTAGTTTTTCAGATTTGGGTTTTCATGGGAAGATTTTAGGATATCCTTTGAAACCCAAATTGGCTCTAATTCGTGATAATTATTTCTTTTTCATAAATAGGTTAATATATCATTAATCACTAATTTGTGGGAGTGGATTCTTGGATTTGAAGGAAGAACAAAGTAAAATGTGAGGAATATACTTAACTTTATATTACATGTGTAATGATGTTAGTTACTTTTCATTATTGATATCTTGTATTGCTTTAGTATTATCTTGTGGTTATTTTATGTCTTTTATTAAATATGAATTCCTATAATTTATGTTTATTATTACTTCTGATGTTGCTCCTTGCTTTGAAATCTATTGTTGTTGTTATGAAATGGAATATGATTGTATGAGAGGAGAAATATTATTATTTCCTCTACCTTGTATTTTCTACTAGGGTTGTGGGTTCACCCATTGCCCTAGTGATATTATATGATTGCTTATATTGTGGTTGAGAATGGGGAATGCCCTTTCGGCATTTCTGCCATAGGATACTAGAGGAGGCGGTATGGGACGCATTCCTAAGGTGCCCTTGGCTCTTTCCCGATTACTGATTTACATATTCAGGGCATGTCTAGAAGTGTTTGGTTAGGTGACCTCATGAGTACTACTACCCTTTCGGCAGGGGTATTGAAGCCGGTTAACCCGTGATGTTAGTGGCTGGGTCCTGTGTGTCAAGCAGGCCCACTGTCATCATAAGATGGTAGGGTTGCATATAATAGACAAGGGCTCATGGGCACTCAAGACTGGTGAAATGACCCGTGAGAGGACATGGAGAGCATCCTGTCCATTATATGTGGATGACCATAGGGTTAGGGGTCAACGTAGTCTGAGTTGGTTGGTGCCATAGGATACGTTGACTCTAGGTGGGAAAGTATCGAACCAACAGGGTATTAGGCATGAGCGGAGATATTGGATATTGAACTGAGTTGGTTGGTGCCATAGGGGAAGTATCTATACCACATGTAGTACGAGACTGTATGACTTTGCATTGGCCTAGGATTATCCTTGACACGCGCCAGATCTTATACTAATGGTGATGTGAGAGAGTGGTGACCTAATCCCCAACCATGGCTTGACAGGACTTTACACAACAACTGCGGAGAACCCAACAGACGTGCATCAGAGCCGTGAGGGAAGAGTGATGAGACCGCCCAAAGAAGACTGGTGTGTGACTTAATGCGTGTCTACCATAGAGACTTCATGATAGAGTTAGGAGCATAATCATTCATATATCATATCATTGTCATTAATTACATTATCGATATTCATGTTGTATGTGTGGTGTGGAATCTTGTAAATGAATGCATGATATGATGTTGAGTTGACCTCACTGAGTTCTGTTGAACTCATTCCTTTTATATGTCTTTTTCTATTAGATTATACTGCAGGTTATGAAAATTTTCAAATGGAGGATTCGTTGCTAGTATATCTTCTTGAAGGAGTGACCAAAGAAGAAGTGGATGTACATGGAGCTTCATGCAAGTGTTAAGACTATTCTTTTGGGTGGGATTCCATTAGAGAACTAGTTTAATTTATTTTTCCGCTGCGAATAAAACTACTCTGTTTTCTTTTCAAAACTCTGATGTTATACCTTTTATTTTGAAGAAATGGATGATTGTAACCATTATTTCGGTTTTGATAACTTAGTATGATAAACTTGATTAATTCTTGTCCATTTAATTATGCTATATCATGTTTTGTATGGATTTGTCACTGAACCTAGATCTTGCGGTGTATCACCCCCCGGGCATTCGGATAATGACCGGATCTGGCTGGGTGGGGTGTGACACTATCCCTCAAATCTTTGAGCGCCTTGAAAAAAGGTAGGCACTTTTCTCCTGACTGTGAGATGAAACGGTTCAACGCGGCTACTCTCCCCGTTAAGCATTGCACATCCCGAACAGTTTTGGGGGCTTCCATATTCACCAAAGCTTGTTTTTTGGCCGGGTTAGCCTCAATACCATGAAGCCCAAGAATTTGCCTAACGAGACTCCGAAGGCACACTTCTCCGGATTCAGCTTCATTTGGTATTTTCGCAGTACTGAAAATACCACTGTTAAATCTTCAATATGCTTTGTCCTCGCAGTGCTTTTTACCAGCATATCGTCAACATAAGCTTCCACATTCTTCTTGATCAGATCTTTACAGATTTTGTTGACGGCTCTTTGATAGGTAGCCCCTGCATTCTTCAGGCCGAACGGCATGACTTTATAATAAAAGCTCTCACGATCAGTCATGAAAGTCGTAAATTTTTCATCCTCCTGGTTCATGAGGATTTGGTTATATCCTGAGTAGGCATCCATGAAACTCAATGTTTCATATCCTACTGTTGCATCTATCAACAAATCAATCTTGGGCAATGGGTAACAGTCTTTAGGGCAAGCCTTGTTAAGATCTGTGTAATCTGTACACATCCTCCACTTCCCATTTGCCTTTTTGACCATTACTACGTTGGCCAACCAGATTGGGCATTCAATGGGTTCAATGAAACCAAAGTTCTTCAATTTTTCAACTTCGCCCCGAACAGCTTCGTACTTTTCTATGGAGAAATTTCTCCTCTTCTGAATAGCTGGTTTCACCTTTGGATCTATCCAAAGTTTGTGCTCTGCAACTTGCCAATCAATTCCCGGCATGTCATCTGCAGACCACGCGAACACATCACTATTTTGTTGAAGAAAAGACTTCAACTCTTCTTTGAATTCCTCCAGTTGCTCAGATCCGATATAAGTGACTCTTTTTTCATCATCTGGATACAACTGGATTTGCTCCAGTTTCTCTACTGGCTCAGGCCTTTGCATTTCTGCTTCGTCCCGATCATCTTGTACCTCAATTGGTAGCGCTATCACCTTTCTTGGGCCCTCCTTATCTTTTAAATAGGCAACATAACATTGCCGAGAAATTCTCTGGTCAGATGAAACTTGACCGATACCCATCTTCGTCGAGAATTTTTTTTCAGGTGCTTTGTTGAAACGATAGCACCTAACTTTGACAAAGATGGTCTCCCGAGGATGATGTTATAAGCCGGGAGCTCTCGAACCACCAAGAAATTTACCCGAATGGTAGCCTCCTTGGGGAAGCTTCCAGTTGACAGGTCCAACTGTATAGATCCTTCAGCTATTGCAGACGATCCTACAAAGCCATATAGCTGAGTGGATGACGGCTCCATCAAGTCTTCATCCACTTTAAGCTTTTGATAAGCTTCATAAGATAAAAGGTCTGCAGCAGACCCGATGTCAACCAAAACCCTGTGTACTTCATGGCGCGCAATCTCTACCTTGATGACTATGGCATCATCGTGAGGTAAATAGACACCTCTTTCATCTTCTTCACCGAAGGTGATCGAACCCTCACCATTCGGCCTTTTACGCTTCTGCGTTTCTCCGGTCCCAATGAACTTGGATTTTGCTTTCAGCCTCCGGAGTGACTCAGGTTCGGGACCTCCAAAAATTGTTAGGATTCGTGATCGAGTAGCATCGATCACCTCCTTACCTTTCTTTGACTTAGGAGCCTCCGCCGGTTGGTCTGGGCTAACCGAACGGTCCCTTTTGTTACCTGTGTCTCGCAGTTCCTCTCATCTTCTTCTGAAAAAATTGGACAAATGTCCCTGAGATATTAATCTCTCAATATCTGCCTTTAGATGTCTGCAATCATTGGTATAATAACCGTAATCCTTGTGGAAATGTCAATACCTTTCTCGATCTTGCTCCCCAGGCTTTGTAGGAAGCTTTGGAGGCCATTTCAAGATATTCTGTCTTTTGATAATATTAAGAATATCAGCCCAAGGAGTGTTTAGTGGAGTATACTCACTTTTACCGGGAGATCTCTGGCGCCACGCTTGATGAGGCTTTCCGACTCGATCACGAACATTCTGCTTTGGCTTCTGCTTGTTCTCAGGAGCCTTCTGCTCTTTCACAGGAACTTTATTGTCCCCCTGGCGTGCATCTAGGATCTCCGTGACTTTTGCTTGCTTTTGGCATCTATGTACCAGTTCAGCATAAGTAGTAGGCATATCTTGAAGTAATAACTCCAAGAGTCCTCAGTTAGTGAGTCCAGTGAACAAAGCAGTTTTAGCTACTTGCTCATCTAAATTCTTTATCTCCATTGTAACCCTGTTGAATCTTTTTAGGTATTTCCGAATCGATTCGTTCTTCCCTTGTCTAATAGTAAACAAGGTCTCCTCGGTCTTTTTGATTTGGATTCCACTCTGGAATCGTCCTATGAATTTGCGTGCCAACTCGTCAAAATCCACGATCTTTCCCGAAGGGAGATTCGAGAACCATTTTTGTGCTGCTCCGGTCAAGGACGAACCGAATACCCTGCAAAGGATTTCATCAGAATTACATGCAACTGCCATAGTTTGCTGATAATAACTGATGTGGGCAGTGGGATCTCCCAAACCATCGAATGTGGAAAAAGTCGGCAAACGGAAATTATGGGGAAACTGAAATCCGGCTATGGGCCCAGCAAATGGAGTTTTTTGGATAACCGAATAGATATCATCAGTTATCCTTCCTCTCGCCAGTTGTCCGAGCTTTTGATTGATATTGGCCAATTCTTGACCAATATGTGTTGACCGATCTCTCACGACCCGATCATTACCTCGAGCAACACGATCGTTCTCTCGAGCAACGCGTCTAATAGTTGGTGAGTGGGTTCGTACTCCTACTACCAATCTTGTATTTGAATCAGTCGCACTTCCTTGCGGTTCGTCGAACCGATCATCTCGCCTAAGAAGATCTTCAGTTCTCCTAGGTTCTCTTTCGCGCAACCGGTCACCTTCCCGGAAATTCTAACCGACATTTTGCTCATTGATCAATCTTTGATCCCGCTGTAATGCACGTCTTTCTGCATCACGTTGATCAGGTGCTTGTGGTATCACCACTTGTCTGGTCAGAAAACGGAGTGCCTGACTTATCTCCAACATTTGGAGTTTTAGTTGATCCAGTTGATACTGGAGTGGATCTGGAGGATTATTACCCCCCTAACCACCATCTACTTCAAGTGGTCGACTTCTCTGTGGAATATCTGGATTGTTTACTCCGGGAATTTGGATGCCAGCTTCTCGCTGGGCCGCAGCAGCTGCTGCTGCTGCTGTCGCTGATCTAGTCACCATGACTTTCTGAAATGTTTCCCACAGACGGCGCCAAATGATGCGTCCAAAATCTGCTCAGCCCTTAGATCTCTTGAGAGTGACCTGCAAAATAAAGCGTCAGATGTGGCCCGACCGCTGGGATCGGGAGTCCACCTCTTCATCAAAAACGACTTTGCTAGAACACAGAGCTAAGGAATGAATAATGAGAATATGATTCAGATTGTATGTATCTGTGTGTTTTCGTCTGTCCCTACCTTGTGGGTAGGTGATGTATTATATAGAGTGTACCTTTGAATCTCCGTCGTTGGATGTATTCGAGCCTTCTTCGGGTAGTCGTTGGATCTTAACAGATAGATCCGTTGAGTGATAGACTTCTACTAGTTTGGACTAGTAGATGACTCCTAGGATAACATGATTATTATTTGGTGGTTATCCGTATGGTAGCGATGAGTGACAGCCGCCGAAAACTGCTAGCCGTCATTAGGTTGATTAACCTAATCTGAGCATATCGGATTAGGGCGTGCTTGTGACAGAGTTAGTTTTCTTCCTCAGCAAGCTATCTCCTGGACCCGGTTCGCTCGGATGCGAGTCAATTCCTTTCGTCCCGATCGGAGTCGAGGGTCAAACCAAGAATGAACCTAGTTCGGTCATATGTTCTCCATATCTATATGTTTTTGTTTCTACTCAAGTTAAGAGTAATATCTTTGAATATATATATATTTTTTAAACACTTCGATTTACCTAAGAGTAAAAAAACAAAGTGGAGTTTCCAGCCACAGCCATTGTTTGTTGATAATAACTAATATGGGCCGTGGGGTCCCCTGATCCATCAAAAGCCGTAAACGCTGGAAGCCTAAAGTTATGTGGAAATTCGAATAGAGCAATAGCATCGGTGAAAGGAGTCTTTCAGATGATTGAATAAATATCATCAGCCTTTCTACCTCGAGACAGTTGCCCCAATCTTTGATTTATGTTGGCAAGTTCTTGGCCAATATGAAGTGACTGTCCATCCTCCGTCCGAACAGTTTCCCTTCCAGAGCGTCTTGAGGTCGATGAATGGGTATGGACTCCCCTTCATCTCCTCACGGTTGTTCCCGTTCAGCTCGCCTGCGGCCTATCATGCGGCTCATCTCTCCCGAGAGGTTCGCCGACTCTGACTTCTTGGACTAGATCCTGACGGTTCCCTTGACAGTTTTGGCCGTAATTCTGGCCTTCGCCCTGTCGTTTATCTACTTGATGTGACAGGTGCCGGTGCCGGGGCTATTGGTGGAGCCAAAATTGCTTCTTGTGCGCGTTCTCTTGCCTATACTTGGTCAGGTGCTTGCGGTGCAACTACCTGTCTGGTTAATAAATGGAGCGTTTGTTGCATTTCGAAAAGTTGAGTTTGTAACTGCTCCATTTGTTCCTGGAGAGGATGGGGAGGGTCCTAATTTTCTTCCCTTCCATCCTCCTGAACTTTTGGAAGTCTGCTTCCTTCGGGTCTAATGACCGGAACCTCCATCTGAGAGCGAGTGTTAATTTCTCGTAAAGCCGCTGCTGCTGCTGCTGATCTAGTCACCATGATTTTTCAAAGCATTTCCCACAGACGGCGCCAAATGATGTGTCCGTAAATTGTTAAGCCTATAGATCCGTGAAGATGACCTGCAAAAATGATGTTAGACGTGGCCCAACCACAGAGGTCGGGAGGCCACCTCCGAAGCTTAAGTCAATAACTGGACTGATCACAAAAAGCTCTAGCTAATCGCAGAGCATAGGAATAATGAATACGTAATTAGGAAACGATTCAGATACCTGATGGGTTGTTCGTCCTTGGTTTATATAGATTTTACTTCTAATCTTCAACCGTTGAGATGGCTTCTTGATCTCCTTTAATGACCGTTCGATCCTAGGGTTTTTCCCTAGATATTCGGGGTCGTAAGTAGATATTTTTCCTGGCACGATTTCCTCTCCGCTTCATGATAGTCACCTCCTGAAAGTTAGCTTTTCCTACCATAATATTCGGGAAGTCGTACCAGACTATTAATTGATGTGCGGTGCCCTTATGATCATTAAATTAGGGTTTGAGTAAGTCCTCGTCACGGTTCAACCGGAACATAGATTATGAACCCGGTTTGAAACGTTTGGTGCAATTTTCCTCATATCAGGCGTGCTTGTGATTGAGTAAGTTTTCTTCCTTAGCAAGCTGTCTCATGGACCCGGCTCGCTTGGAAAAGAGTCAATTCCTTTCGTCCCGATCGGAGTCGAGGGTCGAACCAAGAATGAACCAAGTTCGATCAAATTTTATCCGTATCACATATCATCTTGCATCATATCGTGACTTGTATCGTATGATTTGTGTATTATGAAACGACTTGCCTTGTTGAGTTCTTTTGAACTCATTCCTTTTGTGCAAATGTTGTTAGATTATCCTGCAGGTGTAGAAGACCCTGATGGCGCACTCTACGAGACGAGCTATGATCCCGCATACTACCCTTCGGGTGATAGCTACGATGAGAGTCAGGGTTATTGTGCCGAAGAAGATTAGGTTCGTACCAGGGTTAGCCCCACCGTGGTGAGGGAGCGACCGTGCTGGGTTCACTTCGTCCACACTTATGAAGAAATAATCATTAAAATAGAAGAAACCCTTGCTTGGTGCCCCATTTCCCTGGATTACTCTTAAACACTTGGATATGTTGTATTAACTCTTATGGATTTATTCTTGATACTGGTTGTAACTAAATTTGATTAACCACTTTCCGCAGTTATTGAAGGAGTGGCTCCTGATCATTCTTTCTCTTTTGAGATTACTTTAATATGTAATTGATACTTGATAATTTCCGCACTCTGATTGATTATCTTTTCTTATTCACTTGATTTGATTATTACATGCTTTAAACATTGATTATATTGTTCGTGATTATGTTATTGTGTATGTGGGAGGCATGGCTGCTCGATCCTTGGTCCTCGGGCTGTGGATCACATTCCCAGGTATGCCAAATAGGATACTGGCTGGGTGGATGTGACAACCCAATAGCGTAAAGATTCTAAGTATCCAAGAGGGAGATGGTTACTCTAGGGAGGGAGACACCAGAATGGACTGCCTAGGCACAGAAGGGAGGCTATCATACCAGAACAAACTATCTAGTGCACGGAAGGGAGGTATCCGACTCTGAGTAGATGTGACTCAGTAGATGACTTGCATTGGGCTAGGTATAACTCTGACACATGCCAATAATCATGCCAATGGTGGTGAGTGATAGTGTTGACTTGAACCCCAGCCATGGATTGTCCGAGATGTATGCAAGACCCAATTACCACGGAGAACCCAAAAGACGTGCTTCAAAGCCGTGAGGGAAGAGTGAGTGAGACCTACCCAAAGGCTACCCAGAGGAGTATGGTGTTTTATCTTAATGCGTGTTTGCTACTAGAGACCAACATACTTAGAGTTAGAAGCATACTTGTATTCATTGTTTCATATCATTGCATCATGCTTGTTTTGAACTGCTTGTAGTTGTTTATTGTGATTGAACTACTTACTGGGTTCTATTGAGCTCACCCTTCAGGGGATATGTTTTTAGATGACTTTGTAGGTTTGGAAGAGATCCCGTGCACCAGTATGGAGGACCCTTATTTGATGCAGCTGCAAACTCATTGGGAGAGCTAGTGACCAGTGGTTTGACCAGTACACCGGTATGGACCACTTTGATGGCTCCTCTGATAGCAATAGACACCGCCTTGTTCTCCTTTGGGATCGTGAGTTAGATGCTGATATGAAGATGCAGGTGCATAAACCCTTGGCGAAGAAGATGAAGATTGAAGAAGAAGAAGAAGACGAAGAGCCTATGAAAGATTTAGAATAGTCTTAGTCTTTATTTCTTCTAGACTTTTATTTTGATTGTAATAACTTTAGAATTACTTTAGAGTTTTGATCTACTCTCTGCATTGACCTATAGAGTTATTTTCAGCTATACTCTATAGTTTTCATTATTGGTATCATTTTATTCCACACTCTGATTATACTTCAAGATTATTTCTTTAATTTGTTTCTTAATAAAGTTAAACATTGATTATTTCTTTGCTCATGATTGTGTTATTGTGCAATGTGGGTATATGATCAGCCTAAACTTGACCATGGGACTTGTGGATCACACCTATGGGTATAGCAATTAGGGTATTGGCTGGGGGGATATGATAGAGTGGCATCAGAACCCAAAGTTTTCGGACAATCATAACACAGTAATGGAGCATCCTTGAGTCATAGATCTAAAAGTGACTCCAATATTCTTAGAAGTGAATAATAGAAAACATCTGAATAGAAACAAGTATTAGTAAAGCATAATACATCAAGTATGAATAATGCACAATAACCATGGTTATAAATTTTAAATAAACATACTCATTAAGGCAATAAAGGAAATGCATAATGTACAATAAGAAAGTGGAAAAAAATGAATTTCATTAATTCTTAAAAAAAAATTACAAGACTGGGAAGTAAATACATCAGTGATAACATAAATGGAAAAATCCTATAACTCCCTATCTACATGATCGTCTCTGTGAATCGAGTTGATCTCTTATAGCTCGAGACTCCTCTTCTAATCGTGTCAACCTCTCTCCCATAGTGTATATTTATGTCTCTGTCCTCTCAAGTGGGGAGGTGATCGCTGACAACTGAGAAGCCACACTCGAAGCCTCGGAAGTCGAATATGAAGGACCTCCAACCTCAAAGTGTCGAGGTGGAACAGTATCCTCCTCATCTCCTTGATGACCCTCATCTCCAACACCATCCTGACCATGAGATGGAGCCTGAGCTAGAACCTCAACATCATCCTTATCATCGTCCTCACCCTCAGACCTCTCTGCCTCATGCATCTTCCTGATCATTCTTGTCACATCCACCCAGATGGTACCCTATCTAGCATACCCGAGTGTGTGATCCACAGCCTTGAAGATCAAGTTTAGGGTGATCATATCCATATAGCACAATAACATAATCAAAAGCAATGATAAATCATTGTATTAAAGTAAGTTAAGAAACAATCAAGTATGGATCTTAGAAAGATTACAAAAGTATATCAGAGTGCGGAATGAAAGATACCAAATAAAAAAGATAACTGTAGAGTATAGCGGAAATATACCCTACAAACAAAGCAGAAGGTAGATCGAATCTCTATAGCGTAGTCTAAAGCTATTACAATTAAAAGTAAAGTCTAGAAGAACAAAGAGTAAAACTAATCAAATTCTTCCATGGGCTCTTCTTCTTCTTTAGTCTTCATCTTCTTCACCTTAGGATTATGCTCTTGCAATTTTGGATCAGCTTCTAATTCACGATCCCACCAGCGAATGAGACGATTCCTGCTACTATCAATAAGAGCCCTTAGTGTGGTCCACACCAGTGTACTGGTTGCACCACTGGTCATAATCTCCTCCAATGATATTTGTAGCTGTACCATATAGGGAAGGGTCGTACTGGTGCACGAGACTTCTTCGGTACCTGCAAGGGCATCTAAAACATATTCCCCGAAGGGTAAGCTCAAAAGAACTTAGCAAGTAGTTCAATCAATAAACATCTACAAACATTCCAAGCAAACATAAATGCAATGATATGAGACAATGAATGCAGGTATACTTCTAACTCTATATATGCTAGTCTCTATTGGCAAACACACATTAAGATAAATCACCATACTCCTATGGGAGGTCTCAAATCACTCTTCCCTCAACCTTCCCTGTCTTTTAGGGTTCTCCGCGGTAATTGAGTCAAGGCATCATTCTCGGACATTTCATGGCTGGGGTTTAAGTCAACACTATCGCTCACCACCATGGGCATGAGTATTGGTACGTGTCAGGGTTAAACTTAGCCCAATGCAAGTCATCTATTGAGTCACATCTACTTTAGGGTCAGATACGTCCATTCCTCGCTTCCCGCTATCCTTTCCGGTACCTTTCCCCCTAATCACCGTCTCCTTCTTGGCTACGTAGACTCTTAACCCTGTTAGTCATCCACACATAATAAATGAGAAGCTCTCGTGTCCTCTCATGCTTCCCACACTCTTGAGCGCCCACGAGCCCAAGTCTATTACATGCAACCCTACCAATGAATGGCCCCCACAAAAATTGATTTATGTCCTCTCATGAGTTGGTTACCGGTCTTAAGCACCCACAAATCCCCATTGCGATAGGGTCAGATATGACAGGGTGTCCTTAGCCAAACATTTCTAGACCAAACCTAGGTATGTCAACCAGTAGTATGGGAAAGCGCTAAGGGATACCATAGGAAAGCTTCCCATACCACCTCCACTAGTGTCCAATGATAGAAACGCCAAAAGGGCATTCCCCATTCCACAACCACAACCTAGGCAAACACATCACATCATGATTCCATACATATCACAATATAATCCAATTCACATTCTTAGCATTCATAATCAATAACAATATGTAAATCGAATCATGAGTAGCCTACTGTAATTGCAAAAGTAAAACATTATAGAAAAGAGTTTTAAACAGTAGTTAACATATGCAAACACAATCTAACAAGTATAGAATGCAATTATGTAAATTGTGAGTGAAAGTACTCACCTTGTATCCAACTTTGTAACCTACAAGTAAGAGATCAAAGAGCAAGTCCAAAATCACCTAAACAATCCTAAACAAACATGTATAGAACGTAAGGAACAAACTCTAATGATCGGAGACTAAACAGAGGCAAAATAGAGGTAAGTTGCTATCAGCAACACCCTTGGTTGATGGTATCGACCAAGCATTCCGTGTATGGACAGAAACTCCCAACTTTTGTCGAAAACTCTTCGAAATACATTGGAACACTCCGAAATTAATAGGAAATTCTAAAACAACATACTAAGACTATCTATGATGGTCTAAACATCTAATAAGGCCATTGGAATAGAATTCCAACAAATCACCTATTAGGCTTAAACTGCGGATTCTCACGGAAAGGCTAGAATGAATAGGGATTCATTCTAAAGATAAGAAATAGTAGATCATGCATATAAAAAAACTTAGGAATGAATCTAACATGGATTAGAATAAAAAACTACAATAAGAGTAAATCATGGTCTCATGCTAGATCAAAACATAGAAAAACACCATATGGCTTCATGAAAAACATAGAGTGAATGGAGATTCACTCTAAGACTTAGAAGATCAGAGGTTGGGTCATTACAGTAGTGTAATATCCTCCTCACGATCAAAACAAATAGCAAATTTAGTAAAGAGAATAGATTAATGAAGTATAAGATTGAATACCAACCTTGTAGAAGAAGATTAATGAAGGAACCTTGCTTGGATGCTTGGAATCAACCTTGGGCTTGAAGAGGAGCCTCTAGGGTTCTTCTCAAGTTCTCCAAAAGTTAAGAGGCAACGTGTTTAGGTTTAGACCGAGGTTACATATATATAAAGATCCAAAACCTTAAACTTCCAAAATTGGAACAATTCTGCCCAAGACTGCTTTGGTCGATGGGGCTTGGTCGATGGTATCAACCAAGGAGGATCGACCAAAGGGTCCTCCCTTTGAAAATTGCTGAATTTTGGATCTCAAAGGCCAAAACAACACTTGGGTCCTCAACCAACTTAAGGAAGGGTCTTCCCTGACTTCCAGGACCTTCCAAAGTTGTCAACACTGTACTCAAGGTCAAACTTCCAAGTCAAACTTCATTCAAGTCACTTCTTCATCCAAAACAAACAGAGTCTTAGGATCTATACTATGGACTTCCGGATTTGGGTTAGGTGGGATTTCACTAGTCTGGACTCAAAAACCTCTCCTAAGTCTCAACAAAGCTCCTTTGCATCCTCGAGACTAACATCGAAGAGTTGGAAGATGAGTGTCAATAGTTGACCGACTGCCAAGTTCTTGACCCCAGGATACTCGACTCAATCAATCAATGACGTGCTGCATGATGATGGCTAAGTCAATGTGATGCCCAATGTAAATGTTGTAGATGACGAGTGCCTCCATCATTGTAACCCTATTGTGATGACCGACCTTCTGAATAATGTTTCACTCGATGATGCGAGCGATGACTTGAGCCGAAGGAATCATCTCAGTGCCGCTCCTCGGACTATAACAATGAAGGTCATCCAAAGCGTCTAGCAATTCTCATGAAGCTCATGTGGGAGTAGTGTCTTTGTAAGGTTGATGCCTACCGAGATCCATCAGCAAGAACCTGGGTAGTGTGGTACGCCAAGAATACAAGCTAGAACTCTCGTGGTGTGAAATCCAGCCCAAACCCTAACATAGACACCCTATTTGTTTTGGATGAAGAAGAGTTTGTTTGATGTTTGACCTTGAAGTTGGACCTTAAGTGCAATGTTGATATCCTTGGAAGGTCCTAGGAAGTCAGGCGGACCTCTCCTTTAGTGTAGATCTGAAGACCCGAAATGAAGGAAGAAGGCTTGTAGGCCATCTCAGTTGAAGACATGGTGTTTGAACCCAAACCCATAGAAAATTGATGATGGAATTCCCTATTTGAAAACCTTGTCTGTAAAATCCAGCCCTATTCTAACCCTAACCCTAACCCGGATCCACTATTGTTTTTAGGTCCGAAGACCTGAAGCGGTGGTAGAAGAGACTTATGGACCCTTTTGATTGATAATTATGAGTCAGAGACCGAGCCCATGGACATTGACGATGATACCCCTTACTTGAGTACATTGTCGGTGTTTAATGAAAGTTTGTGCATCGGAGAAGAATGATTTAGTTGAAGTACCTAATGAACTCCCGTGCACAATCTGAAGGTATTCCCCGAAACTAGACTTCTTGATTAAATTGTAAAAGAAAACCCCATTCAATTTGACCTTGTATAGCCCTCCAAATCCCTGTTTGAAGTTGCTGAACTAAACCTGATTTTCTGCTGAAAAACATTTTGGTCGGTCCTCTTTGGTCGATGCCATCGACCAAGGACCATCGACCAAAGTTTCCCAGTCAGACAAGTTAATGATTCTTGGAATATTCCCTATTCTATTTATACTAGCCTCGTGTTTTGAGCCCTATTGCAATCATTTTCACTCCTGAGAACGTGGGGGGAGCTTCCCAAAGCAACTCCTAGGCATTTGTGAAGAAGACTCCACCAAAACTCATTGTTAATCATTGTTTCTTGTCTCCATCTACAACTACAAGGTATGATTCATCACTTCCACTCTCTATTCTATCTTTTTCTATTCTTTTCTATCCCTCTCTTGCTGTTGAGACCTTGGGGATGGTGTTGCAACCTTGCAACCATCAATCCGAGTGTCCACTCTTGTTTAACCTATAATCCTCTCACCTATCTATTGATGCTATGCCCCCATTTCAAGCCTAGCATATACATTCCTTGATTTTCTTCTTAACATCAAGCCTCCTTGTACAAAACTGAGGTATATAGTATGCTATGTACATGTTTATCACTAGCATATGATCCTAATCGAATTTCTATAAGTTCTTTTAGCTAATGCATGCCTTTTTAATGCCAATGCAATCAATTTCAATCCATGCTATGATGCTTGTCTCTTGAACTTAGTAGCTCAGTTTGGGGCTTTCTATTTAGGCCATTGGATTATGTTAATTCCTTGATTTGTACTCGTACTGTTCTTAAGCATTCCTTCAAGTTCCGGATTGATCTGAACCCCGGAAGACCAATTTCGGACCAAAATCCCCAAAACCCACTATTCTGTCCCGAAGACATTTTGGTCGATCCTCTTTGATCGATGCCATTGACCAAAGACCATCGACCAAAGTTATTGCTAACAGCAACCTTAGCCAGTTTTTACCCATTCGACATCCGATCTTCCCGATTTCTTCTCTAACTTCTTATTTATGTTTGTTTAGGGTCTTAACATTACTTTTGGACCATTTCTTGGTAATTCTCGATTCATCATCAACTCAACCTAAGGTAAGGATGGTTATCTCCATAAACATATAGGCCATAAACATATGTTTGGTGCTTATACTTAAAGAACATAGTCTCTTAATTGCTTTTGATTATTATAGGACTATTATACATATTTTAGAACAGTAGTATTGTGATTTCTTATACTCTTGTTAGAATGGTTTATTACTCTTGTTATTTATATTCATGATGGATCAATTTGATATTATGATTTAACTCTTATCATGAAGATGTATTGAATGTATGAGAAATGATGGACTTGAATATGTGATTGCCTAAGTATAACTTGGGATTGGAGAGTGTCCTATTGACGCTTCTGTCCTTGGGCATCGGAGGGAATAGTATGGGATGTTCTCCGAAGGTGCCTATCGACACTTTCCCGGGTTATTGGATGACATACAAAGGATTGTCTAGTTGTGTGGCTAGGATTGTCCTTGTCATGTCAGACCCGAATCGGAAGGGCATTGAGACCAAACGACCCGTGATAGTGTATGGTTTGATGGGTGCTCAAGATCGGTAACCAACCTGGGAGAGGACATAAACCATGCTACGGATACCCGAAATGGGCCATTTATTGGTAGGGTTGCAAATAGTTAGACTTGGGCTCACGGGCGCTCAAAACCGGTAGCCAACCCGTGAGAGGATGTGAGAGCTTCCCGTTTACTATTTGTGGATGACCAATAGGGTTGATGAGTCCATAATCTGGGATTACGCTGACTCTAGTGTGAAGGATACCGGAAAGGATCGCCAGGGGCGAGGAATGGACGTATCTGGATCTGACTTGATACGACTGAGTAGATGACTTGCATTGGGCTAGGCTTTACTGTGACATGCACCAATACTTATACCAAATGGTGATGTGAGAGAGTGGTGACAAATTCCCCTACCATGGTTTGAGAGGACTTTACCCAATTACCGCGGCAGTCCCAAGATACGGAACGGGTTGAGGGAGAGTGACTGACAACCCAAAGAAGTATGGTGCTATGACTTAAAGCATGTCTACCATAGAGACTAGCATTCATAGAGTTAGAATCAGATTTGCATCATATGTCTCATATCACATTGCATTATGTTATGATCTGTATTTGTATGATGTTAAATTATGGAATAACTACCTTGCTGAGTTCTTTGAACTCATTCCTTTTGTGCAAATGTTGTTAGATTATCCTGCAAGTACTGAAGACTCTGATGGCACATTCTACAAGACGGACTTTGATTCCTCATACTACCCTCTAGGTGGTAGCTTCAGTGAAAATCAGTGTTTTGGTGCTGAAGAGGATTACTCTTCGTACCAAGGTTAGCCCCACTATTGTGCGGGAGCGGCAGAGCTGGGCCTTCTTCGTCCACACTTATGAAGAGACGATCATTAGGATAGAAGAAACCCTTGTCTAGTGCCCCATTTCCTTGGTTTATTATGGAACTTTTGGATATGTAATTAACCTTCTCTGGATTACTTTTTTTTAACTTGGGATTGTAATTAACTAGATTATTACTACATTTCCGCTGCTTTGAGAGAGTGATTTTCACTTATTCTCTCATCCTTATGATTACACTTATACATTGATATTATCTATTTCCGCACTCTGATTAATTGAATCTTATCTTATTCATGATATCTATTATCTGTTGCTTTTACCATGATTATTTTTGTTCATGATTGTGTTATCGTGTATGTGGGAGGCATGGTCCCTCGATTCTTGATCCTTGGACTGTGGTTCACATTCTCGGGTATGCCAGATAGGGTACCGGCTGGTGGATGTGACATTGTCTGATTTGGAGATGAAATGCACCTTGATGTGTAAGAGCTTGGTTGATGGATTTGAGGCCTAGTTGGACATGTTTTGGAAGGTCCCTCAATGCTTGGTAAGTTGCTTGTTGAGTTGGGAGAATCCCCATCAAAAATATTGAGGTTTGGAACTTGAAATCCCTATTTTTGGGCTTGCTGTCAGCCTAGGTCGATTGGCTGGGTAGACTAGGCCAATCAACCCAACCAGGCTGCCTGGTGAGGGGCTTATGCGTAAAACTCTGTTTTTTTAAAGGTTTTTGGTGCTCTATATATTGGAATTTCGTGGTAATCAGCCCCATTATGTTCCTAAGCCTTTGGAGAACGTGGGAAGCACCCTAGAGCCTTCTCCTCAAGCCAAGGAAGATCCCCAAGCTTTGCCTCCAAGTTTCTATTTTGATTCTTCTTCAACAAGGTTGGTATTCTACCTCTTTCTTCTCTAATCTCTTCTCTTCTACTATTCTAGCTTAATGTTTTGATTGTGGAGAAGATGTTACACTACTGTAACTACCTATTCTCTGATCTCCTTGTGTCTTAGAGTGAATCCCCAATCACTCTATGCATTCCTTGAAGCCATATGGCAACTCTCCATGCTTTTGATTGGTTTTGTTAACATGATTCATCATCCTTGTAAGTTGCTGTCCTAACCTATTGTAGACTTGTTTCTTATCAATTTCTAAGCGTGATCTACTGTACATTTTCCTCTTTGAATGAATCTCCATTCATTCCAACGATGCTATGATCTCCATATCTGATTTTCTAAAAGAGATCATTGATATCTTCATGCATGCATGTTTAATCTTAATTCTCTAGCATGTTAGATCCATTCTCATGTTAGTATTCATCTCTGATCTATTGCTAATGTTTTATTAGAGTGAAACCTTGTTCACTCTAATCCCTCCTTTGAATCCATGGTGTGTTTGCAATGAAAACCATGTTGTTTCCAAATTAGAAAGTCATGTTTCCAAATTAGTAAGTATTGTTGTAGGTATGATTTTTTTTTTTTTATCATAGATGGTGTTTAATCCATGCTAGATAATCTTAGTATGTTTGTGTGAGGTTCCCCTTCGAATTTCGGATCAATCGAACTTCAAACGAAGAAGTTATGACCAATTTGGTGTTTGCTGTCAAACATTGTAGACTGCTTGGGTCGACTGGGCAAGGCAATTTTTAGAATTTGGTGTTTGCATCATGTTATGTCTTGTATCATATGGCTTATGTTTTATGGAATAACTGCCTTGCTGAGTTCTTTTGAACTCACTCCTTTTGGCAATACATTTTGTTAGCTCTTCCTGCAGGTACTACTGTTGACTATGATGGTCAACACTCTGAAGACCAAGTTGGTGACTCACACAATATTGGTTATGGTGACTAAGTTGATGAAGACTATCAATACGAGATTGGTACTTATCTGGAGTAGTCCAGCTTTTACACTTGTGTGACAGCGATGGGATATCATCCTATTCTCTTTTGACCTTTTATCTGATTCGTTGAGACTGTAGTTTAGTTGTTCCCCTTTTAGTTGGGAACCGGTTGTAACCCTTATTTTTATTTGATCTACCTTCGCTAATGTTGTAGAGGGAATTTCCACCTCAATTCCGCATGTTGACTATGTATTTTATTGGTATCTTTTCCGCACTTTGATGTTCTTTTGTGATCCTTCTGAGATCCTTTCTTGACTTTTACTATTAAAGTTATTGAATACAAAGATCTGTTATTGCTTTTGATTATATTATTGTGCTAAGTGGCTATGATCGTTCCTAAACTTGATCGACGAGACCGTGAATCACTCCCCAGCTAATCCAGATAGGGTACCCCCTTGGTGGATTATAGGGTGGATGTGACACAAGGAGTGGCCCGGGTGTTGTGAGGAGTCATGAGAGCTTTCCGCCCCAATAATATGTGGATTACCATAGGGTTAGGGAGTGGAGTCCAACAGCGGTAGCCAGTCTGTGTGGGTTCTCATTCCTAGGTTGCGAAGGTTACAGAACCGAGTTGGTTGGTGCCATAGGGGAAGTATTTGGACTCCATATAGTGTGTTATCAATATGACCTTGCATTGGATTAGAAACCCCGACATGCGCCAGTACTCATTGCCAATGGTCGTGGTAAGAGAATGTTGACTTAAACCCCAGCTATGGATGCCTAATGAGGACTTTACCCCTTTACCCAGGATCCCAATTGAAGTAATCAGCCCGTGAGGGATCAGCGTGACTAGACCTACCCAGAGGAGGGCTGGTGTTATATCTTAAAGCATGTCAACTATCTAGAGACTTGCATAGTTAGATCTTAGTAGCATTCATACTATTGCATATCATTCATATCATATATGCATTGCCGATTGTGTTGACGTATGGATGAGAAATGTGTTATCCTTACTGAGTTCGTTAGAATTCATTCCTTTCTTTGTATGTTCTACTAACTATACAGATGGTTACACGTCCTTGGAAATTGGAGACAATTCGTATGATCAAACCCTCTCATATAAAAAAGTGTGGCACCGTCAGTGGGAGATGGAGATAACATGCACAAAACCCCCTACCGATGCTTAGAATGCGCTTATAGCACCCATTGATGGCTGAAGGAGGCAAATTGCCTAATATTTTGAGGATCATATGGAGAAGAACTGGAGAACTGCTCTGCTTGCTAATTTAGAGAATCAGTTCTTAGCCTTAGAGAAAGAAAATGGAAAGAAACTCATTTAGTTTATTTTGATTGCTTCCGCTGAACTCGTTATTTCTTTGATTATTGATTCTTTTTTTCATTCTTTTATTGGAGTATTTGGACTCTTGTAATCCTTTGATTAATTATTTGAACTTGCTCGTGCTCTTGATTTATCTATACTTGCATTTATTATTATTATACTAGAGAGAATGAGAACTCACTGTACGAAAGAAAGAACAGTAGATCATAGTCAAAAAACTATCATAGGAATGAATCTAACATGCTTTAGAAATGAAAAACTTAGAATGAATATTCATTCATGAAGATCACCCTTGATTTCCCTTCAAAATCATCATGTGTTGATTCACAAAGTAATAGAGTGAATGGAGATTCACTCTAAACTATAGAGGTTGAAGAAGAGGCCATGCTAATGACATAAGACCTTCCTCTTAATCACAGAGACAAGAAGAAACCAATAAGAGAGTAGATCAATGAGAGAGTAAGAGTGATTACCAACCTTAAGGAAGAAGATTTGTCGAAGAATTTTGGTGAATGGTTGAGGATCTTCCAAAGCTCCAAAGAGAGTGCTAAGAGAGGCTTCCCACGTTCTCTTGAGACTTTAGAACATTATGGGGTAGTTTAACACGAAGTTATACTATATGGAGCTTCAAAAACCTAAAAACACAGGGATTGACAAAACAGTCCCTGGCACCTTTGGTCAGTTTGGGTTGGTTGATCTGATCTACCAAGGGTGATTGACCAACAGTCCCAAAGAGGCCAAAAATCAGGTTTTGGAAGTCCAAAAACCAAAATTTCAAAGGGGGCTTTTCCCAACTCAACCAAGAGTCTTACCTAGCATTCTCTCTGTAGAATCCACGGATTGATTTCGATAGAAGCCTAGTCTATGATTAAATTAGAATTCTACTCCTTTGACCATTATTGATGCTTAGACTATGCTAGATAATCTTAGTTTACTATTTTAGAATTTCCCTTAAAATTTTTGGAGTGTTTCGAATCCCGGAAGTCGAGTTTCGGAATAAAACGTAGAGGTTATGTCCATACAGAACTGCCTTGGTCGATCAGAGCGACCATGTGAAATCCAGCCCTATCCTAACCCTGACCTTGACCCGGAAACCCTGTTGTTTGTAGGTCCGATGACCCGAAGTAAAGGAAGAAGTCAACTATGGGCCATCTTAGTGGAAGACTTGGTGTTTGACCTAGAATCCATGGAAGTTGATGATGGTATTCCATATATGGAAACTTGTTCAGAACTGAAAAGGAAACTGCACCTAGTTGAAGATGAGTTTAGTTGATGGACTTTGAGTATAATTTGACTTGGGTCGAAGGCATTTCTATATATTAGGTAAGTCATATGAGGTGTGTAGAGAAGCTCCATAAGTTTGGTTTTGGTTTGGACCTTCAATTCCCTGTTTTGGCCTTGCTGTCATGCTTGGTCAATTGATTGGTCAATTGGGCCAATCGACCAATCAGATCTGTTCTGCTGTTTAGGTCTTGGTTGCTCTATATATTGATGTCTAAGAGTTTATTTCGTCTCCTCTGCCTCCCAAACCCTTTGAGACGTGTGAAGGCTCTCTCTCAAGCCTCTCCTCTGCATTTTGGTGAAGATCTTTGTGAAGATTCAAGCATTCCATCTCCTATTCCTCCATCTAAGGTTTGTAGTCTCTCTTGTAATCTACTGTTTCTGTTTTCATCTCTTATTGATGGGGATTATGAAGTGGATGTTGCATTCTTGCAACCATTCCTTCTAAATATCTCCTTGTGTTCTTTTGTTTCATGATTTCATAATGATCTTCGCCATGATTCATTATTGGATTCGATTCTTATCATATTTAGATCTGTTTTCTTGGAAGATTAGTGTATGATCTCTGTTATTTCTTTACTAGAATGAGAATCCCTTCATCTCTGGATCTCCTTTCATGATCATACTATGTTTTCATCAAAAACCCTAATTGTTACTTTTATGGAAAGTTTTGTTTCCTATTTAGTACCTTTATGTTTTGATCAATGTTAGTGTTTAGACTTACCCTTTAGTGTTAGAATACTGTTGTAGTAATCTCCTCCATGATTGGTGATGTTTCGGATCATGAAAATCAAGTTTCGGATCAGAAACATCAATTATGCCTCTTACTGACTCAGTTGGTCAACTGCTTGGTCAACTGGGTCAGTAGACCAACCAATCGACCAAGCAAGTTAGTAGCTCTGTGTTTGGTCTGTTTTGAATGGTTTGGCCTTCTATCTTTTAGACCCCTTTCCTAATAAGGAATCTATGATTGTCTAGGATCTTCTTACTAAGTTTGGAACCATTCTCCTTGATTCTTGGGATATTCTTCAAAGCTATGTAAGGTAAGGACAATTACTTCTATAATTACATAGATTGCGTGAATCTAGTTTCTTTATTTAGATTCTTTACCATAAATGTATTCTTTTGTTGTTATACTACTGATGCAAGTACTTCAATTACAATAGCATTACACATACGTATTCTTTTGTTTAAGGATATCTTGTATTGCCAGTTGTATATGAGATTGATCATGTCATTGTATACTTTCTATATGATAAGTTACTGAATTGTGTATGGTATGACTGAATTGAGAATGTGATAGATTAGGTATGGTTTGGGATTGAGAGGTGTCATTTTGACACTTTTGTCCTTGGACATCAACGGAAATAGTATGGGATGTTTCCGGGGTTGCCCATTGACACTTTCCTGAACTATTGGTTGTCATACCTAGGGTTGTCTAGCAGTGTTTGGCTAGGATGTCCCCATTATATCAAACCCAAATCGGAAAGGTATTGAGACCGAACGACCTGTGGTAGCAATGGGGATTCATGGGCACTCAAGACCGGTAACCAATCCGTGAGAGGACAGGAATCACATTGTGGATACTCGTGAGAGGCCATTTATTGGTAGGGTTGCATATGGATAGACTTGGGCTCATGGGCGCTCAAGACCCGTAACCAACCCGTGAGGGGACATGAGAGCTTCCCGTTTACTATATGTGGATGACCAATAGGGTTGATGAGTCCGTAGTCAGGGACTATGCTGACTCTAGTGTGAAGGATACCGGAAAGGATTGCCAGGGGCGAGGAATGGACGTATCTGGATCTAAGTTGCTATAACTAAGTAGAAGACTTGCATTTGGCTAGGCTTAACCCTGACATGCTCCAATACTTAGACAATGGTGATGTGAGAGAGCGGTGACCTAAACCCCAGCCATGGAATGTCCCGAGGGATGCCGGACCCACTACCAAACAGTGTTGTGTGATGAGACCTTCCCAAAGAAGAATGGTGCTATGACTGAAAGCATGTCTACCAATAGAGACCAGCATACATAGAGTTAGATTCATGCATACATTGTCTGTTTCATATCCTATTGCATCATGTTATGTTCTGTAAACATGCCATGTATGTTATTGTGGATTTAACTTGCCTTACTGAGTTTCTTTGAAACTCACTCTTTTTGTACAATATCTTTTGTTAGACTTCTCTACAGGTTCTGAATACTATGACGGTCCATATGAGGAAGCGCAAGGTGAAGAAGTATACTTCACGCAAGGTGTCACATCCTCCCAGCCAGTACCCTAACTGGCATACCCGAGAGTGTGATCCACAGCCCGAAGATCAGGTATCGAGTAATCAACCTCCCACATAAACAATAACATAATCATGAACAATAATAATCGATGTGCGAAAGATAAACCATAGATCCAAATAAGGAAAGAATGAATCATATATAAATCAGAGTACTAAATATAATTAGAGTGTCTAAATCAGATAAGTAAAGTGAGGCGAAATCCCACTCTACAACCAGCGGAAAAGTAGTTCTAAAAGAGAATAAACAGGATAGAATCTAATCCCAATAGCAGGTACAATAGGTAACTAAATTGTTCTCAATCTTATAGACAATATCCCTATAAGTATAAATCTCATAAATGGCACAAGGGCGCTTCCACTCTATGGTCGGACTAAGCATCGTACGGAGCATAACCACTCGCGGGATCTTCAGTGTAATTGTCGTAACCGCAATCACCTTCCTGGAGATATGCCTCTTCTCCTTGCGCTTCTTCATACGAGCAGTCATGATATTCAGAACCTGTAGAATAGTCTAACAAACATTGTACAATAAAGGAATGAGTTTCAAAGAAACTCAGTAAGGCAGTTAAATCCATAATAACATAAATGGCAGGATTACAAAACAAACACAAATGCAATATGGTATGAGACAAACAATGAATGTATGAATCTAACTCTATATATGCTGGTCTCTATTGGCAGACATGCTTTAAGTCATAGCACCGTACTTCTTTAGGTGTCACGCCCTCCCAGCCGGTACCCTATCTGGCATACCCGAGAGTGTGATCCACAGCCCGAAGATCAGGTATCGAGTGATCAACCTCCCACATAAACAATAACATAATCATGAACAATCATAATAAAAGTGCGGAAGATAAATCATAGATCCAATAAAGAAAGAATGAATCATAAATGAATCAGAATAATAGATATAATCAGAGTATCAAACACGTATAAGTAAAGTGAGGCAAAAATCCCACTTTACAACCAGCGGAAAAGTAGCTCTAAAGAATAAACTAGACAAAACCTAATCCCAGTAGCAAGTACATTGGGTAACTAAATTGTTCTCCACTTTATAGACAACATCCTTATAAGTGTAAATCTCATAAATGGCACAAGGACGCTTCCACTCAATGGTCGGACTAAGCATCGTACGGAGCATAACCACTCGCGGGATCTTCGTGAGTAATTGTGGTAACCGCAATCACCTTCCCCGGAGATATGTCTCTTCGCCTTGCGCTTCTTCATAGGGACCGTCATAATACTCAAGACTGCAGGATAGTCTAACAACATTGTACAATAAAGGAATGAGTTTCAAAGAAACTCAAGAAGGCGCTTAAAAATCCATAATAACATAAATGGCAGGATTCCGTAACAAACATAAATGCAATATGATATGAGACAAGCAATGAATGAATGAATCTAACTCTATGTATGCTGGTCTCTATTGGCAGACATGCTTTAAGTCATAGCACCGTACTTCTTTAGGAAAGTCCACTCACATCCTCAACCATTTAAGATATCTTGGATTCTCTCACGGATCATTTCACCGGTCTTGAGCAGCCGATTGGTAATGGGTCCTTCATCCCTCGTGACAAACCTTGGCAGGGGGTTAAGTCAACACACTCTCTCACAACCATTTGGTATAAGTATCGGCGCATGTCGTGGTAAAACCTACCCAAATGCAAGTCTTCTACTTAGTTACATCAAGTCAGATCCAGGATACTTCCATTCCTCGTCCCCGACGATCCTTTCCGGTATCCTTCACACTAGAGTCCTCATAGTCCCTGACTACGGACTCACCAACCCTATTGATCATCCACATATGGTAAACGGGAAGCTCTCACGTCCTCTCACGGGTTGGTTACCGGTCTTAAGTGCCCATGAGCCCAAGTCTAACCATATGCAACCCTACCAATAAATGGCCCCCACAATGTGATTCCTGTCCTCTCACGGGTTGGTTACCGGTCTTGAGCGCCCATGAATCCCCATTGCTACCACGGGTCGTTCGGTCTCAATACCCCTCCGATTAGGGTCTCGACATAACAGGACATCCTAGCCAAACACTACTAGACAATCCTAGATATGTCATCCAACAGTTTAGGAAGGTGTCCAGAGGGCATCTCCGGAAACATCCCATAATATTCCCGTAGTAGTCCAAGAACGTAGTGTCAAAAGGACACCTCTCCTTTCCAAACCATACTTAAGCATACACATGCATCAATTCATATCATCACATATATGGTAACTTCATATATGGAAAGAAATCAATAATTACAATCACTTTTATAACATTGGTAAGTAAGTCATACATGAATCAATTTAATATGAATAAGTAATGCTACTGTAATCAAAGTTATGCAACAGTAGTATATCATTGTAAGAATCTAATTTAGGAATCATATCTATGATATTCAAATATAGAAACTAGATTCATGCTATCTATGTAATTAAGGAAATAACCATCCTTACCTTTTATAACTCGCAAAGGAATCCTAAGAAATCAAGTAAGATCTCGGCAAACTTGAGAAGAAGGTCCTAAACAAGTATATACAACATATTAGGAAAGATCCCTAACAGAAAAAGATACCAAAACATCCAACATAGACCAATTCTGGAGTTGCTGTACTCATTGGTCGAGTGGATTGGTCGATCGGTCCAATCGACCAATCAATCGACCAATGCAGAAAGTAGCCAAAAAAACAGAGTTTTAAGATATGAAATCCGAATTTGGTGGTTCAAAAGGGTACTAATCAAGGGGTAGACTACATCAGTAGTATTCTAACATATAGGGGACCTCAAAACACTAATCCAATCAAGATATCAAGATCCAAATTAGGAAACAAAAAGTTACCATAATTAAATCAACCATGGATCTTGATGAATTTGAAATAGAAAACAAAGACAAGAACAATAGGAGGATGGATCTTTGCTTCAGGTAATGGTATCATGAAAACATACATAGATCTTCATGGAATAAGGCTTAGAAGCATAAATCTAAATAAGGAAATAAAACCTACCATATATGTAACTACCATGCATCATGAAGAACACATAGTATGGTAGAAGAGAACAACTAGAAATTGATAGATTATGGATCATGGAAGGAAAACACAAGAATTAACTACTAACATGATCAACATAGAAGATCCAAAGAGATCAGAATTCAGATTAGAAGTTTAACAAAGATTAGATCATGGTTTGATCATGATTCCTTCAAAAGCTTGCAATGATCATGGTTAAGATCATTGTTCTAGCCTCAAATCCTTAGGATGATCATGAGAACATGTTCAGAGATGTTTGCAACAGAGAATGCAGCATCTCTTCTACTGTCTCAACTCAAAAAGGAAAGAAAAACAAAGATGGAGGAGAAGAAGAGAGAGTAGACATACCTTTTGATGCAAAAAGAAGAGTTTCGACGAAGATCCGTCAAGAAAACACCAAGGATGCAAGAGAGATGACTTGCAGAGGTCTTTGGTCTGCTCCAAAGAGTTTGGAGGCAGCAAATACGAAGTGGACTCGAGATTGGACTTAAATAGAGCAAGAACAACCTAATTGCCAAAGACAAGACTCATTGGTCGAGTGGATTGGTCGATCGGCCCAAGACCAATCAATCAACGACCAATGCCGACAAAGAAGACCAAAAACAGGAATTGAAGGTCCAGATCAAATCCAATCCTAAAGGGGTTTTGCACACAAGTCAAGTGACTTACCTAATAGGTAGAAATGCCTTCAAACCAAGATAGAGAGCACTCCAAGTCCATCAACTAATCAGATCTTCATCAGGATTCAGCTTCCATAAATAGAACCTCATCATCAACTTTCATGGATTCAAAGCCGACACCAAGTCCTCTACTGGGATGGCCCAAAGCTGACTTCTTACTTTACTTCGGGTCATCGGACCTACAAATAACAAGGTTTCCGGGTCAAGGTTAGGGCTGGGTTTTACATTCTCCCCCCTTAAAGAAATTTCGTCCCCGAAATTGAAAGCGCACTCGTGCTTCCAAAGAGGTAAGGAAACTTCTCCTTCATATCTTCTTCCTTCTCCCAAGAAGCTTCTTCAGGGGTATGGTTCTTCCACCGAATCTTCACCAAAGGAATGGTGCGATTCCGCAGCTGCTTGTCCTTCCTATCCAAGATTTCGGCCGGTTCTTCATCATAGGTCAAATCAGCACTAAGTCCTTCAGTGCTTGCCGCAAAATGTGTTCCGGATTCTCTATGTATTTTCGGAGCATCGAAATATGAAACACATTGTGCACACCAGCAAGAGGCGGAGGTAATGCTAATCGATACGCAACAGGTCCAACCTTTTCCAAAATCTCGAAAGGTCCAATGTAACGAGGGCTAAGCTTTCCCTTAACATTGAATCTCATCACACCCTTCATTGGTGAGACCTTCTAAAGACTTTCTCTCCAACTTGAAATTCCAAATCGGTCCTTCTCTTATCAAGATAAGATTTCTCGTCTCGATCAAGGCAGACTTAATCCTTTCTCTTATCATATCTACCATAGCACTTGTAGCTTCAATCATCTCAGACCTAAGACTTTTCTTTCACCTGCCTCACCCAAGACAAAGGTGTCCTACAAGTACGCCCATACAAAGCCTTGAATGGAGCCATGCCTATTGTTGCTTGATAACCGTTGTTATAGGCAAACTCAACCAAAGCTAGGTGTTCATCCCAATTACCACCCATATCCACCACACAAGATCTCGAGCATGTCTTCCAATGTCCGAATTGTCCGCTCGCATTGTCCATCGACCGTGGATGATGAGCTGTACTCAAGTTCAATTGGGTTCCCAAGGCCTTCCGCAAACTATTCCAAAACCTTGAGGTGAACCTAGGATCACGATCCGAAACAATACTCAATGGCACACCATGCACGAACCACATTATCCACATAAAGCCTTGCTAGCTTATCCAGAGTATGAGTGATCTTCATAGGAATGAAATGGGCTGATTTGGTCAACCTATCAACAATCACCCACACCAAGTGTCATTGCCTTTACTTGTCCGAGGCAAGCTAGTCACAAAGTCCATGGAGATATCCTCCCACTTCCAACTAGGAATAGGAAGAGGCTGAAGTAATCCAGATGGAGGTTGTCGAACGGCTTTCACACGTTGGCAAGTCTCACACTTGGCAACAAAATCATCAACATCCGCCTTTAGACCAATCCACCAAAAATGTTCCTTCAAGTCCTTGTACATCTTGGTGCTTCCCGGTGTACAAGAAAGACCGACCGGTGTGCTTCCTTCAATATTTCTTTCTTAACTTCCTCGCTTTGCAGGCACACACAGCCTTCCTCTAAACAACAAAGCACCATCCATGGATATACCAAAGTCGGGGTCCGACTCAGATTCGAAGAAATCTTCTCAACTTTGATCAAAAACTCTTGATCGAACTCCGCAGAGCAACAATCTTATCTCTAAGACCAGATCTTGCCGTCATGGCGGAGAAAGAATAAATTCAGAATTCTCAGAACGATTTCCAAATCAAAACTCTCAATAGAAGACCACAATGGTAAACTCAAAGCATTCAAATCCAAAGTCTTCTTCTGGTTCTTCCTACTAAGAGCATCAGCAACAACATTTGCTTTCCCAGATGATACCGAATATCACAATCATAATCGAGACTAGTTCCAACCATCTCCTTTGTCTCATGTTCAACTCCTTTTGGGCAAAGAAGTATTTCAAACTCTTATGATCCGTGAAAATGGCAATCTTCTCACCGTAAAGATAATGTCTCCAAATCTTCAAAGCAAAGACAACGGCGGCAAGTTCTAGATCGTGAGTGGGGTAATTCCGCTCATAATCCTTCAATTGCCGAGAAGCATAGGCTACGACCTTGCCATGTTGCATCAAGACACAACCCAAACCAATCTTTGACGCATCGGTATAAACCGTCATACCACCGGAACTATCGTATAGTCAAAACCGGGGCACTTGTCAATCTATCTTTCAACTCTTGGAAATTCTTCTCACAAAGCGCCGCACCAAACAAACTTCTCTTCTTTCCCCGGTCAACTTAGTCATAGGAGCAGCCAACCGAGAAAAGTTCTCAATAAACCTTCGGTAGTAACCCGCCAATCCAAGAAAACTTCTTATTTCCGTTATCGACTTCGGTCTTTCCCAATCAGCCACAGCTTGACCTTTTCAGATCGACACGAATACCTTCGGCTGAAACTACATGACCAAGGAATACCACTCTCTTAAGCCGTAAATCACACTTGCTAAACTTAGCGAACAACTTCTTTTCTCGCAACCTTTGCAAGGTGAAACTTAGATGACTCGCATGCTCTTCTTCGCTCTTCGAATAGATCAAGATGTCATCAATGAAAACAATCACAAACCTATCAAGCACATCATGAAATACTCGGTTCATGAGGTCCATGAACACCGCAGGAGCATTGGTCAATCCGAAGGGCATGACTCTAAACTCGTAGTGACCATACCGCGTTCGGAAAGCTGTCTTGAAGATATCACTAGACTTCACTTTCAATTGGTGATATCCGGACCTTAAGTCAATCTTTGAGAACACAACCGCACCCTTCAACCGATCGAAGAGATCATCGATTCTCGGGCAGCGGATATCTATTCTTGATAGTCAACTTATTCAACTCACGGTAGTCGATGCACAAGCGCATACTACCGTCTTTCTTCTTGACGAACAAGACCGGAGCTCCCCAAGGTGACACACTAGGCTGCACGAAACCTCTATCTATGAGCTCATTCAACCGATTTTGCAACTCTTTCAACTCAAGAGGAGCCATCCTATACGGAGCTTTAGATACCGGAGCAGCACCAGGGACGAGATCAATAGAGAATTCGACATCTCTCGTCCGGAGGCACTCCCGATAGATCATCAAGGAAGACATCAACAAAGTCGCAGACAACTCGACTTCATCGACTCTTTTCTCCACTATACCCTTGCCTTCGCATGAAGCATCATCCACTAGGGCATAGACTTGCATCAAGCAGATAAAGACCTTCTTACAAACCCTTCTCTTTTCACCCCGAAATTCAAAGACCGGACTTCCACAAATATGGAACTGAATCTTCTTTGAGGAACAAAGGAACACAGCTTTGTGGGTCACAACCAATCAATTCCCAAAATAACATCGAAGTCCTTCATGTCAAGAATCACAAAATTGGCTTCCAAGTTCTTCTCACCAATCAACACAGACATTTAGATAACCCCTTATCTAGTTTCACAACAGACCAGTAGGTGTACTAATCAATAAACAACTAGACAACTTCTCGTGGCTTAGGTTAGTCTTCTTGATGAATGCAGATGACATGAACGAATGAGATGCACCCGTATCAAATAAGACAAATGCAGAAATAGAAGCGACTAACAATGTACCCGTAATCACATCATGGCTTGGATCCCGCTTCAAAGACTGAAATACCGAAACCCTCTACCGTAGGGAGGAGCAGGAGCACTCTTCACCACTCGGGCAGGCTGTCAAGGTGCCGCTTCGGGACAGCACGAGCAAAATGACCAGCTTGCTTGCAGAGAAGCAAACAGATTGCCGGATCCAACAGGGGTGGCTGCAACAGAGGGCTTCCGAACAAAAGGCCTTGCACTTGCACTTGCACTTGCACTTGCACTTGCTGGTGGTCGGTTTCCGCCATACCGTCTAAACCGGCCGGGCTGCTGAAAACCCGTGTTCTCGACCTCACACTCTTAGCCCGAAAGGTAGGAGTGGGGTAGGGTGTAGGTCTCACAAAACGACGGTCATTACGATCCACCAAACCAGAATTCCTTGACCGCCAAGGCTTTTGCACACGAGCACTTTCCTTCTCTCGTTTCTTCCAACTTCTTCGAGTTCTCGCACCACTTGAGCATAGCTCACTATAGGCTGGACTCGTGAGGTAAGCTTTAATGGCAGGACGCAGTCCTTTGAAGAACTTCTTTGCTTTGGCGAGGTCTTCCTTCAAAGAATCTGAGCAAAGAAATGAAGCTCCTCGAACTTCCGTTGGTACTCCAACACAGACAGTTCCTTGAGTCGAATCATAAACTCAGCTTCCTTCGCATCCTTCACCGCCTCGGGAAAGTAGTTCATACAAAAAGCCTCTTTGAATAACTCCCAAGTTACAACTCCCGCATGCAAACCTTCCAAAACAAGACGAGTGGAGATCCACCATGCATCAGCTTCTTGTTGCAACTTCTGCTCAAAGAAACAAAATCTTCTCGAGCTTCCGAGCATTGCAGATGTCGGAAAGCCTTCTCCAACTCACGAAGCCACTTGTTAGGAAACAAGGGGTCCTTGGTAACTCCAAGAAAAGTGGGTACTTGCATCTTCGTAAAACTCTCCATCAAAGTAGTATGAGGAGTTCCAACTAAAACCTCCCGCATTCAGGATCGCGGCATGAGGATTCACATTAGCACCAGCCCGGGTCTCATTATGCAGTCATGAAACCCACCAACATCTGGTTGAACCGAGCCGCTTGTTGCCGCATCATATTGCCCATAATATTGGCAATATCTCTCAAACTTCCAACATTCGGGGCACCAGGGATCTCATGGGTACCCCGATCAACATTTGGTATCCCACCACCTCCATGAGGTACTTCACCACCTCCCCGAGGTACTTCACCACCTCCATGACCACCGGATTCACCACGCCCACTTCTCGTAGTAACCATTCTCGCAAAACCGAGAACATCAAAATACCGAATTTCGAAGATTCAACATAAACCACAAGTCCAAATGATTTGAAAACTTAAATCATGCTCAAATATATCCATATAGTCATCAAACAATATTCCATAAGGCAAAAATCACATTTTCCAAAAATTCAACAGCAAATGAGGTCTCTCGTGACCATTGGTCGAGTGATTGGTCGAGTGACCCAACCGACCAATGAGTCGACCAATGCAGCATGTAATGCGAAAATTCGCATTATAAGCCTCATTTCCACATTCCAACCTCATTCTAACTTCTTCCAAAGGTGAGAGAGCTCTAGGGAAAATCTCCAAGAGTTCCCACAAGTGTTCTTGAGGTGATTTAGTGCTTCAACAACAACACCACAACACACCATCTTCACAAACAAGGTAAACCTCTTAATCTTCCTTCCATTTTCATCTTCTCATGCTTGCATTTCAATAAAACCATGCTTTACTTGTATCCAATGCTAGAAATCATGCTTAGGAATGCTTAGAAACATATTCCTTAGGTTTTAAACACAATGCCATGCATAGACAACAAGTTTTAACACATTGGTGCTCATCTCGCAAAGTTTTATACCGAAATCGATATCTTTAGAAAAATTTCGTTTTCTCTCAAATCGCTTGAAATTTTCGCACGAGATCAAATGCTACATGCTCAAGATGACATTGTAGATAGGTCCATACAATTTGATTTAACCAATTTCAACTTTTCAAAAATCCAATTTTGACCTAAATTGCAAAATCCCCAAATTCCCTTCTTGCTGAATTTTTCGCTTTAATCCAAGTTTTCGATCGATTTTCATCAAACAAACTTCATAGACATGAAATTCCAAGTATTGCGCACATGCTAGTATGTTCAAATCAAATTTCCCCCAAATTTGAAATTTTCCGAAAAATTACGAAAATACCCTTTTGGCTCAAATCTTAAAATAGCACTAATTGGAATTGTCTCTTGTCTCTTTCACGTATACACTATGCAAAGGGGAGGGCGAGGACGAGGTAGAGGTCGTGGTCGCATCGTAGGTGCTCTTAGGGGCAGAGGTCGTGTTCCTTCCGAGCCTAGACAGGAGGTTAGGAGACCAGACATGTTTGACACACCTCAAGCCGAGTTCCCCGTACGAGGCCTACTTCGGCCATCGCAATATCGAGATGGGACGTCTACTTCACTTACGCCAGCTCGTAGCCTTTAGGATTCGGCAGAGGTTCGACACATTGCAAAGGACTCATCTCTTCACCGAGGATCTACCGGTATACCCGGAACTAGTGAGGTTGTTCTTCAAAGAACCTTACTTACACAGAGGAGGCTCGAGGCCAAGGACATCCACTTAGACTTGTCCTCGTGGAGCAGGGTCTTCCAGCACTCAGATTCGCTTCTCTACCCGGACACCGGCTGAGATCTTGCAGGTTCCTTACTATCCACAAGCAGTGTGTGTGGATACCTGCAGGAGCAGATCTGGACAGCCATCCGATGCCGTACGAGCTTCACGAGATATGCTCTACGCTATGGGATAGCCGTCGATGCTTCACACCGTGGACTAGCGGACGGATGACGGGTTCTCGCACGGATTATCGGTCGCATAGTCGGCCGAAACATCATGCCGAAAGCCGGACATCACCATCGGGTCACAATGATGGAGGCCTTAGTCATCTACCGCATCTACATGGGCTTCGAGATCGATCTCTCCTACATCATTCAGCAGGTCATGCTGGGACTTAGTTCTCGCGGCCTAGCATGCGGAACCTTTGCTATGGGAGGCTACCGACCTTGATCTTCAGGCATTTCGGGGTGAGTTTCGAGGATACACCAAAGGACACTAGATCACAGGGATACCCTATTGGGACTCGGACCATTCGTCGATGAGACTACAGCAAGCCGAGAGATCTCCCGGGTCCGGAGGGTGAGGATGATGATGAATCGAGGATGAGGATCAGGGGATCGCAGGATGGAGGAGAGGATATCGGTCCCGATAGTGATGATCAGGCCGGAGATGATGCAGATATGCGCGAGGCTGAGCCCGTGCATCACGAGTTTCCTTCATCACACTTCGAGGTAGGTGGCCCTTCACATGCAGCCCGGAGACTTCGGATCTTGGAGCACAGATGAGATCGATGACTTCCATGCTAGAGAGAATGGAGGTCGACAGAGCAGATGTACGAGAGGATGGAGTCACGACAGATAGGATAGAGCATCGTGTGACTCAGCTAGCAGAGGAGTTCAGAGCATACAGAGATCGAGCAGATCACCTAGATAGACCGTACCTTAGGATTTCCATTTATGCATTTCAGATGTAATCGTTGTAAAAACTTTTGAAATTAATGAAGTTCATTTTGTTTCTCTTTAATTATTGTATGTTATGCACCTTTCTTTTCCTTGCATTAGTGACATTTGTTCAAGTATAATTATGGTATGTTATTCGGAAATGTTCTCATTACGCTTCAAAGGTCAAGTTTCTAATTCAAGTTGTTCTATTATTCACTTCTAAGAGTAGAAGAGTCATTTCAGATCAATGACTCAGGAATGTTCAGTTGTTGTCTTTTGTGGTTAGGATCTCCTCGAACCTTGGGCTCGATACCAATCATCACGCCCTCCCAGCCGGTACCCTATCCGGCATACCCGAGAGTGTGATCCACAGCCCGAAGATCGTGATCGAGTGATCAACCTCCCACATAAACAATAACATAATCATGAACAATCATAATAAAAGTGCGGAAGATAAATCATAGATCCAATAAAGAAAGAATGAATCATAAATGAATCGAATAATAGATATAATCGTAGTATCAAATGATAAGTAAAGTGAGGCAAAAATCCCACTTTACAACCAGCGGAAAAGTAGCTCTAAAGAATAAACTAGACAAAACCTAATCCCAAGTAGCAAGTACATTGGGTAACTAAATTGTTCTCCACTTTATAGACAACATCCTTGTAAGTGTAAATCTCATAAATGGCACAAGGACGCTTCCACTCAATGGTCGGACTAAGCATCGTACGGAGCATAACCACTGCGGGATCTTCGAGTAATTGTGGTAACCGCAATCACCTTCCCGGAGATATGCCTCTTCGCCTTGCGCTTCTTCATAGGGACCGTCATAGTACTCAAGACTGCAGGATAGTCTAACAACATTGTACAATAAAGGAATGAGTTTCAAAGAAACTCAAGAAGGCGCTTAAAAATCCATAATAACATAAATGGCAGGATTCCGTAACAAACATAAATGCAATATGATATGAGACAAGCAATGAATGAATGAATCTAACTCTATGTATGCTGGTCTCTATTGGCGTACATGCTTTAAGTCATAGCACCGTACTTCTTTAGGAAAGTCCACTCACATCCTCAACCATTTAAGATATCTTGGATTCTCTCACGGATCATTTCACCGGTCTTGAGCAGCCGATTGGTAATGGGTCCTTCATCCCTCAGACAAACCTTGGCAGGGGGTTAAGTCAACACACTCTCTCACAACCATTTGGTATAAGTACTGGCGCATGTCGTGGTAAAACCTAGCCAAATGCAAGTCTTCTACTTAGTTACATCAAGTCGATCCAGATACTTCCATTCCTCGTCCCCGACGATCCTTTCCGGTATCCTTCACACTAGAGTCCTCATAGTCCCTGACTACGGACTCACCAACCCTATTGATCATCCACATATGGTAAACGGGAAGCTCTCACGTCCTCTCACGGGTTGGTTACCGGTCTTAAGCGCCCATGAGCCCAAGTCTAACCATATGCAACCCTACCAATAAATGGCCCCCACAATGTGATTCCCTGTCCTCTCACGGGTTGGTTACCGGTCTTGAGCGCCCATGAATCCCCATTGCTACCACGGGTCGTTCGGTCTCAATACCCCTCCGATTAGGGTCTCACATAACAGGACATCCTAGCCAAACACTACTAGACAATCCTAGATATGTCATCCAACAGTTTAGGAAGGTGTCCAGAGGGCATCTCCGGAAACATCCCATAATATTCCCGTAGTAGTCCAAGAACAGAAGTGTCAAAAGGACACCTCTCCTTTCCAAACCATACTTAAGCATACACATGCATCAATTCATATCATCACATATATGGTAACTTCATATATGGAAAGAAATCAATAATTACAATCACTTTTATAACATTGGTAAGTAAGTCATACATGAATCAATTTAATATGAATAAGTAATGCTACTGTAATCAAAGTTATGCAATAGTAGTATATCATTGTAAGAATCTAATTTAGGAATCATATCTATGATATTCAAATATAGAAACTAGATTCATGCTATCTATGTAATTAAGGAAATAACCATCCTTACCTTTTATAACTCGCAAAGGAATCCTAAGAAATCAAGTAAGATCTCGGCAAACTTGAGAAGAAGGTCCTAAACAAGTATATACAACATATTAGGAAAGATCCCTAACAGAAAAGATACCAAAACATCCAACATAGACCAATTCTAGAGTTGCTGTACTCATTGGTCGAGTGGATTGGTCGATCGGTCCAACGACCAATCAATCGACCAATGCAGATAAAGAGCCTAAAAAAACAAGAGAGTTTTAAGATATGAAATCCGAATTTGGTGGTTCAAAAGGGTACTAATCAAGGGGTAGACTACATCAGTAGTATTCTAACATATAGGGGACCTCAAAACACTAATCCAATCAAGATATCAAGATCCAAATTAGGAAACAAAAAGTTACCATAATTAAATCAACCATGGATCTTGATGAATTTGAAATAGAAAACAAAGACAAGAACAATAGGAGGATGGATCTTTGCTTCAGGTAATGGTATCATGAAAACATACATAGATCTTCATGGAATAAGGCTTAGAAGCATAAATCTAAATAAGGAAATAAAACCTACCATATATGTATCTACCATGCATCATGAAGAACACATAGTATGGTAGAAGAGAACAACTAGAAATTGATAGATTATGGATCATGGAAGGAAAACACAGTAATTAACTACTAACATGATCAACATAGAAGATCCAAAGAGATCAGGATTCAGATTAGAAGTTTAACAAAGATTAGATCATGGTTTGATCATGATTCCTTCAAAAGCTTGCAATGATCATGGTTAAGATCATTGTTCTAGCCTCAAATCCTTAGGATGATCATGAGAACATGTTCAGAGATGTTTGCAACAGAGAATGCAGCATCTCTTTTACTGTCTCAACTCAAAAAGGAAAGAAAAACAAAGATGGAGGAGAAGAAGAGAGAGTAGACATACCTTTTGATGCAAAAAGAAGAGTTTCAACGAAGATCCGTCAAGAAAACACCAAGGATGCAAGAGAGATGACTTGCAGAGGTCTTTGGTTCGTTCCAGAGGGTTTGGAGGCAGCAAATACGAAGTGGACTCGAGATTGGACTTAAATAGAGCAAGAACAACCTAATTGCCAAAGACAAGACTCATTGGTCGAGTGGATTGGTCGATCGGCCCGGTCGACCAATCAATCGACCAATGCCGACAAAGAAGACCAAAACAGGGAATTGAAGGTCCAGATCAAATCCAATCCTAAAGGGGTTTTGCACACAAGTCAAGTGACTTACCTAATAGGTAGAAATGCCTTCAAACCAAGATAGAGAGCACTCCAAGTCCATCAACTAATCAGATCTTCATCAGGATTCAGTTTCCATAAATAGAACCTCATCATCAACTTTCATGGATTCAAAGCCAGACACCAAGTCCTCTACTGGGATGGCCCAAAGCTGACTTCTTACTTTACTTCGGGTCATCGGACCTACAAATAACAAGGTTTCCGGGTCAAGGTTAGGGCTGGGTTTTACATTAGGAAAGTCTCAATCACTCATCATCAGTTGGTAATGGGTCCGGCATCCCTCGGGACATTCCATGGCTGGGGGTATAGGTCACCACTCTCTCACATCACCATTGGTCTAAGTACCGGCGCATGTCAAGGTAAAACCTAGCCAAATGCAAGTCTTCTACTTAGTTACATCAAGTCAGATCCAGATACGTCCATTCCTCGTCCCTGACGATCCTTTCCGGTATCCTTCACACTAGAGTCCTCATAGTCCCTGACTACGAACTCATCAACCCTATTGGTTATCCACATATGGTAAACGGGAAGCTCTCACGTCCTCTCACGGGTTGGTTACCGGTCTTGAGCGCCCGTGAGCCCAAGTCTATCCATATGCAACCCTACCAATAAATGGCCCCCACAATGTGATTCCTGCCCTCTCACGGGTTGGTTACCGGTCTTGAGCGCCCATGAATCCCCATTGCTACCACGGGTCGTTCGGTCTCAATACCCCTCCGATTAGGGTCTGACATAACGGGACATCCTAGCCAAACACTACTAGACAGTTCTAAATATGTCATCCAACAGTTTAGGAAGGTGTCCAGAGGGCATCTCCGGAAACATCCCATAATATTCCCGTAGTAGTCCAAGGACAGAAGTGTCAAAAGGACACCTCTCCTTTCCAAACCATACTTAAGCATACACAAGCATCAATTCATAACATCACATATATGGTAACTTCATATATGGAAAGAAATCAATAATTACAATCAACTTGTATATAACTGGTAAGTAAATCATACATGAGTCAGTTCAATATAAATAAGTAATGCTACTGATGTCAAGACAGACCACAGAAGTATGACATTATAAGAATCTAAGTAAAGAAATAAATTAACAAGATTCAAATATAGAAACTAAGATATGCAATTTATGTTCTTAAAGAAGTAACCATCCTTACCTTTTATAACTTGCAAAGGAATCCTAAGAAATCAAGTAAGATCTTGACAAACTTGAGAAGAAGGTCCTAAGCAAGTGTATACAACATATTAGGAAAGATCCCTAACAGAAAAGATATCAAAACATCCAAAACAGACCAAATCTGGAGTTGTTGTACTCATTGGTCGATTGGATTGGTCTACTACCCCAGTCGACCAATGAAGACAGTAGCCTACAAAATCAGAGTTTTAAGATATAAGATCCGAATTTGGTGGTTCAAAAGGGTACTAAACAAGGGGTAAACTACATTAGTAGTATCCTAACATATAGGGGACCTCAAAACACTAATCGAATCAAGTCTTCAAGATACAAATTAGGAAACAAAAAGTTACCATAATTAGATCAATCATGGTTCTTGAAGAATTCAAGATAGAAATCATAGACAAGAAAAATAGGAGAATGAATCATTGATTCAGATAAAGATATCATGGAAGGCACACTTAGATCTTCAAGAAAATAGACCTAAGAGCATAAATCTAAATAAGGAAACAAAACCTACCATAGATGTAACTATCATGATTCATGAAGAAAGCATGGTATGGTGGAAGAGAAACAACTAGAGATTGATAGATCATGGATCATGTAAAGAAAACACAGCAATTGACTACTAACATGATCAGTATAGTAGATCTAAGAAGATCAGAATTTAAATCAAAAGATGAACAAAGACAAGATCATGATTTGATCATGATTTTTTCAAAAGCTTGCAATGATCATGGTTAAGATCATTGCATTAGCCATCAATCCTTAGGAAGATCATGAGAGACAAGTCCAGAGATGTTTGCAACAGAGAATGCAGCATCTCCTCTACTGTCTCAACTCAAAAAGGAAAGAAAAACAGAGATGGACAAGAAGAAGAGAGTGTAGACATACCTTTGATGCAAGAGGAAGAGTTTTGACGAAGATCCGTCAAAATAAACACCAAGGATGCAAGGGAGATGACTTGCAGAGGTCTTTGGTTCGTTCCAAAGAGTTTGGAGGCAGAAAATACGAAGTAGACTCGAGATTGGACTTAAATAGAGCAAGCAAGACCTAATTGCCAAAGACAGAAACCCATTGGTCGAGTGGATTGGTCGATGGTCCAATCGACCAATCAATCACGACCAATCAGTTCAGCAACTCCTAAACAGGGAATTGAAGACCCAGATCAAATCCAATCCTAAAGGGGTTTTGCACACATATCAAGTGACTTACCTAATAGGTAGAAATGCCTTCAAACCATGATAAAGAGCACTCCAAGTCCATCAACAAATCCGATCTTCATCAAGATTCAGTTTCCATAAATAGAACCTCATCATCAACTCTCATGGATTCAAAGCCAAACACCAAGTCCTCCACTGGGATGGCCCAAAGCTGACTTCTTACTTTACTTCGGGTCACCGGACCTACAAATAACAAGGTTTCCGGGTCAAGGTTAGGGCTGGGTTTCACATTGTCCCCCCCTTAAAGAAATTTCGTCCTCGAAATTGAAAGCGTACCTGTGCTTCCAAAGAGGTAAGGAAACTTCTCCTTCATATCTTCTTCCTTCTCCCAAGAAGCTTCTTCAGGGGTATGGTTCTTCCACCGAATCTTCACCAAAGGGATGGTGCGATTCCGCAACTGCTTGTCCTTCTTATCTAAGATTTCGGCCGGCTCTTCATCGTAGGTCAAATCAGCACTAAGTCCTTCAGGTGCTTGCTGTAAAATGTGTTCCGGATTCTCTATGTATTTCCGGAGCATTGAAATGTGAAACACATTGTGAACACCAGCAAGAGGCGGAGGTAATGCTAATCGATACGCAACAGGTCCAACCTTTTCCAAAATCTCGAAAGGTCCAATGAAATGAGGGCTAAGCTTTCCCTTAACATTGAATCTCATCACACCCTTCATTGGTGAGACCTTCAAGAAAACTTTCTCTCCAACTTGAAATTCCAAATCGGTCCTCCTCTTATCAGCATAAGATTTCTGTCTTGACTGAGCAGACTTAATCCTTTCTCTTATCATATCAACCATAGCACTCGTAGCTTCAATCATCTCGGGACCTAAGACTTTTCTTTCACCTGTCTCGATCCAAGTACAAAGGTGTCCTACAAGCACTTCCATACAAAGCCTTGAATGGAGCCATGCCTATTGTTGCTTGATAACCGTTGTTATAGGCAAACTCAACCAAAGCTAGGTGTTCATCCCAATTACCACCCATATCCACCACACAAGATCCGAGCATGTCTTCCAATGTCCGAATTGTCCGCTCGCATTGTCCATTAGACTGTGGATGATGAGCTGTACTCAAGTTCAATTGGGTTCCCAAGGCCTTCTCGCAAACTATCCCAAAACCTTGAGGTGAACCTAGGATCACGATCGAAACAATACTCAATGGCACACCATGCAAACGGGACCACATTATCCACGTAAAGCCTTGCTAGCTTATCCGAGTATGAGTGATCTTCATAGGAATGAAGTGGGCTGATTTGGTCAACCTATCAACAATCACCCACACGGTGTCATTGCCTTTACTTGTCCGAGGCAAGCTAGTCACAAAGTCCATAGAGATATCCTCCCACTTCCAACTAGGAATAGGAAGAGGTTGAAGTAATCCATATGGGGGTTGTCGAACGGCTTTCACACGTTGGCAAGTCTCACACTTGGCAACAAAATCATCAACATCAGCCTTCAAACCAATCCACCAAAAACGTTCCTTCAAGTTCTTGTACATCTTGGTGCTTCCTGGGTGTATAGTAAAGACTGACTGATGTGCTTCCTTCAATATTTCCTTTTTAATTTCTTCGTTTGCGAGCACGCACAGTCTTCCTCTAAACAATAAAGCACCATCCATGGATATACCAAAGTCGGGGTCCGACTCGGATTCGAAGAAATCTTCTCAACTTTGATCAAAAGTTCTTGATCGGAACTCTGTGAGCAACAATCTTATCTCTAAGGCCAGATCTTGCCGTCATGGCAGAAAGAATAAAATCAGAATTCTCAGGGACAATTTCCAAATCAAAGCTCTCAATAGAAGATCACAATGGTAAACTCAAAGCATTCAAATCCAAAGTCTTCTTCTGGTTCTTCCTACTAAGAGCATCAGCAACAACGTTTGCCTTCCTAGGGTGATACTGAATATCACAATCATAATCAGAGACTAGCTCCAACCATCTCCTTTGTCTCATGTTCAACTCCTTTTGGGTAAAGAAGTATTTCAAACTCTTATGATCCGTGAAAATGGCAATCTTCTCACCGTAGAGGTAATGTCTCCAAATCTTCAAAGCAAAGACAACAGCGGCAAGTTCTAGATCGTGAGTGGGGTAATTCCGCTCATAATCTTTCAATTGCTGAGAAGCATAGGCTACGACCTTGCCATGTTGCATCAGTACGCAACCCAATCCAATCTTTGACGCATCGGTATAAACTGTCATACCACCGGAACTATCAGGTATAGTCAAAACCGGGGCACTTGTCAATCTATCTTTCAACTCTTGGAAATTTTTCTCACAGGCGTCAGACCAAACAAACTTCTCTTCTTTCCTGGTCAACTTAGTCATAGGAGCAGCCAACCGAGAAAAGTTCTCAATAAACCTTCTGTAGTAACCCGCCAATCCAAGAAAACTTCTTATTTCCGTTACCGACTTCGGTCTTTCCCAATCAGCCACAGCTTGGACTTTTTCAGGATCGACACGAATACCTTCGGCTGAAACCACATGGCCAAGGAATACTACTCTCTTAAGCCAGAAATCACACTTGCTAAACTTGGCGTACAACTTCTTTTCTCGCAATCTTTGCAAAGTGAAACTTAGATGGCTCGCATGCTCTTCTTCGCTCTTCGAATAGATCAAGATGTCGTCGATGAACACAATCACAAACTTATCAAGCACATCGTGAAATACTCGGTTCATGAGGTCCATGAACACCGCAGGAGCATTGGTCAATCCGAAAGGCATGACCCTAAACTCGTAGTGGCCATACCGTGTTCGGAAAGTTGTCTTAAAGATATCACTAGACTTCACTTTCAATTGGTGATATCCAGATCTTAAGTCAATCTTTGAGAACACAACTGCACCCTTTAACTGATTGAAGAGATCATCTATTCTGGGCAGCGGGTATCTATTCTTGATAGTCAACTTATTCAACTCACGGTAGTCGATGCACAGGCGCATACTACCGTCTTTCTTCTTGACAAACAAGACCGGAGCTCCCCAAGGTGATACACTAGGTTGTACGAAACCTCTATCAATGAGCTCATTCAACTGGTTTTGCAACTCTTTCAACTCAGTAGGAGCCATCCTATACGGAGCTTTAGATACCGGAGCGGCACCGGGGACGAGATCAATAGAAAACTCGACATCCCTGTCTGGAGGCACTCCCGATAGATCATCAGGGAAGATATCAACAAAGTCACAGACAACACTGACTTCATCGAATCTTTTCTCCACTTTACCCTTGCCTTCAGATGAAGCATCATCCACTAGGGCATAGACTTGCATCAGTGCAAACAGCACCTTCTTACAAACCCTTCTTTTCCCACCATGAAATTCTAAGACCGGACTTCCACAAATATGGAACTGAATCTTCTTTGAGGAACAAAGAAACACAGCTTTGTGGGCTGTTAACCAATCAATTCCCAAAATAACATCGAAGCCCTTCATATCAAGAAGTACAAAATTGGCTTCCAAGTTCTTCTCACCAATCAACACAGGACATTTAGATAACCCCTTATCTAGTTTCACAACAGACCAGTAGGTGTACTAATCAATAAACAACTAGACAACTTCTCAGGGATTAGGTCAGTCTTCTTGATGAATGCAGATGACATGAACGAATGAGATGCACCCTATCAAATAAGACAAATGCAGATATAGAAGCAACTAACAATGTACCTGTAATCACTTCATGGCTTGGATCCTGCTCAGCACTGGAAATACTGAACACTCTACCAGAGGGAGGAGTAGGAGCACTCTTCACCACCGGAGCGAGGCTGCTTGGACGAGGCCGCTTCGGACGAGCACGAGCGAAATGACCAGCTTGCTTGCGGTAAAAGCAAACAGGATTGCTGGGGTCCAACCGAGGTAGCTACAACGGGGGCTTCGAACAAAAGGCCTAGGATTCGCATTCACAGGCCTAGCACTTGCACTCACTGGTGGTCGGTTTCCGCCATACTGCCTAAACTGGCCGGGCTGCTGAAAACCCGATAACTGACCTACACTCCTAGGCTGAAAAGTAGGAGTGAGGTAGGGTGTAGGTCTCACAAAACGCCGATCATTACGATCCACCAACCCAGGGTTCCTTGGCTGCCAGGGTCTTTGCATACGTGCACTCTCCTTCTCTATTTCTTCCAACTTCTTCCAGTTCTGCACCACTTGAGCATAGCTCACTATAGGCCTGGATCGTGAGGTAAGCTTTAATGGCGGGCGCAGTCCTTTGAAGAACTTCTTCGCTTTGGCGAGATCGACCTTCAAAGAATCTGGAGCAAAGAAATGAAGCTCCTCAAACTTCTGTTGGTACTCCAACACAAACAAAGATCCTTGTGTGAGAACCATAAACTCAGCTTCCTTCGCATCTTTCACCGCCTCGGGGAAATAATTCAAGCAAAAAGCTTCTTTGAACAACTCCCAAGTTACAACTCCTGCATGCAAACCTTCCAAAATAGGCCGAGTGGAGGTCCACCATGCATCAGCTTCTTGTTGCAACTTCGTTCAAAGAAACGAGAATCTTCGAGCTTCCGAGCATTGCAGATGTCGGAAAGCCTTCTCCAACTCACAAAGCCACTTGTTAGGAAACAAGGGATCCTTGGTAACTCCAGTGAAAGTGGGTACTTGCATCTTCAAAAAACTCTCCATCAGTCGAGTATGAGGAGTTCCAGCTAAACCTCCCGCATTCAGGACTGCGGCATGAGGATTCACATTAGCACCAGTTCGAGTCTCATTATGTAGAGTCATGAAACCCACCAACATCTGGTTGAACTGAGATGCTTGCTGTTGCATCATATTGCCCATAATATTGGCAATATCACGGAAGCTTCCAACATTCGGGGCACCGGGTATCTTATGGGTACCCTGATCAACATTAGGTATCTCACCACCTCCATGAGGTATTTCACCATCTCCCTGAGGTATTTCACCACCTCCTTGACCACTGGATTCACCACGCCCACTTCTCGAAGTAACCATTCTGCAAAAACTGAGAACATCAAAATACCGAATTTCGAAGTTTCAACATTATCCACAAGTCCAAATGATTTGAAAACTTAAATCATGCTTAAATATATCCATATAGTCATCAAACAATAATCCATAAGGCAAAAATCACATTTTCCAAAAATTCAACAGAAAATGAGGTCTCTGTGACCATTGGTAGAGTGATTGGTCGACTGACCCAGTCGACCAATGAGTCGACCAATCAAGACAGAATGCGAAAATTCGCATTATAAGCCTCATTTCCACATTCCAACTTCATTTAATCCTCTCTCAAAGGTGAGAGAGCTCTAGGGAAAGTCTCTAAAGGTTCTTCCAAGTGCTCTTGAGGTGTTTTGGTGCTTCAACAACAACACTTCAACACACAACCATCACAAACAAGGTAAATCTTTCATTCTTTCTTCCATTTTCATCTTCTCATGCTTGCATTTTAATCAAAACCATGCTTTGCTTGTATCAAATGCTAGAAATCATGCTTAGGAATGCTTAGAAACATATTCCTTAGGTTTCAAACACAATGCCATGCATAGACAACAAGTTCTAACATATTGGTGTTCATTTCGCAACGTTTTCATACCGAAATTGTTAACTTTAGAAAATTTTCATTTTCTCACAAACCGCTTGAAATTTCCGCACGAAATCAAATGCTACATGCTCAAGATGATATTGTAGATAGGTCCATAAAATTTGATTTAACCAATTTCAACTTTTCAAAAATCCAATTTTGACCTAAATTGCAAAATCCCCAAATTTTCCTTCTTGCTGAATTTTTCGCTTTAATTCAAGTTTTCGATCGATTTTCTTCAAACCAACTTCATAGACATGAAATTCCAAGTATTGCGCACATGCTAGTATGTTCAAATCAAATTTCCCCCAAATTTGAAATTTTTCGAAAAATTACGAAAATACCCTTTTGGCTCAAATCTTAAAGTAGCACTAACTGGAAATGTCTCTTGTCTCTTTCACGGATACACACTATGCGAGAGGGGAGGGCGAGGACGAGGTAGAGGTCGTGGTCGTATTGTAGGGGCACTTAGGGGCGGAGGTCGGGTTCCTTCGGAGCCTAGACGGGAGGTTCGGAGACCGGACATGTTCGACACACCTCGGGCCGAGTTTTGGTACGAGGCCTACTTCAGTTACTGTAACATCGAGTTGGGACGTCTACTTCACCTACGCCAGCTCGTAGTCTTTAGGATTCGGCGAGAGATTCGACACGTTGCGGTGGAAACATCTCTTCACCGAGGATCCGCCGGTATACCGGAGCTAGTGAGGTTGTTCTTCGGCAACCTTACTTACACGAGAGGAGGCTCGAGGTCAAGGACATCCACTTAGACTTGTCCTCGGGACCGGGGTCTTCCGGACTCGAGATTCGCTTTTCCACCCGAGCACCGGGCTGAGATCTTGCGGGTTCCTTACTATCCACGGCGGTGTGTGTGGATACCGCGAGGAGCAGATTTGGACAGCTATCTGATGCCGTACGAGCTACGCGAGATGTGCTCCACACTATGGGATAGTCGTCGATGCTTCACTCCATGGACCAGCGGACGGATGACGGATTCTGCACGGATTATCGGTCGCATAGTTGGCCGAAACATTATGCCGAAGGCCGGACATCACCATCGGGTCACAGTGATGGAGGCCTTAGTCATCTACCGCATTTACATGGGCTTCGAGATCGATCTCTCCTACATCATTCAGCAGGTCATGCTGGACTTGGTTCTGCGGCCTTGCATGCGGAACCTTGATCTTCAGGCATTTCGGGGTGAGTTTCGAGGATACACCAGTGGACACTGGTTCACAGGGATATATCATTGGGACTCGGACCATTCGTCAGATGAGACTGCAGCAGTCTGAGAGATCTCCTGGTCCGGAGGGTGAGGATGATGAGGAGACAGAGGATAAGGATCAGGAGTCAGAGGATGGAGGAGAGGATATCGGTCCTGATAGTGATGATAAGGCCGGAGACGATACAAAGATGCACGAGGCTGGGCCAGTGCATCACGAGTTTCCTTCATCACACTTCGAGGCAGGTGGCCCTTCTCATGAAGTTCCAGAGACTTCAGATCTTGGGGCACAGATGAGATCAATGACTTCCATGCTAGAGAGGATGGAGGTCGGACGAGGAGCAGATGTATGAGAGGATGGAGTCACGACGGGATAGGATAGAGCATCGGGTGACTCGGCTAGCGGAGGAGTTCGAGCATACGAGAGATCGAGAGAAGATCACCTAGATAGACTGTACCCTAGGATTTCCATTTATGCATTTCAGATGTAATCGTTGTAAAAACTTTTGAAATTAATGAAGTTCGTTTTGTTTCTCTTAATTATTGTATATTATGCACCTTTCTTTTCTTGCATTAGTGACATTTGCTTAAGTATAATTATGGTATGTTATTCAGAAATGTTCTGTTATGCTTCATAGGTTAAGTTTCTAATCCAAGTGTTCTATTATTCACTTCTAAGAGTAGAAGAGTCATTTCAGATCAATGACTCGGGAATGTTCGATTATCGTCTTTTGTGGTTAGGATTTCCTCGAACCTTGGGCTCGATACCAATCTGTCACATCCTCCCGGCCCGGTACCCTATCTGGCATACCCGAGAGTGTGATCCACAGCCCGAAGATCAGGTATCGAGTAATCAACCTCCCACATAAACAATAACATAATCATGAACAATCATAATAAAAGTGCGGAAGATAAACCATAAATCCAATAAGGAAAGAATGAATCATAAATAAATCAGAGTACTAGATATAATCAGAGTGTCAAAACAGATAAGTAAAGTGAGGCAAAATCCAACTCTACAACCAGCGGAAAAGTAGCTCTAAAAGAGAATAACCAGGATAGAATCTAATCCCAATAGTAGGTACAATAGGTAACTAAATTGTTCTCAATCTTATAGACAATATCCCTATAAGTATAAATCTCATAAATGGCACAAGGGCGCTTCCACTCTATGGTCGGACTAAGCAACGTACGGAGCATAACCACTCGTGGGATCTTCAGTGTAATTGTCGTAACCGCAATCACCTTCCTGGAGATATGCCTCTTCTCCTTGCGCTTCTTCATACGAGCAGTCATGATATTCGAACCTGTAGAATAGTCTAACAAACATTGTACAATAAAGGAATGAGTTTCAAAGAAACTCAGTAAGGCAGTTAAATCCATAATAACATAAATGGTAGGATTACAAAACAAACACAAATGCAATATGGTATGAGACAAACAATGAATGTATGAATCTAACTCTATATATGCTGGTCTCTATTGGCAGACATGCTTTAAGTCATAGCACCGTACTTCTTTAGGAAAGTCTCAATCACTCATCATCAGTTGGTAATGGGTCCGGCATCCCTCGGGACATTCCATGGCTGGGGGTATAGGTCACCACTCTCTCACATCACCATTGGTCTAAGTACCGGCGCATGTCGGGGGTAAAACCTAGCCAAATGCAAGTCTTCTACTTAGTTACATCAAGTCAGATCCAGATACGTCCATTCCTCGTCCCTGACGATCCTTTCCGGTATCCTTCACACTAGAGTCCTCATAGTCCCTGACTACGAACTCATCAACCCTATTGGTTATCCACATATGGTAAACGGGAAGCTCTCACGTCCTCTCACGGGTTGGTTACCGGTCTTGAGCGCCCGTGAGCCCAAGTCTATCCATATGCAACCCTACCAATAAATCGCCCCCACAATGTGATTCCTGCCCTCTCACGGGTTGGTTACCGGTCTTGAGCGCCCATGAATCCCCATTGCTACCACGGGTCGTTCGGTCTCAATACCCCTCCGATTAGGGTCTGACATAACGGGACATCCTAGCCAAACACTACTAGACAGTCCTAAATATGTCATCCAACGGTTTAGGAAGGTGTCCGAGAGGGCATCTCCGGAAACATCCCATAATATTCCCGTAGTAGTCCAAGGACGAGAAGTGTCAAAAGGACACCTCTCCTTTCCAAACCATACTTAAGCATACACAAGCATCAATTCATAACATCACATATATGGTAACTTCATATATGGAAAGAAATCAATAATTACAATCAACTTGTATATAACTGGTAAGTAAATCATACATGAGTCAGTTCAATATAAATAAGTAATGCTACTGATGTCAAGACAGTACCACAGAAGTATGACATTATAAGAATCTAATTAAAGAAATAAATTAACAAGATTCAAATATAGAAACTAAGATATGCAATTTATGTTCTTAAAGAAGTAACCATCCTTACCTTTTATAACTTGCAAAGGAATCCTAAGAAATCAAGTAAGATCTTGACAAACTTGAGAAGAAGGTCCTAAGCAAGTGTATACAACATATTAGGAAAGATCCCTAACAGAAAAGATATCAAAACATCCAAAACAGACCAAATCTGGAGTTGTTGTACTCATTGGTCGATTGGATTGGTCTACTACCCCAGTCGACCAATCAGTCGACCAATGAAGACAGTAGCCTACAAAATCAGAGTTTTAAGATATAAGATCCGAATTTGGTGGTTCAAAAGGGTACTAAACAAGGGGTAAACTACATTAGTAGTATCCTAACATATAGGGGACCTCAAAACACTAATCGAATCAAGTCTTCAAGATACAAATTAGGAAACAAAAAGTTACCATAATTAGATCAATCATGGTTCTTGAAGAATTCAAGATAGAAATCATAGACAAGAAAAATAGGAGAATGAATCATTGATTCAGATAAAGATATCATGGAAGGCACACTTAGATCTTCAAGAAAATAGACCTAAGAGCATAAATCTAAATAAGGAAACAAAACCTACCATAGATGTAACTATCATGATTCATGAAGAAAGCATGGTATGGTGGAAGAGAAACAACTAGAGATTGATAGATCATGGATCATGTAAAGAAAACACAGCAATTGACTACTAACATGATCAGTATAGTAGATCTAAGAAGATCAGAATTTAAATCAAAAGATGAACAAAGACAAGATCATGATTTGATCATGATTTTTTTCAAAAGCTTGCAATGATCATGGTTAAGATCATTGCATTAGCCATCAATCCTTAGGAAGATCATGAGAGACAAGTCCAGAGATGTTTGCAACAGAGAATGCAGCATCTCCTCTCTGTCTCAACTCAAAAAGGAAAGAAAAACAGAGATGGACAAGAAGAAGAGAGTGTAGACATACCTTTGATGCAAGAGGAAGAGTTTTGACGAAGATCCGTCAAAATAAACACCAAGGATGCAAGGGAGATGACTTGCAGAGGTCTTTGGTTCGTTCCAAAGAGTTTGGAGGCAGAAAATACGAAGTAGACTCGAGATTGGACTTAAATAGAGCAAGCAAGACCTAATTGCCAAAGACAGAACCCATTGGTCGAGTGGATTGGTCGACTGGTACGATCGACCAATCGGTTCAACGAACTCCTAAACGAGGGAATTGAAGACCCAGATCAAATCCAATCCTAAAGGGGTTTTGCACACATATCAAGTGACTTACCTAATAGGTAGAAATGCCTTCAAACCATGATAGAGAGCACTCCAAGTCCATCAACTAATCCGATCTTCATCAAGATTCAGTTTCCATAAATAGAACCTCATCATCAACTCTCATGGATTCAATGCCAGACACCAAGTCCTCCACTGGGATGGCCCAAAGCTGACTTCTTACTTTACTTCGGGTCACCGGACCTACAAATAACAAGGTTTCCGGGTCAAGGTTAGGGCTGGGTTTCACACAAGGTAATAGCAGTTACGACGATTACGGTGAAGATCCCTCGTGTGATCATGCTTCGTACTATGATTAGCCCCACCGTGGAGTGGAAGCGTCCGTGCCTGATTTCAGAAGTCTACACTTATAAATATATTCTTTATAAAGTTGGAAACTCTTTAGTTTAGTTTTGTTTACTTCCTTTTTGAAAAACATTTGTACTTTCTTTCTTTTCTTTTGAGCTACTTTCCTCTGCACTTATGGAGTGAGATTTCGCTTCACTTTACTTCTTTTGATTAGATGCTTATCTATTATCTTTTGCACTCTGATAGTATATAATCTTACTCTTTCCTTATTTGGATCTCTTGTTTATATTGTTACACATTGATTATTTATGTTCACGATTATATTATTGCTTATGTGGGAGGATGATTTCCTTGATACTTGATCTTTGGGGCTGTGGATCACACACCCGGGTATGCCAGATAGGGTACCGGCTGGGTGGATGTGACAGAGTGGTATCAGAGCCCAAAGTTCAAGGAAATCCTAACCACAAAAAACATTAACAGAACGTTCCTGAGTCATAGATCAAAAATGACTCAACTATTCTTAGAAGTGAATAATAGAACACTTGGATTAAAAACTTACTTAATGAAGCATAACTGAATCTTTTGAATAATACACAATAATTATATTTTTAACATATGTCATATAATGCAATAAAAGGAAAGTGCATAATACACAATAATAAAGAAAAACAAAATGAACTTCATTAATTGTAAGAAAAGTTTACAACGGTTATATCTGATAAAACATAAAGAGAAAATCCTAAGTACAATCTATCTAGATGCTCTACTCTGATCTCTGAATGCTCGAAAGTCCTCGGCCATTTGTGTAAGCAGAGACTCTATACGCTCCTGCCGTGACTCCATAGTACTATACATCTGCTCCTATCTGACCTCCATCCTCTCTAGCATGGAAGCCATCGATCTCATCTGTGCACCCAGATCCGAAGTCTCTGGAACTGTGTGTGAAGGACCTCCAGTCTCAAAATGCGATGATCTGAGAATTTCATGATGCTCTGGATCGGCCTCATGCATCTCAGTATCCTCCTCTGCTTGATCATCAGAATCTGGACCAACATACCCTCATCAGCTAGAACCTCATCCTCATCCTCCTCAGTATCATCATCATCCTCACCCTCTGGACCTGGAGATCTCACAGTCTGAGTAAGCCGCATCTGTCTGATGGTCCTCGTCCCGATCGTATACCCCAGTGCTCTAGTGACTACATCTGCGCCCTCTAGACACACCCCGAAGTGCTGGAAGACTAATGTCAGTAATCTCCCAAAGCATAGGTTCCTCATACTCGGATGCCCCACCAGTCTATCATGACATTCTGAATGATATAGGACAAGTTGATCTGGAATCCCGTATAGATACGGTAGATGACTACGACCTCCATCACTGTGACCCTGTGATGATGTCCGGCTTTCGGCATGATGTTTCGACCCACAATGCGACCGATAATCCTAGCCGAATCCGTCATTTGCCCGTTGTTCCATGGAAGATAACACTTTGAGTTATCCCAAAGAGTGGCACATATCTCATGAAGCTCATAGGGCAACAAGTATCGGTCCACCTTAGCTCCTGAGGGTATCCATAAGCGCTGTTGTGGATAGTGAGGCACCTGAAGAATCTGTGCTAGTGTCCTAGTAGAGAAACGGATCTGTGTCTCCATGACCCTGCTCTCAATGATCAATCTGAAAGGACGGCCTTGTCCTCTGGCCTCCTCGATTGACGTGAGGTTACTGAAGAACAACCTCACTAGCTTTGGGTAGACGGGCAAGTCCGCCGTGAAGAGATGGGTCCACCCTAAGGTGTCAAATCTTTGTTGGATCCTGAACACCCTCAACTGTCGTAGGTGAAGCAGTCGCCTATACTCGATGTGGCAGTACTCGAAAAACGCCTCATACAGGAACTCTGCCTGTGGCGTACCGAATCGATCAAGCCAAATTACCTCCGCTCTCAGCTGAGCTGGAACTCGACCTCTACCCCTCCGAGCTCCAACTAGATGGCATCGACCTCGTCCTCCTCTCTGCATGATGAATGTTTGTGGAAAAGACAAAGGACATTGCTTGTTAGAGTTATTTCAAAAATTCAGTTACAAGGGCATTTTCGTTTTTTTTTTTTTTTCCCCAAATTTGAAAATTTAGAAAAATACAAATTGAACATACTAGCATGTGCAAAATACTTGGAATAGCATGATTATGAAGTTTATTTGAAGAAAATCGATTAAAATCTTGGTTTAAAGTCAAAAATTCAGTAAGAAGAAATTGGGGATTTTTGAGATTTAGGTCAAAATTGGATTTTTGAAATTGGTTGAATCAAACTACATGTACACATCCACAACATCATTTTAAGCATGTAGCAATTGATTTCGTGCGAAAACTCCAAGCAGCTTGTGAGAAATAGAAAATTTTCTAAAGATAGGCAATTTCGGTTACGAAAGCGATGTGATAGTGCAAGATTGTGTTAGAACTAGTTGTCTAAGCATGGCATTGTGTTAAAAACTCATGGAACATGTTTCTAAGTGTTCCTAAACATGATTTCTAGCAATAGACATAAGCAACACATGGTTTTTGTAGCCACGGAGCTTTTGCCACGGGAAAAGTTTTCTTGCGCAAACGGCCATGTAATAATTATGGCAACAACTTGATATATACGACGGTAAAAACCTACCGTAATAATAGATCAACTAAATACTACGGTAATTACCATAGCAAATAGATTGACTAAATGCTAGAATTACCGTAGCAAATAGTCAATTTCAAAATCTTGTTGGGCCGGTATAATAATTTAACCATTTGCCACAGTGGTAAATTACCGTGGCAAATAGATTGTTGGTAATACACATACCATTTGCCACGGTAATAAATTACTGTGGCAAATAGATTAACTAAATCGATAACACTTGAACCATTTGACGAAATAGATTAAGGTCTAAATGCACTTAGATTGTTTGCCACGGTAGTAAGTTACCGTGGCAAATAGTCAGTTCCAATTCCACTGCTAAGTATTAAGCATTTATATTAATAGAAGCCATGGTAGGTACTTACCGTAGCAATAGTTTGGAGCATGTATAGTTGAGCATTTAGGTCTATATGATAATCCAACTCTATACGCTACAATATTTTACCCTATAACACTTAGACCATTTGCCACGGCTCTATATTACCATGACAAAAGTTTCATATATTAGAATGAAAATATTAAATATCGGCATTTAGATTAGATGCTACGGTAAGAGGCTCCCGTAGCAAATAGTTTAGCATTGAGAATATAAGTTACGGTAGGTAGTTGCCGTAGCAATAGTTTGAGGCATGCATAGGTTAGCATAACGAAGAGTCTATTTATTAGAGTATATGCACGGTAAGTAATAACCATGGCAAAAAAGGATATATATTACGGAAACAAAAGACCATAGCAATAAATACAGTAAATGCTACGGTAATTACCGTAGCAAATAGATTGGGTAAATGGTAATCTCATAGACTATACGCTACCGTATATTTTTACCGTGGCAAATAGATATACTGTAAATATCATTTTTCGCGCCTTCCACTTAGTCTTGCGCGAAAGCTGATAAAACCCTTGACCTTCAATCTCTGAGAAGCGCGCGAAGCTGAGTATAACTGATTGCTGTTAAATATCTTCTCAAATTGCAGATCTGAGAAGCTTGTCGTCTTCCATTGGTGATTGCAGCGGAGAGCCAGCGGTTAGGTCGTGGTGCTCAATCGTCTTCCATTGGTGATTGCATAGGAGAACCAGCGGTTAGTCGTGGTGCTCGATCGTCTTCCATCGGTGATTGCAATGGAGAACCACTCAAATCACACGCGATCTGAGATTTCTAGCTCGTTGGTGATCTGAGAAGGAAACCAAGCTAGGTTTTTGTTTTTCATCCAAGGATTCACACCGTTTTTCTCTCCTTCAGTTCGTTTGTTGCAATTTTGCAAAACCCCAAAGAGAAGAAATCACGCTAGGTAAGAAAGCCTCTCTCTCATTCGTCCTTTCTCTTATCAGATCAATTTTATACTCGATATTTTCTGTTGTTCTCATCTGTAACTATTGTTTGAGATCATTAAGGTATGCGTCAAGTGCAGAAATCTTCTAGAAATGCTTTTCGCTTTCGGTTTGCTGGCAATTGAAATTATGCGTCTAAGTGCAGAAATATTTATGATAGCTATTTCGTATTCCATCTTATCTACCCTTGCAGGTAATACTCCAAATATTTCAATTCAATTAATTGACAAGGGAAAGATCCTTACCTGGATTCGCTTTCCCAAATATGAAGTATACGCAGCGGAAGTAAATCTGGATCCACGTTCTCATTCCACCACCAAAGCTCTACCGGGGTGATTCCACAATCACTAGGAAAGGGAATAATTTCCACAACCCAAATGTCGTGTGGAAAGGATGGCAGAGTGATCTAAAGCAAGGAACTCTTTCTTGTGTTTCTAGGAGAGAGGGAGAGAGAGATGGGAGCCGCCGTTTCTGGAAAAACTTACGTAATGCAATCACTCATTCACTTATGCGGTGGTTACCAAAATATATAACCGTATATTTTGTAACCACCCTAATAGTGAGTTTCCAATATTGCCCTTGGGAATTTAATTTATTAATTATATTAATAAATTCCAACATCTCCCACTTGCACAATGGCAAGTGTTAATCTCTCAATGTGTCCCAGACACACATATATATCCCAGATATACACATTCAATCTCTCTAGTATGTATCCCAGATACATAGACCTCTTGTGTCCCAGACACACATGTATATCCCAGATATACATTTATATTGATCTCTTCCCTATGTATCCCAAATACATAGACCACCTGTGTCCCAGACACTAACATCCACAAGTCATACTAGCAAAATGGGTTGTGCGACCGGTGATATACCTGCATGCGTGAGCCCCAAACTAGAAACCTTCCCAAAAGGCCAGAATGGCACTTCACTCAAAGAAACAAATCAAACAACCATTAGTATACCACAGTGTCCTAGGTTTATTCAAACTCATTAGACTAAAGGTATCTCGATCCCTTGGAGAGATCACCTTCTTGTCCTTAAAATGTTCACTACTGTAACACATACAGTTGGCGCCAGCAAACACTTTTTAGGGTACTGTTGAATCAAACCTTTCCTTTCACCCCAGACCATCATTACACTTAGGATTGACTCCTTTCCCGGTAATGCCCCTTTAGGTCGAATTTATCATGACCATAGGTAACACCCAAAGTAGCCACATCAACCCTTCATTTCATGATGTCATCAAAAGTCACTAAAAACACTGACCATAAGGTCCAGGACTAACACAATGAGAGGAGCAGGGATTCATCCTCTCATTTCCAATGATCGCTAAGCACACATAGTATGATATATGTGCTATGGTGGAGCATTCTATATACAATAGAACGTATGTCCATCTCAACACCATACAGGTCTTAGTCTAGTCGCAACCTCTTGCGCCTAACCCGAGTTTCTTTATTGTCGCCACCCTAGCGCCACATAAAGTACTCGCACCTGACTCCTATAGGCAACATGAATAGTGGGAACATTCATGTCGATTCTCTTCACAATAGAGAAACTCATCTTGATTCCAAATCGAGGCGACATCATGATTATGAACTGTCCTACACAAAGACATTCACAATCCGTCTCATCTCTGCTCGCCTCCAAGGCGTTAGAGTCGAATGCTCGTGTGAGTGAGCCATTCTCTTGCCTATTGACATATCTTGTTTTATGCTCGAAGAAACACAATCACACAAAAAGTGAATAAAATAAATGCTGGAATGAACTCATATTACTCAATAATAAGAAAGTTTCAGTACAAAAGTAAGTCACAATCTACACAAGCCCATGGATTTTACATGAGAAATAAAAACATCCTTGGCTATAGGTTTGGTAAGAGGGTCAGCTACCATCTGACTAGTAGATATGTGCTTAAGTACAACTTTCTTCCTTGATATAATGTCTCTAACAAAGTGATATCTCAACTGTATGTGTTTGATCTTCCCATGATACTTGGGGTCCTTGACATAGCTAAGAGATGCCGTACTATCATAGTAGACAAGGGCAGCCTCTTTGGATGTCATCACAATTCCAGTATGTCGAAGTAATCTCCTCAACCAAACAGCCTCTTGAAACGCAGCTGAGCATGCCACATTACTTCCATGGTTGAGAGGGATATACAAGTCTGCTTCTTGCTACAACACGAAATGGCTCTGCCATTCAACAAGAAAGCATATGCAGAGGTTGATTTGCGCTCATCGATGTCTCCAGCCCAGTCGGCATCACTATAGCCAACTAAGCGCAAATCCAATCCTTGGTAACACAGCATGTAGTTACTCGTTCCTCTAAGATATCTCAATATCCTCTTGACTGCTTTCCAGTGCTCTATGCCTGGGTTTGATTGGTACCGACTAATCAAATCCATTGCATAACAAATATCCGGCCTAGTACACATCATAGCGTACATAAGGCTACCCACTGCACTGGAATATGGAACTCTTTCCATCTTGGTTTTCTCCTCTGGAGTCTTAGGACCCATATCAAGGTTCAAATGCAAACCCTTCCCCACTAGAGTATCAATTGGTTTGCAGTTGTGCATTTGGTATCTCGTCAAGACATTGTCAATATAGGTCTCCTGAGATAAACCCAGTAATCTCTTTTGCCTATTTCTGACAATCTTGACACCAAGCACATAGCTTGCTTCACCCATGTCCTTCATATCAAATACGGAGGACAACCATTTCTTAATGGTTTCCAATAGCTCCTTGCTACTGCTAGCCATAAGTATGTCATCTACGTACAGTGTCAGAATGACATAATTACCATCAGATCTCTTGGTGTAAACACAGTGGTCTTCCTCAAGCATGGAGAACCCATTTTCCATCATAGCTTGGTGGAAGCGCACATTCCACTGTCTAGATGCTTGCTTTAAGCCATATATGGACTTCTTAAGCTTGCACACTTTGCGCTCAACTCCATTAGCTTCAAAGCCTTGAGGTTGATCCATATAGATCTCTTCCTCAAGTTCTCCATTAAGAAAAGTAGTTTTTACATCCATCTAATAAAGCTCCAAGTCCAACTAAGCAACAATGGCTAGTATGAGGCGAATTGAGGCAAACCTAACCACAGCGGAAAAAGTTTCCTCATAATCAACGCCCTCTCGTTGGGTGTAGCCCTTAGCCACTAAACGTGTAAAATCCAGCCCTATCCTAACCCTGACCCTAACCCAGATACATTGTTGTTTATAGGTCCGAAGACCCGAAGCGGTGGTAGAAGAAACTTGTGGACCATTTTGATTGATAATTTTGAGTCAGAGTCCGAGCCCATGGACATTGACGATGATACCCCTTACTTGAGTACATTGTCGGTGTTTAGTGAGAATCTGCGCATCGTAGAAGAGTGAATTAGTTGAAGTACCTAATGGACTCTCGTGCACAATCCGAAAGTATTTCCCGAAACTAGACTTCCTTGATTGACTTGTAGAAGAAAACCCCACTCAATTTGACCCTGTATAGCCCTCCAAATCCCTGTCCGAAGTTTTTGAACTAATTCTGGATTTTCTATTGAAACCTGTCTTGGTCGATCCTCCTTGGTCGATGCCATCGACCAAAGTTTCCCAAACTATATAGTATAAGAACAGTATAAGAACACTACAAATCAAGAAATTAACACAATCTAATGGTCTAAATAGAAAGCCCCAAATTGAACTACTAAGTTCAATAGACAAGAATCATAGCATGGATTGAAATCAATTGCATTGGAAAGGCATGAATTAGCTAGGGGAACTTATAGGAATTTGATTAGGATCACATGCTAGTGATAAACATATACATAGCACACTATAACCTCAGTTTTAGATAAGAAAGCATGAAATTAAGAAGAAAATCAAGGAATGCATATGCAAGGCTTGAAATGAGAGCATAACATTAATGGGCAAGGGAGATGATTATAGGTTAAGCAAGAGTGAACACTTGGAGTTATGGTTGCAAGGTTGCAGCATCAAATCCAAGGCTTCAACAGCAATAAGAGGAATAGAAAAGAATAGAAAAGAATAGAATAGAGAGTGAGAGTGATGAATCATGCCTTGTAGTTGTTGATGGAGAAAATGAACAATGATTGACAATGATTTGGGTGGAATCTTCTTCACCAATGCCAAGGAGGTGCTTTGGGAAGCTCTCCCCACATTCTTAGGAGTGATAATGATTAGAATAGGGTTCAAAACACGAGGCTAGCCTAAATAGGATAGGGAATATTCCAAAGAATCATTAACTTCGAGTTTGGGAAACTTTGGTCGATGGCATCGACCAAGAGCATCAACCAAACATGCTGCTGTCTGCAACTTCAACCAGTTTTGACCCATTCGACCTTTGATCTTCCTGATTTCTTCTCTAGTCTCTTATTTATGTTTGTTTAGGGTCTTAACGCTATTATTGGATCATTCCTTTGTGACTCTTGAATCGTCATCAACTCAACTTAAGGTAAGGATGGTTATCGCCATAAATACATAGGCTATGTACTTATGTCTTGATGCTCATAACTTAGTGAACATAGCCTCTTAATTGCTTTTGAATATCATAGGACTGCTATACATGTCTTAGAACAGTAGTATTGTGATTTCATATACTCTTGTTAGAATGATTTATTATTTTTGATACTTGTATATATGATGGATCATTTCGATGTTATGATTTAACTTCTATCATGATGATGTATCAAATGTATGCGATGTGATGGACTTGAGTATGTGATTGCTTAGGTATAACTTGGGATTGGAGTGTCCTATTGACGCTTCTGTCCTTGGGCATCGGAGGGAATAGTATGGGATGTTCTCCGAAGGTGCCTATCGACACTTTCCTGGGTTATTGGATGACATTTATAGGATTGTCTAGTTGTATGGCTAGGATGTCCTTGTCGTGTTAGACCCAAATCGGAAGGGCATTGAGACCGAACGACCCGTGGTAGTGTATGGTTAGATGGACGCTCAAGACCAATAACCAACCCGTGCAAGGACATAAACCATGCTACGGATACCCGAAAGGGGCCATTTATTGGTAGGGTTGCAAATAGCTAGACTTGGGCTCATGGGCGCTCAAAGATCGGTGAGTCATATCCATGAGAGGATGTGAGAGCTTCCCGTCTACTATTTGTGGATGACCTCCGGTGGGTAATATCCGTGACTCTAGTGTGAAGGATACCGAAAAGGATCCCGGGATGGGAGGAATGGAAGTATTCGGATCTGACTTGATACAACTGAGTAGATGACTTGCATTGGGCTAGGCTTTACCTTGACATGAGCCAATACTTAGGCCAAATGGTGATGTGAGAGAGCGGTGACCGAAACCCCAACCATGGATTTGTCTGAGAGGGATGCAGGACCCAATTCCCCCCGGTATTGAGTGACTGAGACTTACCTAAAGAAGAATGGTGCTATGACTTAAAGCATGTCTACCATAGAGACTAGCATTCATAGAGTTAAAATCATACTTGCATCATATGTTTCATATCATATTGCATCATGTTATGATTTGTACTTATATGGCTATGAATTATGGAATAACTGCCTTGTTGAGTTCTTTTGAACTCATTCCTTTTGTGCAAATGTTGTTAGATTTTCCCGCAGGTATTGAAGACTCCGATGGTGCACCCTACGAGACAGACTATGATTCCACATACTACCCTCCGGGTGGTAGCTACCATGAAGATCAGGGTTATGGTGCCGAGGAGGATTACACTGCGTACCAGGGTTAGCCCCATTGTGGTGAGGGAGAGGTCGTGCTGGGCTTTCTTCATCCATACTTATGAAGATATAATCATTAAGATAGAAGAAACCCTTGCTTAGTGCCCCATTTCCCTGGATTTTTGTTAAACATTTGGGATATGTAATTAACTTTCACTGAGTTACTCTTTAAATGTTGGATTGTAACTTAACTTGATTTTACTACTTTTCCGCTGCCACTGAGAGAGTGACTTCCGCTCATTTTCTCTTTCTTATAATCATACTTATATACTTGGTATCATTTATTTCCGCACTCTGATTATCTGTTCATATCTTATTCATGATATCTGTTATTTATCGCTTTTACCTTGAATATTATTGTTCATGATTGTGGTATCGCGTATGTGGGAGGCATGGTCCCTTGATGCTTGATCCTTGGACTGTGGATCACATACCCGGATATGCCAGATAGGGTACCGGCTGGATGGATGTGACAAAATGAGCCTTGAATCTCTCTTTAGATCCATCCGCCTTTCTTTTGATTTTGAGAACCCACTTGTTCCCAATTGCCTTTCAGCCCAGTGGCAAGTCAACCAAGTCCCAGACATGATTAACTTTCATCGACTCCAACTCTTTCTCTATTGCTTTCAACCATTCCTTTGAGCTTGACCTCGCAAGAGCTTCCTACACGCTCTTCGGTTCATGCTCATCGATTGAAGTCATCTCACAGTCGATCTCTTCAGGAGTTACCATGTAGGCTTCATCCTCTATGTCGAAACGTCGATGAGGAACTAGCCCACACCCATTACGGCACAAGTGCATGTCAGATTGCTCACCGTCTGAGGTAGCTATCACATATGTGCTCCCACTCCCACTAGGATCTTCTGGATGAACCACAAGTTCATTATCCAAAATCTGAATCCCTGGAGTGAGAAGACCACTATCTTGCATCTCAAAGAATTTTGATGATTCTTTGTTAACTCTTGAAAGAGATGGAAAATCATTCTCCAAGAATGTTGCATCCTTAGACTCAAGTTCCGTTCTCCTCTCACTCTCATCTAGTCCAATGAAGACATGGCCCTTTGACGGTTCAGAATATCTCACAAAGATACACTTTCTTCCTCCTGGTCCAAGCTTTCCATATTGGTGAGAAGTAGAGTGAACATATGTTGCACATCCCCATGGGCACAAGTAACTCAAATTTGGCTTCCTTCCGATCCACAACTCATATGGTGTGGAAGGAACCGATTTGGTTGGAACTCTGTTGAGGATATAGGCCGAAGTCAGCAAAGCATCTCCCCAATAAGAGATGGGTAGATTTGCCTGCGCCATTATGGATCTCACCATGTCTAGCAAGGTTTTATTCCTTCTCTCAGCAACCCCATTTTTCTGTGAAGTCCTTGGAATAGTAAGTTGTCTAGATATCCCCTTTTCATCACACAACCCTTTGAACATATCGGAGAGATACTCTCTACCTCTATCGGTTCTAAGAGTTTTAATCCTTTTATCTAACTAATTCTCAACTAAACTCATGAATTTCTTAAAACATTCTAGAGCTTCTGACTTATGAGAAATTAGATAAATGTGCCCATACCGTGTATAGTCATCTATGAATGTGATGAAATAAGCCTGTCTTTTCTAGTATGCACATTCATGGGTCCACACACATCTGAATGGATAAGTTCTAAAGGAAGAGAGGCTCTCAAAGCCTTTTTAAATGGTTTTCTAGTTGCTTTTCCTACTAGACATGACTCATAGGTTTGCAAATCAGATAGTGAACCTTGGCCTAAGAGACCATCTCTTGCCAACCTGTTCATCCTATCCAAGCCAATATGTCCTAGTCTAGCATGCCACAAATTCGATACAATACACACAATATTTTGGCAAACAAAAGCACTACTAGAATTAAATGAATAATCAATTGTATCCAATACAATGAAACCATTCTGAAGAAAACCATAACCATAAACTGTATCACTTAGATACAAAACCAAAGAATTGTTTTCAAATACAACTCTAAAACCATGTATCATAAACCACTCTTGTTTTTGTTCCCACCTATGTTACTTTGCCTGGACCACTAAGGTTGAGCTCTCTCCTTCTTGTGCTTGAAGCCTGCACCCTTACTAGTGCTAGCTTCAACAACAAGTACTTTAGTTTGAGGGGCATCGGCCAACATCCGATCCTCCTCTAGCTCAAGGTGCTTGGCAGCCTAATCAAAAGTCTTGACCTCATCAGCATGAGTCAAGAAGATCTTCATATGCTCCCAAGTCTTAGGCAATGACCTGATGACTGTGGAGACTTGCTCCTCATCAGTTTTTTGGCGCCCACATGCGCTCAACTCACTAATCATGTTAGACATGATGGTTATATGCTGCTTCATGGTGTGACCCTGACGCATTTTATTACCGTCAAAGGTGAGTCCGAGCTGGCGGCCTCTTGCGGTGGAAGTCCCTCCGTACTGAAACTTCACAGCCTCCCACAAAGACTTTGCAGTCCTATGCTTCTCAAATGGAAGCATCAGGTCATCCCTCATGGATCTCAGGATTGTAATCCTAGCTACCCGGGTTTTCCTCTTCCAAGCATTGTATGTCTCAAGGTCCCTGCGATACTGTGCAATGGTACCTTCCTCAGGTGGGGACATGGTCTAGTTTATGGTTTCTAGCATGTTCTGTTCTTCTAGGAGATACTGCACCTTTCTGTGCCAGAGGTCATAATTCCTCTCATTCAGTTTATCTCCTTTCACAAAGTCAGCAACAATGCTCTTGGTCAGTCATTTTTCCTAGAGACATTATATACTAGGATGAGTTCAACTATTCTAGCATATAACACAACACAAGCAACAAAAAATCACACTAGCATAGTCAACCTATGGGGTAAGCATTTAAACCAAAAGAGATGCTAACAAACATTCAATCAAATTCTCATGCAAACCCACATAGACTTATACACTAGTTTTATTCTGTGCAAGAAACATGATTGATAGACCCATTATTAAAAACAGATTTAATAAAATAAAACATGCAATCATGTTAATGCTATGAGGTGGTTCACACAAAACACTTCTACCTCATTAGCTCCCACTAGGCCCCATTAGGCCCTCAATGCTCAAACATCACATAGATTGTGAGCCATTGATGTCCAGTAAATAGAAACACATTCAAAACTGGACAAAAAACCAGTCGGATTCTGAGACGGCTCTCCGTCTGGGAATCCGTCTGAATTTCTGCAACCAGACGGTCGTCCGTTTGGTACAGACGGATGACTGTCTTCCAGATGGAAAATCCGTCTAGGTCACTGTGTTCTGTCAAACCAATATGGTCAGATGGTAGTCCGTCTGATCCACAGTGACCAAAAAACAACGTCTTTCAGATTTTTCTTGAACGAATTTTTTTTCAAAAAACGGTAAAACACATTTTTTTTTTTCCTCAAAAATCATCCAAAAACACATGAAAAAAAAATCCAGCAATAAATCTTAAACAAAATAATTATCATGGATTATCAATTCATGCAAAACTTCATTAGAGAAATTCACGAGGATCCTCCCACTCGGATCCGAACCCAAAACATAAGGGTTTCCAAAAACCCTATCAATTTTCCATGGGTTTCATATTAAACCCTGGATTCTCCATGGGTTATTATAAGCCCTTGATCCTCCCATTGGATCCATACAATGAAAATAAACAATGGGAAGGAACCGAGAATCTTGGGAACCACGGCTCTGATGCCAATGTAGGTAATACTCCAAATATTTCAATTCAATTAATTGACAAGGGAAAGATCCTCACCTGGATTTGCTTTCCCAAATATGAAGTATACGCAGCGGAAGTAAATCTGGATCCATGTTCTCGTTCCACCACCAAAGCTCTACCAGGGTGATTCCACAATCACTAGGAAAGGGAATAATTTCCACAACCCAAATGCCGTGTGGAAAGGATGGCAGAGTGATCTAAAGCAAAGAACTCTTTCCTGCATTTCTAGGAGAGAGGGAGAGAGAGATGGGAGCCACCGTTTTTGGAAAAACTTACGTAATGCAATCACTCACTCACTTATGCGGTGGTTACCAAAATATATAACCCTATATTTTGTAACCACCCTAATAGTGAGTTTCCAATATTTCCCTTGGGCATTTAATTTAATAATTATATTAATAGATTCCAACAACCCTAATAGCTGCTTTTCTAATACTTACTATAATGGTTGCAATCATTGTAGCTCCAAGAAGTCCGGCAAGGGTAAAAGACCTGGCAAAGGTGGAAACCATTACTTTAAAAGCATCAGTTTGGGGTTTTAGACTTCTAGACACGCTATCGAAGGTACTACCAATCATCACCTTCAGCTTTGTTTTTTTATTTTTTTTTAATTTTTTTAATTTTATGTTTCTTTGTTGTTCGTTTAGTTTCTAGTGACACTATTAAGTGTGTGTGCAAAGTGGTTGGATTGTTAGTTAATTTATCCCTTCAGTAACGAAATGTGGTGCATTGTCAAATATGAATTTCCTCCTTGTGATTGGTTCAATAAAATAGGATCTTGTGCCATATTTTTTAGTCCAGGGTCATGACGAACTGAAGCTTCTTACAGAACTTGGAATGTTGCTCACTATAATTCTTGGAAGCATTCTGACACGCATGACCAGTACCTCTGGTTTTCTGAATGGTTAAAGTGTAGTTGCTTTCCTTTGGGACTAGGAAGCAAGTATTGGTGTCCTAAATAGTAGAAACTGAGTTTTGTGGGGAAGGGACAAAGAATGTGAAGATATATTATCCATTGGTTGGTTGGTGATTGCTGACCTATTGTATTTGGTATGAGTGCTTTTGTCACTTCTACAATGATCTAGTGGTTGTTTTTGGCATTGCTTGATCTTTTCTTTTGCCATGTGATGCGTCCAAAATCTGCTCAGCCCTTAGATCTCCTTGTGATGACCTGCAAAAAGAAAGCGTCAGACGTGGCCCAACTGCTGGGGTCGGGAGTCCACCTCCGAAGGTTAAGTCAGTTGATGAACTTAATCACAAACGGCTCTGTTAGACGCACAGAGCTAAGGAATGAAAAACTGGGAAAGTGATCTAGATCATAAGCCTCTGATAGTTTACCTCTACTAGTGTGTATATGGATCCGAGTCCTCCTCACCTCGTAGGTAAGTAAGGTTTATATAGAGTATACCTTTGAATCTTCTTCGTTGGATGCATTTGAGCCTTCTTCGGATAGTCGTTGGATCCTAACAATTAGATCCGTTCAGCGATAGACTTCTACTAGTTTGAACTAGTAGAGGACTCCTGAGATAACCTCACGGTTATTCAATGATTATCCCTTCAATAATAATAAGTGACAGCCGCCAAGTTGTGTCTGCCGTCATTAGGGTAATTAACCTAATCCATGAGTCGGATTAGGGCATGCCTCTTGCCGATTTAGTTTTCTTCCTCAGCAAGCTATCTTCTGGACCCGGCTCGCTCGGAAGTGAGTCGATTCCCTCCGTCTCGACCGGGGTCGAGGGTCAAACCGAGTACGAACCAGGTTCTATCATATTTCCTCTGTATCACGAGCCCCCGAGACCAAGCGTTCGGTCGATCCCGAGGGCTTGGCTTTTAACTGGGTTCTTCGTTAGGCAATAGTCTCTGCATATCCCACTAAATGTCATATCACATTTAATGCGGTGGTCAATTTTCCTCAAGCTTTGTGAGGGCAATGCCACGCGTCTCTTTGCAGTTGATCTATCGTGGCTCATGTAACCAAGAACCGGTTTCCGAACGCCAGTTTTGGATTCGTGAGTTCAAACTTTCAAACCGTCTTCAAATCTCGACCGTTGATGCTGAATCAATCTCGATCGTTCAGGTCCTCGAACGCTCGTGCGGGTGCTTAAAAGCGGTTCATTGTCTTCGTAGGTTTCATTCTTCTTGTCTGGAATTTGAACCTTCATCGTCTGCTTCGCGCCTTCTCACTCTAAAGCCTTTGCTTCACTGAATCAGTAAGTTTACTGATCCTTTTGCAAAGTTTAAACTTCCTGTCTCTAATTTTTTTTTTTGTACCTTACTGAAACTAGTAATGGAGGATAATAGGGTTTCTTCTTCCTTGGTACCTAGTGTCAGTTATAGTAGTGGTAACGAAGCTTTTGCTTCCCTTCCTTCCGAGCAGTCGGATAGTGATAATAAAACCCTAACTGCCCTCTGGCGTGAATTCGCAGAAGTTTCCCATAAAAGTTTAGAAAGAAAGGCCGAAACTCCTTCTGCCTTTCTTGAGAAACTTTCAGGTCCAATGGCGGACCTGGTTCTGTTCCCTCCTCTTACAAGGAGGAAACCCTTCTTTCGGCAATCCAGGGTTTTGATTTTCCTTCTTCTTATCATATTAGGGCTCCCAATCCTGATGAGAGGGTTGATTCGACCCTTCCGGGTGAATTTTCCCTATACATAGATGCACTGGAAAGCGGGGTTCGCTAACCCCGCTTTCCTTTTTTCAATCCTTTGTTCTCAGCCATTCTGATCACTGGGACTTGCCATGGAATGTTCCTTCCCAATAGCTGGCGTCTCATCGTCGGCTTCTTGGGTTTGTGTTTTGAACTTGGCCTTACGCCATCTCTTGCTCTTTCATCTTCTTTCTATCTCCCATCCTCTCGGCTGGGTTGTACTCTCCAAGCGTAATAAGACTGAACTTGACTGGAGGGGCAGCATTCTTGCAAAGGAACTTGCCCTTCTAATCACAAAGGATGGCGCGAACGATACTTTTTCTGTCATGCGCCTCAGTCATATCTCAACTTCCTGATCGTCTGGAAACAGTATACTCATACTCTTAAAGTAACCGAGTCCTTCCTTTATCCAAAGAAGGCGAGACGGCTGTCAAGACGATCAAATCCATTCCATGGTATCAGGAGATACATGGTCTTGAGGTGGAGTACAACTCCATCCTTCAGTATTGGGGCTTGGCTCATTGTGAGCTTCTTAACCATCATCCTTCAAATTTACAAGAGTGATATGTCTTTTCGTAATTCTGATTCTTGTTCTTCTTTGTAGTGCCTCCAAGAGTGAACCCTAAGAATCTTCGGGCGAAGGCTGCTAGGGCTGTTGTGACAGCTGAGCAACGGTCGCCCCGAGCCCTAACTGCTGATCAAGAGGCTTTTGTTCCCTCTCCCGACCCTTCTTACAAGGGTATTAGGAACATCAAGCCCGTGGTTGACACTTCGGGTAAAGGGAAGAAGCCAATGGTGGAGAGGTCAAATATCTCCTCCTCCGCTCGGACCAAAAGGAAGCACGATACAGTTGATGCTTCTTCCCACAAAAAATCCAAAAATACCTAGGACTGTGAGGAGCTCTTCATACCTCAATGGACATTAAAGCAGACTGATAAGGTGACACAAGACCCTGAGAAAGCTGCAGAATGGAGCTCCCTTAGTCTTCTGCCCTCCGATCGTCAGGATTTTGAAGCCTTGAACGATGATTCCCTTGTTAGTCAGTCCACAAGGTATCGACCTTCCTGATTTTTCATTAACTTTTTCATAATCTCTTATGACTTCTTCTGTTAATCTCCTCTTCCCCAGGAATGATGTGTTGAATTTTTATCAGCACATGGAAGCATTGAGCCGGGTTGGTCGCAACGGCTCCTTACTGCAGACCTGCGAAGAGAATTTGGCCAAGGCCAATTCTGAGATAGACCGGCTGACGGCAGTTGCTAAGGAGCTACAGATAAAGCATGATGAGGAGATGAACTCCTTAAAAAAGGCCCTCGACTCTTCAAAGCCTCGCGCTGTTGCTGCTGAGCGCGAGGCTAAGAAGGAGAAAGCAGCTGCCACATTGTTCGGTGACAGACTTGAGCTTAAGTGCGCAAAGAACGAAGATATTTTGAAGCTGGCGGTTCCTAGCAAACCCGAGCATATCAAGCCGGAGCTTCGAAAGGATTGTGTTCGGAAGTACCTGAACAGCGTACCTTTCTCCAAACTACTAGGTGACTTCAAAATCCAAGCTTACCGCTTGGGGCAGAATGACATTTTGAAAAAGATTCTTGAATCTATCCCTTCCTTCAATACAACTCCCTTTCGTGAGGTGTGTCACAGAGAGGTCTTCGGGAAGTTAAAAATGGATCTCCCTGACTGGGCTCGGGAAGAGGATGATCCTTTTCCAGCCGACCCAAAATATGAGGAATATCTTGCTGACGAACAGCCCCTCCAAGAGGAAAAGTCACAGGCTGCCGTGGAAGAGGATTCTGATAATGACAATCTTGAGGAAGGCTCTTCTCAGGACCCTGAGAAAGGCTTTCCTGTGCAAGACTCTTCGGGCAACAATGAGGAAGAAGCTTAGGGAGTTACCTCTCTTTTTTTTTTTTTGTAAAGGTTGATCCTCCTCATTAATGAATAGATACTTCTTTCATGTTTGCCTTAATATTTCCTCGTCTCCTATCGAAAGCTTGTCTTGAAAATCAAAATATAAATGATAATCCTTATCACTTAACTTCGTATTCCTCGACGAATGATAATCTTGTAAAGATACCATGAAGAGATGTTTTGGAAAGATGCCTTAGCCTTTATTCTTCCTTACTCCTTCATTTATTGCAAAGTCCACACGTTTCCCTTCATTTGTTGCGAAGTCCAAACGTTTTTTTGCCTTGGTACACCATTCACTATTTTCAATGAATTGGTAATACAACCTTATTTAAATGGTGGTGGGACGGTGGAAGGTATTCTCATATCAGGTGCCTATTTCCATGTGGCCTCCTTATGACCGTTGATCTTGCTTGTTGAGGATTTCGAAGCGTTTTTTCGATCTGGGCCATTGGTCGCCTTTGGCTCTCAACCGTCGTCTTAATACCTGAGGCTATTTAAATCCTTCGAGGGTACTCTCCATCTATCCTGTTATCTGCAAGTTAGATTTGCAAAAAGGACATTCCGTCTTTTGCATCCGTATTCCTCGTACTCCAACAATAGCTCCTATCAGCCTCTGAACAAGTGAGCTTTTTGCTATCACCAATCTCTTCTCCTTCCCCCTGAGTAAACTCCACAGTAGTAATACTTGGGGTTTACTTAATGGGTATTCAGAGTAGTTCATATCTGACAAAGAACTAGGGTTTTCCTTTGTTTCTTGTGTTGTTGGTTTTTTTGTACTGATACGGCTTTTTCTATGTACACAGTGGCTCCCAAAATCGATCCGAACTTTATTAGGGCGAAATCCTGTAAGAAAATTGTTCCAGTATCAGCGGCGGTTGGGGCCAGCGAGGTGGTTTCATCTGGTGAATCCTCTAAGCGTAAGGCGATTGAAGAGATCGCTCGTTCTTCCCAGGAAGATCTTGATCACTCCGTTTGCGATGGCGTTGTTGATGGCGCTGCTGATGCCCCTGCTGTAGAGACTGTTCATGCATCCCCGAAGGAGACCCTTCGGACATCTGAGGCAACTATGTTGGCATCTGATGAAGGTGCGGTCCCAGCAGGTGCTGTTTCTATTTCCAACTCTAATGCTTGTTTGGCATCCTCTTCCTCTCCTTTGGAGTTGGAGGATTTTGCCACTAGGAAGCGTTGTCGGTTGGCAAGTGATGCAGCTCATCCTTCACCTGAATTAGTGTCAAACGAGTTTGACAAAGCATTGGAATGGTGTACTGCTGCTCGAATGACTTCTGAGAGCATAGCTCTTTCCAAACTTCCAGACAAGGACTTTACGAAATCAATGGTGATGTAAGTCTTTCTTCATTATCTTTTGATTCTGAAGGTTACTCTTCTGCTCCTGTTTAACTCGGAAGTTGTTTGCAGGAGTCTTACTGGTAACTTTCACAATCAAGTGGAAGTACCCTCTAGGCTCAAGAGACTGAGGAATGAGGTTTCCAGGCTTCGGGAAGACTCCAAAGCCAAGGATGCTGAAATTGCTCGCCTTAGGAAGCTAGCTTGGGAGGTTGCAGGAGAAAAGAATTCGGTGATCGAGCGTCTTCGTTCAGACTTGGATGATGCCAGGGAGAAGATCCGGAAACTGGAGCGAGAAGTTGGAAAGTCAGGAGCCAAAGGATCTAAAGCGTTACCTCAAAGGCAAGCTGTCATTCCTTTGCCCGAATCCCTTCCAGCTGACGTTCGCAGAGCCTGCATCTTCAAGTATTTACACAGTAAGCCCTTTGTTAACATGCTGAATGCTTATAACTTGCAGGCGTACCGGGATGGTGAGAACGAAGTATGGGAATCAATACTAAGGAAAGATCCTCATTTTGATACGACTCCCTACAGCGTTGTTTGCCATCCTGAAGTGTTTACCAACCTGGGTCTTCCTTCTCCTGACTGGACCAAAAATAAGACTGATCCTCCACCTTCTGATCCGGATATAATGCATTATCTGGAGGATTCTTCTGTTTATTCTCCCTTGGAAGGATTCAATTATGAAGAGCTCGCCTTGAATGCCAGTTTGGTCGAGGACCATACTTCTTCTGGACAAGCTGGACAAAGAGTATGAAATTGCAGAGGATTTTGTACATACTGAAATGCTTTTGTAATCCCCGTTTCTCCTTTTCTTTTTATTGAATCCATGCTACTGCTTGACTCTTGTGTTTGTTCTGGCAAAGCTGTGCTAATCTTGTATGATTTCTTAATGATCACCGGTGATGACTTTCTTTTTTGACCGAAGATTGTATCCCAACTCTTGTAATCTCATGTGTATGTTTGATATAAAGGTTGGCCTCTTTTGGTCTTTTGGAGAAATAAGAAATTAACTTCATCTTGAACTTTGCCAGTCACAATGCCTTTACTTAAAGATTTCTGGAGAAATACAATAAGTCTGAGAAGGAACTCACTTGGGTTTTAAACCGATGCCTTTACTTAAGGATTTCCGGAGAAATACAATAAGTCTGAGAAGGAACTCACTCGCGTTTTAAACCGATGCCTTTACTTAAGGATTTCCGGAGAAATACAATAAGTCTGAGAAGGAACTCACTCGGGTTTAAAACCGATGCCTTGTAGAAGGAACTCACTCGAGTTTTAAACCAATGCCTTTACTTAAGGATATTTCGAAAATTCAATAAGTCTTGAAGGGACTTACTCGGGTTTCAAACCGATGCCTTGCGGAAGGAACTCACTCGGATTTTCATCCGATGCCTTGACTTAGGAAATTCCGAAAAAATTCAGTAAGTGTTGAAGGACCCACACGGATTTTCATCCGATGCCTTGTAGTTGGATCTTGTTCTTGAATGTGGTGTATGATGCCCCCCAATCAAAAGATAATTTGTTGAAAACCAATAATTGCATTGATTGAGTTGAAATTGGTTACATCACGAACAAAATTGAAATCATCATCAAGGATAAAAAATTTTGAGATGCCTGGCATTCCACAAACGATCCAACTCTTTTTGGGTGTTGATGTTCTTCAGCTTGTAAGCTCCTGAACCGAATGGTTTTACAACCATATAAGGTCCTTCCCAAGAAGGGTCCAGTTTTCTTTGGTGGCGTGGATCTGAAGCTAAGGTATTTCTCAACACCAAATCTCCTACTAAGTACCGACGATTCTTTACTCAGGTATTATAATGTGACGCTATCCTTCTTTGAAATTGTTGAGTTCGTGCTATTGCCTTTGCCTGAACTTCGTCCAACAAATCAAGACTATCAAGCAGTCCTTGCTCGTTCGCTTTTTCTTCGCACTCTCTGTCCCATAATGTTCCCGCCATTATCTCCACAGGTGCCAACGCTTCAGACCCATATGCTAACCTAAATGGAGTTTCTCCTGTGGGTGTTCGAACCGTAGTTCGATAAGCCCATAGTACATTATGTAGTTCTTCGACCCCTAAGGCTTTGTCAGCCTCAAGTCTTCTCTTTATCCCCTCAAGCAGCGTTTGGTTAGTAACATCTACCTGTCCATTGCTCTGGGGGTATGCCACTGAGGACATACGATGCTCGATCATGTATGTTCCACAAAATTGCTCGAATTGTGGACAGTCGAATTGGGTGCCATGGTCAGTGATGAGAATCTTTGGAATCCCAAAGCAATATATGATTGACTCAAGCACAAATTTCTCCACTTTTTTTCTCGTGATTGTTGCCAGGGCACTGGCTTCAACCCATTTCGTGAAGTAATCAATTGCTACTATCAGATATTCTCGTCCGCCTGATGCCTTGGTGAATTTGCCCATGATATCAATTCCCCACATCGCGAAGGGGATGGGATCTAGAATCGAGGTCATGGTTTCCGCTGGGCGCTTTGATACTGTAGCATGAATTTGACAATTGCTACATCGACGAACATACTCCATAGCAGCTTCTTGGATCTTAGGCCAATATAACCCGAGTCTTAGAATCTTGTGTGCCAGGGCTCGTCCATCCATGTGAGCTCCACAAATTCCTTCATGAACTTCGGCCAGAGTCGAGTCCACCCCTTCGGGACCTAAACATCTCAGAAGGGGTCCAAAATAAGATCTTTTGTATAATCCCCCATTCTGCGTGACAAATCTTGTTGATCGTATCTTGATCAATCTTGCCTCTTTCGGATCCTCAGGTAGTTTGTCATCTCTCAGATATTCAACTATCGGATCCATCCAGCAACGCTCTGCTTCAATATAAAAAATTTCTTTCTCATGATAACTTGGAAATGTTATCTCTTCAATGTAGACCGAAGGGTCTAGATTTTTTTTCTTTGGCATTGGCTAATCGGGATAGCTTATCTGCCACTGTGCTTTCTGTCCTCGAAATTTAACATACTTTCAAACTCCTGAATTCTTTTTGAAATGCCTGCACAATCTCTTGATACTTCTGCAAGCGAGGCTCTTTAATACCATACTCCCCCTGGACTTGGTTGACTATAAGTTGAGAGTCACTATAAATAGTAACATCTGCTATGGCCAATGCTTTTGACAACCTAAGTCCAGCTATCAGGGCTTCATATTCTGCCTTGTTATTACTAGCTTCGAATGCAAATCTTAATGCATATCGAATGATAAATCCTGCCGGACTTTTCAATAGAATTCCAGCTCCTGCTCCATCCTTATTACTCGAGCCATCCACATATACTTCCCAAATGGTTGGGATAATGGGATCTTCAATAGTGGTCTCCACTGGTGCAGTAGTTTCTCTATTGGATGAGCCTGAAAGTATGGCCGTAGCTTCCTGGCTGCTGTCATGAGAGCTAAAGCTTGCTTCTTGATCTGCGAATCATGTCTCCGCATCAAGTAACATGTGACTCACATAGTAAATTGGCTACTGTTTCTTATCTTTCTCACGAACAAGTATTGCACTGACTGCCGAAAGGGACGCCGCTAGATATAGCTGTAAGATTTCCCCCTTCTCTGGTTGGGACAAAAGTGGTGGATGTCCCAGTGTTCCTTCAATTCTTCAAAAGCCTTTTGGCACTCTTCAGTCCACTTCGCTTCCTTGCTGCCCCTCAAATCTTTGAGTGCTTTGAAGAATGGTAAACATTTCTCCCCAGACTTGGAGATGAAACGATTCAAAGCGGCAATTCTCCCTGTTAAACACTGCACATCACAAACAATTTTGGGAGCTTCCATGTCAATTAGAGCTTGTATTTTGGCTGGATTAGCCTCAATACCCCTCTGTGATACCATGAAGCCCAAAAATTTGCCTGAAGAAACTCCAAAGGTGCACTTTTCTGGATTCAGCTTCATTTGATATTTTCGCAGTACTGAGAAAAATTCTGTTAAATCTACGATATGACCTGTTCTTGTAATGCTTTTCACAAGCATATTGTCAACATAAGCTTCAACATTCTTACCAATTAAGTCCTTGAAAATCTTGTTGACGGCCCTCTAATATGTAGCTCTTGCATTTTTCAGGCCAAATGGTATGACTTTGTAATAGTAGCTTTCACGATCAGTCATGAAAGCAGTGAACTTCTCATCTTCCTTATTCATAAGGATCTGATTATACCCTGAGTAGGCATCCATGAAACTCAGAGTTTCATATCCTGCAGTCGCATCTATCAAGAGATCAATCCGTGGCAACGGATAGCAATCTTTAGGGCAAGCCTTGTCGAGGTTTGTGTAGTCTGTACACATCCTCCACTTCCCATTCGCCTTCTTGACCAATACCACGTTGGCTAACAAGTTGGGCATTCAATTGGTTCTATGAAACCAGAATTCTTCAGTTTTTCGACTTCTCCCCGAACGGCCTCGTATTTTTCAATGGAGAAATTTCTCCTTTTCTGGATAACTGGTTTCACCTTTGGATCTATCCAGAGTTTGTGCTCTGCGACAGCCCGATCAATTCCTGGCATGTCTTCGGCAGACCATCACTATTTTGTTGAAGAAAAAACTTCAACTCCTCCTTGAACTCCTCCAGCTGCTCAGACCCGATATAAGTAATCTTTTTCTCATCCTCGGTACACAGCTGGATTTGCTCCAGCTTTTCTACTGGCTCGGGCCTTTGCATTTCTGCTTCTTCCTGATCATCTGGAACTTCTATAGGTAGGGCCGTCACCTTCTTTGGGCCCTCCTTGTCCTTTAAGTAGGCAACATAACATTGCCGAGAGATCCTCTGATCAGAGGAAACTTGACCAATTCCCATGTCAATCTGGAATTTTATCTTCAAGTGTTTTGTCGAAACAATAGCACCTATCTTGGACAAAGATGGTCGTCCGAGGATAACATTATAAGCTGGAAGTTCCCGAACTACCAAAAAATTGATTCGGACGGTAGTCTCCTTGGGAAAACATCCAATAGATAAATCCAACTGGACAGACCCTTCCGCTATTGCAGACGATCCTGCAAAGCCATATAAATGTGTGGATGACGGTTCCATCAAATCCTCATCGACCTTCAGCTTTTGATACACTTCATAAGAAATTAGGTCAGCTGCAGACCCTGTATCAACTAAAACTCTATGTACCTCTCGGCGCGCAATCTCTACCTTGATGACTATGGCATCATCATGAGGTAGACAAACGCCTCTTTCATCCTCCTAGCCAAAGGTGATAGAATCTTCACCATTTGGCCTCTTCCGCTTTTGCGTCTCTCCGGTTCCATCAAATTTAGATTTTGTCTTTAACCTCCGGAGTGATTCGGGCTCTGGGCCTCCGAAAATTGTAAGGATCGGTGAACGAGTAACATCAATCACCTCCTTACCTTTTTTAGACTTTAGAGCCTCTTTCGGTCGTTCTGAACTAACCGAACGATCCCTTTTAGGGGCAGACTCACGTGGCTCCTCCCTTCTTCTGCTAACAAAATTGGACAAATGTCCTTGAGATATTAATCTCTCAATATATGCTTTTAAATGACGATAGTCATTAGTATAATGACCATAATCCTTGTGGAAACGACAATATTTTTCTCGATCCTGCTGCTCTTCAGGCTTCAAAGGAATTTTGGGTGGCCACTTCAAAATATTTCACTTTTTAATGATATTCAGAATATCAGCCTGAGGAGCATTCAATGGAGTATACTCACTTTTACCGGGAGATCTCTGCCGCCAAGCCTGAGGCTTTCCAATCCGATCTCGAACATTCTGCTTTGGCTTCTGCTTTTGCTCAGGAGCCTTCTGTTTTTTAGTGGAGGCTTTGTTGTCTCCTTGGCGCGCATCTAAGATCTCCATGACTTCAGCCTGCTTTTGGCATCTATGTACCAACTCAGCATAAGTTGTAGGCATATCCTGTAGTAATAGCTCCAGGAGTCTTCGGTTAGTGAGTCCAGTGAATAGAGCAGTTTTAGCTACTTGCTCATCCAAATTCTCTATCTCCATTGTTACTCTATTGAATCTTTTCAGATACTCTCGATCGATTCGCTCTTTCCTTGTCTGATGGTAAACAAGGTTTCTTCTGTTCCCACAGACGGCACCAAATGATGCGTCCAAAATCTGCTCAGCCCTTAGATCTCCTTGTGATGACCTGCAGAACAAAAGCGTCAGACGTGGCCCGACCGCTGGGGTCGGGAGTCCACCTCCGAAGGCTCAGTCAGTTGATGAACTTAATCACAAACGGCTCTGTTAGACGCACAGAGCTAAGGAATGAAAAACTGGGAAAGTGATCTAGATCGTAAGCCTCTGATAGTTTACGTCTACTAGTGTGTATATGGATATGAGTCCTCCTCACCTCGTAGGTAAGTAAGGTTTATATAGAGTGTACCTTCGAATCTTCTTCGTTGGATGCATTTGAGCCTTCTTTGGATAGTCGTTGGATCCTAACAATTAGATCCGTTCAGTGATAGACTTCTACTAGTTTGAACTAGTAGAGGACTCTTGAGATAACCTCACGGTTATTCAATGATTATCCCTTCAATAATGATAAGTGACAGCCGCCAAGTTGTGTTTGCCGTCATTAGGGTAATTAACCTAATCCATAAGTCGGATTAGGGCGTGCCTCTTGCCGATTTAGTTTTCTTCCTCAGCAAGCTATCTTCTGGACCCGGCTCGCTCGGAAGCGAGTCAATTCCCTCCGTCTCGACCGGGATCAAGGGTCAAACCAAGTACGAACCAGGTTCGATCATATTTCCTCCGTATCACCATGATAACTTTAATGTGATACAACTCTTGAAAGTATCTTCTAGATTGGCTAATTTTCTAACAGATTAGCTTTTATCTACTTCTTTTGGGCATGTATAACACACCCTAAAATTATCTTGCCTATGGACAAATTCTCTGTCAGCATGTCAATGCGTTTTTTGGAGTTTATGTTTATTTGTTAGTTCTGCTTTAAGATTTAACTGAAAAATAAAGTTCTACTTTAGGAAATGCAGGTTTTCTTGTTTAATTTTTCTCTGCTTGTTTAGTTGTTATTTCACTTCTTTTTGCAATTGGCATGAATCACTTCTGTTGGAAGTGCATTGGTTATGCTTATTTTCCCTCTGAATTCCACTTCATGCAGGTTGTTGCCAAACATGAGTGACAGTGAGTTCTCTGCTCCATCTTCAAGTTTAGGGTCTAAAGGTAAGAGATTAAACATCTTTAGCAAAGTTATGTTGGTTTAACTAATAGTTAATATGTGTATCTCACTAGAATTGAATATTTTCAGGTGGCAAGAAATTTGGAAGAGGGCCGGCTTGACAATCAAAGCTCAAGCACTAGCCCGACTTTGTAGTAGAGACTATTGCACCCATGGAAGAAGTTACCGAGCCCACTATCCCGACAGTGTGGGAGGTATATGTGGATGGTTCTAGTAACAAAGATGGAGCAGGAGCTGGAATTCTCCTGAAGTGTCCAGCAGAATTTATTATTCGATATGCACTAAGATTTGCATTCGAAGCAAGTAATAATGAGGCGGAGTACGAAGCCCTAATGCTGGACTTAGATTGTCAAAAGCTTTGGCAATAGCAAACATAACTATTTATAGTGACTCTCAGCAAGTACAGGGGGAATATGGTGTTAAGGAATCCTGGTTACAGAAATATCAAGAGATTGTGCAAGTATTGCAGAAAGAGTTTAGGAATCTGAAAGTATGTCAGATTCCAAGAAAAGAAAATACAATGGCAGATGAGCTATCCCGATTAGCCAATGCCAAAGAAAAGAGTTTAGACCCTTCGGTCTACATCGAAGAGATAACATTTCCAAGTTATCACGAGAAGGAAATTTCCTACATTGAAGCGGAGCGTTGCTGGATGGATCCAATAGTTGAATATCTGAGAGATGATAAATTACCAAAGGATCTGAAAGAGGCGAGATTAATCAAATTACGATCAGCACGATTCATTATGCAGAATGGGAGGCTGTACAGAAGATCTTACTCTAGACCCCTCCTGAGATGTTTGGGTCCCGAGGGATCGGAGTCAGCCTTGGTTGAGGTGCATGAAGGAATTTGTGGTGCTCACATGGGTGGTCGGGCCTTGGCACACAAAATTCTAAGGCTTGGATTATATTGGCCTAAGCTCCAACAGGCTGCTATGGAATACGTTCGCCGATGTAGCAACTGTCAAATCCATGCTATGGTATCTAAACGCCTAGCTGAAACCATGACTTCGATTTTGGATCCCATCCCTTTCACAATGTGGGGAATCGATATCATGGGCAAATTTACCAAGGCGTCGAGCGGAAGAGAGTATCTTATAGTAGCAATCGATTACTTCACCAAATGGGTCGAGGCTAGTGCCTTGGCAACCATCACAGAAAAAAAGGTGGAGAAATTCGTGCTCGAGTCAATTATATACCGGTTCGGAATGCAAAAAATAATCGTTACCGATCATGGAACTCAATTCGACTGTCCACAATTTGAACAATTCTATGGAACTTATTTGATCGAGCATCGTATGTCATCAGTGGCATACCCCCAAAGCAATGGTCAGGTAGAGGTTACAAACCGAACACTACTTGAAGGAATAAAGAGAAGACTCGAAGCTGATAAAGCCTTATGGGTCAAAGAATTGCAGAATGTCCTGTGGGCCTACCGAACTACGGTTCAGACACCTACAGGAGAATCTCCTTTTAAACTGGCATACGGATCTGAAGCATTGGCACCTGTGGAAGTAATGGCTGGAACACTACGGGACAGAGAATTCGAAGAAAAAGCGAATGAACAAGGACTGCTTGATAGCCTTGATTTATTGGATGAGGTTCGTGCAAAAGCAATAACACGAACTCAACATTATCAAAGGAGGATAGCGTCACATTATAATTCCCGAGTAAAGAACCGTCGATATTCAACAAGAGAAATGGTATTAAGAAATACCTTAGCTTCAGATCCAGGTCATCAGAGGAAATTGGACCCTTCATGGGAAGGACCATAAATGGTTGTCAAACCAGTTGGTTCGGGGGCTTACAAACTGAAGAACTTGACAACCCAGAAAGAGTTGGATCGTTCGTGGAATGCCATGCATTTGATGAAATATTATCCCTGAAGATTATCATTTTCGTTCACGATGTAACAAATTTCAAACTCAATCAATACAATTTTCAGTTTTCAACATTTTGTCTTTTGATTGGGGGCATCATACAACACATTCGAGGAACAGATCCAACGACAAAATCAAAAGGCATCGGTTTAAAACCCAAGTGAGTTCCTTCTCAGACTTATTGAATTTCTCCAGAAATCCTTAAGTAAAGGCATCGGTTTAAAACTCGTGTGGGTCCTTCTACAAGGCATCGGTTTAAAACCCGAGTGAGTTCCTTCTCAAACTTATTGAATTTCTCCGGAAATCCTTAAGTAAAGGCATCGGTTTAAAACCCGTGTGGGTCCTTTTACAAGGCATCGGCTTAAAACCTGAGTGAGTTCCTTCTCAGACTTATTGAATTTCTACGGAAATCTCTAAGTAAAGGCATTGTAAGACCTACTGCAACAATGACTCAAGTGATTGACAAAGTTCAAAGATGAAGTTTAATTCTTTATTTCTTTAAACGACCAGAAGAGGCCAACCTTTACATCAAGCATACATATGAGACAACAAGTGTTGGGGTACAATTTTCGGTCGGTCAATAAAGAAAGACATCATTAAGAAGCTAAACAAGATCGAAGGAGCTTTGCCAGAAGTAACACAGAGTCAAGAAGCAACACGAATTCAGGAAGAAGAAGAAGAAGATCGGGGTCGGGAAAACATATATTATCATTTGTTTTCTTCCTCTTAAGGATTGCGAAGCATTCTACAAGTACAAAATCCTCTGCAATTCCATACTCGTTATCCAGTTTGACCGAAAGAAGCCTGGTCTTAGATCAAACCTGCATTCAAGGCAAGCTCTTCATAACTGAATCCTTGGAGAGGAGCATAAGGAGGGGAATCATCGAGATAATGCATGATGTCCGGATTTGGAGATGAAAGGTCGATCGTATCTTTGGTCCAGTCAGGAAGAGGAAGACCAAGCTTTGCAAACACTTCAGGATGACAATTGGCGCTGTAGGGAGTTGTGTTGAAATAAGGACCTCTCCTTAATATTGATTCCCATACTTTGTTTTCGCCATCCCGGTATGCCTGCAAGTTATAAGCGTTCAGCATGTCAACAAAAGGCTTACTGTGCAAATACTTGAAGATGCAAGCTCTACGAACATCAGTTGGAAGGGATTCGGGCAAAGGAATAACAGCTTGCCTTTGGGGTAACGCTTCAGATCCTTTCGCCCCTGACCATCCTGCTTCTCGTTCGAGCCGCCGAATCTTCTCCCTGGCATCATCCAAATCCGAACGGAGACGTTCGATCACGGAATTCTTCTCCCTTGCAACCTCCCAAGCTAAGTTTCCAAGACGAGCAATTTCTGCGTCTTTGGCTTTGGAGTCTTCCTGAAGCTTAGAAACTTCATCACTTAGTCTACTAAGTCTAGAGGCTGCTTCCACTTGGTTGTGGAAGTTACCAGTGAGACTCCTGCAATAACTTTCGAGTTAGTCATGAGCAAAAGAAAATCTTCAGAACAAAAAGGAAATGAAGAAAAACTTACATTACCAGTGACTTCATAAAGTCACTGTCTGGAATGGTGGAGAGGACTCTGCTCTTGGCAAGGCATTTGAACAAGGTCACCACTCCAGTGCCTTGTCAAACTCGATTGACACCAAGTCAGACTTCCTTGAAGAACAAGTAGGATGAGCTACATCAAGAGAAGGATGAACTACATCATCCGCCAACCTAGGGCGCTTCCTGGTGGCAAAATCCTCCAGCTCCAGAGAAGGGGAGGAGGATGCCAAACAATTCTTAGAGTTGGAAATAGAAGAAGCACCTGCAGAGACCGCACCTTCATCAGATGCCAACATAGTTGCCTCAGATGTCTGAAGGGTTTTCATCAAGGGATCCCGAACGATTTCTCCAGCAAGGACATCAACAGTATAAGCAACGATGGAGGGAGCCACATCCTCCTTGGAAGACCAAACGGTTTCTTCAAGCAGAGGGAGCGTAGGAGAAACATCAGCAGAAAGTGTGGGAATCTGATCTGAAGATTCACCAACAGCAGTGTCCTTACGTTTAGAAGATTCACCAAATGCAATCGCCTCACAGATATCACATATTCACAAATGATATTTTGGGTCGGACGATAAAATACAAATGGCTTAGGATGCAAATCGAACCACAAAGCTTTTGAGTTTTGACACTAGGTCGGACTCTCTTTTGTCCTTGCTGCGAATCAGCAGCCTGTTTTACTTTGTGCACGAGCCCATGTATCTAGATGTTTTTGTACAAACTCTCTTGGATTACCTTTCAATCTTTCATGGTAAAATATTCGGTTTTCTCATAAACAAAAAATTCCTAACCTGCTCTATTCTATTCTCTCTTGGTTCAAAAGGATAGAAAGATTGGTTATTTCAATTATTCAAATTCAAGTGCAAGCAGCCTCTAGACTCAAAAATTCCTAACCTGCTCTATAAATGAACTCTACTAAAAAAACATTAATTAAATGAGCACATGTTGAACTAAAACCATGCCAAGTTGATCTGACTGAATCCTTCCCGAACTTGCGAGGACTAGTTAATTTGTAACCAAACCGGGTCTTTGGGTCAAAAAAGGGGCTAGCAGCGACCCAGATACAGAGAGGGCTTGAGCCAATTAGGGCCGAAAAGGTTTTATTAACACCCTTGCCCAAAATCCAACTCAAACAATGTCCATCAGAATCCTTTACCAGTTAAATTCCCAAGTGACAATAAATCATCAAAACTTAGAATTTCATAAACTTGGTTCCTATTGAGCTGAGTGAATGAAATTGCAGAGTTTGCGCACAATATATTTTCGCTGGAGAAGTATCACAACTTGGTCTTCAGTGCAGGTTATACTTCATCTAGCTGGTGAAGTCCCAGATTATGTACATGATGCAACTGGAATAAAGATCTAAGAGGCAAAAATATTACATACCTCACAAATTTATCAATCACAATGTGAAAGATCAATAGAAATTATGGTAAGCTCTCTTGCTATTCACAACGGAGCTTCATGCTAATACTCCTACAAACGAATAAAGCCAAATTTACAGATGTAAAAAGAATATACACAGCATGATTCTCTTTTCGTCGGTTGAGGAAGCATTAGGGGAGCAAAAAATTCCTTGAACTTCCTCTGATCTTTGTAATAAGCAAGGGGGAATGACCATGAAAAGTACTTAAAATTGCCAACTATGAAGGATTCTCATGAAGCCAGAAACTGTCAGGATCTCGACTGAAAAGAGAAGGATCAGGAACCTCCAGGTTTGCAATGTGCCAGTCAACAAAGCGAGCTTGTGAAGACTTTATTACGAGAAGGATGCTAGGAAGAATCCACCAGTTGTCATCTTCCCTGATCACCAGAAATAATCCAGAAACGTGAAAACAATTCAACAATTAAGAGACAGTACACAAAATTAAAAGAGCTCGATCTTTTGTGCTAGCTTGTTACAGGAATCAAGCTTTTTCATCAATTAAAACTGCATAAGAGTATTAAGGTAATTATTATCCCATGTTAAAAGGGCGGTCCTTAAGATATTAATACAGATGACATAAAAAAATTAAAATTTCGGTAACTTTCTTTGTTAATTCTACTGGGGCAGTGAAAGGAAAAAGCTCAACGGGGAAACTCCTGGTACCTAGCAACCATACCATTTGTTCCTCAACTATCCAGACAGTCAAATTTACTTGACTCTTAGGAGGAGGTGATGGTAAGACAGCAGAAAGGAAGCAGATCAGGTTCATTATGACCCTAAAATATCCTTTGGTGAATCTATGATCATACACTATCTTTTCAGCTGAGGCAACCTGATAAAGAAAACTTTTATACTATCACTGGCAGTTTCTCGTGCATTGGACTTCCCACCTATTATTGTACCCTGATAGGCCCCTTGTATTGCGAGTGTACACTCACAAAAAAAAAGAAGAAAGAGAAGCAAGGGATCTTCCTTGCAGCGATAAAAGAAGAAATCAGATCAGAGATATTTCTGTTCTTGTAAAAGACTGAATTATAAAGGGTAAGGGAGAATCCAGTTAGGAAGTTATCTATATTTATATTGGGGAAGGTTAGTAGTAAGCTAGGTAGAATTGATTATTGTCAAGGAAATTGCAATGTAGGCCTTGCAAGGGAGAGCTGCTGCTCTCGGGTAGCCGTAGGGGGAAGATTCTACTCTTGGTTGTTATCTCAACTTGCTATGTTTTGTTCTATTCTTGAATTCAGTAATTAAATCTTAAGCTAATTCCATTCTGTGCTAGCTGTATTTTCTGAAACTGTGGAGTGTAACTGGGGAGGAGGTACAACCATTGTTAGGCTAAATTTGGGGGATTAACAAGTTGGTATCAGAGTAGTTCAATTTTAGGGGAGTGGTAAAAAGTTGAATGAAGAGTAGGGTAGATGATCTGGAGAGTATTGTAAAGGATGCAGGGCTAGATGTTGGCAATGGATTCCAAAGAAGGGCCCCTTGCACAGCAGGTGGGAAGAGGAGAGAAAGCCAACCCGGAATTCAGGAAAGAGTTGAGAGCTTACCTGCTGAAGGGGAAAACCCTGTGATGACCTCTCAATCACCGGAGCTCACAGAGATAGGAGGACAAGGGGACCTTTATCGCACAGCCAGAGAGCATTCAGAAGGACAAAGCCAGAAATTGAGAACGAGTGGAAGAGATAAGAATCACGGCAAGATTTCCTCCCTCGGCAACTTGAGATGCCATAGTAACCTAAGCTCCTCTCCTAAATTAGGGAGACTCATCTTGATCAAACCTATCTCCCAATCATCGTACATCTACTAGTGTGGCATGGCACCTTCACTCTTCCCAAGACCAATTTTAATGCTAAGTAACCCTCTTTTGTAGCTTCCTTTGGTATGCTCAAAAAACCTTTAAATTTCTCCACAAATCAGCTGGAGCACTATGTGCAGACCCAAATCAGGAGGAGGTTAGGTATTCAGATAATTCAAGATTGCAACATCACTGGTCTCCTCAAGCTTGTCTGGAAAATCTCCTCTAAAAAGAACTACATTTAGCTGAAAAGTGTTTACTCTTACCACCGTAAGGACTCCATTTAGAGTTTTACTGTCCTTCCCAATGCATTCAAGCCTCCACAGGCTTAGTACTTCCACAGTCAACCACACCTTTCAGAATGTTAATGGATCCAATATCTACCATGTGGTGGAAGCTAGAGCTATTTACTTGCCTGGCATCCCAAAGGATACTTATTTTCTGTCTGAGATCAGCAATATGTAGCCCCTTCTGCCTCGTCTCCCCTCCACCGACCGTCTTGCTAAAATCTTGTGGTTACCCTCCAAAAAAGGACACTTCTCCACCTCCTTTGCTTTGCAATACAGCAGGACCACCTTGCTTATGGTCCCCTGGGCCAACCAAATTTCATTCTTCCTAGACAAGCCTTTGTAGTATGGAGATCTCCCTCTCAGATCAACTCAATTCTTTATCCTTCACCTCCACATTCTTATTACTTCCACCAATGTACTTTGTACCACAATAAATGAGGATAACCGACACCTTTTCTTTGCCTGCCGCTTCACCAAATCCCTTTGGCTTCGAGCCATAGCCTCCATCTAGTCTTGGAGCAAGCATGCTCCCAATCCTTTAAGCTAGAAAAAGTAGGTTTTGGTGCGTGTATTTCTCACATTTGCTTGAGTGCAATCTTCATAGATGGACTACAAATTTTTGATCTCCCGACTAATTTTGGAAGGACAGTCGCAAGAATGACTAATATAAGTTTCCTTTGTGTTTGTAGAAAGCTCTGGCTGATATACCAAGGAATGAGTACATTGTTGTTACCTGAGGCCTAGACTCTTCTTTATTGTCGACTGAGCTAGCTTAGCTTTGGCTGTCCTTTCCAAGGGGGCACCCCTCTTTTCCCTATTTCCTTTTTGGGCTTAATATATTTTTTCTTATTCACCAGGAAAAATAATGCCCAATCTTTTTTCAAGCTCTCACGAGATCTCAAAAGCTCAAGATGAGTTGCCTTTCAAAACCACAAATGTTCAAGATCTTGGTTTGAGATCCTCTTTTAGGCTAAGGATGCAATTAACAAATTCATATTCTACAACAACATTGCACCTAATGTAGCCGGTCCCTATCACCAGGGGACGATTGATGCAATTGCTAGGACAGGCCCAGGGATGAAAGGGCCCACACCATGGGAATTAATGAATGTCTACTTGCCAACGTTGAAGTAGATGGAGTACATTGAGGCACTAAAGTCATGATGGGAGACATGCAGTGTGACTGTGATGGCTGTTGGATGGACTGATCTTACTAGATAGTCCATTAATAACTTTATGGATAATTGTAATGGCATGATAGTGTTCTTGAAGTTTGTGGATGCACTAGGAGGTGAAGGATGTTGATTACATCTACAAGCTCTTAAGGAAGGTGGTGTTTGAGGTCGGGGCAAGCAAAGTTATCCAAGTTGTCTTGGATAATGGTTCTAACTTCAAGAAGGTGGTAGAGATGCTTATAACAAAGAAGACTAGTAGGATTCATCTCTTTTGGACACCATATGCAACTCATTCCATTGCTCTTATGTTAAAGGACTTGGGCAAGAAGAAGTTTATCAACAATGTGGTTGAAAGTGCAACACAAGTGACTACATTTATATAAAACTATAGGTGTGCCTTGTAACTAAAAAAGAGCAAGTGTGGCGGTTACCAAGTGAGGCCTCGTATCGGTAGACTTGGCACCAATTATATTGCACTGAAAAGCTTCTTACTGATGTAATTTGGAGAGATATTGCTCAGAGTTATTTGATTCATTGGCCCCAATAGGGTATTTATAGCTACAAACTTGTTGAGTCCCACTCTGAGTAGGAAAAGGAAATACAAAACAAATAGAAATAAAAAACTAACTCTAGAGTTATTAGGAAACGGAATCCTATTCTAATTAGAAAAACCTCAGCCTATACTTTCAGCGCTTCCCCTTAAGTTGAGCATAGATATTTATCATGCTTAACTTGCCAATAATACTATTGAATACTTTCGTGCTTAAGCTCTTTGTCAGCATATTAGCTCGCTGCTCGTTTGAAGTAACAAAGGTGATATGGACCAACCTAGCCTCAACCTTCTCTTTGATGAATTATGTCAATCTCGACATGCTTAGTCCTATCATGCTGTATTGGGTTGTGAGCTGTGCTAATTGCTGACTTACTATCTGAGTACAACTGTATAGGAACCTCCAAATCTGTACCAACCTCCTGAAGCAACCCTTTCGGCCATAGTACCTTACAAATGCCCTGAGCAATCGCCCTAAACTCGACCTCAAAACTAGACCTCGCAACCACAGCTTGTTTCTTGCTTCTCCAAGTCACAAGGTTACCTCCCACATACACCCAATACCCAGAGGTAGACCTCTTATCATCTAGACATCCTGCCCAGTCTGCATTTGTATATGCCTCAATCTTCAAATGTCTATGAGATGAAATTAAAATCCCTTTTCCTGGAGTGGCCTTCAAGTACCTCAAGATCCAATATACTACATCCATGTGTTAGGAGAAAGGATTATGCACATACTACCTAACAAGTCTAACTGCGAATGTGATGTCACCTAATGTGAGATGGGTAAATCAACTTTCCCACTAATTTTTGATACTTTGTTTTGTCAACTGGTTCTCCTTCCTTTGCCTTCAAGTGTAGGTCCTAGCATCCCATATTCCTCAAGAAGATCCTATGTATACTTTTAGTGTATATGGATGATATTGTGATCACAGGCAGTAGCAAGGATGAGATTTCAGCATTGAAGACTTTTTTGGGAGCCGATTTTGAAATCAAAGACATGAGAAAACTCAAATATTTCCTAATAGAACCTTCTAAACCATTCTTTTGGAGATTGCTTTAACCCATATAAAGCCTTCTTTAACTTGCACACTTTCCCATGAGTCTAGGCAGTAGAATACCCAGGTGGTACGTTCATGTATACCTCTCCTTTTGGAGTTCTCCATGCAAAAAAGCATTCTTCACACTTAAATGTTGTAAACTCCATCCTTTATTAAACCGCACATAAAATAATAGTACAAACTGTATTCATTTTGGCAACATGGGCAAATGTCTCTTGGTAGTCAACGCTATTAGTTTGAGTGAAGCCTTTGGCCACCAATCTTGCCTTGTATCTCTTAATGATCCCATTTGTTTTGTGCTTGATCACGAACACCCATTGGCACCTAACGGTCCGCTTTCCTGTAGACAAAGTGAAAGTCCCATATTTTGTTTTTTTTCCTAGAGCTTGCATTTCCTCATCCATAGATTCCTTCTAGTTTGAGTGAGATAATGCTTTCTACCAAGTTTTAGGAACAGAAGTAGAGGACAAAGAGGAAATAAAACATTGAAATTCTGGGGATAGGGATTGATATGAAACATAATTGGAAATAGGATGTTTGGTGCAAGCTCGATTTCTTCTTTCTTAATGCAATTGGTAAGTCCAAAGTAGGATCAGAAGAAGGGTCAAAGACAACTCATTTAGAGGAACGGATTGTTTAGGGCCAGGAAATGAAGCTTTTAACTGGCTTGGTTCAGAAGGGGCCACTCGTTGCTTTCTTTGATAGGTCTTCAGAGGTCTAGTCTCCCCCTGCACATCATCCACCAGTTGTTCTTGTCCGGTCACTCCATCTTCCAAAGGAGGATCATTTGCAAGAATCTCAAGAGAAATATCGAAAGGAGGAATCAACAATGGAACCTCTTTACTAAGACTTTCCTCCTTAATAGGTGCAGGGAAAAGAAAAGGAATCTGTTCCTGGAGCACAACATCCATAAAGACGAAGAAATGACGAGAACCCCACACATCAAAGTGAATGATTGAAAAATGAATTTTACTATGATGATCTGAAATAGGGTAAACATACCTAGTTTGTTTGGCCAAAATACAGGCCTCACAATAGAAATCATTCAAATTACATCTTTTAATCAGATCAGGAAATAACTTAGACAAAATAGGTAAATGAACGTGGCTAAGACGACGATGCCACTGCAATAAGGTAAAAAGTGCAGGGGAGGAGGAACTAGAGGCCATAGAAAAAGCTGATGGGGACCTATCTAACAAGTAAAGGCCCCCCTTTTTGTTTACCATTGCCATTCGTGTGCTCGTTTTAGGTCCTGAAACACACAATGAGAAAGAAAAATAGGTTATTTTGCAATTCATATCACGAGTAAGGCTACTAATTGATAAAAGATTAGCAAAAAATTTAGAACATGCAAAACATTAGATAGGGTAAGAGAAGGCGAACAAATAATAGATCCCTTCCTAGAGATCGGCGAGAGAGACCCATCAGCCATTTGAACTTCCGGAGCAAAAGTATAGGTGAATAAATATGGAACAAAGTAGACGAGATTGTTATATGGTCGGTTGTCCTATAATCAATTATCCTAGAGGTATAAGTCAAATTGACATTGTGACAACCAAAAATACCTGTAGGGAATTGTGGATCAGCAGAGGAAACAATGACAGAAGCTACACTCACACTGGAAGTCGACATTGGAGAAGATGAGTCAAGTTTGGACATCAACCGGCGAAGGTGTTGGAGCTCATTTGAGGAAAGAGGTGTTGGTGAACTCAGGGTGTCACAATTGGCTTGATTTGCAGATGCTTGATTGCTGCCCCTATTCCCATTCCTACCTCATCTGCATGAATTTGCTGGACGTCCGTGCAACTTCCAACCCTCATCTTTTGTATGACGTTCTTTTCCACAATATTCAGACTTCATTGGGGGGCGAAAATCATCAGAATCAGATTCATTATTGCCAAAACCATCGACTAATACAAATTTATCAGATGTCTGAGGGTGTACCATAGTTGTCCTTCGATTGTCCTCTGCATCTACTATGGCACAGGCTTAAGCCAGAGAAGGAAAAGGCTCTTTAGAAATGATCTGTGCATGAATTTGATCAAAATCTATATTCAATCTTGCCAAAAAAATCACAAACTCTCTATTTATCTTCCCATTATTGATAGGCAATAGCATCTTCAACATTCTTCGGTGTATAATTCCCAGAGAAATCTAGTCAGATAATACCGAAGAATGTTATACTACTGAGAAAGAGTAAGGTCTTTCTGTTGCAACTGATAGATCTTCCGTCTAATTTCAAAGCATTGTGCATCATTGCCTACTCGAGTATGTATCCTTAACAACTTTCTGAATAGTTGTTGCATCAGGAAGGAGGAGATAACTCTCTGCTATGTTTGATTTAATGGAGTTGATGAGAAAACCCATGACCAAGCATTCATCTGTGTACCACTTGGAAAGTTGCAGACTAGGTGTGGAAGGTTTGGTAGAAGTCCTATTAAGATGGTTAGTAAGACCACGAGCACCAACAGCAAGGAAAACTAAACAAGACCATCTAAGATAATTTGTCCCACTGAGTTTCATAGTGGTCATCTGGAGTGGAGAAAACTCACGATCCTTATGAATAGAAGACATGGGAGACTCTTCAGATGTACCAGCAAGGATGTGGGATCAGCCATTGTAGGATGAAATTACTTAAATTACAAACAATTAGCTCCCTAAAACTATTCAAATTTACAAAAAGTTTCTTATAGCTATTTGAATTTGCAACAGACCCCTATAACTATTTAAAATTACATAAAACAAAAAGATCTCTAGAACTTCTCAAATTTACAAAACAACCCCTGTGAACTCAGAAAACATTTGTTGCTACATGTGATGCACCGAGAACCATTCTTAAGCATCATTGAAGACTTTAGAGCCATCTGGAGGGTTTGAATTTGGTAGGTGATGGGTTTAGAAGGCTATTTGGGTGGAAAAAAAACTAAACACCATCGCAGACTAAGAACAAGCATAATTTTTTATTTATTTTTGTTTTGAGTTCAAATCATCTTAGGAGAGTTGCAAGAAGCAGTGACACTCCTAGGAGTGAACGTGATTAGGTTGGGGACTGAAAAAAGGCTTGCGATGGCCCTAGAAGAGTCAAAAAGTTGCAGCGACTCTTCTAAGATCAATTGTTGGGTTTACATAAGGGGTACAAGACTTTGATTGGGGCTGGAATGGTTCTACATGGGTAGGTGATGGTTGTTATGGGTGACTGAGGAGGTGCAATGAAGTTACAGAGGTGAGAGATGGTTGCGGAAGCTTTTCTAGTTCTTTGAAACCAACGATGGCCTGCTGTGACTTGTGATGGGTTGTTGGTGTCTCAAATCAGACATGGCTCTAATACCATAATGTAATTTGGAGAGATATTGCTCAAAGTTATTTGATTCAAAGGCCCCAATAAAGTATTTATAGTTACAATCTAGTTGAGTCCCACTCTAAGTAGGAAAAGGAAATACAAAACAAATAGAAATAATAAACTAACTCTAGATTTATTAGGAAATGGAATCCTATTCTACTTAGAAAAACCTCAGCCCATACTTTCAACACTTACAAAGAGTGGTGGGTCTCCGATCTATGTTTGCAAGTGAGGATTAGTTTGGGTGGCTTAAAGCTAACACATTTGAAGGGAGAACATCCAAGAAAGCATTTTTAATGGTTCCTTCTAAAGGGACCTTAATGGAAAAGTGGGTAAATTGAAGCCTATTGAGTTTGTCTTGAGGATGGTAGACATTAAGACCACCTTAGTCCATATACACACTACCGTCCAACATATGAAGGAGATGGTCAAACTAGCTACTGCTAGAGCCTCAAAAATCCGACTTCAAGATCATAGATGAGAGATGTGAGCCATCCTTTGCACATAGCTGGCGAGTCACTTTATGCTTTAGAATGTTGAATCGTTGATTGCATTTTTTCAAAACAACTAAGTCACTAGCCAAGTTAATAATTTTCTTAATACCAACATACTATCTCAACCCCAAGTATAAGTACAAGTTTAATCTTGGGCTTGAGGTCGATTTGATGAATGTGGAGGAAGAGGTCGTAGAGAAGTTAGAGCCAAATCCCACCAACCAACGACAACAACAATAAGCCTTGTCCCAACTAAAATGGGGTTGTCTACACGGATTCTTGCCTTCCAATCAGTTTTGTTTTTCATGCTAGATAAAGGCCTAAGCTATGCATATCCTTTCTCTTAAGCTTATCTCAGGTCTACCCCTAGCTCTTCTAGTTCCTTCAATCTGAATTATATCACTTCTCCGTACAGGGGCGTTTATAGGTCTCCGTTGAACATGGTCGTGCCACCTCAAACAACTTTCCTGAAGCTTATCACTTATGAAGCAACTCCCAAACCAACCCTAATATGATCATTCCTTATCTTATCCTTCCTAGTTTTGCCACTCATCCATCTTAGCACTATTATTTCTGCTACATTAAGTTTATCTAATATGGTTTTTTTTAACAGCCCAACACTTTGCACCGTACATTATTGCTGGCCGAACGATGGTCCTCCAAAATTTTCCTTTAAGCTTTAATGGAATACGTCGATCACACAAGACCCTAGATGCACCTCTCCACTTCATCCACCCTATTTTAATTCTTTGGGAAACATCATCCTCTATATCACCTCTTTTATTTAGAGGTGAGAAAAATTATTTTATGGTTTCTAGACTTTATTCTTTCTATAGTACATACATTTGTACTAACTAAAAGATGAAACCTGAAATAAGGGTATACATATCAAGGATTTTCATGCAGCTGGGAGTTTTGGGAAAGGTTGATACGGCTGTACCTATGAACAAGGGAGACCTTGGTAAATATACATAGTTCAACTAAGTATACAACCAAGTACTATATGATTTCCCTGCCAAGACTCTAATGTATTTTTACAACTACCACAAATTTGAGGATAGTCATTCGGGTGCTATCATAGACATGTTCATCCTATGTTTGTGAGTGGAACTAGAGTACCTTCTCTCTCATCCATAGGAAGACGTGCAACAGATGGCGGTGTAGGAGACTTAAGTAGTTGGTGTATGTGCACAACATGTGGTTGAGATTAAAACACATACATGAGGATATGGGGGACGTCTCTGCTCATGAACCAATTGAATTGGTGGAGATTTTCCATGAGGCAAACGATGAAGAGGATGATGTCATATACTTGTGGGTTAGGGATTGAAGTGGATCAATGATGGTTCAGCCAGGGTGATGTAACCTCAACTCAAGGGGCCAGTCTTCAAGATCTTCTCATTAGATTTCAGCAGCAAATTAGGGTTCAAAAAATTCTGCAGCTAGGGTTTTAGGGTGAATTGCAACAAGGCAGCAGCTAAATAGGGGGTTTAGAGGTCTGCAGTTAGGGAAGAAACCCTTCCAAACCCTGCGGTTGGGTTGCTAGGGCTTAGGGGTTAGTCTATGTTTGCTGGGAGGGATTATAGGTTCAGCTTAAAGCTGTATTTCAGGAGATTTTACTTCTGTACTTTCAGTTTCGGATTTCCAGAAATGGATTTATGGGTTAGGGTTTGTAAATTCACGGGGCGATTATAACTAGGGTTTTGGTCTTAGGGTTGGTTCTCTAATTAAGGTCGAACACTAAGGAGATAGGAGTTCGGAGGGGTTAGGGGCTATGCTTACTTGCTGAATTACTGCCAGATATTGAAATTTGTTGAAGAAAATAACCCACAATAAGTGCCGCAGGGTTTCCTCAAGCTCCTAAACCCTGAAGCTCTGAGTTCACGTTTGGAGTTGCAACTGTAGTATCGACACTCGACTCTCCAAGTTGGAGCAGCAACCTCTGGTGGTTCTTCCTTTCCCTAGCTTCTCTTCTTAGGCCATGCAAGTTGTTAACCTTTTTATTTATTATTATTGTTTTTTGGGGTTGCTGTTGTTGTTGATGATGATGTGTTCCAACACCTACGAGTGTTTTTTAAAAAAGATATACATTGAGGCGATTGGTGTCTCTTATTCTCAGGCCTCTGTTCTATTCGACGACAGCCGAGGGCCCGAGATCGTCATCTTCTCCAAAGAAGGCACCTTTTTTTTTTTTTTGGTATATATATATATATATATATATATATATAAAATTCAAGCTGATCACTGAGGCATGATGCCTCTTCTTCTCAAATGATAGCCGCTTCCTCATCTGTGCTAATTTTACAGATATCTTGATTCTTGAATTCAATAGTTAATGAGTATGATACTGGTAATTTACTTTGGATGGTTTGTGGTATGTTGAATGATTTAAGATAGCCTAATGTTAGTTCTTTTATTATATAAGATAAGATATATTTACAATGAGCTAGTGCATGGGATGTACACTAAAAATGTCATTTAAAATGCCTTGACCGACTAGGAAGTGCCTTCGTAGGCACCTGTTGCCACACTGCCTCAACTGGCCTAAACCGCCTCGCATCACCCTGTCGCCGTGACAACTATGAAAGGCGTTGCCTAGGCGATAAAGCGACACCAGGTTTCCTTAGCTCCAAAAATGAGTTAGGATGCGGTGTTGCCCAAGCGATGCATAGGCAATGCTTTGACAATCTTGGTTGGGAGGAGTTAGGGTCTATGCTTACTTGCTGAATTACTGCTCAAGATGGAAATATATTGAAGAAAATAACCTGCAATAGGTGCCGCAGGGTTTCCTCAAGCTTAGAAATCTTGAAGGACACCCATCACACTTCTCTAGCTTCAACTTTCTATTCTCAATTGCATTAATCCACAAGACTAGAGCTAAATCTATAGCCTAACACAAAGGAATGAAACTAGAACCCAACAAACTTAGGAGTCCCCAACTTACAACTAAAGGACTTCTACTTGGACTTGACAAACTTCCCAACCTAACAACGAAGGGACTTCATTTGGACTGAAACACTATTATAACTTGACAAATAGGACTTCATTTATGAAAACAAAAACGATTATGGACCCTTAAAATATTCTAGACTTAGCAAAACTGACTAGGAGTCAAAATGAGGGTAGGAAAATAATCAAATCGCCCAAGGTATGATTTGGCTCCCCTAGGTGATGCCACAAGAAGGGCTGCTGACCTAGCCTCTCTTTCAAGCCTTCCTGGATTGATCCTGGCTTGTTATGTCACAGGGGGCTGCCTGATCCTACAATTGCTGCTGCCATGGACCCATCTGAAGTGGAGGTCCAAGTGTCTTCAGATGAGGGAATAGTGCATTCACAAGCAACTACACAACTAGCTTTACCATTTGAGGAGGCAACTGGCCATCCTGCTATAGCTGAGAGTTCGAGTGGATACTCAACAGTGGGAGATGATGATGCCCTACTCAATCTCAGAGCAATGGAGGCAGTGGTGGTGATGGAGCAGCTAATAGTGGTGTAAGTGGAGGTGGAGAAGGCCAACATAGTGGAAGCTGAAGGGGGGATGTCACTGATCAGATTCACTAGTGTGACCCAGTTTACCATGCTACACAAGATGTTGACCACAGTGCCTGGCCCATGACTTATAGAAGGCATGGCCATGGCTCACAGTCACAAAGTGATTTAAGCATACATGATCTAGTAGAGAGCACGGGGAGTATAAGCATTAACACCAGTCAGACTGGAAGTTACCATCAGCCATGGTAGACTTTTAAGTACACATAGACCAATCACATCACACCATTGGTTTTGATTGTAGTGGCTACTCTATCTATGGAGGACGTCATATTCCTCAAAACCCCAGCCCTGGAAAGTTCAGTTATGGCAATAAAGGTAGGTTGTTGAGTGACCTCTTAAGGAACCCATACCCACCTGTTCAGTAGCCACATGATCAGCCAAGTAGCATTGAAGGTTTCACCATGTTGTTCTTCCTCCAGTTTTCATGTTATGACACATACAAGAGGTATTACAATAGCTCATTGACTTGGGAAGGCTACGCGCACTACACTCAGAATAGGATGTGGGAGCAGGTTGAGTGATACACCAGTCAGTCAACTACCAGGTTTAAACTTTGCACAGCACATTCACTTTGTCACATTAATAGTTTGATAACACATTACATTTACAAGTATTTTAATTGTTTCACTTCAACATTGAATATGATGATGGTTTTTAATTCAATACATAGGTTGCTAAACCATGGTGGATGATGATATTGCTCGGCAACACTGAGTCCCATTGATCCAGGAAGACAGAGGATAACATGTCACTACTGCGGTAAAGTACTGAACGGAGGTAAAACGAAGGTTCAAGAGACACTTTGCTGCATGCTATATGGATGCACCCAAGTCGCTGCTGCCCCTCCTCATGTGAGGGATGCTATTTTTGACAACTTGATGGAGTTGGCTGAACAACATAGAGGACCTATAGGACTTGGGGCTGGTGGAGCTAGTTGAGGAGTCGCTTAGTAACATAGTCATTGTCTCAATGATTTCGTTACCCTTTTACTCATGATGCTTGTACCCTACTCTAGTGATGTTGTAATGTCCTACTGAGTACTGATTAATGTGGAATTATGAACAATTTAACATGTTTGATGTATTTTATCACTTAAAACCGTTAAATTTCCATTTATATCAATTAATGGTTTTGTAATTTATGTTTTATAAGACTGCATGCGCGTTTGTTCCTTCAGCATTTCGATCACAAAGTTAGGGACCACTTGGAACTTTACATACACTTGTTTTCTCACAAATCTGCCATCACTGTGTTTAGAAGGCCCAAAATAGGCTAAATACCAAGTTTCAAACCAACCTAACCCTAAAACCCAACGAGATGGGCCCTCGAGGTCACTTGAGTTGGCGTCTTTAGTTATTTATTTATTTTACTTGATCTGAGCTGAGATCTCGGGAGATCCCAAGAGATCTCGGTTTTCTGGCTGGCCCAGTTCAGGCTCGAGACCGAGATTTTGAACCATGCAAGCAGGAAAATGCATAATTTCAAAATCCTTAAAACGAGATAATATTGGTGAAATTTCAATTTTCATTATCCTGGAACACAGTATTTGGTTAAGCAAGGCTAGTGCTGATGAGCTCTACATTTAAGGTGCTACTTCCCTCTACTAGGTTGCAGCTTCTCAAAGAACAAGGAGTATTCCCTTTTGAAAATCCTTTAGTTCTCATAGTTACTTATGCTTCCTTTGCCCACTCAACAAAGATGCACAGATGCATGTGTGAATACTAAATAATAGAGAGGAAAGCTTGGGTACAAAATGGCATTGAGACAAGATATTTGTTTGTATACCCATATCTATGTTTCTCATAAAAATCATTAAATTCAAACCATATAAGCATAACTATAATTTCCTTTTGGGTGTGAAGCAATGAATTGATAAACTCAAGTGAGTGTTTTCCCCTGTTCACAAATATCAGCATTATAATAAGATGGAGTGGCTGAAGCAGAAGTTGAGAGTGGACCTTATGAGCTTCCAGACATTTATCTTTTCAGGTGGGAGAGAAGAGAAAAACCCATAATGCAAGATACCAGAAAAGAAAGCGACAGCCTGCAAGATCCATGCAATGATCTCATTAAAGATGCAAAATGCAGAAGTATTTCATCAATAACAGATGCAAGTATAAGCACAGTAAACTGCAAAACATATTCATATCAAAATGTCCAATTTAAAAGGCTTTTGATACATTCTAATCCTGGGAAATCCCCCTACCTCGCATCATCTACCGTCATCCCTCTTCTCTTTGATACCCTTCTGTCAACCATCACTCCCCCAGCTAATGCACAAATACAGCACCAAAGAGGTTTTTTTTCACTAGAAAACAATCTAGGATTGATATATGAACAGATAGGGGTCTTCTTTGTATGGATTTAATATGTAACTGGCCAACTAAATGGACCTATGTTGTAAGTAAAAGAAGGGTAGTTTTCTCTTGTTAGGAGTTTTGTTATTTTTAGTCCGACATCGGGTATTCTTGTATTCTTCCCTTCATTCTATAATTATAAATAAAGGCCTGCAGTGTCACAATGATACATACAAGGATTTCAGCAAATATTCCATCATGGTACCAGAGCAAGGTCTGACCCATCATTGAGCACCACCTTTCCCTTTGTACCTAAGCTGGCCCATGTCTTTTGAATGACTATATTATTTCTAGACTTAGTTAAAAGATGTAATTTGAATGACTTTTGTTTTGATGCTTGCATTTTAACCAAGCAAACTAGATGTGTTTACCCTATTTCTAAAAATCGTAGTAAAGTGCATTTTTCTATTATTCATTTTGATGTGTGGGGTCCTTCTCAGACTGTGTTTGTTTCTGGTCATCATTGGTTTGTGCCTTTTATTGATTGTTGCACTAGGACTACTTGGGCAGTTGGGCGTACCCGTCTTCATCAGAAAAGTGATGTTTTTTCTTGTTTTCAAAATTTCCATAATATGGTTAGGACCTAGTTTGGTGCTGTTGTGAAAATTCTTAGGACTAATAATGGGACTGAATACTTGGGTGGGTCTTTTCCCTCCTATTTTGTTGCTCATAGAATTCTCAGACTTATGGTCCTGACTACTAGGAGACATTTTCTCTAGTTGTCAAGATGACTACAATTCGGACCATTCTCTCATGTGCTGTGAACCAAGGTGGACTCTTCAGCAGTTGGATGTTAAGAATGCTTTCCTAAATTGAGAGCTTCTAGAAGAGGTATAAATGGATGTGCCACTTGGATATTTTGGTCCTGAAACACATGGGAAAGTGTGCAAATTGAGGAAAACATTGTATGGACTAAAGCAATCTCTCAAGGTTTGGTTTGGGAAGCTTCATAAGGCTATGGTTTCCTATGGCTACAAACAGAGCAATGCAGAGCATACCCTATTTGTTAAACGAGATGGTTCTCATATTACAGTTCTTCTAGTATATATGGTTAACATAATGATGACAGGAAGTAGTGAAGAAGAAATCTCATACTTGAAGGCATTTTAGGAGACAGAGTTTGAGATAAAAGACATGGGCAAGCTTAGGTACTTTCTTTGATTGAAACTAGCATATTCATCTAATGGTGTTTCTCTATCTCATAAAATTACACATTAGACCTACTAGAAGAGACTGGGATGCTAGGGTGTAAACCTGTTGAGACCCTAGTAGAACTGAAGCAACATTTGGAGTAAAAAAAAAGAAGAGAACCGGTTGATAAGAGCAGCTATCAAAAACTGGTTGGGAAGCTGATTTATTTGTCACATACCAGACCCGATATCACCTTTGCTGTTAGCCTTTTTAGTCAATACATGCATGGTCCTTACTCTTCACCGTCTAGGTGCAGTACATCGTGTCTTGAGGTACTTAAATGCCTCTCTTGGTAAGGGCATCTTGATTTCTTCTCATGGACATTTTAGAGTGGAAGCATATACAGATGCAGATTGGGCAAGATGTCCTGATGATAGAAGAACCATGTTTGGTTACTATGTTTATGTAAGGGGTAACCTTGTGACATAGAGAAGTAAGAAACAAGCAGTAGTTGCTTGATTTAGTGTTGAAGCCAAGTTTAGATCTCGAGCTCAAGGCATTTGTGAAGCATTATGGTTGAAGGGCCTTCTCTAGGAACTTGAGGTAGATCTAGAAGGACCTATAAGATTGGTTTTTGACAGCAAATCAACCATAAGTATAGCACATAACCCAGTTCAGCATGACAAGACCAAACATGTAGAGATTGATAGGCATTTTATCAAGGAGAAGATCAAGTCTGGGCTGATTCAGATTTCATTTGTCACATCTGGCAATCAACGAACTGACATATTCACGAAGAGCTTGAGTGTCAAGTTATTCAGTAGCATTATTAGCAAGTTGGGTTTAATAAACATCTTTGCACCAACTTGAGGGGGAATGTTGTAAGTCATTTTCTCTTGTTAGGAATATTATTATTTTTAATCCCACATTAGATATTCTTGTATTCTTCACTTCATTCTATTTTTATAAATAAAGGTCTGCAGTGTCATAATGATACATGCAAGGATTTCAACAAATATTCCATCAACTTAAATGTGGTGCATGGATGGGAAAGTTGTGTTTCCTTTTTTTTTTTTTTTACTTAACCAATTGCTAAGACAAAATCTAGTTAGAATAGGATTATTTAATTCCTTTAGGTATCATTCGTTTGAAAGAATTTAAAGTGCAGTGGGAAAAAAGGGTAGAAAAAGTAAAATTTTCCACAAAATTCCATCGTGCAAAAGTCAGCAGACAAGCTTCTTTAATTTAAGAAACCCTGTCTTCTAATGTGGGAGGTCATTTTTCCCACCCCATCCCCTTTTAAAGTCCTACTAAATTATTGGGACTTTGTGGGAAAGTAAAGGATTTAATAAAAGTTAGACCATAATTAGTCCAGAAAATCCTTCCCTTTCCTTTCCTTCCCCCCCCCCCCCCCCCCCCCAAAAAAAAAACCTATGTGCGGGCGTTCACATGTTTATTTTTTTCCCACCCTTTTTTATCTAGCAAACAAATGATGCCTTACTATTATGATTGTAAGGCTTTTGGCCCAATTATGACCTCCTTGGGAGAGTAAAGGCGCAAAGTCGAGTTGATTGAATGCATAAATATTATAGTTGGAGTTGCAAGGCTAGGGACCTTCTGCACTTGGTTACCAAGGATGCCACCCTCCACAACGGCTGCTAACCAGTATCTGTCGATTTCCCAAGCAGGTCACTGGAGGAAATCTCCATTCCCACCATTCCCAAGGTCTAGGACCTTTCTCCTACTGCCTTCTATTCTGACTTTGATTACATTTTGACAGCAGAAAAGCCTAGAGTTGTAGCACAGTAGCACCTATGACTTAGGAAACAGCCATCAGCATTTGTTGGGAATTTTCCCCACTTTTGACACCTTAGGTACTAAGTTCTATGCAAATTATGGAGGGTGGGGAGCAGAAGAGTTTTGAGGAGATTTCTCAGACATCAAACAAATATATATATACACACACACACACACATATAACATCCAGAGACAGAAGAGTTTTGATACTTCTCATGTTCAGCCCAGGAAGTAATGAAGTGGTGACAAAAGGCTTCAACTTACAATATTAGACAAAGAAGTAGCATTCCAAAGTGCATATACACGAGCAAGTGCAGCTCTTCTTGGCCCTTGACTGAAAAGAGCATTCAGACCAGCAGGGAATGTAGAAAGTAAGGACAATGGAAGAATAAGCAAAATAGCAAGGAAAGCCCCAAGAGAAATCCAGTAGAATTGAACTAATGTAAGGAGAGTGACAGAAACATCTCCTAAGAGCATGACACAGATCAAAAGCTGTAGGGTGCCCTGGAAGAAATTGATATCCAAATATTCAGTTAATTAATTAAAAATCTATTAAACAGAATGGATATAGGAAGAATAAGCAATACTATCTGATTACCTGAAGATCAACAGGTCCTGTGTTGTGCAAAAAAAGAGAAAGTGGGAACAGAAAGTCCCTTCTATAGTCCAAGGATTTCAAGGTTACTTCATTTATAATCCCTCCATTCATTCCTCCAGTTATCCTCTTACGAGACAAGGCATGGCTGAAGTAAGATTGATTCTGTTGCAGCTGCTTAATGCTCTTATCTGTGATCATCGCACTTTTCCTGATATTTTGATGAAAACATAATAAAGAATCGATTAACCAACATAAATTAAATTATAGCAAAAACTATATTCAGAGGCCAAATAAAATAAAATCAGATGGATTTTCAGCTCTAGGTCTTTTCTACAGATTTAGGACTTTATCTCTTTTGATGTCAAAAGCAAGCTTCCAACTTTTCCCTTCAGATGTCTTGACTTACCTAGAAAGTACCTTATTGTTAGGTCTTCGAACCTCCCACATTCACTGATGCAGCCCCCAATTAAATGAGAGTCAGTTCTTCAAAGATCTTTTAAGAGAAGAAACTCAAATGGGGCCAAAAAAGGGTTTCTAGAAATTTTTGTTAGGATTTATGGGGATGGCCAACTTTTTTTTTTTTTTGGGGGGGGGGGGTGAAATATGGGAGGATTATTTGTTATGACCTCAACTAGGTTTTAACGTGTGACCTCTGAAAGTAGGGGGAGATAGACAAGTTGTATTAGCCTATTAGGTATATATGGGATGCTTAAGTCAACTTCAAGGGACAAGGGTTAGGTTTCAAAGTTATCAAGGATACTTGGCCATGGAAGATATGGGATAAATTCCATGAAATTGAAAACAAGGGTCAATAGTGTAGAATGGGCTGAAAATTGGAGAGGATATAAGTAATGATATAGGGATATGACCTTCAAGTTTGGTAGCATTTGGATGGTAAATTGGAAGATATGAGGGTTCTTGTTTTGGGAGTTTTATGGAATACAAACAGAACTCGATGGTCAGAATGGGTAAAACTGGACTTCGAGTTCACTAGGGTTGAGGGATGATGCACCCAAAGTTTGGGACATATGTGACAGCTACACTGGTGCTGATCTAACCTTGAATATTGGGTGTCTTGGGAAATCAAACAAACTCAAATTCAAAATAGAAAAAAAGGCGACAAGAGAAGGGATGGAGATACTCAGAGGGGAATTAGATGCTTTGATCAGAAGGAGATGGAGTTGTAGAAGGCTGTCCTTTCCTCCGACATTAGGGAATTCTCAATTCTTGGACCTTCTCATGAATTGGTAACTTTTCATCCAGTGGGATAGGTTATTTATAAGAATAAGGTAGGAGTTCTATGAGGAATGGACTTCTATACACAAATAAAAGGAGTTCTATTTGGGCTGAAACTCCTAACTTGGACTTAAGACACTTAAAACCCAAATAAAAACATATGAAAAGACTATTCTACTCTCTTTTTTGAAAGAATTAATTTTTTTGTTTTTGGTCTATGTCAAGAACTTAAGAGTTCTATGAGGAATGGACTCCTAAGAACAAATAAAAAGAGTTCTAGTTGGACTGGAACTATCTTGGACTTAGACACTTAAAACTGAATCAAAAGATAAGAAAAGACTATTCTACTTTTTCCCAAAAGAATTTAATTTTTTTGTCTATGTCAAGAACTTAGGGCAGTTCCCTGAACAAAAACATGAAAAAATATATCAAATCTTGAGGGTGATGCATCAAGTCATTCTACTCTAATAACATAATTTGGGTAGAATTTCCATAATTAGAGAAATTAAACTAATTAATAAACATATTTCACAATTGGCCTAGACACATAACTATTGGCCTCATAGAATAGGCCCGTGACCACATAACCTATGGAATAAAGGGCCTCAACACCTATATCTATCAGCCCTAGGCTGATTTCATAGGAAAATAGGCCAATTTGATGAGGGATCTGCATTAGTCTTTCTAGTGTGGGACTGCTTTTTTCTTTTTTCTTCTTTTAATCTTTGGAGGAGAAACATAAAGAGGGGGGGGGGAGGGGGCAGAATATCAAGCACTGTGCTGCTTTTACGCACACCTGGGCCCAAGATGAGCTTGGGCTAAGATGTACCTGGTCCTAATTTGCAACACTAAAATTATTCACAAATAGAGCTAGCAGAGAAGGATCTCTCATCACCCATGACAACCCACAAAAGAAAGAAGGAAAACTATGGGGGCAATGCCAAATGGAGGCAAGGGCTTTCTCCCAAAATAAAAGGGAGAAAGGGTAGGATAAGAAAAGGTGGTTGACATCTTCAGTTCTAATTCAACACATGGAACAAGTGGGGCTACAGGAGACATGGCACATTGGCACTGACTAAGGAGATGTTGGGTGGGTGGCCGGGGACAGTACACAGTAGGACTCCAGAGAGGGAGAAGTTCCAAGCAGAGGAAGAGGAAAAGGAGCCATTGAAAGGGGGAGGTGGGAGAGCAGCTAGGTGATTTCATCCAAAGAGGAGGTGGATGGGAAAAAGGAGGGGCAGACCTAAGAGAGGGAGGGACTAGGATGCATTCGCAATGGAGGAGGAGAGGGGTGATCTTAGAAATATAGGAGGGTAGACCACCCTAAGGCTATGGCTATTGTACAATATACCTATTAGATGCCAACAGTCAAGCCAGAAAGAGATACAAGATCAACTAAAGATAAACGAGGATGTAGCCAATAAGGTAAAGGGGGAGAGGAGGAGGAGGTTTCCTTAGACCCATGAAGGGTCAAAAGGCAAGCTGCTGAGGGTCCAGAAGTACTCCTATTTAAGGAGATAAGCATAGACCTAGTTGACTCAAATAGAGTCATGCTTGGAAGTGATTTTTCAGATGAGCTTGAGCAAGCTGGCAATGTTAAATTTGTAAATATGTGGATCTAGAAACCCCCTTCAGATCTCACAGAGAAAGGGCCAACTAGTGGGATGGAGAAACCTGAAGGTTTCCTTACCTTTAGATAGAATAGAGAAAAACTCTCCATCGCTTTGATAGTGGCCTTAGGGAGGGAGAAGCTACAACATCAGTAAAGGTAAGAAAATTGGAGGACTGCTTTACTGAGGATAGACGTTTCAGAAAAGGAGAGGAGCTTAACATTCTAGAGTTGCAGCCTCTTGTAAAGTAGGCCATGGTCCAGCATGGGGTGCAATGGTAGTTGGTGAGCCACAAAACAATTAAGGGGGAACCCACAGAGAGGCCCGTGAGATGAAGAAGGTTGGCCTTGATAGGACTTAAGATGCCACAAGCTAGTCAAGGACTCAGGCAACTAGAAAGAGGAGAAAATGGAATAGATGGATGAGGGGGAAGCTTTAATAAAGATCATGAGAATATGAGATCACCAACAAAAGCAAGGTGGGTATGGTTAAGGGGTTTGCATTTGGAAATGGGTGAGAGATACTGGTCTACTTTCAATTGGAGGTTCTTGCAAAGCACCTCAAGGGCGAGAGAAAGGAAGGGGTAAGTGGGCAACCAAACCAACAGGGATTTAAATCATTGTAAAGAGAAGAGAGAAGAAAGAAGAGGAGATGCACGTATAGATCCAAGAGATGAAGTTTGGCACAAGACATTGCATATGAAATTCCAGCAGAGAGAATTTAATGCTCTATGAAGCTCCTCTTGCATCAGAGAGAGGAGCACCATCGTATGCAGAGAGCTTTGAGCCAGACGAGCTATAGTTGGGTGTGGGACATGTCTTGGAGTCTTGCATATGAGTGCGAGTAAGCGGATCCGAGGTGTATTTAGTCTGAGTCAAGACTAGAGCAGTCGATGTACGTTTGGCTTCGATTCCCAAGAAGAAATGAGGATCACCAAGATCTTTCATGGCGAAGTGCGTACCCAGTCGCTGAATGAAAGAAACGAGACGAAAGGAGATCTCATAAGAATCACAGGGGAGTGGATTTTCGTCGAATCCATGCATAACCTCAATACAAAAAAGTTCATTATCTGCAGAAATTCTGCTGGACACGAAGGCAAATTGGTTTTGGCTAATATGGGATAACCAGTTTAAGACAACTAGCAAAGACCTGAGCAATGAATTTATTGAGAGGAGATTGTATAGAGAGAACACACGAAAGTCTGAGATGGAAAAAGCTCCACCCTTTTCGGGGACAAGACAAAGAAAGGTTTGATTGATAGAAGCAAGCTGAGATGGATTGAAGCAGAGATTCTTGCTGGCTTTAATAAGGTACACTCTGAGAACGTCCCAGAAAGCGAAGAAGAAGCATATAATAAAACCATCAAGGTTCAGGGCCTAATTAGATTTATGGGAAGTGATGGCAACAAGGATATCATCCAACCAAGATAACTAAACAAAAGCATCAAGATGGAGTTGTAATTAGATTTGGCTTTGTGAGAGTGGTGGAAGTAAGCAGAGTTGGAAGTAAGGCACTTAACCATGGAATTCACTGGAAAGAATTCTCATCCTAGAGGAAAGAGTTTTCTTCTTACAAGCAAGTGAGCAAAATTATGGAGGTCATCCTGCAACAGGGATTGGACTCGAGTGAGGTTCAACCAACAAGAAGATACCAGGGGGTAGATTTCACCAAAGGAAGAGGAATTCCGGGCTTTAAGAGCCAGCTTGGTATTTTTAAGTTTTTTAGAAAGCGAGTAGAGGAAGGGAGGGATATTTGATTGGCTCAGCCTATGCATTGCAGACCAAGGGGAGGAAGCATTGATGAGAGGTCCATATGTCTAAGAATTTGGAGGGTTTTGGGCTAATGGATGAGATGTGCTGAATGTGGAGGTAACACGGATAATGGCCAGAGAGACTACGAAAAAGGAAGGAGGCAAAAGAAGAGGGCAAAAGCGACAACTAGGCTTCGTTGATAAGGAAGGTTGAACTTGGAAGCAATTGATCAACTCTTTAAGTATCTTAACTCTCCGTTAATGCAATTAAGAGGGGATGTGAACCATCTCTGGTCACTCATGGCAAGGTGTCAAGATAGTCACTAGAGGCAATGATGGCAGGAATACTATGGGAGTGAGCACCAATCTTTTAATGACTAAATATCTGCACATTGAAGTCCCCACTGATGCCCCATAGAAGATAATTCATAGAAGAGTTGAGAAGGAAAAGATTTCCCATTGTAGGAAGGTGCTCATCAGCACAATTCAGGGCATCAACAACATAAGTGAAGAAGTAGACAATCCATAGAAGTTCAATAAGCACAACTAGAGCTTCTCATGTGAGTCACACCCAGCAAGAGAATCTGCTACCACGTCGATGCATGCTAACATATGCAGTAGTAGGTTTACAATGTGATCATAGAGCAACCTTGCATCTTTGGTTGTAGATCAGCTTGCATGATCCATAGTTGTCATGGTGTCTAGGCAGTGGAAACATTGGAGGGGGCCTAGACACCTAACCTTAACAAATACGGCACCTGCCTTTACTCCAACCATTTACTTGGTTGCATGGGGTACAGATACAGTAATGCATCTGTTTTCATTGCACTGAGAGGATTGGATCCTATAGGTCATCAAGCAAAAATAGAGGGATGTTGATAATTGGATGGGTAGAAAAAAGAGAAGCAAATCAACAATTTTTCGATTGAAAAATGTAATCTTTTTCTATGCATCTTCTCATAAAAAGCTGTATGGTAAAGCAACAATACAGATTTATCTATAAACATAATTTGATGAATCTGCAGAATAAAAAATAAATAAATAAACAAAATAAAGAGCCTTGAATTAGTGCTAAACCCCCTGTTGTACAACATTAAAAACGTGAAATGACTTGTTTAGTTTCTTCCCCATCAAGAGTCAACTATTAGATAACCACAATATCTGAGTTTGATATGAAACATTCAAAGAGTGCCATATCAATTGACCATGAAGTACTTTACTTTTTATTTTATTTATTTATTTTTTTTTTGGGGTTGGGGGGGGGGGGGGGGGGGGGCACTTCGGGGAAGGTTGGCTTATAAATGTTTATGGTATCAATTAACAATGTGTTTCTCAGTGATTAAGTGAAAAATGATCGCAAACCATCCGAAAGTTTAAATCATAGAAAAAAGAAAAAAAGAGAGAAATGATTACAAAAATAGAAGATGCTGATGGAAATTGTATAATAATAACCAGCTGTTAACTTTAAGCAAAATGACAAGCAATCTCGCAGAAAATGTACCTTGGGTTTTCAAAATGATTTGTTTCCACTGGATCAGAATGTTGGGTGCTGTGAAAAGAATAATCACCAGTCGATACCAAGATACCCAGTTGGTAATAACCAGAGGCTGTGGCCTGAAACCAACCCAACTCTATTCTCACTCCATGAAACTCAAGTTGAGGGTTTGCATGACTATTTATCCACCTAATAACTGGAATAAGTGCATTACGTATAGACCCTTGCCTCACTGTCCGTAATTGAGCATTCAAACCAGCAACCAATCGATTCCAGATTGTTGGAGGAACATGCTGAAAAAAAAAAGAAATTAGAATTCACATAAAGCATGAAGTTAATTGGTGACTCTAGTACTGCATATTAAATATAACTGAAAGATTTTAACACCTGGCCAAGAAGATTAGTCAGCAACATATCACTGTGAAGATTGTAAGGCGACATATAGCTTCCGTCGCCACCAAATATGATGCACATGGGGAACCTTTGCTGTATAGTGGAAGCTATGTCTAACCGCTTCTCATCTCCACCAAGGAAGAAATCAATGTATGCAACCATCAAATCCAGTGTCGCTCCTACCTGATATCAAAAGTAACTCCAATAAGATGCATGATATAGTTCTTATATTCCATCAAACTAAGGATTCACATACGTACATTAGGGACAGGTTGAAGGCCCAACAAACACATATAGTTTTCATATGTAATTTTATGATAGATGAGTTCAGATTAGGTTCTAAATTTTGGTCAAGGATCGAACAAGTTAAAATGAGAAATGGTGTCTATGCTAGAAGCTATCTGATTCTCAAATCTGGATCCATGGCATCTCATTATTTAATCATCACAGCCTCACAGGTATTATGAAAAACCTGTACAAATTCTCTTGTCAAAGCATCCTAATCCAAACCTTCATCCCTTTGTAAAGAGCTCGTGATCTGCAAGAGCGCAGGCATGAATGATCATATTCTGATTTCACATATTCCTGAAGGCGATGAATCTTATTCCTTCGGCGCCATTGTTTCCAAGACCATGCACAAGGATAAGCAAGCACTGAAAGTATGCTGTGCACTGACCCTTCCCACCACTCATATGCAGCAACAGAATTGATCTCATCAATGAATCTGGTGAAGGCATCCTCATACCTGCAGATGGAACTTGTATGCATATTAAAGATAATATTGTTGAATTGATAAATAGAAATAGCAGGATGTTGCAATAATATAATCATCCCAAAAATAGTATGTCACAAGTATATTATAAAACATTAAAGTATTCTTAGGCTATCCACATTGCGTACATGATTATCAAAAGTCGTACGGTAACATCCTGGACCCAACCATCCTAAACTAACTTGAAAGGTTTAATGACAGGATTATTTCAATTTTTGAAAGCCAAAAAAGTTCACTGTGAGGATCAACATATGACTCAATTTGAAAAAGGATTGTAGGTTCCCTGTCCGTCATCTTTTTAACAGCATGTACTCATTTACAGACCTGTGACCCTTGTAGTACTAAGGCAGCCTTGTAAATCCCAGAGAAGATATATTCAGCTTCAGGTAAATTTGAGTTAAATTTGAGTTGATTGCTTACACAATTTTAATAATTGCATCAGGTGGCGAGTAGGGAAGATGCCATGGTTCTCTAAAAGTATTGGGACCCATAAAATACAGTCTGTGCACATGGCTTTGAGTTTCTTCCGCTCTGCTGCTTCCTCTAACCTATATTTGAGTCAAAAACACAACGAACATTATGTACTACTAATCCATCAAGAAGCTATCATATCTCATGAAAACAGAACCTAAAAGCAAAGAGGTCTAATTGCTAGTTGAAATGTAAGGGGGAAAAAAGGTACCTCTGCAAGTGACAGGAGATGTGGAAAGTGATGACGATTGCGATGCTCAATAGAATCGGCAGTATGATATGAATAATCTGATCCGACCAACTTTATTCTCAAAGTGCTTAGCAAAAGAGCTAGCAACACCAAAATTACTGAAAGAATAGGCGCAAAAAACCATGGGCCTCCAAACGTATAGATTAGCTCTTCAAGAGGTGTATAGCAGTTTGGCATCCTATATTTGTCAGATATACATTTATATGGACAACGTGGTGTGGTAACTCCTCCTGCAGTGGATTGTTAGCACACATAGATGAGATAACCGCACAGAGAAGAAGAAGAGGAACATATGAATATAAAGGTCATACGAATACCTCGTACATATATAAACTGAGCACGTTGAGGAAGATATTCAAGTGGGCATGAAGTGCAAAGAAATGCTTCAGACCCATAAACATCTTTGTAAGTGCCAACAGGACACTCCTGAAAAAAAACAAGAAAAAAATTCCAACCAAGAACAAATTAAGTAAGAGAAAGTCCTAACAAGAAAATCAAGAAATCAAAAAAAATAAAAGGAAACATACCTTGCAGAATGTACCATAAAGGCCTTCAGGGCATTTTTTTCCTGTAACTGTGCCCCGTCCTCCTTGGCGACCACGTCTATCCCCAGGTCCACCACTGTTAGGGGTAAAAATGATTAAAAGGAAAGAAGCATGTAGTTCAAAATCTAGCAGTAAACCTCTTTACATTAGAATCTGAGACGTTAATTTTTTCTTGAGAAAAAAGAAGATGCAAGACTGCGTTGCGAGCTTATCTGTTTGCATTTATAAAAAATAGCACAATGAAAATACATCAAATAGAAAGCAATTATCCATAAGAAAAGCCGAAGAATCATGGGAAAGAACCCTTAACAATAATAAACTGAAAGGTTTGAGCTCAAACTCCAACTCTGATCACATATGCAAAAACTCCCAACCCCATTCCCTATGATACTTGAGTGTAAACTTCTAAGGGCAAGGGATCTAAAACCATTACACATTTCACCTAGATTTAATTATTTTCCAAAAGCACTAGTTCCAAATTCATTTTCTTTATTTTTGGACTGTAGCTTGTATATATAGGAAAGAGGGTAACTTATATAGGGAAGAACAGTCCCTAGAAGATTTGAACTCTTGACCTATTCCTTATGAGGTGTTGTTCTTTGCCAACTGAACCAACCCCTTGAGGTTATCAAACTCATTTTTGGTTATGAACTACATGTGATATTGAAGTTAAGATGTTCCCATTATGGTAGTGCAACCGCATGGCTTATTTTGAGAATATAGGTCTGGTTTTAATAGTATGTGGTTGTGCTTTTAATATGCTCACTCATTAAGTTAAATAATGCGGCATAGCAGTTGCAGTTTGATATTCTTCCCAAACAGACTGTTCTCTGATCAAGACTAGTAGCTTTCCTTCTCTCGTCTCTTCCTCTTTATCTCCTTTTCTTCTTGTGCTAACATTAGTTTTCCTGTTTTGTATTGCTCATTTGCTTGCTGTTGCTTCAATTATGAAAGAGAGCAATAACACTAAATATATAGCATACATCAACAGTCATGGGTCGAAGCCATCTCAAGGTTAGAATTTTATCGAGTCCTTGGATAGCTGCCTCAAGCACTTCGATCATAGAATCTGACAATTCAAGAAATATCCCTAAACCTTCTCGCTCTGGATTTCTGACAGAACTACCATCAATATTCAATCCAATGATGTTAATGTGCTAAGGGGGACCCACTCTACAGCTGGCCACCAATGACTTAGTAAGGACCCCCCCCCCCCCCAAAAAAAAAGTTCAGGTTTTCCAGTTTTTAAGAAATTAAGGTAGGGTGAGAAGCCACAAGGAAAGGCATGCAGCAGTGTAATTTTTACAGCTTGTTCTGAGTGAGGGAGATTTTCTATGGTTTTGGAGCATGGAGATGTTCAAGTGCTTTCATAGTTGAATGCCATACTTCTCTGTATTTTAACTACAATGCTTGAATGTCAAACTTGAGTTTTGACAATCAGCATGGGAACTTTTTCTTTGGGAAGCAAGGAAGTAGTGTGGGTGTTGAAAACATGGATTGAGGTTTCCTAATTAGAATAGGATTATGTTTCCTCATAAGTCTAGAGTTTTATTTCTATATTTCCTTTTCCTACTTAGTATAGGACTAAACTAGGTTGTAACTATAAATACCCTATTGGGGTCTTGTGAATAATATACTTTAGAGGAACAATTCCTCACATTACAACATGGTATCAGAGCAAGGTTTTGTTCTCATCTTACGAAGTGTTGTAGAATTTTTTTTTTTTTTGAAGTCGCTATTCACGTGTTTGTTTTCTTTTCGGGTATCTTGAAACTGTATATTGGGTGATTAAGTGCATATCTAGGAAAATTTTGTCTAAGGAGTCTGGTATTTAAGCGGACCAGTTGTGTCCCTCTAGTCTTTCCTAGAAATTTCCTGGTGTACTTTGATTCAACAATATACCAATTGGAGGTAACCTGAGGAGATACTTTTCACGTGAATTAGTGAGAGTAATTTTGAAAATATTTCAGGGACTTTTTCGTAATTCTAAAAAAAGAAGGGATTTTTTTGCAATTTGCAACAATTTTAGGGGACTTTTTCGTAAATTTTGAAAAAGTTCAGGGACTTTTTTAATTTCTCCTTGCAATTATGGCTGATCCAATATCTCCTTTATCTGGTAATTTTCGCCCTCCAGTAAAGTGCGAGTATTGTGGAAAAGAGTGTCATACAAAGGACAAGTGTTGGAAGTTGCATGGACGTCCAACAAATTCCCGTGGAGAAGGTAGAAATGGAATCAAGGGCAGAAATCAAACATCTGCAAATCAAGCCAGTTCTGACACCCTGAGTACTCCAACACCTCTTTCCTCAGATGAGCTCCAACACCATTGCCAATTGATATCCAGACTTGACTTATCTTCTCCAGAGACTTCCAGTACGAGTATAGCCTATGTCATTGATCCCTCTGTTGATCCACAAATCCCCACAGGTATTTTTGGTTGTCACAATGTCAATTTGACTTGTCCCTCCTGGGTAATCAACTCTAGGGCAACCGACCATATGACAGGCTCATCTACTTTGTTTCATACTTATTCATCTGTCCCTATTGCTTAGGATGTTCGAACGGCTGATGGGTCTCTCTCCCCTATCTCTGGGAAAGGATCTATTATCTATTCGCCTACTCTTACCTTATCTAATGGCATGCATGTTCCTAAGTTTTCGGCTAATCTTTTATCTATTAGTAGCCTTACTCGTGATATGAATTGCAAAATAACTTTCTTTCCTTCTCATTGTGTGTTTCAGGACCTGGAAACAGGGCTTACGATTGGCAGTGGTAGACAGAAAGGGGGGCTCTACTTAATGGATGGGTCCCCATCAGCTCTTTCTACGGTCTCTAGTTCCACCTCCCCTGCACTTTTTACCTTATTACAGTGGCATAGTCGTCTTGGCCACATTCCTTTACCTATTTTGTCCAAATTATTTCAGACTTGATTAAAAGGTGCAATTTAAATGATTTTCATTGTGAGGCATGTATTTTGGCCAAACAGACCAGGCATGTTTACCCTATTTTTAATAATCGTAGTAAAATTCCTTTTTCAGTCAATACTCTGATGTGTGGGGTCCTTCTCGGACCGTGTTTGTATCTGGTCATAGATGGTTTGTTACCTTTATCGACTGTTGTACTATGACCACATGGGTTTACTTCACCAAAAAAGTGACGTTTTCTCGTGCTTTCAAAATTTTCATAATATGATAAGGACTCAGTTTGGGGCAACAATCAAAATACTTCGTATGGATAACGAAACTGAGTACTTGGGTGGCGCATTCCCTTCCTACTTAGCAAACCATGGCATCATACACCAAACTAGTTGCGTCGACACTCCACCTCAAAATGGGGTTGCCGAACGCAAGAATAGACATCTACTTGAGGTAGCACGTTCCCTCATGTTTTCTATGCATGTGCCTCCTAAGTTTTGGGGTGAAGCCATTCTTACTGCGGCATATCTAATTAACCGAATGCTTCCCGAGTCTTAGACCAACGCTGTCCCCTTGAGGTTCTTTTAGGTACAACAGTCTTTACAGTCTCTCCTAAGGTTTTTGGATGTGTTGCCTTTGTCCGGAACCACCATGTTCATGGAAAGTTAGATCCTCATGGGTTAAAGTGCATTTTCTTAGGTTATCCTCCTACACAGAAGGGGTATAAGTGTTATCATCCTAGTTCTCGTCGTTTTTTCGTCTCTATGGATGGTGTGTTCCAGGAACAAATTCCCTTTTTTTCCCCTACATCTCTTCAGGGCGAGAGTTTTAGTGAAAAGGTTCTAATGTTGATTCCTCCTTTCGATATTTCTCCTGAGATTCCTACAGATGATCCTCCTTTGGAAGATGGAATAACCGGATAGGAACAGCTGGTGGATGATATACAGGGGGAGACTAGACCTCTGAAGACCTATCAAAAAAAGCAACAAGTGACCCCTTCTGAACCAAGCCAGTCAAAAGCTTTGGTTCCTGGCCCTGAACAATCCATTCCTCCAGGTGAGTCTATCTTTGACCCTTCTTCTAATCCTACTTTAGACTTACCAATTGCATTAAGAAAGCAGCCTCGAACTTGCACCAAACATCCTATTTCCAATTATGTTTCATATCTGTCTCTATTTCCAGAATTTCAAAGTTTCATTTCCTCTTTGTCCTCTACTTCTATTTCTAACACTTGGCAGGAGGCATTATCTCACTCAAACTAGAAAGAAGCTATGGATGAGGAAATGCAAGCTTTGGAAAAAAGTAAAACGTGGGACTTGGTGACTTTTCCGATAGGAAAGCAGACTGTTGGGTGCAAATGGGTGTTTAATATCAAGTACAAGGTAGATGGGACTGTTAAAAGGTACAAGGCAAGATTGGTGGCCAAAGGTTTCACTCAGACTTATGGAGTTGACTACTAGGAGACATTTGCCCATGTTGCCAAGATGAACACAGTTCGTACTATTATTTAATGTCCAATTAATAAAGGGTGGAGTTTACAACAATTAGATGTGAATAATGCATAGAGAGCTCTAAGAAGAGGTATATATGGATATACCACTCGGGTATTCTACTACAGAGGCTTATAGGAAAGTGTGCAAGTTAAAGAGAGCTTTATATGGGCTGAAGCAATCTCCAAGAGCGTGGTTTGGAAGGTTCCATAAAGCAATGATATCTAATGGCTATAAGTAGAGCAATGTAGACCACACTTTGTTTATTAAAAGAGATGGTTGCCACACTACTATACTTTTGCTATATGTGGATGATATTGTGATCACAGTCAGTAGTGAAGATGAGATTTCAGCATTAAAGACTTTTTTGGGAACTGAATTTGAGATCAAAGATATGGGAAAACTAAGATATTTCCTAGGTTTAGAGTTGGCATATTCTACTAGTGGTGTATCCCTATCCCAGAGGAAGTATACATTGGATCTTCTTGAGGAAACTAGAATGCTAGGATGTAAGCCTGCTGAGACTCCTATTGAGCCTAACCTAGACTTGAAGGCAAAGGAAGGAGAACCAGTTGACAAGATAAGGTATCAAAAATTAGTGAGAAAGTTGATCTATCTATCTCACACTAGACCTAACATCACATTTGCAGTTAGTCTTGTTAGTCAGTATATGCATGATCCCTATTCCTCACATTTGGATGCAGTATATCGGATCTTGAGATACTTGAAGACTACTCCAGGAAAAGGAATTTTAATTTCAGTTCATGGACATTTGAAGATTGAGGCATATACAGATGCAGATTGGGCAAGATGTCCAGATGATAGGAGGTCTACCTCTAGGTATTGTGTATATGTGGGAGGTAACCTTGTGACTTGGAGAAGCAAGAAACAGGCTGTAGTTGTGCGGTCCAATGCTGAGGCCGAGTTTAGGGCGATTGCTCAAGGCATTTGTGAGGTACTATAGCTTAAAGGCCTGCTTCAAGAGGTTGGGACAGATTTGGAAGTTCTTATACAGTTATACTCAGATAGTAAGTCAGCAATCAGCATAGCTCATAACCCATGACAGCATGATAGGACTAAGCATGTGGAGATTGACAGACATTTCATCAAAGAGAAGCTTGAGGCTGGGCTAATCCATATCACCTTTGTTACTTCAAACGAGCAACGGGCTGATGTGCTCACAAAGAGCTTGAGCACGAAGATATTCAATTACATTATGAGCATGTTAGGCATGATAAATATCTATGCTCAAACTTGAGGGGGAGTGTTGAAAACATGAACTGAGGTTTCCTAATTAAAATAGGATTATGTTTCCTTATAAGTCTAGAGTTTTATTTCTATATTTCCTTTTTCTACTTAGTATAAGACTTAACTAAGTTGTAACTATAAATACCCTAGTGGGGTCTTGTGAATAATATACTTTGGAGGAGCAATTCCTCACATTACAACAGTGGGGAATAAATAAGACTCTATTTGCCCTCTTTTTGAGTTTCAAGGTAGGGAGTGAAGATCTCATCTAGGCTTGTCTCAAACAGATCAGTTTTATCTCTGAATTGTGACTATTGTAGAGATCCCATTTAAACAAGAAGGTGGAAAAAAGTGGGACTTTTAGAGGTAATGAGAGATAAAAAAAAAATTTGGTGAATTAATAATATATTAAATGACGGAAAAAGGATACAAAAAAGAGGAAATAGGGGGTGGGGGGGGAACTAATCAAGAAGATGATCGAAATGAAGCAGAGAGCCCCCAGGATCTAACAATAAGCCTAGTCCTTGGGGAATCAGCCACTGGGGGGGGGGGGACGAGAGCCTAGAAGAAACATCAAAATAGATGGCCTTCCAAATCAAGTCTAAGGGGCGAGATTTGGAGGTCCATCTCTTGAGGTTACGCTCCCACCACAAGTGGTGGACTAGCTTACCTACTTGGTCACAAATAAAGGAACCCAAAAAGATTCTCAAGATCCAATTCCAATCACTAGCAAAACCATGAGGACGCCTCGACCAAGGCCAAATAGAGGAGATGGCTAAAGACCAAAGTGAGCGGGAGAGAGCAAGAGAAAAAAAAAGATGATCTAAGTTCTCTAAACCTTTCCCATAGAAAATGCAGGTAGGGTAAACCAAGATGTGGCGGCTAAGTTGACAGCTCTTCAAAGGGAAAGGGAGTGGTGAGGGATGTGGCCTTTGAACTAGACTAGAGGGGCCTAGGAGACACAAGGGGATGGGGATCAGATGAGTTTCCTAGCAGAAGAGGTAGTGAAGGATTAGGTGGGAGAAGGAAGCCAAATGGTGAGGTCAGAAGTAGAGGGTGAGGGGGGAGGGAGGGAATCCCAGACATGCAAGAGGTCTGGGTGGGGGGAGTGGGACCAGGAACCATGGGAGATGAAAGAAGAAAGGAGGGCGGCTTTAAGGATGTGGGTATCATAGACTGAGCGGGGACCGAGAAGAGAATGCAACATGCCCATCGAATGCCACGGATCAAGCTAGAAAGAGGTGGAGGATCCTAAAGATACTAGGACAGAGATAGCTGGCAAGGCCCTAGGACGAAAGAGGAGCTTTCTTTAGACCCAGGAGGGGTTAGAAGGGGTAGAAGCAGTCCAGATGGAGTCCGATTTAAGAAGGTAGGAGTAGACCCAAGAAACCCAGATGGAGTCTTGCTTTTAAGGAAATTTTCCAAGTGAGTTTCAGAAGGCAGGCTATGTTGACATCCAAGATGCGGCAGATGCCAAGGCCTCCTTCAGAGGTTGGGCAGTAGGTATCGGACCAACTGATAAGGTAGAGGAAACGGGAGGACTTTTGACCTTTCCAAAGGAAGGCACAAAAGAGGGATTCCATGGAATGGATAGAGGATTTAAGAAGGGAGACACAAGTAGAGATAAGAGGATTGGAGAACCGATCAAATAAGCACCACCCTACCGACAAAGGAGAGGAGTTTTCCTTTCTAGAGTTGGAGCTTTTTCTGGATGTGGTTCAGCATCGGGGAGCAGTGGTGGCAGGTGAGACTACCAGGGATGAGAGGGAGACCAAGATAGGTAATGGGGAAGGATCCAGGTTTGAAGCCAAAAAGCAGGAGGAGGGAGGATCGAATAGGATCAGAGACACTCGAGAGAAAGATGGTCAAGGTTAACTCGAAGGCTAGAGAGGGACTCGAAGGAGGAGAGGGAGGAGTGGATAAAGGAGATAGAGGAGTGATCTGCCTTAGAGAAAATCATAAGATCGTCAACAAAGGTAATGTGGGTAAGCTTGAGGGCTTTGCATTTGGGGATGGGAGAGATAAGGAGTTGATCAGTTTTGGCTTGGAGGATGTGGGAGAGGACTTCTAGAGATAAAGAGAAGAGGTAGGGGGAGAGAGGGCAACCTTGGAGGATTCCCACCTTGGAAGGAAAGAAGCCAGAAGGGGAGCCATGAGAAAACAAGGGTGGAGATGCAGATTTTGATCCAATGGACGAACGCAGTGGGAAAGCCCATGGCGAGGAGAACCTCACTAATGAAGGCCCAGTGGATAAAATCAAAGGCTTTGTGGAGGTCAACCTTTAGGAGAGCTGCAGGGGAATGAGAGGCACAGTTGAAACCTCTAACAATCTCCGCACAGAGGATAATGTTATCCGAGATACTACGACTAGAGATGAAAGCAGATTGGTTAGCATTAATCAACAAGGACATGATCGGCTTGATCCGGTTAGTGAGGATCTTGGAGATGCATTTGTAGAAAAGGTTACACAGGGAGATGGGGCAAAAATCAAAGAGGGAAGAGTCTCCAGATCAGACAAATGAAAGTTTGGTTGATGGAAGAGAGTTAGGAAGGATTAATGAAAAAAACTGCGAAAGGCCCTAACCAAATCCTCCTCGATGAAATTCCAAGTGGCTAGGAAGAAGCCCATACTGAATCCATTAGGGCCAGGGGCACGGCTGGTTTTGTGAGATCGAACAACCGAAATGATTTCCTCAAAAGTGGGGATGGAACAGAGGGATCCATGAAGAGTGGGATTAACAAATTTATTGAGGATAGAAGGGGGGAGAGGGGGGCGAGGCAGGAAGGGAGAGGGAGGAGAGAGAAGATTAGAAAAGATAGAGATGACTTTGGCTTTGATACTAGGTGGGTCGCAAATCCAAGAGTCACTACTAGCAAGCGGATAGGGAAAGGAGTTGAAATTGCGGTGAGCTTTGAAGGATTGGTGAAAGTAGGCCGTATTGTAGTCACCTAGCTCAAGCCACTTGACGCGAGATTTTTGCTGAAAGAAGCTCTTCTCTTGAGAGAGAATGGATGATCTAAAGTGAGGGAGCTCTCCTCCTCAACCAACGAAGGGTTGAGAGTGTCACTTTGGAGAAGGGATTGGATCCTAGAGAGCTCGAAGTGGCAGCTAGAGACTCTTGAGGAAATATTCCCAACAGAAGAGTTCCAGGAACAAAGGGAAATTTTGGTATTTCTCAACTTGCGAGTGAAGGCTACAAGGGGAAGAGAGTGGCAATGGACCGGTTGGGGCCAAGCAGATTGGCAGTAGTGAAGAAGGAGGCTTCAGAGGTCCACATGTCAAAGAATTTAAAGGGCTTGGGGCCAAAAGAAGGAGAATCAAGAATATGGAGGTGGCAAGGGGAATGGTTCGAAAGAGTCAAGGGGAGGGCAAAGAAAGCATGGGAAGAGGAGAAGCGGGTAAGCCAAGACTCATTGGCTATGAAGCGATCCAACTTAGAGGCAATACGAGCATCGTTGTCCTACGATTTTGCCAAGTGAAGAGATGGCCAAACCAATGAAGATCGGAGAGGCCTGCATCGTCAATATAAGAGTTGAAAGCTTCAATAGCCATTGGGTTCGGGGCTCGGCCTGCAACTCTCTCATGCAAGAAACGACGGAGTTGAAATCACCACCAATGCCCCAGGGGAGCCCAATAGTAGAGGAGGAGATGGATCAAAGAGCGTCCCAAAGAGGGGCACAATCCGGAGCACGGTTAAAACCATAGATGATGGTAAGGAAAAAAGGGGGCCTGCGGGAGGAGAAAGGCTATGGTGCATGAATTGGGGGAAGAAGATAATAAAGTGGTGAAGAATTTGGACGGTTCCCATAGGATTCAAATACGGCCATTAGGGGAGAGGCTGGAGTTGAAGAAAAAGGACCAAGAGGGGGCTATCGATCGGGGAATCCGATGGGACCATATTAACATCACTAAAGGGGGGAGGGGGAGACTCATGCATGGAGGAGTTCCAAGGGGAGGGGGTTTCAAAGATGTTGGGGTCTATAGAGGATCCAGAGCCAGGCGAAAGGGGATCGGTGGTAGTGGGCAGGTTAGGAGAAGCTCCATCATTCAAGGTTGAGATACTAAAATGGGAGTGGTTTGGAGTGGTGTGGTAATTGGGCTCGGGCGGGTAAGTATTGGTAATAAATATGAAAATCGGATAAACAAACCTACCTTCAGTATTTTGGGCATATCTCTCTCGTATGAGCTTGGATTGCAGTGATTCAAGATGCTATGGAACGATATTGAAAATATCTACAACTTTCTAGTTTTGAATTTTTCCAAAATCCAAACGAATAAAGGTCAAATCGATGGGTAAAGAGAGGGGATTCATTGAGTGCGGGAGACATAAAAGAGAAGCCAGCCACAGAGAAGGGAGGAAGACGGCGAGCGCGGCTCTCATCTCTCTCTCTCTCCCTATGTTTCATCTTTATTTTTCTTATGAACTTTGTGATAATGAGTAGCTAGTTCCTTTTCTTTGGGATGTAGATGAACCATGCTTATTTCATTAATTTGATTGTTCTATATCTTCTAGTTGATTGTGTTTGAGTTTGGCCAAAGATGTTCTATAGCTCAACAAACTAAGCGTGCCAAGCTTCCGTGAAGGACAATAGTCTTGCAAAGATAGGGCATATCTAGGAAGACCATCCCTAATTTGCTTTGAAGTGTAGAGTTATATCGGCTAGGGAAAAGCATTGGGGATTCGAAATCCCAAAGATCTTCACATATTTATAGTTAACGTTTTTGCATTAATTAGTAGATTTAGTTTAAATTTAGTTTTGTTGAATTCAATCTTAGTGACTTAGCCTTTTTAGTTCCCCATAGTTCGACCCCGTACTTTCTGCTTGCTAGATTAGTATAGGATTTTATTTTGATTGGTTAGCGACACGATCACTGATCATATCAGAGGATCAAAGCAAGAATCTCAAACCCTTTCTGAAGTCTGAGTTTTGTTCTGCAGAACTCAATCTTGAGTTGGTGTTTATCTACGACCTGTTCTCTATAGGAACTCAGGGTCTCTTGAGTCTCTTCTAATCTTAAAGAAAGCCACTTGATTGCGCCTATTTGTTTCCCTTGTACCAACTCAGGATACTCGAGCTTAAGCCTTATTAACCTGAGCCATTTAGTAGTTGCTGCAATTTTGAAGACTTTATATGCTGTTAGTCTGTTACAAGTATATACCGTAAATCCTAAGGTGTCTCCCCTTCCTTTCTCCAAAGACAGACTTTCTGCCCTGCATATGCTGGGTTTTACTTTTTGTATATTGTTTCTTTTCTTCTTCAGTAATGAATTTCTCCTTCACTCCCAAGACCCCTCCTTCCGCCCTCCCCTTCAGAAAAGAAAAAAGAGAAAAATAAAGAAAAAAAACTTTCAATTGAATTGGTGAACAGCATCAAGTAACTTTTTCAGGTCAAATAATAAAATTGGTCATACCTACTGTCAATTGTGCCATTAATGGTTGCAACAGGTACATATTCATCTCCAGTGGCAATCTGAGACCAATCAAAATGAATTCTTCCACCACCACCACCACCACCACCAACAGGGCCACCTTTTCCCCCAGCAACAGATACAGTTGAATTTTCACTAATTGTGAGTGTTTGAATAAACAGAAGAATCGAACCCCCAGAACCACCACCAAGTCCACCAGCCAAAGTTCCATTATGATTTTTTGTTTCTTTACTATAGCTCTGGCCTTCAGCCCTAAGAGATCCATAAACATCAAGCTTCAACAGCGGCCACTGAATAGAACCCATCACTGGTTTTTAAAGAAGAAGGGGAAAAAAGAAAAGAAAGAGAGAAAGGAAAAAAGCATCAGTAGACATACAAACTCAATAATGCATCAAACAATGAAGTCCAGAAAATTGAACAGTCCAAAACACAAATTAGTTGTTTGGTGAGAGTGATAAAAATGTAAGCAACAACTATATGGTACTACACTGGAGTTTTCAAGTAGAAGATACAAACAGGTCATCTACCCATGAAAAGCCATGCGACCCTAAAGGCTTACCAATCATTCCTCCTCCAGCAACATGTCCATATGATTTATTTGGACCTTCAGTTCCACTTCCCAGTTCACAAGGAAGATCAGCACTGCCATATTCTTTACCACCTTCACATTGCCCCCTGTCATAAAATCCTAAGCCCCCTCTTCCCCCATGTCCAGCACCACCTCCAGCTCCATTCGAATAAATCCCTTTGCCAGGACCCTCTTTGCAACCTGAAGAGAGGTTCAACAAGTAAAATCATAAATTCACGAATAATATAAAAAACAATACAACTGTAATGATTGTAACACTCCTTTGTTCCCATATGGGAATAATGCCAAGCAAGAATAGAAACAAAGCAAGAGAGAAACTAACATAAATGAGAAAGAGCTCACTGGAGTGAAAATGGGATATTTCATTTGAACAAACGGGAGATTGGAATGCTCTGGATCACCTAGTTCTGATGCGCTTATTATGCCAGTTGTATTGATAGTGACAGTTCTTGCCCGGTGTATTTGAAGAATACTTCCCTTGACAAGGCCATTAATCGTAAGGTCTTCAACACGACAAATCTGCCAAAAGATTATCAAAAGAACAATAAGGTTGTATGTTCAACGCATTGAGCTCAAACTACATAGTAAACATGTATCTGAGTTAGATGCCCGAGGCCCAAAGTACGAGGTTGAACAAAGAGAATTACAAGTTCTCAATTTAAGCATCTTTTTGTCAATAAATCCAACAAGTAATGCCAAAATTTCAGATTCAAATTTACAACTGTACAGCAGCAAAAAACATTCCCAAGTTACGGTTGAGATCAAGGTTTCTTCGATAAAATAATATACTCTAGAATTGACTAAGGTTCTCTTTGCTACAGTTTAAGCTTATAATTATTTGACTCAGAAACATAAATGGATGTATTTGGTACGATTTATGATCCTTATATCTCATTAAAATAAATCAATTAAACAAAAATTCAAAAATAGATCAAAAGCTGTTTATAATTTATCACCATAAACAGTTAATTTTTGTTTATGCAGGTACCATCAGTGAACATGAGCAGAATTACTACTATTTGTTTATGCAGATACCATCAATGAGCATGTGCAGAATTACTACTTAAATAGGGGTAAATGGTAAAATAAAAAAAATTAGAACAATACCTCATATTACTCTCAACTTCCACATTATTCCCACCTCCTCTTTAACAATATTTTAGAGATATCAAAACTAACCCAAACCTACGAAAACATGCCAAAACCAAAACTAAAGCCAACATGTATTTTACAAGGTAACCCCACACCGACACAACACGAAACTGATGATACATAATATATTATTCACCTCATGATACCAAACCTATTTCTTGTTATATAATCTATTGTCTAGTAGTAACCAAATAGAAATTATTTATCACTCAAAATCTGTTATGATAAACGATTATTCATAAATAGGTCATAAACATATATATATAAATTACTCCAAAGAGAGCCTGAGCTAATAAATTATAAGACAACTGCACGCTTTGTGGCCACGTGGTTGATAAATTGAACATCCAGCTAGAGTTGGAGGAAAAGATAAGAAGAAAGATTTGAAGAAGAGGAAGATGGAAAGAGAAGTAGGGAGATGATGGTGGAATGTTGTGTATTGGAGCATCATGTGCTCCAAACCTATATTACTTCACTAATATTTAAAAATAAACAAATAAATAAAAGGAATTGCGTACACCTCCCAAGGGAGATAAAAAGTAAACAGAAAAATTACAACTAAAGCAACAAGATGATGTTCCTTAAATACCCTTATAACTCAACAAATAAGAGTACACAGCCATGGGTGTGCATGTGCACATGGGTTATGGCCCACGGTTTTTGACCCAGCTTTTGACCCACATATGTCTTTCACGTCTTTTCTATTCTTTCTATTTTATTTGTTTCCTTTTCTTATTAGTTTGAGTATCAACTATCAAGCAATACTAAGGGAGATTAGTTTCTACTTCTTAATATATTGAGTGTAACCAGATTTTGCGAGTATCCTAGATCTGGATTTCTTTTAGTTATTAATAAAGCAGCCACGTGAAGGGGAGCTGCATTCCACGCAACTCTCCCTCCTCATCTCTTATTCTCTTCATCTTCTCCCCATCATCTCTGCTTTCAGTATTCGTCTTTGGGTCTGGATTCCTAAAACTGACAACTTAAACTCTAAGACTCCCCTCTAGCTGGAGAATAAATATTGGCATTCTCAGTTTGCATGGAAGGGAATTAAACTGATTAAGAATGAGCTTCTTGGCAAAGACGCCATCCAGTTGATCACCTATCTTAACAAAAGAAGTAAGGATGCAGCCAAAATAAATCTCTCTCTCTCTTGTGAAAAGTGTGTCCAGTTGTCCACCTCAAATTTTCTTTTATTTTGACTAGGAAACTAACATGTGCATTTGCACGTGGTTCATTGCCTTATTTTTTGGGTTGTAATGTTTGTATACCATTTGAAGCTCTCTGTCTTCTAATTTGCGTTGTTGGAGTTTGCATAGTTTGCTGCAGTTTGCACATTATACGATTGAGGTGATGTTGCAATGGTTGTATTAAATGTAATGTGACATTAAAGTGATGTGGTCTCCTTCTCCATTGATGTCTTTGAAATCCCAATTTTTCGTTCCTTTATTTGAATTCAATTCGTTTGTCTCTTCTGTACAGGGCTGGCTTACCTTTTGGCTTTCAAAGTACATGTTCAATGGTCTCAACGTCTCAATGGAGTTGAGATGAAATTCAGCATAATACCTTTCTTTTTGTTCCTTTTTTGGGTTGGAATGATCACAACATCTTGGTTTCAGTTTTATTCAGAATATGGAGTTTGTTATATGTTCGGATGGCTAGTTGTGCAGCTCAGCCCATTGTGCGATGGCCTGGTTTGATAGATATGGAAGGATAGAAAGCAATTTAGCATTTTGGGTCAAACAAACATAATCAAGTTAGACGTACCAATTCACGTGGCCTTTAAACATTTATTCGTGTTTGATAGAGAAATACATACTACAATTGTAAGATCTATTTAATACATGTCTCAATCTTGGTTTTGAACCATTTTAAGATCACAAATAATTAATTTGCAGGAACACAAGTTTGAAGGCTGTCATACCAATGAAGGAAACTACTAACAATTGTGGAGCTCCTCGGAACCCACGACTCCCAATATCCTTCAAATCACTCTTCAAAATTTACTAATCCAGTTTGAATTGTTTACAAGGTGTGACGGGCTTTTAATAGCCACGTTACATTGAAGGAATATACCCAGGACTCTCTATAAAAAACCACTTTGTCTCAACTTAGGGAATCCAATTACAACTCAACAACTTTTATATAAGAACTCACAAAATATTAGAAAAGGAGGCTTCTAGAGAACTCCCAAACAAAGTTAAGTTGCAAACTAAAGAACCAACTTCTAGAACTTCTAGAAGGAATCCTAGTTGAAAATTCGATTCCAACTAAAATTCCTACATAGACAAGGACTATACAACAACTTAATCAAAACAAGACAAAAATTAGATATACAAATAGATGTACACTCCAAACAGCATTTTGCATCTAACCCACCCTTCTGGGTTCCAAAAGATGCGGTAAAATGGCCAAACTACCCCTGCTCAGATTTGGCCAGCCCTAGGCGCCACATGTTTTGGGGCTTACTTTTGGGATCAAAATATGAAGGTCTCGTGCTTGCCAAGGTTGTCAAAGCGTCCGCATAGGCGGCCGCCTTATCGGCTTGGCCCATTTTTGGGTCATGGCAATTTGGTGTCACCTTGGTTTTCTTTGCCCTCTATCACCTAGCATCGCCTTGTTGCCTTGACAACCATTGCTTGCTGATGCTGGTTACATTAATTATCCTTGATCCCATTTGAAAAGGTTATCCTTAAAGATTTTGGAAGAATTAACCCCCATTCAACTGAGGGTACGTCAAACTAAATTGGTTGAAATTAATTATAATTTGCCAAAACCTGGCAATTGTTGGTCGATACATTCTAACTTTTTAAAAGATTCTCAAAACTGGTTGAAACTAGTCACAACCTATTGAAACATGGAATTATCTTATACTCTGTTAAGGTTTAATCCTAGTTGACTAAGTAACCATGATATCTTGGTCGTAAATTAAACAGGAAAATTATTAGTCAAGCTTTTGAGAAGAAGATTTGCCAAATATCAGAAGAACTACAATCTACTTAAAAGGTTATAAAATCACCACATAACCCGACTCATAGCCAATCCGAAGCCCGTTCTATCTCTTCCCAAGGGTTCAGAATGGCAGTTCTCTCTCCAATGGGTCATTTCAATGTCTAGGATAAATGTATTTATGAACTAACATAGACAGACGTAAGAAATTACATTGTTAATCATGTATTGATGATGTACATATGAACAAACTAACACGAAGAAGTACCAGAAAAGAGTGAAAAAAAAGAAGGGAGAATCTCTTACTTGGAGTGAAAAGGACAATGTGCTATTCACATGGCAATCTTCTGGTGGACTCAATAGATCGAAAGGGCATGTCTGACTCTCACAAAGGGATTTAGTTGCCCTAATGAAGCACATTACAAATAATTAGAGATAAGTAAAGAATAGAAAGGTGCTTTTATACATAATAGGTTAAGATGTCCAAACTACAACAGCCTATCTGAACCAACAGCCCACCCATACTTACAAACATTTACCAGCTTCGTCATCAAGTGGAGCCTGAAGCATGGCACCTGGACCAACCTGTCACAAAGAGAGAGAGAGAGAGTTATGTGGAAGAGAAATGAATAAAACAAATAACTGAGACTTTATTGGCACAAATTCCAGAATCAGACCTTAAAAAACTGGAAAGATGTGCTGGGTCGATAACATGCTGAAACCATTCTCATTAGCTGTGTCAGGACTCCTATTACTTAGAGGACTAAAATAACCTAGTTGCTCCCATTCCAAAAATCATAGGAAGCATTTGCCTAATTTACAAAATGAATCACAACCACCCCCCCCCCCTTCCCAAAAAAAAAAGAAGAGTACCAAGGGATGTGAACAAAAATTCTGCCCCTTACCGAAACCTTGGAGTGGAAGGCCACTCCAAAGTGGCGCACCTAGGGCTGGCCGAACCCCTCATGAAGGGGTATTTTGGTGAATCCAGCCCTGATTATCTGCTGATTCTAATTTTCAGAAATTTACTTTTATTTTTCAGAAGAGTCTTAGTCAGTTAGGAGTCCAGTTTAAGTCAAAGATGAGTTCTTGAGTCCTTGGAAATCTTCTTTAAGATAAGACTCTTAAAAGTCTTCATTTACAAGAAGAGTTCCTTTAGTATTTAAGTCTTAAGGGGTATTTTCAAGGAGATTCCATTGGATCTTTTTATTATCTTTTTGTACAGTTGAGAACAATTGTAATGGGATACTAATCTATAAAGGAAACCAAATTAGGATGAGTGTATTTCAGTATGCTATAAATAGCCTATTCTTTCTTTCTAATTCTCAAGTCTGATTAAGTGAATAAGAATGTTGAAGTTGAGGACCAGTAGTGTTCCTGTTTGAGGGGGCCACAGCAGATTTAAAGCAAGCTTCTTCTTCAAGTCAGCAACATACTCTGTCTAGCACATTTCTTCAGAAATTCCAGCAAGTTTCCAAGGAAAGCAACCCCAGCACCTTTCCCTCTCCTCCCTACCATTGCAGGCTTCCCTCCCCCCTTCCCCTTCAATTGCAGCCAACCCCTGCCCCTCCCTCACCTCCCATAACCCCCGCAAGCCCTTACCCTCCTCTCCCCATTCTGTGCAAGCATCGCCAGACCCTCCCCTTGCTGCAGCACCTTGGCAGCAGCCTCCGTAGGCCCCAACGACACCCCTGATCCGCTCTCTACGACTCCCTCTACCCCTTCCCCTACCCTATGACACCTCCCCTCCCTTCCTAACCCTCTCGGCCTCTCTGTGGCTCCTCTTCCTTGCAGCAAGCCAGAAACAGGAAAACAAAAAATAAAAGAAAAGAAAAGAAAAGAAAGATAAATTTGAGAGATTGCCCAAGATCTTACGAGAACTATTCCTTCCTCAGAGATCAAGCCCACACTCACTCAACTCTTCCCAAGATTGATCCCCTCTGATCTCTTTCGCTGATATCTCAAAACCATCTCATAGGGATTTGATGAAACCTTATTTTTACCCTTTTCCCAATTGATCCTCACCCATTTAGATTTTGTTAACTGAACTTTCCCACAATAATTTTATATTGATCCTTCTCATCCCATATTAATTGGATATCTCAAACAATCCCTGGAGCTTCTGATCAACCCATATCAATCCTAACTTCTCTCTAGAATCTTCCTATAGATTCCTTAGAGATCCACAAACATCCAACCTTCCCATAATATTTTAGGTTTATTTGCTGGAAGATTTTGGGTGAACCCTTAATTTTAGGGAAATCATTCTAGAAACCCAAACCCTACAATCGGGATCACATCGCCAAGAAACTATAATCTATCCTAACCTTGAAAGAGGAAACAGTATTCTCATGGTCACATGTTAGTTTGTACTTTCTTAAAATTTGCCCCCCTTTTACATAGATGATACTTCTGAAGACATTATATTCTTGTCATGCAGTTGTTGGTTTCGTTAGTGACTCAGATTCAGGTCTTCTGCATTTTGTTGCAAAATAAGAATAAACTAAACGCAGCTCCTAATCCTATAAGTTATCTCTACTCAAGGTCCTATGAAACTCAAATGAATGGGTTCACCAGATGTTGATGTATACCTTTAAGTTGCCCTTACCTACAGTATTTTAACATGGTATCAAAGTTGGGAAGTCAAGTTTTCAACTCCTGGGGAGAATAAAATAGAGTTTTCCACAATTACTGCCCTTTGGTGTCATGTGTGGGCACGTGTACGTGTCACATGCCAAGATTAAGAAAGCTTGCACATGCGGGGGAAGGTCCATCTATACATCCAAGGAGCATTTACACATAATAAAGTTGCTAATCGTATGAACAATATAAATAGATAAGATGTTGTCCAACAACTGCATCTGTAGAGAAGGCACATGCATGTAATAATGACTTACAGTAATCTGATAAAATAATGCCAGGGAAAGCCGCTGGCCTTTGATTGCATCACCATGACCAGTTAATTTTAGAAGACCTTGACCATAAACTCCCAAGTCAGCATTTGAACTCACAATGGAATTTTCCTATTAAAGAGAATGCAATAAATTCAGAAAACTTGTCCACCAGAAACATAAGTAGATGTCCAGATCAGTTGTAGGAATTAGATTGAAACTCACATACCCTGAGAACAACTAGGTTTCTAACTTCAAGAAACGAAGTAGCAACAACAGTATTCACACCACCATCTATTTGTATTTTGGAGTTCCACATAAGTAACATTTTGACGGCCATCCTAAAAGCACCATACACCTTCATCCACCAGACACCAATTAAATACAATGAATCAATAATGACTGCCATACATTTACTAGATGTTACTTCAAATGATGTAAGTTTAGAAGTTCAACAACAAACAAATAGAAGATTTGGTGATTTAAGAGAGCATGAGATGAAGTATCGAATCAGATATAAATAAATCAACGCAAACAGTGACACAATTATGTGTACATTGCAAAATATTAACAAAGTTCTAGCTCCAATTAATAATATAAAATAATGCTGAAAAAATTTCATATGGAGATTGACAGCTTTCACTGACAAAGAAGCGCTAATAGAAAGACAAAAATCATTAAGTAATGATACACTGATTTTTTTTCCCTTTTATTTATTATTATTACTATTTATGTTTGGCCTTTTTTTCTTGGGTCGGAAGCAATAGATAGTCAGTCTCGTATCCCTACATGGTATCAGGGTATTGGCTCAGAAATTCTCAGAGTCCTCGTAAGCCTCAAGGCCTTATTCTTTATGGTTCACCGAAACTTCAGTTGCTCCTGCTTTCTCTGAAACCTTAGTCAATAGTGTGTGATAAGTAGAATCTCCTGGCTGTTGCTGCCTATTATAAGGATGTATCATCCATGTGAACGATGTTTCTTCCTTGGTGCTGCTCCCTACAACTATGATTACCCTGGTTTTTGGCTCTATAGCTGCACCCGTGAATTGAAGATATCTCTGCAACTAGCCATCAAGTGGTCAAAAGTTTTTGAGGTCCATTCCTATCGACAGATATATCCTGATTGCAGCAAGTTTGATGTTGATCAATGAGTAGGTTATTGGATCTTAAATAATTAATAATTCTGAAATTTGAAGTTTCTATTTTGTGCACTTATCAATTCTCAACATTCAGCACTTGGATTTCCCTCATGATCTGGGCTTGCTTTCTATTTCTTCCGCCTACTCTACCTGGTATTTGGCCTCAACTGAACCCAGATTTACTGCTACGATATTTCTCCCTGGCTGGGGTTTGGTTACAACTTGATCTTGTAGTTTTAGCACTTGGTATCTGTTCCAGCTTCTCCTTCTGCAGGGTCATCTGTTTATGACATGGAGGTGAACACTCCCGATGTTTTGTGTTGATTGTGCCTTCAAAATAAATAAAACAAAAAGAATCAAGCAGGATGTCTTTTCTACTTAATTAATTCATTTCTTGGTAGCTGTGCTGAAACAAACTCAGCTAGGTAGCCACTTGCACTTCATACAAACTGAAAGTGTTTTAAGAAGAGATCAAGATCGTGCCAAAAGCATCACCCCAAGTTTGCTCATACACAGCATAATTCTGGGATGCAAACTATAACAGTAATAGTTTCTAAGCAGGCATGAAGAAAACAACCAAATGTATCCAGGTGATTCAACATCTTTTATAGATATTAATACATTTTTTTGTTTAAATCATTTCAAAACTTGAATAATCAAAAGTTCTTAACATATGAGAAGATAATGAAGTATACCACATAAATGATTATTTTACTCACTAGAAAACAGAAGTAAAGCTTAGAGAGGACAAAAGCTAAACTCAAGAAATTTAAAAACCTTTATGATGGAATCACTCATCAAAAGTTCCTCTGCGACAAGCTCAAACTCTGAAACTGGATAGTCGGACAATCCAAAGCTGATGCTTCCCCCGCAAAGTATACTGATTTGACCTCTCACCTTTGCAACCAAAGAGCTAACACAGTTACAACAAAGCAATTCTTCCAAAGAAAGAATGATGCTACAATAAAAATACAGGAGACAGAAAATAATACATAAGCTATGAATTATAATTTACGAGTTGTTTTTCTCCTTAAAGTGCTAGAATATGGGAACCAAACATCAAGAGAATATCTTGAAGCATATAAATAATGCCATCTCATACATAATCTTCAACAGGCTGACACCAATGCATAGAATAACCATTTTGGTTTATACTTGAAATAATTAATACACCTTAAAAGCTCTACGTCTTAGCAACCAGAGACTAATCATATCCATACAAAACCAAAGGAAAAAAATATTCTGCTTCACTAGAAATCAAAATTAACACGTGCTAATTCCTTCTCCAGTGCTAATACCCAACAACCAAGTAACCAACTCAGCTTTGGGCACAATCTATTATTTTACAATTTATAACAGCAACATCCAAGGTTTAAGTATTGGTAGTATCATAGCAGCTGGGTGATTTTAAGAGTCATACTGTATCGTGTCATATAGTATCATATTGGAGATAGATAACAGACTGTAGAAACCCATGGAATTGGGTGAAGTATACCTGGAAATACACTTTTGGGCCAAAAAAAATTATAAATAAATAGTATGTAGCAGGTATCATGCATAAACACTGAAACAAAGAATGCTTATAGCCAAACAAGTTTCAAGCCATACTCTTAAGTATGATTTTGGCATTTGATTTGCAATCCGGTTTTGGCATTTGATTTGCAAGCCACACTTAGGGATTCAAATCTGCATTGAAGAAGGGAATTCGGAGGTCTCAATCAGATCTGATTCTAAATTGGCAGTGGATACTCTTAATGGGATTATACAAGGGCCTTGGAAGCATCAAGCTATGAAAGGGAGATTTTTGCAAGAGACTGCTTTGTTTAAAGAGGTGGAGTTTAGGCATATGTGGAGGGAACATAACCATCCAGCAGATTACACGATAGGGTTCCAGCTCAGACTGCAACAAGGGTGGTGGGAGCCTATTCAATACCCAAGAGACTGAGAGAGTGAGTTGACCTTATTCAAAGGTGTTTATTACAGACTGCAATTGGGAAAATTTTCAATTGGCAAATTTTCCTATTTGGGACATTGGTTAGGAGGGAATGTCCTCCTTGTCTGGATTCTACTACCCTCTCTTTCTAAAGGGTTTCTAGGATGATACGTTCTTCCTATTTTTCTCTTTAATACAAACCTTACTTTTTAAAGAAAAAACAAAATAAGTGCATCAAATTGAAACTAATATAGAAGTTGAGGTTTCTTGCATGTTGTGATAGTTTATAGCCATGGAGACAGGATGCAAACAATAACATTCTAGAACCCCTTGATTCTTTTTTAACTTCAAAAGTGTGACAGAACAAGATTAAATGCAAGATCTTAGACTTGTGGTTGTGAGTTTTCCTTCATATTTCCATTAGAATATGTGTTGTATCAAGTCCGTTAGTGAAGATGGTTTTTTATGGAATGCGCTAGAGATAATGAGAGATAACATGATGTAACGCAATAGGGGGGGATCCCCTATCGTGGTTTCCTTGGTCGTTTAGGGCTTTAGGCATTTAATTATTAGTGTTTTAACCTAATTGAGTTTCCTATTGAGCTTTAACCTTAATTTGCTGGTATGGTAGGAGGGGGTTTGATTGGATTAAGGGTATAATAGTAATTTCACCTTAGGGTATTTTGGTCATATTGAAAGGAAAAAAATGTTAAATTCCAATCATTATCTGGAAATGGTTCTAAACAGTACCTAACAGAGTGGATCTATTTGTCAGGTTTCCACAGTTGGGAGGTGTCACGAGTTTCATGGCAAAGTCGCCCCACCCGGGGGGGGGGTGTTTGCATGTAAAACACTATTTTTTATTGGTTCAACCTTTGAACAACAAAGATGGCTTCAATGGTAGGTTTTGTAGTAGCGGTGATCATAAAGGTCTTTAGGAGAGTTTTGGAACAGTGGGGCTTTCACCAAAATGCTTTTATCACTGAGGGAATCCCAAAAATCTCATTTAAGGACATGGTATGTAATTCTGCAAGAAACTTCGGATGTTTTGGCCCCAACAAGACGAGATGGGGGATCAAAACTACTTTGTACAATGTTCCGACCAAAGATATTTTGGTCCTGTTTCGAGATTTTGGTATTTTGAGTGGGCTGATTGTCAAAAAAGAAGGCAATATAACTATGTCTTGATCAAAATCTCAACCAAGATTTCAACCATGCCTTAAGCTTCATCTAGTTTCACTAGAGAGCACCACAACAGCTCATATTTGAAGATTTTTGCACAAAGTATACCTGAACCATAACAAAAACACCGGCAAACTCATGATTGTAGTGAATTGAAGCTCCCAACATCAACGTTGAAGCAGTTTCTTCAGTTTGAGGTAACTGATTTTTCTTCAAACTACTATTTTGGAAAATGTACGTTAAACAGTTATTCGACGATGTTAACATTAACATATGTTGAAAACCATGGGCCGATCTACAAACACGCATTGTCGGAATTTTTCGCAATACGTGTTATTTTTTTATTTTTCTGGTTTAACAAATCGTTTTCCTAGAACAACTTGTAAAAGAAATATATCATAAATGTATTGTATGGTGATGGAATAAACATATGTTGAATACAATGGCCAATGAGATGTTCTCCTACCCCTAAACACCAGTTACCATACCCATACAAGCTCCCAACACCACCCTATGATTCAAATGATGGTGGATTAGTGGGTACTAGTGCTAGTACACCATAGTTTGGTGACCCACATCCTAGGATGGGTTAGACTTCAGTATGCTAATGGTGCTATGGTGTCAGATTATGTTCAATTTTTCTTGGACTCTATGACATGGAATTTATATGTCACCACACAATCAAAGTGCAATGCACATCGATTCTGACAAACTTACAGAGTGATTGACCCAGGCCAGCATAGCAACTTTTATTAGTCTAGACTCTAGAAGAATAATTTTGGGTTTTCTATTTCCTATGAATCAAAAAAGTTATGTAAACTCTAAACTATTACACAGTTGCAAATGAGTTGTATTTTATATTTGACTACTGATGATATATATGAGTATGTTTGAGTAATTTGTTATGCATATTCTAATATAGGTTTTATGTTTCACTTCATTATCAATTGAAATTGCTTACAATTCCTTTCATTTACACTTCAAGCATGTTTATACATGTGAACATACATCCAGATTTGACCACATACAACCAAGTAAGAATGCGAATGGCAAAACCAAAGGACTTTGTGGGTTGTGTTTTAGTAAAACTATGTATTTGTAGGCCTTAAAATAGACTGTCCAACAAGAACCAGATCCAACTATGCATAAAACCCACTGAAACCTAGCAGAATTTGTACCAGGTTTCGATGAGATTTTGGCTAAAATCACCATATCTCAGTCATCTCTCGACCCTACAGGGATATAGAGACGGGGCAAAATTTTAAGATATGACACATAACTTAAGTTGTAGACTTGTAGTAGCACATATACCTCATGAGGCTTGGGCGTTGTTTTACTAGCATGCACATATATTAAAATGAAATGCAATTCATGCATTTATAGACTACGTTATCCTTCTCATTAGGTTCATTGAAACTCATCTCTTAAGGTTGAGGTCTCTCTACTAAGTCTCTATTATAGTTGTTGATACAGAAATAGACAACAGGGCACCAAGGGGTGAGGACCCAACCCCTATGGCAGTTCTTAGGCAAGATCTTTGGAGTCTGGAGTTCAGGGAGTATCACTTCATCCATACAAGAGATTTTAGGAGGTTTTGGGGCATTGATGTAAACCAGATCCAAGCCCCCCCCCCCCCCCCCCCAAAAAAAAATAACCCAATCCTTTTTTGGTAAGACCTGCGTAGAAATATGGCAGTAACATGTGTAACACTAAAGCAACTATAGTATGTATATCATTTGTAGGTGCGGCTAACTTCCCATGAGGTAACCGTATGATTTTCCAAGGTAAAAGAGCCCCTAACCAGTTTGAAATAAAAATAAATAGGTACATAGTTCCAATAAAGGGAACCCAAGGACCATATTCTTCTCCAATCTGAGTTTTGCTCAAGTCTCAAATGAATTCAAGGACATATTCAATAAAATTCTGACAGTCAGATGGAATGGTTTGTGGATTTCGAACTGCTACAGCAGCTGAACCTAATAAGATAGCAATTACGACCCAAGAAGTAATAAGTACCTGGGCATGAACTTGCAAACTTCCTATTTGCCAATAGTAATGTTGGCCTACTTCTACACTGGATATATCGTATAACCCTTTAGTGTGTTGATTGAACATGGTAGAACACTCATGCCCTCTTAACAGAAATGGAACTATAATAGAATTATTTTGATTCAACTACCTCTTTCTCAATTCAGTTGCTTGAATCGTATGTTTCGGACACCAAGGAATCATATAGTATAATATCCCCAGTGATTTTGATCTCTTTGTTGAGATTCCGGAATAGTAACTGATTCAATAAATCTATGGAGTTCCCGAAATAATTGATTTATCTTATTATTAACCAACAATTTCTTATATAGCTAGAATGGCCCTCAAAAATCGTGGATGCTAATTTGTAAGAATTAGTCGTTGAAGCAATAGCGTCATCATCCGCTGCAATTGAAATATCTGCGAGATCCAGGGTCACAATTAGTATCAATTAAACAAATTGTTGGAATTCCTGAAGTCACACATTCTCGAAGAGCTGTATATTCTTCTTGCTGACCAACAATGATTACAATATTGGGCAACCCCGTCATATATTGGATTCCACCCAAATATGCTTGCAAGTGAGATAGTTGTCTTTTCAACATTGCTGCATCTCTCTTCAGGAGACAGTTGAGTCTTGTTGTCCTTTGTTCCGCTCTAAGGTCTCTGAACTTATGAAGTCTCGTTTCTATAGTGGATCACATTGTTGACATATCACTGAGCCATTTTTTATTAACATAATGACACCGAGCACTTATTGTGGCCAATGCTACTAAATCAGCTGCTTTTTTTTTTTTTTTTTTGTACATACTATTAAGAATTGTTTTCCCCTACTTGTAACTTACTAAATCAAAAACTTAATCTAAATAAAAAACCTAATCACAAGCTCATCTCTTAAGATTGAGGTCTCTCTACTATAGTTGTTGATACAAAAATAGATGACATGCACCAATTGGTGAGGACCCAACCCCCTTGGCAATTCTTAGGTAAGATCTTTGGAGTCTGGAGTTCAAGGAGTATCACTCCATCCATACAAGAGACATGCATCCTAGGAGGCTTTGGGGCATTGATGTAAACCAGATCCAAGCCCCCCAAAAAGGGCCCAGGAAGTCTACCAATACCACCCGACCAGCAACCCAGGGAATTTCAGCCAACCCAGGGGTATTTTTGTAATTTTGCAGTTTTCAGTTGAGTGCAAGTAGGGTTAAATAGTCCAAGGATGTTTTTGGGACCCTAGATCTATTTTTATTTTCAAATTTGAGTCTTTATTCTGCAAGTTACTAAAGAGTCCTAATTAGAGTTGGATTCCTAGTATGTGAAGCAGTCTTCTAGAGTTGTCCTACTCCTTGCAAGGAATCTACATCCACTCTTGGAATTCAAATTGGATTCCTCTAAAGTAAAGTAATGAAGGTTCCTTGTGTGAGTTGAAGTCTTACGAGTTTTAGTTTGATTGCATGTTAAAAGTCCTAGTATGATTTCATTTCTGAAGTTGTCCCATCCTTCTTAAAGGCTATAAATTAGCCTCTTCAGATTGTAAAAGGCAGCTTATGATTAATGAAATAAAGCTGAGATCTCAAGGAGCAGAGAATAAGAAGGATCTATAAATAAGCCTCTTAGATTGTAAAGGCAGATTATGATTAATGAAATAGAGCTGAGATTTGAAGGAGCAAAAAGTTAGGAGTAATGGATTCCCTTAGAGAGAACTTGCAGCTGTGTGGGTGGGTTTATTTTCTTTTCTTTTTTTTCTTTTTTTTTTTTTTTTTTTTTTTTTGGGGGGGGGGGGTTGGAGGAGAGGAGAGGATGAATTCTGCAGCTACATGGATCTTCAAGGCCCCTTCTTCTTCCTCAAGTAAGTGCAGTCAAGCCCCACACCGAAACCCAACTCTCTCTCTTCTTCTTCCCTCATGCACAGGATTTCCCAATCCCTGAAACCCTAGGTTATACCATTACAGCCCCTTCCCCCATCAAAAATCATCCCCCCCCCCTCCCAAACACTGAGGCATCATCATATGCCCTCCCCAAGCCCTAATCTCCAATCCCCCTTCCCTCCCCAGCCCTAGGATAACATTTCCAGACCTTCCCTCTCTCTTTTCTATTTTTCTTCTTCTTCCTCTAACTTGCGGCAACCCTGGAAGTTCCAGCATTCAAAGTATTTCGGAATTGAAGCCACACCCTAACCCCTTGGCTTATACCCACCCCCTTTAGGATTTAGACCTTCCTCCCCCATCGCTACCTTCGACCTAAAGTTCCAGCCCCATTCTTCATCTCCAAACCATAGAATTTTCTGCAACTTGTCTTTATTAGGAAACCGTAACCCTAAAAACTTCAAAACCCTAAAGCTCATGAATCCATCAAGCAAATCCTAAACCCTTTTAGAGTAAGCTTCTACACCACCTGTTGAAAACTCAACCTATCCCTAGCCTCAATCCAAACCCTAGAAACCCTAATCCTCATAAAACCCTAGAATCCAAAACTCCAAACTTGAAGTTCCAGATCTGAACTTAACACTACAGCATAGTTCCAAGCTTGAATTGCAAAACCCTAGACTCTAAAGCCTGGGTGAATGTAACGCTAACCCTTGTCCAACCCTGGAACCCATAAAAAAATAAAAAATAAAAAGTCAATTACCTTCAACTGTAGGGTACTACAGACCCTAGAAGACTGCTGATTCTCAGGAAAAGAATCCTAGAGCGGATCAGCAACAATACCCTAGATCCCCATTCACATCAGCCATCGTACTTGGAAAACACTTTGTAAGAATAATTTGTAATACTACTTGAAATGGTTATCTTTTAGTGTAAAGAAGAAAATGGATGTGTTTAAGGAAACAATTAGGTACCTTTTACAATGATATAAAGTAATTTATGATTATCTTCAAATACAATTTTGATCTTATAGTGATTTGTGACCTGTTATGTGGTTATGTTAAATTGCATTGAATGTGTGCTTGAGTGAATGTGTGGAACATCCAGTCACACCGGAGTTCGTTGGGTCTAGGTGGTGCATGACACCAACTACACACCAGAAACTCAATGAGGTAGGAGCCAAGCCTTCACATACCAAATGGAAGGCCATGACTAGGAAAGATCCCTAGGTTTGCTGCCCAGCAGCACATAATTAGTTTTTTTTTTAATGATTTAAGCATAGTTCAAACGGACACTGGAAGTTTAGTAATTCTTCCCAATCAGAGGGGTATTTGTCTTATTTGAGTCACTTCTAAGTTTCAAAAAGGCCATGTTTTTGGGTCCTGGTCCATGTAAAGATCCAAGTTAGAAAGACCTACTTAGTTGGCTGATTTAATGGTCTAGGTCAGTTAGAATTAGTTAGGAATTTCAGTTCAACTAGAACTCCTTTATTTGTTTCTTAGGAATCCATTCCCATTAGAATCCAGGTTTCTTGTTAAAAGTAGCCTATTTGTTCAATGGAAGGCAACACATGAGATAATTAATGAAGTCCAGAATCCGAGTACCCTTTTTGAGTCTTTTCTGTTGCAATAGATTATATTTAGAACAGTAGGTCCTAGATTGAAGAGCACTAAGTTCCAAGGTAAAGTCGAGCCTGGCCTCTTCCCATGGCTGAAAGGACAGCTTTCTACAACTCCATCTCCACTCAGTCTAAGCATCTTGTTGTAATTTGGAGAGGTATTGCTCAAAAGGTAATTGATTCATAGACCCCAATAGGGTATTTATAGTTACAATCTAGTCAAGTCCCACTCTGAGTGGGAAAAGGAAATAGAAAAAAAAACTGAAAAACTAACTCTAGATTTACTAGGAAACGCAATCCTATTCTAATTAGAAAACCTCAATCTGTACTTTCAACACTCCCCCTTAGTTGAGCAATGAGCATAGATATTTATCATGCCTAACTTGCTAATAATACTGTTGAATACCTCGTGCTTAAGCTCTTTGAGAGCACATCAGCCAGCTGCTTGTTTGAAGTAACAAAGGTGATATGGATCAACCCAGCCTCAACCTTCTTTTTGATGAAATGTCTGTTAATCTCAACATGCTTAGTCATGTCATGCCGTACTAAGTTGTGAGCTATGTTGATCGCTGACTTACTATCAGACTACAACTGATAGAAACCTCTAAATCCGTCTAAACCTCCTGAAGCAGCCCTTTCAGCCAAAGTACCTCACAAATGCCCTAAACTCAACCTCAGCACTCGACCTCACAACCACTACCTGTTTCTTGTTTCTCCAAGTCACAAGGTTACCTCCCACATACACACAATACCCAGAGGTATACCTACTATCGGCTGGACATCCTGCCCAGTCTGCATCTGTATATGCCTCAATCTTCAAATGTCCATAAGCTGAAATTAAAAAACCCCTTCCCTGGAGTGGACTATTAAGTACCTAAAAATCAGCTATCCTACATCCAAGTATGAGGAGTAGGGATCATGCATATACCAGCTAACAAGACTAACACCAAATGTGATGTCAGGCCTAGTGTGAGATAAATAGATCAACCTTCCCACAAATTTTTGACCCACTAATTTTTTATACCTTGTCTTGTCATCTTGTTCTCCTTCCTTTGTCTTCAAGTGTAGGTTAGGCTCAATAGGAGTCTTAGCAAGCTTACATCCTAGCCTCTCAGTTTCCTCAAGAAGATCCAATGTATACTTCTTCTGAGATAGAGATACACCACTAGCAGAATATGTCAATTCCAAACCTAGGAAATATCTTAGTTTCCCCAATTCTTTGATCTCAAATTTGGTTCCCAAAAAAGTCTTCAATGCTGAAATCTCATCCTCGCTACTGCCTGTGACCACAATATCATTCACATATACTAAAAGTGCAACAATGGGGGAACCATCTCTTTCAATGAACAAAGTGTGGTTAGCATTGCTCTGCATATAGCCATTAGATATCATTGCCTTATAGAACCTTCCAAACCATGCTCTTGGAGATTGCTTCAAACCGTATAAAGCCCACTTTAGCTTGCACACTTTCCCACGAGTCTCAGCAATAGAATACCCTAGTGGTACATCCATGTATACCTCCTTTTGGAGTTCTTCACGCAAAAAGGCATTCTTCACATCTAACTGTTGTAAACTCCACCCTTTATTAACTGCACGTGAAAGAATAGTATGTACTATATTCATCTTGACAATAGGAGCAAATGTCTCCTAGTAGTCAATACCAAAAGTCTGAGTAAAGCCTTTGGCCACCAATCTTGCTTTGTACCTTTCAACAAATCCCATCTGCTTTGTGTTTGATCACGAACACCTGTTTGCACCCAATAGTCCACTTTCCTTTAGGCAAAGTCACTAAATCCCATGTTTTGTTTTTCTCCAGAGCTTGCATTTCCTCATCCATAGCTTCCTTCCTGCCAAGTGCTAGAACAAAAGTAGAGGACAAAAAGGAAATAAAACGTTAAGATTATAGGGATAGGGACTGATATGAAACATAATGGAAATAGGATGTTTGGCGCAAGTTCGAGGCTACTTTCTTAATGCAATTGGTAAGTCCAAAGTAGAATCAGAAGAAGGGTCAAAACAGACTCACCTAGAGGAACGGATTATTCAAGGCCAGAAACTGAAGCTTTTAATTGGCTTGGTTCAGAAGGGGTCACTCGTTGCTTCCTTTGATAGGACTTCAGAGGTCTAGTCTCCCCCTGCACATGATCCACCAACTGTTCTTGTCCAATCACTCCATCTTCCAAAGGAGGATCATCTGCAGGAATCTCATGAGAAATATCGGAAGGAGGGATCAACACGACAACCTCTTCACTAAGACTCACTCCTGAAGAGGTGTAGGGGGGAAATAAGGAATTTGTTCCTAGAACACAACATCCATAAAAACGAAGAAACAACAAGAACTAGGATGATAACACTTATACCCTTCTGTGTAGGAAGATAACCCAAGAAAATGAACTTTAACCCGCGAGGATCCAACTTACCATGAACATGGTGGTTTCGGACAAAGGCAACACATCCAAAAATCTTAGGTGGCATAGTAAAGGTTGTTGTCCCCAGAAGAACTTCAAGGAGACAGCGTTGGTTTAAAACTTAGGAAGGCATTTGATTAACTAAATATGTTGCAGTAAGAACTGTGTCACCCCAAAAACGAGGAGGCATATGCATAGTAAACATAAGGGAACGTGCTACCTTAAGCAGATGTCTATTCTTGTGTTTGGCAACCCCATTTTGAGGTGGAGTGTCAATGCAACTAGTCTACTGTATGATGCCATGGTTTGCTAAGTATGAAGGGAATGTTCCACCCAATTACTTAGTTCCTTTATCCGTACGAAGGTTTTTGACTGTCACCCCAAACTGAGTCCTAACAATATTATGAAAATTTTGAAAGCACAAGAAAATGTCACTTTTTTGGTAAAGTAAACCCATGTGGTCCTAGTACAATATTCAATAAAGGTAACAAACCATTTATGTTCAAATAAAGACAAGATTCAAGAAGGAACACATCAGAGTGAATGACTAAAAAAGGAATTTTACTACAATGATCTGAAATGAGGTAAACATGCCTAAACTGTTTGGCCAATATACAAGCCTCACAATAAAATCATTCAAATTACATATTTTAATCAAATTAGGAAATAACTTAGACAAGATAGGTAAAGGAACGTGGCCAAGACGATGATGCCACTGCAATAATGTAAAAAATGTAGGAGAAGTGGTCTTAGTGCAACAGTTAATAATGCTGACAAACCATCTATGATCAGATAAAGACACGGTCCAAAAAGGATCCCACTCGTCAAAGTGAATGACTGAAAAAGGAATTTTACTACGATGATCTGAAATAGGGTAAACATGCCTGATCTGTTTGGTCAAAATACAGGTCTCACAATAAAAATCATTCAAATTACATCTTTTAATCAAATTAGGATATAACTTAAACAAAATAGGTAAAGGAACGTGGCCAAGACGACAATGCCAATGTAATAAGGTAAAGAGTGCAGGAGAGGTGGAACTAGAGGCCGTAGAAAGAGTTGATGGGGACCCAACCAACAAGTAGAGCCCCCCTTTCTGTCTACCACTGCAAATCGTATTCCTCGTCTCTAGGTCCAAAAACACACAATGAGAAGGAAAAAAAGTTATTTTGCAGTTCATATCACGAGTAAGACTACTAATAAATAAAAGATTAGCTGAAACCTTTAGGAACATGCAAGACATTAGATAGGTTAAGAGAAGACGAACAAATAATGGATCCCTTCCTAGAGATCGGCGAGAGAGACCCATCAGCCATTTGAAGTTCATGAGCAAAAGGAACAAGTGAATAAGTATGGAGTAGACGAGCTTGTTAATTATCCAGGAGGGATAAGCCAAATTCACACTGTGACAACCAAAAATACCTATAGGGATTTGTGGATCAGCAGAGGGAACAATGGTAGAAGCTACACTCGCCCTGGCAATCGATATTAGAGAAGATGAGTCAAGTCTGGACATCAACTAGCGAAGGTGTTGGAGCTCATTTGAGGAAATAGGTGTTGGAGTACTCAAGGTGTCGAACCGACTTGATTTGCCAGATGTTTGATTGCTGCCTTGTTCTCATTCCTACCCTCCTCCATGGGAATTTGTTGGACGTCCGTGCAACTTCCAACACTTGTTCTTTGTATGACGCTCTTATCCACAATACTCGCACTTTATTGGAGGGTGAAAATCACTAAAACCATATTTATTATTGCCAGAACCAGCCACTAATAGAAATCTACTAGATGTCTGAGTGTGTACCATAGTTGTCCATCAACTGTCCTCTGTATCTACCATGGCATAAGCTTGAGCAAGAAAAGGGAAAGGCTCTCCAGAAAGGATCTGTGCGTGAATTTTATCAAATTCTATATTCAATCCTGTCAAAAAATCATAAACTCTTTGTTTATCTTCCCATTGTTAATAGGCAATAGCATCTTCAGCAGTCTTCGGTGTAAACTTCCAAAGAAATCTAAAGTCTAGTAATATCCTCGAAGAGTGTTATAGTACTGAGAAAGAGTAAGGTCTTTCTACTGCAACTGATTCATCTTTTGTCTAATTTCAAAGCACTGTGCATCAATACCAACTTTAGAGTATGTATCCTTAGCAACTTTCCAAATAGTTGCGCATCAGGAAGGAGGAGATAACCCTCTACTATGCTTGATTCAATGGAGCTAATGAGAAAACCCATGACCAAGCATTCATTTGTGTGCCACTTGGAAACTTGCAAACCAGATGTGGAAGGTTTGGTAGAAGTCCCATCAAAATGGCCAATAAACCACGAGCACAAACAGTAAAAGAAACTGAACGAGACCATCTAAGATAATTTATCCCATTAAGTTTCACAGTAGTCATATGAAGTAGAGAAAACTCACGATTCCTATGAATGGAAGACATGGAGACTCTTCAAATGTATCAGATAACGGAGATGTGGAATCAGCCATCGAAAATAGAATTCACTCAAATTTACAAACAGCTCCCTAGAACCATTAAAATTTATCAATAGATCCTAAAACTACTTGAATTTACACAGAAACCCCTAATAATATCTAAATTTACAAATAGATCCCTAAAACTATTTGAATTTGCACAAAAGTCCCTGGTAATATATGAACTTACAAAAAGATCCCTAAAACTATTTGAATTTGCTACAATTGCCCCCTAGAACTATTCAAATCTACAAAATAGGCCCCTGCGAACTCAAAAAACTTTAGGTGCTACCTGTGATGCACCCAGAACCATTCTTAACAATCGTTAAAGGCTCAAAAGACATCTGATGGGTTTGAATGTGAAAGGTGATGGGTTTAGAAGGCTATTTGGTTGAAAAAAAGTTGTTAAACACTACCTGTTGAGAAACACAATGTTGGTAGAATGGCTTATATTGATCAATGTGATCTCAAGCCCGCTATTTATAATAAAATGCAAAGAACACTATTACATAAATACCCTTACTTAGGTAACAAAAAAATAGAAAATTACATGAATAAAAACTCTAATAAAGTTGGACTCCTAGTAGTACTCAACCAACACTCCCCCCTCAAGTTGAGGCATAGATCTTAGTCATGCCCAACTTGCCTACAATAGGAAGGAAATCTCCTTCTTTCAAACCCTTAGTGAAAATGTCTGCCACTTGGTCTCCAGACCTCACAAAAGGCATGCAGATGAGCCCTTGTTCCAGCTTTCCTTTGACAAAAAAACTGTCAATTTTATTTGCTTAGTTCGATCATGTTGTACAAGATTATTGGCAATACTAATGGTAGCCTTGTTGTCACAATATAACATTATAGGGTTTGGAACTTGGACTCCAATATCTTCTAGCAAGCCTTTCAACCATAGTAGCTCACAAACTCTATGAACCATAGCTCTATATTCAACTTCAGTACTAGATAAAACTATCACATTCTGTTTTTACTTCTCTAAGTAATTAAATTACCTCCAACAAAGGTACAGTAACCTGAAATTGACTTCCTGTCAGGAGATCCAACCCAGTTTGCATCAGTGTATGCTTCTACTCATAGATTATCACTGGGTGACAAAAGTATTCCTTTTCCAGGAGTTCCCTTCAACTATTGTAGTATTATGGTAACAATCTTCATATGAGCTAAATAAGGATCATGCATGAATTGGCTCACTATCCCCATAGCATAAGTGATGTCTGGCCTGATGTGGGACAAGGGGAACAGTAAAATCTGATTCTGGAGTAGCAGACCGAAGTGGTAACGTGTCACCTTTCTTCACCTGCTTTAGCCGGTTGTAATTCTTCCTCTGATAAGTCTGCACCTCCTTATTTTGGTCAATCTTGTTTTGAAAGACCTCAATAGTGTGCCTCACAGGAGTGGTCTCCCCCTGACCAGATTCTTCATATGGTTCAGAAAACGAAGGGGGAGAGTTAAAGTCCTCAGGTATACTGGCTGAAGTTTCCCCCTGGTCAGGAAACACTTCTTGAACTCTTAAGTTGTGTTGTGGTGGTGTGATAGAAAGGTCTAGAGTTGGAAAAAGCACCTCTCCTCTAAGACTGTCCCCCTGGAGAGGTGTATAGTAAGCGCAAGACTTATTAAAAATTACATCCATGGAGACAATGGTTTTCCTGGAAGAAGGATGATAACATTTGTACGCTTTTTTAGCAACTGAATACCCTAGAAAAATGCAGCATAGGCCATGAGGAGCCACCTTACTTTGATAGGCTGTGATTCTAGCACAACATACACATCCAAAAACCTTTCAGGGAATAACAAAAGAAGTGGTTCACTGGAGAAGCTCATTAAGACATTTAAAATCAACTATCCTATTGGAAACCTATTCATAAGATAAGAAGCAGTAAGTATAGCATCACTCCAACATTGGTCAGGGACATTCATAGCAATCATAAGTGAACGGGCTATCTCTAGAAGATTCCAATTCTTTCTTTCAGCAACCCCATTTTGAGCAACTGTATCAATACAACTGGTCTGGTATATTATGCCAGAGTCAGAGAGATATCTCTGAAATTCACCATCAATATACTATGTGCTATTGGCACTGTGAAGGATCTTCACAGTGGCATTGAATTGAGTTTTAATCATATTATGAAAATCACAAAAACATAAAAACCCTCTTTTTTTTGTTTTCAAAGATAAATCCAACTAGAATGAGTGTGACAATCAATAAAAGTAACAAAGTACCTATGGCCAGCAATAGACAAACGCCGGCAAGGGCCCCACACATCAGTATGAATTAGCAAAAAATGAATAGTTTTTCTAATATGAAGAGAAGGCAAATAAGTAAGAACGAGTTTGCTTCGCAAAAATGCAGGCTTCACAAAAAAAATCATCTTCATTACAAGAAGAAACTAAATCAGGAAATACTATCTTAAGAGTTCCTAGAGGGGGGTGATCTAGCCTACAGTGCCATTGCTGAAGGTCTGATATTACAGAATAAACCTAATTAGGAGATGCAGTCAGAGCAGAAGTAGATCATCCAATTGGCTCCAACAGATAAAGTCCATTGTCTAGTTTACGACATCCAATCTCCTTCCCAATTACCAGATCTTGGAAGACACAGTAAGATGGGGAAAAAATCACTTTACAATTCATGTCATGTATAAGACTACTGATAGAGAGCAAGTTAGTAGAGAAAGAGGGAACGTGTAAAACTTTAAACAAAGAAAGTGATGGAGAATGCTGAATTGTCCATTTTCCAACAATGGAAGAATAGGAGCCATTAACAATGCGAACTTTATTTTTTCGAGAAGTTGGAACATAATGTAAGAAAAAGGACGATGAACATATTATATGATCTGTGCCTCCTATATCAATGATCCAGGGAGCAAAAACTAAAAAAACATGGTAGCCAATATGAGTTTTACCTGAAGTAGCAAGGTACCAATGGGTAGTGGAGGAAGCAGTAGTAGAGGTTGTACCAGCAGTTGGAAGACTCCAAAATACATCACAAAGTAACTAACTCTTGTGAAAAATCAATGTCTACAAGGGGTGTTGTGGAAACTGTCTCAGAAAGATTAGCCTTCGGTTTTTCCCTTTTTTGTGCTCTTTTTTCAAAATCAACAAGTTTCCCATGAAGCTTCCAACAATTGGCCTTTGGTATAATATGGTTTGTGACAGTGCTCACACTTGATAATCTCCATAGCCAAATCAGTTTTAATGCTAACAGACTGTAAGGTTGATTTCTTAACAATAGGAGCATGAAGCATAGCTAATCGACGGCTTTCCTCACACTAAACAAGGGCATAAAATTGTTATAGTTTAGAAAAGGGAGAACAACTTAATACTTTCATTCTGATCTGATCGTACTCCACATTCAATCTTGCCAAGAAGTCATACCCAAATCTTATCAACGTGCTTCCTATAAGTAGTCACATCATCTGGGTTAGTGGGGTGATAATCCCCATAATGATCCAACTCCTACCAAAGAGATTGCAACTAAGCATAATATTGGGCCACAGTCAGTTCTATTTGGGTAGTCTTATGAAATTTCTTTCGTAGCTCGTAAACCTGTGCATCATTCTCTAACTGTCCATATGTTTCAGTAGTAGCCTTCCAGATTTGGGATGCAGTATCAAGTAATAGGTATCCCTGGGCAATATTTGGATGCATGGAATTCAAAAGGAATGACATAATAAGAGAGTCATTTGAGATCCATTTGTCATGTGAAAAACCTGTGGTAGTAGGTTTGATAGTGGTGCATGTAATGTGTCCAACTAGTCCTCTTCCCATAATAGTCAGGTAAGCAGATCTAGACCAAATCAAATAATTTGTTCCATCAAATCTTACCGAAAGAGGATGAAGAGTGGGGTAATGTTCGAATCTAGTGGGAGCAGTAGTACCATTGGTAGTCGCCATGTTGAAAAAAATTGTTTGCAGTTCTTCAGTCTTCACCCTTTCAAAGTAACTGAAACGTCGCAGAATGCAATAGCCAAACCAACCAAACAAATGATAGGATTCAAAAAATGCTTATAAAGAATACAATTTCTTTTTAACTATGGGAAATTACAAATAAGCCACTGGAAAATTCGAATTTGCAATTAGGTCCCTAAAACTATGATAATTTACACATACGGCCCTGAAACTATGCAATTTTACAAATAGGTCCATGAAAATATGCAAATTTACACATAAGTCCCTGAAACTATGCACATTTACATATAGGCCCCTGAAAATATGCAAATTTACTAATAGATCCCTAAAAGAATGTAAATTTACAAACTAAACCCCTCAAACATCATTATTGTTTGTTTTGCTTCAAATCCCAGGGAGGAGGGGAAAAAAACCAGAGTATGGTTCAATTAAAGGCAAGAGCAGTGGTAGTGCAGCGGCGGAAAAATAGAGGAAAGCAGAGGAAATAACTCACTGTATTGCAGCATCGAAGGTGGTGTTGCAGAGCAGCGGTAGTGCAGCAAGACAGGAGCAGCGCTAGTGCAGCAAGACAGGAGCAGCGCTAGTGCAGCAAGACAGGAGAAGCGCTAGTGCAGCGGCAGATTGCTTCTTCTCTTTTGCTTTCCCTTTTTTTTTCTGTTCTTGTACTTCCCTAATCGTCTCGAGGCGGAACTGAAGAGCTGCTGGAAAAGAAGGCAGAACTGAAGAATTGCAATGGGTTTTTGAAAAAAATTTGAGAAATGCAATGGGTTTGAAGAACTGCAATGGGTTTTTCTTTTTTTTCCCCTTCCCTAGTAGAACTTAGGCTCTGATGCCATGTTGAGAAACACAATATTAGTAGAATGGTTTGTATTGATCAATGTGATCTCAAACCCTCTATTTATAATAAAGTAGAAAGAACACTATTAAATAAATACCCTTACCTGGGTAACAAGAAAATAAAAAACTACATGAATAAAATCTCTAATAGAGTTCGACTCCTAGTAGTACTCAACCAACACTACCGCAAGTTGAAGGACAAACAAAGAATATTTCTATTTTAGTTTCTGGAATTCTTATCATCCTAGAAGAGTCGTAAGAAGCAGACGACACTCATAGGAATGATAATGGGTAGGTTGGGAACTAAAAAGGCAGGCAATGGCCCTAGAAGAGTCAGAAAGTTGCAGCGACTCTTCTAGGGTCAATCGCTGGGTTTAAAAAAAAAAGTATTCGGCTGGAATGGTTGTACAGGGGTCTACGATGGTGTTTATGGGTGAATAAGATCTGTTGGAGGTGTTGATAGAGGTAGGAGTGGAGTTACAAAGGCGAGAGATGGTGGCTGAAGCTATTCTAGTTCTTTGAAACCTGGGGGTGTTGGAACCCCATGTCTAACATGGATTGGTACCATGTTGTAATTTGGAGAGATATTGCTCAAGATAATTGATTCATAAGCCCTAATAAGGTATTTATAGTTACAATCTAGTTAAGTCCCACTCTGAGTCGGAAAAGGAAATAGAAAAAAATTTGTGTATTACTTCCCCAAACCTTACAGCCTAATTGTTTTAGGGGTATTTTGGTAATTTTTACAAATTTTATAGTCCTAGGTCAAGGTCCCATTGAATACAGATAGTTGTCAGCACCCAAGATCTATTTTTATTTTCTCATTTGAGTATTATTTTGTATTTTATTGAAGAATCCTTCTCTACGTGTGATTTCTAGTATTTGCTAGAATCCCCAAGTTGCAGTCTACTTTTTATTAGGACTCCATATATACATAGAATACAAATTGGATCTCTCTAGAGTGGGCATCACTAGTTAGAGTCATACTTATAATTCGTTTGATTCTTTTCTACGCTATAAATAAAGCCTCCAACCTCTACCATTACAAAAGTTGAATTTGAATAATAAAATTAAGATTGAGTTAAGAGGTATTAGAAGTCGTGGGCTTCCTTGTGGAGGCCTGCAGCTGCCATTAAATAGTTTTTCAGCAAGCTTTCTTTGAGTACAGCAGTAAAACTTCAAGTCCAGTGGCCCCCCTTCATTCCCCAGTACAGTACACCCCCACCCCCTTCCAACCCCATCTCCCTCTACCCTAACCCAATGCAAGCACCCCCGGCCCTTCCCCCTTCCTTGCAGCAGGAGCTATCCCCCTCCCTTCCAAACTCTTAGATCCCCAACCCCAACCCACCCCCTCCCCCTTCTAGTTGTTTGATTGCACCCCTCCCCTTACCCTATCCCCACCGATAGAACCTCCATTAAACATTCCTCCATTAGGTTTCAGAATTTCCAGCACTTCTTAAACCAGTAGAAACCCTAAATCCTAGTTTTAATGAAAACCTTGTAACTACCAAATTCCTTACCTCACTTCAAACCCTTTCAGCATTACCAACTCCCACTCCCATTCCACCTCTCCTTAACCCTAAGACTCCTAACCCAAGTAGGATACTTAAAACCAAACCCAGAACAATTAGGACTAACCTGAAAAATATAAAATATAAAATAACAATAACAGTCCCTTCCCTAGCCCAACTGAGACCCAATAGCCTTTTTTCTAGGCCCTAACCTGAAATTAACACAGAAGCAGCAGAACCCTAATATCCTCCATCCTAATTGAGTCCAACACCAGAGTTTCTTTAACCCTAGGCCAGGCCAACACCTTCTAGGCCTAACCCTAACTATTGTAAATTCTAATTCTTCCAAGAAATCTTCAATTCAAAGCATCTACAGCCCTAGATGAGTGCTGGTTTTCAGAAAGAGGATCTTGGAGTGAGCCCAATACTGGGGCAATATTTCAACAAGTTAAACCCTAGAATTTGGTTCACATCAATTTGGTATCAGAGCTATGAACGAACCAGCAATTGCCAAGAAACAGGAGAACATCCAAAAGACACAGAATGAGATGCTAGCACAAGGGCAGGGACTGGCAACTCAAGAGCAAGACTTGTCTATCAGGGTTACCATCTTAGAACAGAGTCAACAGAGATGATCACATATAGACTCCACCACCAGCCCCAAGGTTGAATTCCTAGATTTATGTGCCTCATCGTGGAGAGATTATTGGAGCCTACAGATTCAAAGATGAAACTCAAGGAAAGCCTTGTTACCCAAGGGCTTACAAAGATGAGAGAGAGAGGAATGGCCAAACTATAGAGTCAAGGTATGACAAGCCTATGTTTGACAGATATGAAATAGAGGAGATGCCACACTGCAGATAAATCTAACCCCAGCCACCCCAGAGGAGCATATTCAATCACACTTTATTGGGGGCCCAAAAACAGAGAAGAGGTACAGACCACCACAATGTAAAATTAGAATTAAAAGAGTTCAATGGATCCCTAGACCCCCTAAGTTTTCTATGATTAGAGAGCTGCCGAAGATGATAACTTTGACTGGTATGAGCTATCAGAAGTTGGAAGATGAGATTAGCAAAGAACAGAGAAGAGGAACAGACCACCACAAGGTAAAATTAGAATTAAAAGTGTTCAATGGATCCGTAGACCCCCTAAGTTTTCTATGATTAGAGAGCTGCCCTAGATGATTACTTTGACTGGTACGAGCTATCAGAAGATTGAAAGATGAGATTAGCAAAGACCAAACTTGTAGGGCAGCCAGGAATTGGTGGAACACTATGAAGAGGGAATTGTACTATGAGGGTAGAGAGCTTACCACTGGGAACCAGATGAGGAGAGAATTGACTGTGAAATACCTACCTGAACAATACAAAAACCAGGCTCCAGGAGCAATTCCATACTGTAAAACAGGGAACCATGTCAGCAGCCGATTACATAGAGCAGTTTCACTTACTAACCTCCAAGACAGGGACTCGAAAAAGCAAACAACAAATCATAAATTCGATTCAGGCTTGATCTGAAGTATGAGATACAAGTGACCTTAGGTGTGACAGACACACAAGACCTCAGAGACTTGTTGACAAAGCCCCACGTGCAAAGACTCTACTAGCTCAAAAGGAGCAACCCAATTAGGACTTTAGGAGGGACCCTACCACAAACAAAACTTATACAACATCTACCACAGTCTACAGTCCCTCCTAAGGTGCCGAATTCAGCTAGAACAGAGATTCAAGTTTCAACAACAACCCATGAGAGTGCTTCTACGATCATGAAAGAGGGCACTTTGCCAAAGAGTGCCCTAAAAGAAGGGAAGTAGCAGTCTATGACACCAACCAGCAGAATCCATAAGAGGAGGTAGTTTGCCCTCCGCTAGAGCCAAAGCCAAAGGATCTAGAGGATTGCCCAAATCCAAAATCATACTTAAACATGATGTCAAAGATCCTCGTTACAGAGTCAGAAGGAGCATGGTGGGAGATCTCAAGATCTCGTGAGATATCTCGTTTTTTCAAATAGGCGAGACAAGATGGAGGTTGAGAGCAAAGAGTTGGGATATCTCGCTCGAGATCTCGCCATATCTCGCCATATCTTGCTCTGAATCTTGTTGGAAGTCTCAATTTTTGCCTTTTTTTGTGGATTTTGGCTGGATTTTCATTACAACTACTCTTAGCACATCTACAACATCGAAGGAAGATCAATCATTCTCTGCTTGTTTTATGAACTTATGATTTGATGACTTAAGAACTTCTAATGGTTGTATAATTTTTTATTCTATTCTTGAAATTGAGATTGTGATACTCAAATGGATGGAATTTTAATAACATTTAGGTTACTTGATGCATTTGATACACTTTCTTTTCATTTGTATGCCTTAAAGGTTCTACATTACATGTTGTATAACCTTGCATTCCCTAATCCTACAACATTTCGGTTTCACACTATGGGTAGACTTAGAAATCATACTTAGGGTTGTTTTCTAACAAATCGAAGACCACGAATGTGTTCGAAAGGCCTTAAATAAGCTAAATACCAAGTTTCAACCTAATTGGGACCCTAAAACCCACCGAGATGGGCCACCGAGTTGATGCCAAAAAATTGTATATCTCGCCAAGATGGTCGAGATCTCGGTTTTCAAGGTGGCGAGATCTCCCTCGAGAGCGAGATCTTGTACCACGAGAAGGAGAAAATAGGAGGAGAAGTAGCATCTTCCATACCAGTCTTAGAGCAGGACCACTTGCAGACTATTTTAGATAGTGGCAGCAGTGTGAATGCAGTTTTGAAATGCTTTTGTTAAATGAGCAGGACTTAAGACAGAAAAGCACCCCCAACCATACAAGTTTTCCCTCCTTAATAGTGCCCGACTTGAGGTAACATTCAGATGCCTAGTTCCAGTGACTCTTCACTCCTACGCCGATGAAATTTGTTGAGATGTAGTACACCTATGAAGCTTTCTGATATTATCCTCGGAACATGCTGGTTGTTCAACAAAAATGTCGCCATCACATGGAGGGAGAACAAATGTGTCTCTGAGCATAAAGGCCAGAGATAAGCCCTAAGGACCAAATGAGCAAGTCCTTCTGGTTCAATACAGTGAAGCTACAAACAAAGAAGTCCAGCAAGAGGTACAGAAGCCAAACCCTAGGAAGGCATAAAGTTCAAAGTTCAAACGATGATGCCCCATTCATCGAACATTAATGCTTTCAAGAGGGGGAGAATTGATGCAAATCAATTCCAGGGGTTGTAGGGCCTAGGGTTACTTCCTCAAACCCTACGGTCCTAATTGATCCAGGGGTATTTTGCTCATTTTCATAGAGTCCTAGGTAAGGGTCCCACTGAGTCCACCTAGTTGTCAAGACCCTAGACCTATTTTGATTTTCTCATTTGAGTCAAAGTTTTGTGTCTTATTAAAGAGTCCCTATCTAGGAGTGGTTTCTAGTTTGTGTCCGAACCCCATAAAGTTTCAGTCAACTTTTTGTTAGAACTTTATATCTACTCTAATAATCCAAATTGGATCTCTCTAGAGTAAGATATGCTTAGTAAGTTAGAGTCATACTTAGCATTAGAGAGTTAGTCTAAAGTCAAGAAGGTTTCCAAGTCTCAGTAGTAATCTGTTTCTTTTTTAAGCTAAAAATAAAGCCTCCACTCTGTAATTAAAAAAGAAGAATTTGAATAATAAAATCGAGTTCGAGTTTGGACGTAACAGAAGTCGGGCCAGCAGCCACCATTAAAGAGTGTTTCAGCAAGCTTTCTTCGAGTACAGCAGTAAACCTTCAAGTCTGGCAGACCTCCTTCATTTCCAAGTACAGTACACCTCCAGCCCTTCCCTAATGTAACCTGGGTCTAGGTTCAGGGTTAATTAGGTAAACTCCCTAGACTTATGGTTAAACCAGGAAAGTCCAGCAAAGGGGAATGATGAACCGAAGGATTTTGGGGTAGTTCTAAGGTCCAAATGATGGCTGGAGTTGGGATTTGGGTCTGAATTAGGTTAATCTAGGGTTTTGAAAAATTCTGCAGAACTCTGTTGAAGAAGATGAGCTGCAGAAATTTTCCAGAATTGTGTAACTAGGGCTGAATGGGAAATTGCTTATAGGAAAGGACTTTAGGGCTTAGGGCGATGCTAGGGGAGGGTCAAGAGGGTCTAAAGGGGCTGGGGATTAAGGTAAGACAGGGGAGGGAGGTAGGCGGTGACGAAGGGAAGAAGAGGGTGAAGGCCACGGTAGTTAGAGAGGGGTAGGGTAGGTCTGAAACTGCAGGGGGAGGGGTTAGGAGGCCTCTTAACTTACCTGTAACTGAGAGAATTTGCTGGAACTTGTAGTTGAAGACTTTGGAGAAGAAGATGAAGATCTCGAAATTGAAGAGCAAGTGCACACAACCCAACCACAGGTCACCCTAGAGGTCCCACGACTTTTCTTAAGCCAAATCTCAATTCACTTTCATTCAGTAATCAAGATTGTCCCTTACATCAGATGATTAGGCTATTTATAGCCTCAAAAACCCAAGTAGACTTTAATAAGGACTCCCTGACTAATAGGGATCCAACTTGACTCGTCAGTAACAAATACTTACTAAAATAGGTCTCAACCACTAATAAAACCAGCTTAAAACCACCTTTAAGATAAGGTTCCTTAAGATAAGGAACCCTAATCCTAACCAACAAACAACTCAATGACAAACAAACAAGCACTGAATTTACTCACCAACTTGGACTCAAAACATAATAAAAGAAAACAGAATTAAAATCCAGAATAAAAGCTGGACTTGACCTTACCAAATACAGTTTGAACCAGGGAATGTCTGGTCCGCCGCCCTTGGTTTGGCTTCCTACTTAGGAGTCCTCTTCTGACTCTTTTGGGATGTCTGGGGCTGGTTAGATCAGTCCCTCTTCCTTGCACAACAGGTAACCCCCTCCCTTTCAAACTCTTAGATCCCCAACCCACACCCTCTCCCTTCAAGTTGGATTGCACCCCTCCCCTTACCCTATCCCTACCCTTAGACCCTCCATTAGGTTTTAGAATTTCCTGCACTTCATCCTCAACCACTAGAAACCCTGAATCCTAGTTTTACTAAAAACCTTAACTCCAAATTCCTAAACCTCACTTCAAACCCTTTTAGCATTGTCAACTCCCATTCCCATTCCACCTCTCCTTAACCCTAGTTGAGCCAAGTAGGATACTTCAAACCAAACCCAAACCAATAAGGACTAGCCTGAAAAATATAGAAATAACAATAATAGTCTCCTGCCTAGCCCAACCAAAACCCAATACCCTATTTTCTAAGCCCAAGCCTATAAACGCTAATCTGAAATTAACAAGCAGCAGCAGCCAAACCCTAATACCCTTCATCCAAACCCCTAAAACCTAAACTTAAACTCAATCCCAGACCTGCAACCACAATTACAGCATAGTATTGACTACAAAACCCAAGATCATTTAACCCAAAGCCTGACTGAAACCTTCTAGGAGTAACCCTAACTTTTGTAAACCTAATTCCTAAAAAAAAACTTCAATTAAAGCATCAACAGCCCTAGAAGACTACTGTCAGAGGGAGGATCCTGGAGTAAGCCTAATTCTAGGGGAATATTTCAACATGTTAAACCCTGAATTCGGTTCAAATCACCCCCCACTCCCGTTCCCCTTCTCCCATTATTTTGTATTTTAAACCCCTTCCCCAGATTTGATCCATTCTCTCCCTCCATAATCAAGAACACCAACATCTCCCAAGCAAGTTATACCAAACTAAAGCCATAACATCCCCATCATGCTCACACCGTCGAACCCAGCTGGAGCATAAACTGACCAACAACTCCCATGTTATTCCAGTACTTGAATTGAAACCCCTTCTTGAAATCCCAAAATCAAGAAACTTCATAACTTTCTATCCTCCCATCCAACTTCCAAACTTGCAGAGAATAACCTAGGTAGAAAACATAAACTAAATCCAAGTTTCACCCAGTTCTGACTGCTTTCGACCAGGTAACAAAGGGTAGTAGGGTTTTCAGTCATCTCAAGAATTAACTCTTTTCAGCTGCACCCAACCAACATACATACCCATCGGAATGATTCAATCACATCCACAGAATTAAAAGCACCCACTTCCAACGTGACAGGGGTCATTCATATACACCACCCCCAACCAAAATTGCCCTAGCCATTTATTTGGGCCTGGAATCAAACCAGCGCTACAGATCTTGGCAGCTTGGCCTCACTCATTTGAGCCTACATCACTCAACCAGTCACAACACCGAAAAGCATTTTAATCATGTTTAGAATAAATATTTTCACTACATATAAAAGGAAATTACTATTCAAACAAATTAGGAAATCAAAATAAGCTTTCCTACACAAACTCACAAAGCCAACCACCAAAATTGAGTGCACATTTGCATTTACTAAAGGAAGAAAGAAATATTTTATATCATGCACACATTGTGAACATTAAATGTGTTTCAACCTGGCACAACATTCCATTAGGCAAATAAACATGTAGGATCATAAAATTACAGAATGTTAGAGAACCATCTTGGCATAGCATTTGTAAGGCAATTCAAGAGAACAAGCATGTTTAATTAGCTCATGATAAAGTATGAACAAAATGAAGAAAATATATCATAAATACCTGAATTCTAGTCCATAGCAAAGGAACCAACACTTTTGCATTGTTTTCAACAAAAACATTTGACCAAAGAGGGCCAGTGGGGAAGTCTAGCAAAGGTGTTTCAGTCTGTGTTGTGACGTTACTGTTGCTAACCCTAAGACTCATCAAGGTAGCATCAAAAGAAGTACCAGCCGCACCAGAATTTCCAGGACATCCAATACTCTCCCCACCTGAACAATTTAGAAAAAAAAATCTTCATGATAAAAGCATACAAAAGTCAGAATTAACATAAATTTGAAAGATGTCTTCAACAGACTGAAGTTTGATCTTAAAGGAAGAGAAACTTTTATGGTAATTAGAGCAATGAGATATGATTTCTCAAATCTAAAGACAAAATATCAAGGTCAAATCAAGGACATGACATAGGGCTTGACTTTAACAATGTAAGAAAATCCACCCTTGATACAAATTTAGAATCTTTTACTCTCTAAATTCTTTGTAGAACTTCCATGTGGTAACACATTCCACTATTGAATATCGTACAAATTTCAACCAAGATGGGTCGAAAACCTAAATTTCAATAATATCCTGTCTTCACAAGAAACCTTTATGTGGGGTTTTCAAACTCCCTTGTCTTGACCCAAATGTGTTAGCTGGACCAAAATTAGGCGGTCTCAATTGGGATGGGTCAAAACTTGTTCAGACATTTGAACCAGTGACTTAAGTCACTAGTCTCAATGGCATCTTTGACAGAATTAGAGGATTTGTCCATTCTCCCAAGTTTCAACACTAGGAGGTGGGTGTTGCGAAAAGAAACAAAAAAAACATAGATTTCTTCTACTTTCTACCATCTTTGGTGCATCTAAAAACATTTTGTGTTTTTTGTAGAACCAGGGCAGAACCGAACGGCCCTCAGTTGGAGACACTAGATCCGGTCAAATCAGTGCAACTGGTCTACTAGAAGAGCCATAAGTGGCTAAAACACTATTTACGTGAACAATGTTACAGCCCCCTTTTTTGGCCTTGGAGGAAAATTAGATGAATAAATCATCACCAAAGCCCCAGAGCAAAAGGAACAAGGAGGGGAATATTCAATGAAGGGGTGGGGGAGAAGCCTACAGCCTACTAGGAGGAAACTACAAAGGAGAAGCAAGACCCCAAGAAACAACAATATGCTTGCTCCTTGGGGAATACAAAATAAGGGGTGTGAAAGCATCTGAAGCCTAGACTTCAAGGAGACATCAAAGGAGATGGCTTTCCAAATCAAGTTCAAAGACCTAGGCTCCGAGGTCCATTAGGCTGCACTCCCACCATAAGTGTGAAACTACGGCAAACACCAACTTTCCAGTAAGATCACAAATGGAGTAGCCAGACAAGGATCTCATGAGGCATAACCATTCCCAAGCAAAGCCATAAGCGTCTATGGGGTCAGATGTAGGAAACAACCTTCTCTCAAATGGGTTAGGAGAAGGGACAAGAGAAAAATAGGTGATCCACATCTCCGAACCACTCCAATTAAGGACACAATTGTGGTTAGCGAGCACGTGACGATGGATGAGGAAATTATTAGGCGAAAAAGCATTGGTTTAAGGTTCTCTAAACCATGAAAGCATGGAGAGGGATGTGACATTTGATGCAAACCAATGGGCTTCAAGGGACTATGTGATGTAAGCACAAAATTCCCCTTAGTCAACCTCCCAGATCTAAGAGAGAAGGACTTCGATCGAAAGGAGCCAAGGGAGTATGGGCTATTTAAGTCAGCAAAGACATCAATGATGATAAAAGACATGGAGATGAGTAGAGAGCAGCAGAGGCTCAATGAGCTAAGGAAGCATTAGAGGGCTAAGGGAGCAGGATCCTCTAAAGAGCCAGTGTTTCAGAGAGATAGAGATCCCAACAAATGAGAAGCCAGATCCTACCCTATTTAACAGGCCAAAGAACAGACAAAAAAAGTTGAACCATATGTGGGGGGAATGTGGAGGAGAAAGTCCATTTGATTTCTCCAAATGGGCTTTTCTACCACAACATTCCAGCAAATGCAGCCCAAGGGCCCTACTACAAGGCTAGGAGTGGAGCATAGAAGCCAACTACACATTAGGTCTACAATGCAGACCAGCCAAAGCATAAGGAAGATCTAAAGACATACCTCAAGGGTTTGAATCTATGTGGGCTCATTATGGGGTTACATTTATGTGTGATGGTTGGAATGCTCCCACTATACAATCCATCATCAACTTCATGTTGAACTGTGATGGCAAGACGGTGTTCCTCAAGTCAGGAGAAGAAGGATGCAAAGTATATTTATATTTTGTTAAAGGATGTGATGGATCATGTGGTCCAAATTATCACACATAATGGGTCTAACTTCCAAAAAGCTAGGATGAAGATGATGGAGAATTGATAACTCTATGAAATAGAGTTAATTCTAGTGATTTTATACTTGAGATAGCTTGATTTAAGAGTGATTTCTCTTTGTTTTAGTGTTAATACTCAATAAATTGTGGTTTAGTGAATCTTAGTGTTTTAAATCTTGTAAAGGTCTTTTATGTCATTTATGCATAAATTTTCCTTTAATTAAATATGGAATTGATCAGTCCTCTTTTTCTTGGCATTATAAGAGAAGACTTATAATGAATGAAGAAATGATATGAGGCATAGAAGAGGAACAAAAAACAAGTCTACTCAGTTTGCTGTAGAGATGCTGCAGCATTGTGGTAACATGATTTTTCCAAATTGAACATACGTGGCATTATCTAGTGAAATCACTAAAAAGGGCTAGCTGATTAGATATTCTTCTTGTCACCACATGAGGGATCTTAGCCATTGATCTCATAAGAGAAAGTTATAATCCTACAATCCATTTTTACCCTATCACCTTGAGAAAGTTTGGGTGTAATAGAGAGGCAAAGGAGCCACCAAAAGAAAGGAGGAAGAACCGGATATGGAGAGAAAGGAGTTCGGGCAAGAGGAAGAGCCGCTGGAGATCGGGAGCTAGAGCATTCTAAAGCATTTTCCTAGTTCTCTATTAGGTTTTAAATTTTCTACTTCTTTATATTCTAGTTGAACTCTTTTAATGGCTGCATTTATTTCTCTGTATTTGAACCTTAATATGAGCTAGTTTCTTATTTTGTTAGGATGATAAGAGTATCTAATCTGTGATTTGAGCTATGATTATTTAGTTTTCTATAACTTTGTTGTAGCACACTTTATTATTGGTGTGTTCAACATGCATGTTTTTGAGTAATTTCATTTATCAATTGACCATCCTTTAGTGAATGTTCTGGTTTTAGTTAATTGGACCTAGATCAATGTTGAATAACGTGAGTTAGCTTGATCCTTATGTGGGTTTAGCTAATTAGTGGGTACGGTAGGGATACTCACCTACCTCACATAATTGCCATTGGACCTCAGGCATAATTCGCATCCTCAGTTCAATTCCTCACAGGAATATGATGGTTTTATAGTAGGATGTTAATCCATATGTGGATTAGAAGATACTCGTGTGCGATTTCATTCCAGGTTCTCCGATATCCCTTGTGCTGCAGCTTTGCTGTAGCATTCACAACCCAATTCAAGGGAGGCAAATTGATTCCCAACATTCATACCACTTATTATAGTTCTTTCCATTGAGTGCTTTCCAAATTAGGATCTCTTATTTAATTCATTTGTCCTTCATTTAATTAGTTAATTAATCAAAGTAATTTTGTCAATCATGTTTAGATTAGTATCTCTTTTACATTGAGATTCAATGATAATATTCTCCGTGGGATCGATACTCTACTTAATTTTTACTACTTGATTGCAACATGTGCACTTGCATAGCATTTTTATACACAAGCAACAAGAATCCTACGGCAAGCTCTTCTGGACTCCTTGTGCTGCACACTACATTGACCTGGTCCTAAAGGACATAGGTCAAGTGAAGATTGTGAAACAAGAGGTGCACTGAGCACGACAAGTCAACACCTTCCTCTATAGCCATGCGTTTACACTATAATTGATGAGGGAGCAGTGTGCGGGCGACTTGGTGAGGCCAGGGATTACTAGTTCTACAACCAATTGGATTGCTTACAAAGGTTTAAGAGCAAGAAGACTGGCTTGAGGTCCATGTTCACATTAGAAGACTGAGTTCTTCAACCCCAAAAGGGAGGCTAGCATAAACCACCATTTTCTAGTGAGGGCTTATGGGATAGTCTAAAGATTGTAATAAAGATCCTTGGACCTATTGTGACCGTACAAAAGTTGGTAACTCAACAAAGAAAACCGACTCTACCACGCATATGGGTTGCAGTTGACATGATAAAGCAATAGGTTCAGTTAGTCTACCCAAGAGGCAACGAACGTACCTTGACATCATCCAAGATAGATGGGGGGCCAGTTGTGGCATCCACCAGATAAGGCTACTAAGTTTATACTTAATAGTCAGTACATTTAATTTTTAATTATTATTATTATGTTGTTATGTTTCTCACTATTTGTTCTTAATCCTTGTTAGTATATTAAATCCCAAGTACCATTATAAGTTTATACTTAGGACGAGACAAGATTTGAATCATTTGATAAGTTTAGTCCACATTGTACTGGAGAGGATGGAACCAAATCCTCTTTGACAAGCAATCATCAACTTGGAGGTGAGATTATGAGAACACTAGTAGTTAGTGACTTAGGTTATTATTTAGTTGCATACTGACCCAGTTACTGTTAATTTTAGACAAAGTCCTTCAGGGATGCCATTGGGTCTCTCTGTAACAATATCAGCACATGAAATCACCATTGGGGTATGGTCCAAATCTTTGTATATCCTATCTTTTAGTTTTTTTTTTCCCATACTTATTACTTTTATGTACGACCTTAGTAATTGAAATTCCATATGTTTGTTGCATCTAAGTGGTGGCTGTAATATGGACCAACTCACCCAATATGTCATTGATTGCATATAAAGTGCTCTCATAAACATGCTCTATCACTAAATGTGAGCAAAACTGGAGCAATTCAACCTCATTCACTCAAAAAGGCACAACCAATTGGGTGCAAAGCTGCTAGAAGACCTTGTCTATGTGCACTACAATATGAGACTAAGAGAGGATCATATTGACAGGGGATGAATTGTGATATTGCCCTAATCGAGTTGGCCGACATATTTCAGGTGGAAGATGATGATGAGAACCCCTTATTTAAGTGGGTCTAATGGATGAAGGAGGTCATCCCAGTAAGCATACTGCACAGGAGATAGGGGCTGATGTGGATGACTTATTGGCTACAAAGGGGAGAGTGCATACATAGCCCGCCCATCCATTCATGCCATCCCCCAGTGCATCAACGAACACTAAAGATGACATACAGTTTTCTCACACCAACTATGATGCCACTCAGCCACCTACCGAGGCCCAGGGATCTGATGATGATGATGATGGTCATAGTGGTGGCCAAGTACCAGATGAGTCCAGCCATGAAGGGAGTTCTCAGCGTGAGGAGGTACCACCACCGACACCAAGGTCCACAGGGGAGACTTAGTGTGAGCATGCAACACAGGATTTACAACATGATGCACATACATGTAGCCATGGCAAACATAACCGTGGGCATCAGGATGACAATTCTCAAATGGATATGGCCAGCTTGGCAGGCTCTATGTGACCCATGAGGTTGGATGAGCCTAGAGGATCTCGATGCTGGATACCATCACCATTCACTAATTCCTAGACCAAGGATAGTGGCATGGAGAGTGTCGGATATGCAACATATGGGGCTTATTGCAATGGACATGGATATGGAAGAGCAAATGGTGGAATTGGGTGGTCATCTACTTATTCTACTGATGATGGCAACAGTATGTCTGGTGATGCAAGTGGATCATTTTCATTTGTGGACTCCATCCTCGGAGTTACATCAGTACCATCACACCCAGATCCAAGAGCAGGTTATGAGACTAACTACCCTTATGACACATTGCCCAAGAAGGGGTTATCTACATTTGTTGATGATCCCACTTGTAGAAAGGCATACTAGAGCCTGGGAGTTCGTTTTTGGTTATTGTATTTTTTTTTTCTATATGTACTTTTGTATCAAATAATTCATGTATAAAATACAATCTGTTCAATTTTACAAAGTTTGTATTTCTCAGAACCTCTCATATGTTAGTAATTTAGTATATTACAAAGTTTGTATTTCTCAGAACCTCTCTTGTGTTAGTAATTTAGTATACTTGAATGAAAACTTTGCAATGGCTTTTTTAGCAAAATACTAGTTACATGTGTTTATTATGCTTTAAATGGGTAGTAGGCAAGAAATCAGATGAGAAAACCATACAAAATGGTCGAAACCTACTGTCAAAACTAACTAGGAAAAGTCCTAGGTTTCAGCCAGAATTTCGGTAGTTTCGACTATATCTTGGTTTCGAGGCCAGTTTCAAAATTGAGATTTCGAACGTTGGTCATAACTAAGCAAAGAAGGACTAAAATAACAAAGTAAAAATAGATTTAGACTCCTAAAATTATGCTGAACCTAACAAGACTCACTAAGACTCCAAAAATGGAAGGCAAAATGACCAATTTGCCCCAGATAGATTCAGCCTTCTTGGAGGGACCACAAGAAAAGGGCTCACTTCAGGGGTCCATCTGGTTATATCACCATGTATCCAAAATTCTAGTAAAAATTAGAGGGCCATGGTGATCCGGGCTGTTTCCCTCTCAACGGTGAAGCTTATCACACATCATCTCACTGACCGACCTTGACGCCTTCTTTTTGGGGGCTCATATCCAGTATTTAAAGTTTGCCTCGATTTGATACTGCTCTCACAGCCCACACCAAAACAGTGTTTTACCCCTAGATGAATTCAAAACTACTATTCTAAGTGGTTCTTTAAAGAAAAGAACATTTTATGTTAGGGTCACTTTAGTGAAGACTAAAACCGGGTCCCTTTAGCGGAAAAGCTTACATCTGGGTCCAGAAGTTTTTAACACTGTTTGAGAGGTGTTAACTTTCTTCCTGAGATGACCAAAATACCCCCCAACACACCCAACCACCTTGCCGAAAATGATCCACCACCGGCCCCTCCCTATCGGAAATCACCCACCACAAAATAAAAAAGTAAAAATAAAATAAAAGGAACGACCAGCACTAACCCACCTTCACCGCCGACAATCACCCACCACTGCCCCAATCTGATAAACCATAAATTCACTCAAGAAAACCCCGCGCCGTTCAACACCAATCCTTGAAATCAAGCCCATTCTTGGCCACAAATTGTGCAGTTTTGTCCACGATCGTTCGGATATCAGGAGGTAGGTGTATGACATGGTTGTCAAAGTGTCCGCCTAGGTGCCTAGGCCCATTTTGGGGTCAAGGCAACCTAGTGTCACCTTGTCACCTAGCCAATGCCTACTCGTCTTGCTTGGTGTCGCCTTGGTTTTCATCGCCCTTTATTGCCTTGTCGCCTTGACAACCATGGTGTATGATTCCAATAGTTATTTTGTGAGTGGCCACCAAGGTAGTCTGATGGCTTCTCGGGCACTTGAGAAGGGGGTAAGGTGCCGAGATTCTTATCAAATGGACGTGCAGAAAGAGGTAAAATTGGTAAAGCACCCAGCATTGTTGTTGTATAACAAGCTTCCCACGAGTTCATCAACCAAATTCCTATAGTGATGACAAAGATGATTCCACAATCTGAAATTTACAAAAGCTCAGCTACATTAATCAAACATGAAGAGTAAAGAAAAAAGAATGGTAATCCCACAAAAAGGGTGGCTCTGCTATAAATCACAATGATCTGCAAATAATAAGAAATTGTGGCATAATTAGTCCTCTAAACTTAAATAAACTCGGGTTTGAGAAAAGTAACGAAAGGTAAGGACCAATGCGGCTTTAAGAAATTGAACAATTCCTCTATGACTGAAATCCTTCTTCCAGGATACTGTTGGTGCAGAATTCGCCAAGGTTTATGAACCACGAATCACACCAAACTCCTCAGATCTGGTTCGATCTGGACTTGAATTCACTCTTACCTGCAAGGTTGAAGAAGAATTGTTAGAAACGGAGCCGATCAGCTGGATCGGTGCTCCGTCTCCGACAGTTAAGTCAATGAGTGTTAAAGGACTAAAGTTGCAGAGCTTCTCAAAGCTCAGGAAATATTTGAATGCTTTAAGGCGGGAAAGTGCAGGTAGTCCTTGAGTGAATCAGAGTGTCTTACCTTCTGTATACGCTTCAACTCTATTTATGATTCTTCTGTTTTACTCGATCCTCTCTTAGCCATTGATTGAGTGCTTTAGAATTGATGGTAAGGATTAGATCTTTGTAAGGGTTTCGGGTTTACCCCAAATCTGGTTCAAACCATTAGTTAAGACCGGTTGGTCCAGTACGAACCAGGTCTAGGGTGATATATTCACAACAGATACAAAAATATGAAAAGCTAGTTACAACAATTCCCTTTTGACTGAAATCCATCTTACAGGGTGAAGCTGGTTGTCCAAATGAAAAATGATGAGAACAAAGAAATCAAAGGTAAAATTAGCTTCTTTTCCAGATCGAGTACAGCAATTCAATCGTTCTTCAGAGGGAAAAGATTTAAATTCATTGAAATCAATATCGATGTTTACCCTACCAAAGAGAAGGAACTGATCGAGAGGACTAAAAGCTCTAGGACCGGTGATGTATGATTTTTGTCAGGGTGGGGCCAGGGGTGGTGATTTCTAGCAGGGTGACTAGGTGTGGCAGGATGGGGGTGGGGGTATTTTGGTTATCTCAGGAATAAAGTTAGTACCTCTTAAACGATGTTAAGAACCTCTAGACCCAGAGATAAGTTTTCCCACTAAAGGGCATCCCCTAAGCGATGCGTCGCATCGGCGCCCAGATGCGATGATAAGTAGGCAAGGGTTCCAGCGCCATGGACGAGTGCGGGTAAAGAAGCTAGTCCATAAACGTAGGATTAGATTGGCATCTTAGAACATACGATCTTTAACTGGTAAGAGCTTAGAATTGATAGATGTTATGAGGAGAAGAAGGATTAATGTAGCTTGCATTCAAGAGACTAGATGGAAGGGTAAAAAAGCCAAAAAGTTGGATGACTTTAAACTTTGGTATAATGGGGATAAAACAAATAAAAATGGAGTGGGTATAATAGTGGATAAAGATTTAAAAAATGATGTGGTGGATGTTAAAAGATTGGGTGATAGGATAATTGCTATCAAGCTTATAATGGAGAAAGAGTTCGTAAATATAATTTGTGCATATGCACCTAAAGTAGGATTAGATGAAAGTCTAAAGCTAGAATTTTGGGAAAATATGGATGGATTAGTGCAAGGAATTCGTCAAGGAGAAAAGATTATCATAAGAGGTGATTTAAATGGACATATTGAAAAAGATCAAAGAGGATATGAGAGTGTACATGGAGGATATGGTTTTGGAGAAAGGAATGAGGAGGGAATTTCAATTTTAGATTTTGCTACTGCTTTTGATCTATTTATTATAAACATGATGGGAGATCTCGCGAGATCTCGCCTTTTTAGAGAGGCGAGACGAGATCTCTGGCAGATCTTGCCCATCTCGCGAGATCTCGCCAATATCTCAGCGAGATCTTGCTAACGGGACTATTTTGGCTGCTTTAAGGGCTTTTTAAAGCCCCTGTCTCACTCGAGAGAGGCATATCTCGCCTCTCTCTCTCCTCTATCTCGCTGGATCACCAAAATTGGCCGCAAAACTCCATTTTTGGCCAGAATTTGGCCAGAATTTGTTGGGGATTCAACATAGCAATCAGCAACTCATTTACAACAACAAATTCAAGCATATTTGTAGTGATTCAAGCCTATTTCAAGGGATCTTCAAGAAATGTAAGATTTTCCCCCAAATTTGATTTTTTTCAAATACAAGGTTCTACAATGATTGTATGAGTGTGATATAAATATATGTTGACGGTCAAGTTTTAATCTACACTTTCATGGGAAAAAATTTAATTTTCTGTTATTAATTTTTTTTTTGAATTTTTGTATTTAAAATATATATTATCTAAAAAATTAAAATTAAAGATTATAAATAAATACTTATGATATGAATGAGATTATTATTTATGTTAAACTACATTTAAAGGGCTACAATCTCATGGATTAATATTTTGATTATCATGCTTGCTGTATTTTTTTATTTTTTTATTTAAATAATTAAATAAAATAATTATGAAAAATAATATTTTTTAAAAAATTCTTTTTTTTTTAATGATGCTTATATTATGTAATTTATTTTAAAAATAAAAACATGTCTTATTGAGCATTGTATATATGTTATCTTAAAACAAAGTGTGTGTTTTGTTGTTTATAAGTTATTTTTACATAAAATAATTATAAAAAATAATATGTTATTAAAAATTTATCTGTTTTTTTTTTTAAATGATGCTCGTATTATGTAGTTTATTTTAAAAATACTAACATGTTTGTTTGAGCAGTGTATATATGTTATCTTAGAACAAAGTGTGTGTTTTGTTGTTTTATAAATTGTTTTTACATGTTTTTATGTATCTAAAAATTCTTCTAATGATTATTTGGGAATATTCATGATTCATGTATGTATTTCAAACTTTCAATGTTGTACACTTGAATCTTAAATGCAACTAGTGGGAGTGGCGGCACTGGTAGTGGGACTCAGGACATTGCTTGGCAACATGGGGATCCACTGACTGCTGACAAGAAGAAATCCCGATGCAAGTATTGCCTCAAGATTTTGAATTCTAGTGGTTCAACCAAATTAAAGCAACATTTGGCTGGTGGTTATAAAGATGTTGCCAAGTGTCCCAGGGTTCCTTTTGAAGGGCAAAAAGCAATTGCAACAACTTTAAGGGGAGGGAAACAAAAAAAGGAAGAGATGGCACAAAAGCAAAGGGAATTTGAGGATACAGTGCTATCTAGACCTACTCTTGATGTTGATAAGGAGTCAAGCGATGATGAAGAGAGGAGGAGGGTTATGGGTGTTGAATCACGAGCCGAATGGAGACAGATGAAGGCTGCAATGGAAGCTAGCAAACAGTCCTTACATGCTGAGAGTGTGAGGCAATATGAACAAACAAGGGGAGCAGGTTGTTCGGGTCAGGGGCATCCATGCCACCTAGACATAGTTTTCAGGGAACTGAGACTGAGAGGACTGAAAGGAGGAGGAGGAAAACTAGACATTATGATTCCACATTTGACCAAGACCCCTCCCTCTTCAACCAACAAGACATCTATCAAAGAAGCATTCCCTATACGTTTGCTGGAGGTAAAGAAGGCAGTAGGGAGGAGGAAGCTAGGTTATCAATCAGCAAATTTATGCTCTATAACAACATTGCACCCAATGTAGCCAAGACACCATACTATCAGGGGATGATCAATGCAGTTGCTAGGGCAGGTGTAGGGGTTAAAGGCCCAACAGCTTGGGAAGTAATGAATAAATATTTACCCAAGGTAAAGCAGAAGGTGGATGAATACATTGGTTCATTAAAGGAAAAATGGAGTACATATGGTGTTACTGTGATGGCTGATGGATGGACTGGTCCTACTAGACAGTCCATCATTAATTTCATGGTGAGCTGCAATGGAAAGACATCCTTCCTAAAGTCAGTGAATGCCTCAGATAAGATCAAAGATGCTGACTACCTTTACAAGCTTCTTAGGGAGGTGGTCCTCGAGGTAGGGCCAAAGAATGTTGTCCAAATTGTCACAGATAATGGTGCTAACTTCAAAAAAGCTGGTGAAATGTTGATGAGGAAGAAGAGCAGCAGGATCCACCTCTTTTGGACACCATGTGCTGCTCATTCGATTGATTTTATGTTGAAGGACTTGGGGAAAAGAAAGTCAATCAATACTGTGGTTGAGAGGGCTAGAAGGATCATCGCTAATAAATGGGAGATGCACTTGATGCATCCTTTACACTTGGCTGGTGAGTCACTTTTAAGTCTTTAAGTTTTTGTTGTATACTTTAATTTACATTCTTTAATTGTTATAACTTATAACTTATAATTTATAAACAAGTAAACAACCAAATCACTAAGTCACTAACCAAATTTTTTATTTCCACAATGCAAGCTTACTACCTCAACCCAAAGTACCATTACAAGAATGATCTAGGGCTTGATGTAAAGTTGATGACTGCGGTGCAAGAGGTGGTGGAGAAGCTTGTGTCAAATCCCGTCATGCAAGGGACAATTAATGGAGAGGTGAGAACTTATTCAATTGTTTCTTCAACTTCTTGCATTAGTGCATTAAGCATATACATAATATAATAATTGAAGAATTGGTGTACAGATCATGGAGTTCAAGGATGCCTCTGAGAGTTTTGGAAAGCCTTCTGCAGTTGCAATTAGGAAAAAAACTGATCCTAGTAAATATTCACTACTTTATAAGTCATTAAGTCTATAAGTCTATAAGTCTATAGACTTTAACTCTATAAATGATGACTGATAAGTTATATAAATATAAAGATTTACTTGCCTAATGCATTCTTATTTTTGGTTATGCAGCTAACTGGTGATTTCTATATAGAACTAGTGCGCCAAATCTCAGGGACATAGCAATTAAAGTACTCTCACAGACTTGCTCATCCCCTAGTTGCGAGAGGAACTGGAGCACCTTCTCGCTCATCCATAGTAAGGTACGGAACAGATTGGGGAGTAAGAGGCTCGAGGACTTAGTGTATGTGCATTACAACATGAGATTGAAAGTAGGGCACATACAAGATAATATAGATGACAACAATCGTGAACCGATTGAGTTAATTGATATATTCCACAAGCCCCCCGCAGAAGATGAGGAAGATGATGTCATATATCAGTGGGTTAGGGATCGAGGTGGCCCAGTGCTAGATGGGCCAGAAGGGCAGCCTGATCCTACCATTCCTGCTGCTATGGGCCCAGATGTTGTGGCTGAGCACCTATCTTCTGATGAGGGTCAGGCTGCTGTAGCAGCATCAGAAGGATCAATTGTACCATTTGTGGAGCCACCTGGTCAACTTGAAACAACTAAGGTGACAATTAGTAGTGGGGATTCAGATGATGCCGATGATACCAGACGGCCAAGTGGCCCAAGTCAGACATCGAGTTCGAGTCATGGAGGCAGTCAGGCTGGTCGTGTTTCTAGTGGAAGTCAGCGTCAACAAAAGGAGTCACCTGACTCACCTCCACCAGGTCCGAGTCATCCGACACATGTGAGCCACAGTTCCCCTATCTCTCGGATTTATAGTAGGAGTAGGAAGAGCAGATCAAAGCAGGGGCAGGGGCAATTGAATGATGATGCGAGCATGCATGATCTTGAATTGAACATGGGAAGCATGAGCCTAGATCAGAGTGATTCACAACAGCAGAGCCTGTCATCGAGGTACCAATACGGGGATCACAACACCGGGTCAGATTACAGTGGGTTCTTCTTATGGAGGTCATACTATTCCTCAAGACCCTTCACCTGAAGAGTACACATATGGGAGTGAAGGTGGGTTGTTAAATGAGTGGTTTAGAAACCCGTACCCAAATACTCAAAAACTATATGAACAACAACAACAACAATGGCTCTTTTTCACCCACCCACGATTGACGGTTATCCCAGACTGCTATTCCTCCAATATTCTGACATGCAAACATATAATGATCATATAAACCGATATGTGACATACTTTAGTGATCAATTGACTTGGGAGTCATATGTGGCCACCGTTCAAAATCAATTGATGCGGAATGTTGAGTGATACTCTTAGTCTTGTAAGTTGTAAGTTGTAAGTTGTAATCTTCTTAATTCTTATGGTTGTAGAATTTTGAAGACATTTAACAATTTATTACTTTGAATCTTTGATAGTTTGAAGTTTGAACTTTGATCACTTGTTGACTTGAATACTTGATGTGTAATGTTATTGTATTTGTATATTTGTATTTGATACTTGATGGTTGACAAATGATAACTCATTAACTTGAAGTCTTGAATTACTTGATATCTTTACATAATTACATTACATGTTGTCTCTGACTCTCTAAGACTCTAACTCTATAACTATAATCTCTATTCTTCAACCACTTATGACTCGGAGTCTTGGACAATTACACCTTTCACCAAGGCACCAATGTTCGAACTTATATACGTAGAATTTCGATGTCCGAAGTAAAAGAAGCTTTAAGGAAGATGAAACTCGGCAAGACACAAGGTCCTGATGAAATCCCAATTGAAGTATGGAAGAGCTTAGGAACCCATGGACTAGTTTGGTTGACTAAGTTGTTTAATAAGATTATGAGCACAGGAAAAATGCCAGATGAATGGAGGAGAAGCATCGTGGTTCCAATTTTCAAAAATAAAGGAGATATTCAAAGTTGAAATAACTATAGGGGCATTAAATTGATAAGCCATACGATGAAATTATGGGAGAGAATAATTGAAACCCGGTTGAGACACTTAACTACAGTTACGGAGAATCAATTTGGGTTTATGCCGGGAAGATCTACAACGGAGGCTATTTATTAATTAGGAGACTTATGGAAAGGTATAGAGAATGTAGGAAAGACCTTCATATGGTATTTATTGACCTAGAAAAAACTTATGATAGAGTCCCTAGAGCGTTAATTTGAAAAGTACTAGAGAAAAGAAGTGTTGCAAGTAAATATGTAGATATAGTTAAGGATATCTATGATGGTTTGGTGACTAGTGTTAGAACAATGGGGGGACAAAGTAATGAATTCCCAATAACAATTGGGCTACATCAAGGGTCAACTTTAAGCCCATATCTATTTGCATTGATAATGGATGAATTAACCAAAGACATTCAAGATGAGGTCCCCTGGTGTATGCTTTTTGCAGATTATATTGTGTTGATTGATAAGACCCAAGTGGGGATTAATACCAAATTAGAATCATAGAGAGTTGCTTTGGAATGAAAAAGCTTTAAACTTAGTAGATCGAAGACAGAATATCTAGTTTGTAACTTTAGTCATGATCGGGCAGATAATGAGGTGGTGATACTTGACGATAAAGAGATTCCTGAGAGTGATTGTTTTAGGTACCTAGGTTCAATCATAAGTAAAAGAGGTGATTTAGAGGATGAGGTTTCCCAAAGAATTAAAATAGGGTGGATGAAGTGGAGAGGTGCGTCCGGATTTTATGTGATCGGCGTATTCCATTAAAGCTTATTGAAAAATTTTATAGGACCGTTGTCCGACCAACTATGATGTATGGTGCAGAGTGTTGGGCTGTTAAAAAACAAGCTTTAAACAATCAAAATAGCAGTTGAACTTGAACAGAGCTAAAGAGTCTAGAATCACAGAGCACTATTATTTATAGCTTCTAATGAATCTAATACAACTTGAGAAACAAGTAATTGTCCTCTAGAAGAAGGAAACAAAATATTACAACTTTAGTAACTTCCTAACTTCTAAATAGAAAGTTCTAAAAATAGAAACTACCACCAAAATAGAAACTATGCTTTCTAAAAAACTCCCAAAACTTATGTAGCAAGATTCCCACATTAGAAATAGAAAATATAATCAAAACAACAGCAAAATACTGTTCACGTGAACAGTAAAAACACTGTTCACGTGAACAGTAAAATTCTTAATTTATGTATACTTCAACACTCCCCCTCAAGCTGGAGCATACAAATCTCCCATGCCAAGCTTGCAACAAATAGACTGAAAACTTGGTCTGAACAGAGCTTTGGTGAACAAATCAGCTAGTTGGTCAGTAGAGCTCACAAAAGGAGTTGTTATAAGCTTCTTCTTCACTGCATCACGCACAAAGTGACAATCTACCTCTATATGCTTCGTTCTCTCATGGAACACTGGATTACTAACAATGTAAGTGGCTGCCTGATTATCACAAAAAATTTTCATAGGGGCAGAAACTGGAAATCCTATTTCCTCTAACAATGAACGAAGCCACGTCAATTCAGCAGCGGTGTGGGCCATAGCCCTATACTCAGCTTCAGCACTAGATCGAGCAATGGTGGACTGTTTCTTACTCTTCTAAGTCACAAGATTTCCACCAAGAAAAGTACAATAAACTGTGGTTGACCGGCGATCAATGACGGATCCAGCCCAATCTGCATCAGAAAAGGCAACCAAGTCCATACTCCGATTTGGTCGATAGATGAGCCCTTTTCCAGGTGCACTCTTGAGGTACCGAAGCACTCTCATCGCTGCATCCCAATGAGCCTTCCTAGGAGACTGCATAAACTGACTTAACACACCAACAGAATAAGAAATATCAGGACGAGTAACAGTAAGATAAATAAGTTTCCCAATAAGACTCCTATAACGATGGACATCATCCAACAAGTCACCATCATCACGTCCTAACTTCAACTGAGGATCCATGGGAATGTCGCTAGGTTTAGAAGCAAGCATGCCAGTCTCAGTCAAAAGATCTAACACATACTTTCTTTGTGACAAACTTACTCCTTTTTTACTGCGGATCACTTCAATTCCCAAGAAATATTGTAGATCACCTAAATCTTTGGTTTGGAAAGATTTTTGTAAGTGTGCCTTAACTGTATGGATTGCATCAACATCATTGCCTAAAAGGACAATATCATCAACATAAACTGCCATAATGACAACACAATCACCATGCCGTCTAACAAACATAGAGTGATCAGAACACTGTACAAAACCAAAAGACTCCACAGTCTTGCTAAATTTCTCAAACCAAGCCCGTGGAGACTGTTTGAGTCCATAAATCGCTTTATGAAGCCTGCAAACATGAACACTGTCCTCCCCCTGAGCAACATACCCTAGAGGTTGCTCCATGTAAACTTCTTCATAAAGATCACCATATAAGACTGCATTTTTTATGTCAAGTTGAAAAAGAGTCCAATCATAATTCACAGCCAAAGATATCAAGACACGGACAGAATTAAGTCTTGCCACAAGAGAAAAAGTCTCAAAATAATCTACACCATATGTTTGTGTATAGCCCTTAGCCACCAAGCGGGCCTTAAGCCTTTCAACCGTACCGTCAGAATGGTACTTAATTGTATACACCCACCGACAGCGGACCACATCTTTCCCAGGAGGCAAGTTGACTAAAGACCATGTATGACAAGAATGTAAAGCATCCATTTCCACATCCATAGCGGCTTTCCAGCCAGGAATTTTAAGAGCTTTGGTATAATGGGTTGGAATATGAACGGCAGACATAGACAAAGCAAGGCAACGAAAGCTAGGAGGGAGATGAGAGGTAGAAACAAAATTGGAAACAGGATAAACAATGTTAGAGTGTAAAGTGCAAGTACGAGTACCTTTCCTTAAAACAATTGGTAAGTCATCTGAAGGCAGAGTGGGATCTCCACTAGAAGAATCCGCCGGTGGAGAGGATGAAGAAGGAACATCCGTAGGGCCAGCTTCAGGCTCCCCTAAAGGAGAGCCGCTAATATTGTTAGGAGGAACTCTACTATCCACAATATGTTCTAGCAACTTATGTCTTCGCTGATAAACCTGTAGAGGAACATTGCTAATGGAAGGAACTAAAGAGGGAATAGGAGGAGTATCATCCAAAACATTTTCAACGGAACACGATTGACTTAGATAATAAGGAGTGTCTTCAAAAAAGGTCACATCCGCACTTGTAAATTGTTTGCGAAGAACCGGATCATAACAGCGAAAACCTTTTTGAGTGCGTGAGTACCTAAGAAAAATACACTTAATAGAACGGGGGGAAAGTTTATCCAAAGGATGTGGTATATGAACAAAACACACACAACCAAAAATTTTGGGTGGAACTGAAAACGGTTCTCTATTAGGAAAAACAATTGAAAAAGGAGATTTTTCAGAAAGCAAAGGCATAGGCATGCGGTAATTAAATGACCAGCAGTCAAAATTGCATCACACCAGTAACTCTTTGGAACATTCATTTGAATCAAAATAGCACATGCAACCTCCAAGAGGTGACGATTTTTGCGTTGAGCCACTCCATTTTGTTGGGGAGTGAATGAACAACTGGTTTGATGAATCATTCCAAGAGAATCACACAAGTTAGATATATCATGTTGCACATATTCTAAAGCATTATCAGACTGAAAAATTTTAATAGGAAGAGAAAATTGAGTCCGACTTTCATGAATAAAACTTTTAAATGTAGTTAAGAACTCTGTCCGATCCTTTAAAAGATACAACCATGTAAGACGGGAGAAATCGTCCACAAAAGTAACAAAATATCGAAAACCATGCCTATTACTAATTCTACAAGGGCCCCAAATATCGGAATGAACAAAAGAAAATAATGACTCACTACGAGAGATAGAGCATGGAGGATAGGTGGCACGATGATGCTTCCCTAACTCACACGCTTCACAATTTAATCTAGACACTGATTTAAAAGAAGGAAATAAAATTTTTAATCTAGGTAAAGACAGATGGCCTAAATGACAGTGCCACTGAAAAGCATCTACACAATCATCACAAAGAGCCGCAATAGGTGTAGCATAGTCCAGATAGTAGAGTCCGTTCCTTTCACACCCTCCACCAATCGTCTTCCTCGTGTGAAGGTCCTGGAAAACACATTAAGTGGGAGTAAAAGTCACAGAGCAGTTTAGTGCTTTAGTTAATTGACTAACAGATAATAAGTTAAAAGGAAAGTTAGCAACATGAAGTACGGATGATAAAGTAAGAAAAGGTGTAGGAGAAACACTTCCAGAGCCTAGAATAGGTGTGTAAGTCCCATTAGCTATGACAACAGAATTTTTAGTGGTAGCTTTAGAAAAAGAGCTAAAAATTGATGACTTACCAGTCATATGGGAAGAGGCCCCTGAATCGATGATTCAAGGGGTGGGAGTAGAAGTGAGAAGTGCTGTGTTACCTGCATGAGAAAGTGTGGCAGCAGAAGTACTAGTGGATGTGGAAGCGCCAGTTTCAATATTTTGCAATCGGCGAAGGATTTGGCTTACATCATCTTTTAGAGTCTTAGACAAGTCCCCTGAAGAAGATCCAGAACCACTATCGTTGTTTGCTACAGTATTAGTACCACCATCAGAAACGGCATGATTAGCAAGGTGCTTGGCCCACTCTGGTTTTCCATGTTTGGCCCAACAAGCTTCCACTAAGTGCCCTGTTTTGCCGCAATGAGTACAAAGTCAAGATGTCTTATCAGACAGTTGAACACCACGACCTCCGGGAAGACCTACTAACTCCCCCAACCACGACCACGACCACGTCCCCTTCCATAAGAGGTAGTGAAGGCTGAATTTTCTCCTTTAGAACTTTTTTTTGGAGAACTCCCTTCAGGCAAGGCAATACGTTGAAGTCTAGAATATGCTTCACTAAGATTAGGGACATGCTCACCAGCAAGAAGATGTCCTTTGACAAATTTCAGTTCAGGGTTCAATCCTGCAAGAAACTTAGACACAAAAAATTCATTCCGTTGGGCCTTAAGCTTCTCTATATCAGTGGTGAGAGGTTGAAAGACATTCAACTCCTCCATCATGCCTTTAAAGGAGTTGTAATAATTCTGCAGAGACTTGTCAGCTTGCTGAAATTGAAATAGCTTTTTATAAATACTAAAAATCCGAGTCATATTTTTAGCTTGGGAATAAGTCTCTTGCAAATCATCCCATATTCCCTTTGCTGTTTTATGGAACATAACATTCGCTGCAATATCCGGTTCCATACTATTCCACATCCAAATTTTGATGATTGCATCATCTTGGATCCAACTAAAATAAGATTTGTCAGTCTCAGCAGGAGGTTCATCCTCAATGAACTTAAGCTTACCTTTTGCAAGTATGTACACCCAAACCGCTTGTGACCACAACAAGTAATTAGAACTACCTTTGAGCTTGATAGATGTAATTTGAACGTTTACATGATCTCCTTGAGATCCTTTTGATTCAGCCGTACTCATGATTGAGTCACATGTAAGTGAAGACATTAAACTGAGGTAGATATCACTCAAATAAGTTTTCCAAAACTTGAAGTAGAAAGAACACAAAAAAAAAAATTCTGCAACGTTAGGACAGAATAGGAGAAAAAAAAGAGGTAACAAAGGTATTCAAGTTCTGAAACGTGTAAGAGTAAAGTAATAGGTAGAGAAGATCAGTTCACATGAATATCCGATCTAACAGTCCATAATATACAGCATTAGGTGGCTGCACACCAAGGAAACAGAAGAAGAAAAAAAAGAATTTCAGAAGAGAATATTGAGAACAACACTATTTTAATTCAAAAAAGCTCTGATGCCATGTTAAAAAACAAGCTTTAAACAATCAAAATAGCAGTTGAACTTGAACAGAGAAAAGAGAGAAGAAGAAGAAGAGAAGAGAGATGAAGAATTAGTAGAAAAGACCTGTGATTTTTAGCTAAAGAGTCTAGAATCACAGAGCACTTTTATTTATAGCTTCTAATGAATCTAATACAACTTGAGAGACAAGTAATTGTCCTCTAGAAGAAGGAAACAAAATATTACAGCTTTAGTAACTTCCTAACTTCTAAATAGAAAGTTCTGAAAATAGAAACTACCACCAAAATAGAAAATATGCTTTCTAAAAAACTCCCAAAACTTATGTAGCAAGATTCCCACATTAGAAATAAAAAATATAATCAAAACAACAGCAAAATACTGTTCACGTGAATAGTAAAAACACTGTTTACGTGAACAGTAACGTGAACAGTAAAATTCTTAATTTATGTATACTTCAACAAGAATCATATAGATAAACTCAGTGTAGCAGAAATGAGGATGCTAAGATGGATGAGTGGCAAAACTAGGATGAATAAGATAAGAAATGATCATATTAGAGTTGGTCTGGGAGTTGCTCCCATAAGTGATAAGCTTCGAGAAAGTCGTTTGAGGTGGCACGGCCACGTTCAACGGAAACCTATAAATGCCCATGTACGGAGAAGTGATATAATCCATATTGTAGGAACTAGAAGAGCTAGGGGTAGACCTAAGATAACCTTAGGAGAAGTGGTGAGAAAGAATATGTATAGCTTAGGCCTTGTATCTAGCATGGCCTCGAACAGAACTAATTGGAGGGCAAGAATCTATGTAGCCAACCCCATTTAGTTAGGACAAGTGATGTAGGAGAAACCCTAGAAACTAGGGGACCTACAAAGTGGGCTACTAGACTCTTAGAATTAAACACCTATTCTTGACAGATAGTAAAGAAAGGAATTTGCAGCACTTGAAATCTGATTAATCATGCATGTAAGACAGCTAAAGTAGAGAAATAAACACAATAAGTCTTACTGGTAAGCACAACTAAACAAGAATCAATAGGGAAACAAGGGGATGGGGATCTTGGCACCATAACACTAAATTGAATGCAAGGGTATTAAGAAACTTAAAGAAAAATAGAGCTGTCCTAGTCAATATCAGATTTCTAACAAGGAATTCAACATCTAACATGTAAAGGGAGTCTTGGGAAGTTTTTGTTTTAAACAAAACCACTGCCAAAGAATAAATGAGAAATATTTTGGGAGAGAAAATGTTACCTGCTGATCCTGGCTGCAAAATAGGGGTTAGAAAGCATCTAGGAACAGAAATAAGAGAGAGAAAATATTTTGAAGTAGTGGGGAATCCTAGGAAAGGAGAAAATAATATTTTGAAGTAATGGTGTATCCTAGGAAAGAGAATAGGTGATAAGAGAGAGGGAGAGAAAGAAAAGAAACAAAGAGAAAGGAAGGGAGACTAACCAAAGACAACTAGACTAACAAAGAGGGAAGAAAAGAAAAGAAGGTTTTTTTTTTCTGCAAAAAAAACAGAACCATGGGGTTTGGGAAGAAGAAGAAGATTTCCAGGAAAGAAACTAGGTATTTTTTGAGAAAAAAAAGAGTAGATCTTTGTAGAGGAGAGCAAGGGGAAGTTTTCTAGTGGGAAACAAGGGTGAAAGGAGGAGAGAGAGCTTACCTGGAGAGAGGGGAAAGAACCAGTACCGCCAGGAGAGAGAGAGAGAGAGAGAGAGAGAGCAGCGTGAGTTTTTTCTAATTCTTTTCTTTCATTCATTAATTTCCAAAAACGAATTCAATACAAGCTTTAAATAAAAAAGTTTGATTCCTCACAACCCTACATGTTTAATTCCCAAAATAACCCCAACTTAAGTTGTAAATATAACCAAACTCAAAATAATCATAATTGGGCCAAAATATACTCTAGGCCCAGCCCATAGAGACTCAAACATGAAATTAAAATATTTCAATAGTAAACTAATACCCAACCCACTAAGACTAAGGAAAATAACATGACAAACTGCCTATAAGCAGTGTTTCTCGTCGAACCATAGGATCCTAGAAATCTGATAACCTCCGAACTCATCATCCATCCACATAGATGCTGTCGTGGGATGATCTCTACGTCGGCGTCGCCGGTAAACTCGGAACTACTCACTGATGTCCTCATCAACTCTCCCCGACTTTGAAGAATTCACCTCCGGTGAATGAAGGCTCTAGTAGTACTCTAGCATGTCTGGGTCAAGTCGTTGTAGCTCCACCATCGTGATCCAAGTGCTATTGATCTCAGGATGTCCCCGCCACTTAACTAAAAATTCTTTGTAACCTCCCTCTTTTGTAATTGTAACTCTCTCATCAAGGATCTCTTCAACTGTCTCAACTCTATTGTGAAATTTAGGCATAGGTGGTACTGAAGTAGTAGGCAGTGAAAGGGTCTTACCAACAGGGTCATCAAAAACAAAGGGAAGGGTGTCAAGGTCATCTAGATAGAAAGATGTAGTAGTCGGAGTGCCATGGAAGGGGACAAGGTCCTTCACATTGAAAATATTGTTGATTCCCATGTTAGTTGGCAGATTAAGAACATAGGCATTAGCTCCTTTTTTCTTCAGAATCTCGAATGGTCTTGCACTACAAGCATGTAGCTTGCTCGCTTTACCTTTAGTGAAACGCTGCGGTCTGATCCTAACCATCACCATATCTCCTTCTTGAAACTCTTGCAGTCGTCGATGCACATCAGCTTTGGACTTATATTGATCATTACTCAGTGTTATTCGTTGTCTTATACTTGCATGTAAATCAGATATGTGCTGTGCAAAAGACTCGGCTGATGGGGAAGTCCTAGAGGTAGACACAGCTAGAATAAGGTCTATAGGAGCCTTGGACTGGTATCCTAGACAAACCTCAAAAGGTGACAGATCAGTGGTTCGATTCTTAGAGTTATTATAGGCAAACTCGGCTTGGGTAAGGACCTGGTCCCAACTGGTAAGGTACGCTCCTATAAGACAACGCAACAAGTTCCCTAGACTTCTATTAACAAATTTGTCTGATGTGTGAAGTGTATCTGGATTACTTTGCGAGGCAACTAGAGCATAAACAACTCCTGACTATTTACATTCAACTTCAAATTCTTGTTGATTTAGTATGCCAAGTGTTTTAGAGCAAGTTTGTTTTATGGTGCTGCCTTTATGCTCCACAACTTTAAGCTCTTTTGGGGCGCTAGGGGTCAATCGGATCTTTTTCCCTTTATATTCAAAGATACATATGTTAGATTTCCCATAGGTAGTGACATCCCTATCATATAACCATGGTCTCCCTAGAATGAAGTGAGCAACATCCATCTCTAGGACATCACACCACACTCTATCCTCATAACCAGCAAAATGTAGGGAAACTAAACACCTAAGGGTTATAGGGATAGTAGACTGATCGACCCACACAACCTTGTACGATTTGGGGTGAGCCTCTGGTTTGAGCCCCATTCTGGAAACAACACTTTGAGCAATTACATTCATGCAACTACCACTATCTATGGCGACTCAACAGTTCTTACCTTGATGGCAAGTGTAGGTAATAAAAATATTAGTCCATCGCCAATCATCAATATCTTTGGGTTGTGATACCATACAACGCACAACTCCAAGCTTAGACCCATATACCATATCAAGATCCTCATCAGATATGTCCTCATCTAGTCTATGGTCATCATACTCAGGCTTCTGATCGTCATCCTAATCTAAATCCACATGGTCTTGCCCTCCAACATAAAGGTTTCTATTGGGGCATTCCCTAGCAACGTGTCCAAATCCTTGGCATTTGAAACACTAGAGCTGGCCAGCTTTCATGGGGGGAGTTCCCAAAATGCCTTTACCCTTGTTATCAATTGGGTGTTGTGGATTAACAGGGGGTCTTTGGAAATTGGTAGTGTTAGGGGTAGATCTTCAAAAACTAGATTCTCTGGGCTGATAGCTATTCTTTTGAGGAAAAGTCTTCATGGACATCTCAAGTTCTAGAGCAATCCTAAAGGCTTGAGGGACATCTCGCACTAAGTGGGGTGCAAGTCATGACCGGATATCAGAGTTAAGTCCAGTAATAAATCTAGAAAGTGTCTGCTCAACATCCTCACGAGTACGGCTTCTAATCTTAAGTTCATTGAATTTGGCCATGTACTCAGTCACAGTTAATTTCCCTTGCTTTAGGGTGTTCATTTCATTCAACAAGTTCAGCCTATAAGTGATAGGTAAGAACTCCCTTTTAAGCCTTTCTTGCATCTCAACCCAAGTGGTCACTGGCTCAAGTCCTAGATTGTTCTCTTGGTACTCTAATTCTGTCCAAAATCCTTGGGCAGCCCGGTAAGCTTAATCTTAGCAAACCTAAAGCGAACCTCTTCCGACATATTATAAAAATCAAAGTACCTGTCCATTTGTCTAATCCAATCCCCGGTTGTACTAAAGAGACCCTAATGTAAAATTTTCTAAAGAAAGTCACTTACTGTGTGTAAAGGTAAAAATGGCATGTCCCCCAATAATCAGATGGAAAAAAACAACACTTAGGCCTCCAAACTGCCATTTGAGATGACTGGGAGAAAAAATTCCCTGGTTTCAACCAATTTTCAACCCATCTCAGCCATATCTTAGTTTCTAGGTGGTTGAAACTAGGATATTGAACCTTGCTATTGACACTCTCCTAACTCAGCTCAATTGATGAGCAAGAAGTGCACCTCAACTTTTCTCACAAATGCCTCTTTCAACCCCCCCCCCCCCCAAAAAAAACAGAAAATCCACCAATAACAACTACAAACTCCATTGGTGCTGATTCTTCCTCCTTAGCATATGTACTCCCAAACCGCTAAAAACCAAACAGAACCAATTAACAAAGATGAGATCAACATATGTCCAGACAAAAATTCAAAGGCTCAAAACAATAAATCAAAGCCCCCCCCCCCCCCCCCCCCAAAAAAAATTTGAAATTTAAGATGAAGTAAAATTCACCCAAAAAGAAAGAGCCAGCAGCAAAACAGGTTATCAAACTGGATGAAGAATGGACTACTATGCTTGATTTGAATGTCCAGTGGGTTACATAGGCCATAGGCATAGTATGTTTGTGTTTAATATTGTCATTTGTCATGACTCATGAGCAAATTTTATATGCCAAATACGAGAGATTTCAGTTATCTAAGGGATCATACATGTATCTAGTCTTAACCCCAAAAAAAATGCATGTATCTAGTCTTTCATTTACTGCTTATTTTGTAATTTCATGTTGAGCTTAAAGGCATATCAGGAAAAGGGAGGGGTTGAGTTTCATCACTAAGATATTGCAGCTTCTAACAAGAAGTTCAAAATAATAATAATAATACAGAAGTACAAACCATGCACAAAAATTTTTATATCTTCTTGAATGCTGTAACAGTCCAGAGATATTCTTCCACCTCCACCTCCACCCCATCCTCTCCCTCCTGATGCACTTATGGTACCGTTTCCTTTCCTAACCATTTGAAATGACGCCAAAGTTAGATATGATCAATAAGCAGGATTCAAGTATACTTGTTAGACAGCTATTGGGTCAATACATTCAAATAATCAACGTACATAGTTGCCTAATAACAGAAAAAGTTCAGTTCAAAGTTTCACTGCTCCAAAGTAGGCAAAGTAGAACAGCGTAAATACATTGTTTTTCTGGGGTCAACAGATTTCATTATCAAAGATAGATGGAGAGCGGGAAAAAAATGAATGGACTGAAGTTCTGAACACAAGCAGCTATCAGGAAGAGGAACATGGCAACAGATGGAACATGGCAGAAGCAGATTGAAATTAAATACAACAACAACAATAAGCCTTGTCCAAACTAAATGGGGTTGGCTACATGTATTCTTGCCCTCCAATCAGTTCTGTTCAAGGCCATGCTAGATACAAGGCCTAAGCTATACATATCCTTTCTCACCACTTCTCCTAAGGTTATCTTAGGTCTACCCCTAGCTCTTCTAGTTCCTTCAATATGGATTATATCACTTCTCTGTACATGGGCATTTATAGGTCTCCGTTGAACGTTGTCGTGCCACCTCAAACGACTTTCTCGAAGCTTATCACTTATGGGAGCAACTCCCAGACCAACTATAATATGATCATTTCTTATCTTATCCATCCTAGTTTTGCCACTCATCCATCTTAGCATCCTCATTTCTGCTACACTAAGTTTATCTATATGATTCTTTTTAACAGCCCAACACTCTGCACAGTACATCATAGTTGGCCGAACAACAGTCCTATAAAATTTTTCTTTAAGCTTTAATGGAATACGCCGATCACATAAGACCCCGGACGCACCTCTCCACTTCATCCACCCTATTTTAATTCTCTGGGAAACCTCATCCTCTAAATCACCTCTTTTACTTATAATTGAACCTAGGTACCTAAAACAATCACTCTCAGGAATCTCTTTATCGTCAAGTATCACCACCTCATCATCTGCCCGATCATGGCTAAAGTTACAAACTAGATATTTTGTCTTCGGTCTACTAAGTTTAAAGCTTTTTTATTCCAAAGCTACTCTCCATGATTCTAATTTGGTATTAATCCCCACTTGGGTCTCATCAATCAACACAATATCATCCGCAAAAAGCATACACCAGGGGACCTCATCTTGAATGTCTTTGGTTAATTCATCCATTACTAGTGCAAATAGATATGGGTTTAAAGTTGACCCTTGATGTAGCCCAACTGTTGTCGGGAATTCATTACTTTGTCCCCCCACTATTCTAACACTAGTCACCGAACCATCATACATATCCTTAACTATATCTACATATTTACTTGCAACACTTCTTTTCTCTAATACTTGCCAAATTAACGCTCTAAGGACTCTATCATAAGCTTTTTCTAGGTCAATAAATACCATATGAAGGTATTTACTACATTCTCTATACCTTTCCATAAGTCTCCTAATTAGGTAAATAGCCTACGTTGTAGATCTTCCCGGCATAAACCCAAATTGATTCTTCGTAACTGTAGTTAAGTGTCTCAAACGGGTTTCAATTATTCTCTCCCATAATTTCATCGTATGGCTCATCAATTTATTGCCCCTATAGTTATTACAACTTTGAATATCTCCTTTATTTTTGTAAATTGGAACCACGACACTTCTCCTCCATTCATCTGGCATTTTCCCTGTGCTCATAATCTTATTAAACAACTTAGTCAACCAAACTAGTCCATGGGTTCCTAAGCTCTTCCATACTTCAATTGGGATTTCATCAGGTCCTTGTGTCTTGCCGAGTTTCACCCTCCTCAAAGCTTCTTTTACTTCGGACATCGAAATTCTACGTATATAAGTTCGGACATCGAAATTCTACGTATATAAGTTCGGACATCGAAATTCTACGTATATAAGTTCGGACATTGGTGCCTTGGTGAAAGGTGTAATCGTCCAAAACATAAGTGCTTGAAGAATGCTCATTTAGTAAACTAGAGAAATAGGTTTTCCATCTTTTCTTAATGTCCTCCTCACAAACTAAAACTTTACCATCTCCATTTTTAATACATCTAACATGTTCAAGATCTCTACTCTTCCTATCCCTCATATTGAAATTAAATACATTATTAAATAGATAGTACAACTCTGTAAGTGTTTGCTACCTATTCCAAGCACGGATAAAAAACAAGGGTCCGTGCGACAAGTTGGCAGCCATCACCAGAAAGGCGGAGGGAAAATATTAACCTACCCTTTTACTTGGATTTTGCAATATTACAATTGTTAAAATAAGGTGTTCCCTGACAGGATAAGCAACGTGTTACACCATACACCAGCAAGTAAAATGTAATAAGGACCTTGAGGTGGATTAGGGCAATCACAGCAAAATGAAAAGGGTTCCAATAATAATAACCAGTTAAACACAAAGGGTAGCCACAAAGCAGAAAAATCCACAAATAGCCAACCACAGGCAGAAACACATGGACTATTATAGACGGAGCTCCGTCTGACACACAAAAAGCCTACTATAGGGAAATACATGGACTTAAGGGGTTTTAGGGATTTCTAGCCAATCCTAAGCCTCATACACTCTTCTAACATGTCTTAGGTCAGTCTAATGACATGATGTGTATAATTGAGTGCAATTACATATAAGTGTACATGAAGTGACTTAAGTCATAATTTGCTAAGTCTTCTTGCTTGAGCTTGAGTTGATGATCATTGATGTTCTTTAAGTATTCTTGTAATCCATTCTTCATGCTCATCTTGACTTAGACTTCATGTCCATCTTGGTTTGGTCTTGGCATTAACTTGGGCTTAGGCATTTAGCATTAAGTTAGATTTGGTCCACTCGCTCTCATATTAAACTAGACAAACACAACTCAGTATAGCCATTAGTAATTCATGTTTGTTATCATTAAAACTAATGGAGGCTTATGTGGCAATGTTGACATGGCATTTCCCAACACTTCTGCTGCCACACTTTCTCATGCAGGTAATACAGCACTTCTCACTTCTACTCCCACCCCTTGGATCATCGATTCAGGGGCCTCTTCGCACATGACTAGTAAGTAATAACTTTTTAGTTCTTTTTTTAAATCTACCACTAAAAATTATGTTGTCATAGCTAATGGGACTTCCATACCTACTCTAAGCTCTAGAAGTGTTACTCCTACACCTTCTCTTACTTCGTCATCTGTACTTCGTGTTGCTAACTTTCCTTTTAACTTATTATTTGTTAGTCAGTTAACTATAGCACTAAACTGCTCTGTGACTTTTACTCCCACTTCTTGTGTTTTCCAAGACCTTCACAAAAGGAAGACGATTGGTGGAGGGTGAAAGGAACGGACTCTACTATTTGGACTATGCTGCCCCAATTACGGCTCTCTCTAATGGTGTAGATACTCTTCAATGGCACAGTCATTTAGGCCATTTATTTTTACCCAGATTAAAATTTGTATTTCCTTCTTTTAAGTCAGTGTTTAGATTAAATTGTGAAGCGTGTGAGTTAGGGAAGCATCATCGTGCCACTTATCCTCCACGCTTCATCCCTCGTAGTGAGTCCTTGTTTTCTCTTGTTCATTTCGATATTTGGGGTCCTTGCAAAATTAGTAATAGGCATATCTTTTAAAGGATCGAACAAATTCTTAACTACATAAAAGTTTTATTCATGAAATTCTAACTCAATTTTCTCTTCCTATTAAAATTTTTCGATCTAATAATGCTTTAGAATATGTGCAACATGATATATCTAACATTTGTGATTCTCTTGGAATGATTCATCAAACCAATTGTTCATTCACTCCCCAACAAAATGGAGTGGCTGAACGCAAAAATCGTCACCTCTAGGAGATTGCACGCGCTATTTTGATTTAGATGAATGTTCCCAAGAGTTACTAGTGTAATGCGGTTTTGATTTCAAGTCATTTAATTAACCGAATGCCTATGACTTTGCTTTCTGGAAAATCTCCTTTTTCGGTTATTTTTCCCAATAAAGAACCATTTTTAGTTCCACCCAAAATTTTTGGATTTGTGTGTTTTGTTCACATTCCACATCCTTTGGATAAACTTTTCCCCTTATTCTGTAAGTGTATTTTTCTTGGGTACTCACGTACTCAAAAAGGTTTTCGCTGTTATGATCCAGTTCTTCACAAACAATTTATAAATGTGGATGTGACCTTTTTTGAAGACCCTCCTTATTATCCCAGTCAATCTGTGTCTATTAAAAACTGTATTTTGGATGATACTCCTCCTATTCCCTCTTTAGTTCCTTCCACTAGCAGTGTTCCTCTACAGGTTTATCAGCGAAGACATAAGTTGGCAGAACATATTGTGGATAGTACAGTTCCTCTTAAGAACACTAGCAGCTCCCCTTTAGTGGAGCCTGAAGCTAGCCCTACGGATGTTCCTTTTTCATCCTCTCCACCAGCAAATTCTTTTAGTGGAGATCCCACTCCGCCTTCAGATGACTTACCAATTGCTTTGAGGAAAGGTACTCGTACTTGTACTTTACGCTCTAACATTGTTTTTCATGTTTCCAATTTTGTCACTGTCTCTCCTCTCCCTCCTAACTTTTGTTGCCTTGCTTTGTCTATGTTTGCCATTCATATTCCAACCCATCATATTGAGGCTCTTAAAATTCCTAACTAGAACCTCCTAAGAAAAATGTTGTTCGCTGTTGGTGGGTGTATACTGTTAAGTACCACTCTAATGGTACGGTTGAAAGGCTCAAGGCCCACTTGGTGGCTAAAAGCTATACACAAATGTATGGTGTGGATTATTTTGGGACTTTTTCTCCTGTCTAGACTTAATTATGTTCATGTTTTGATCTTTTTAGCTGTGAATTATAATTGGCCTCTTTTTCAACTTGACATCAAAAATGCATTCTTATATGGTGATCTTTATGAAGAAGTTTCTTTTTCTAATGCAGATTGGGCCAGATCCGTCGTTGATCGCCAGTCAACTATAGGTTATTGTACTTTTCTTGGTGGAAATCTCATAACTTAGAAGAGTAAGAAACAGTCACCATTGTCTGATCTTGTGTTAAAGCTAAGTATAGGGCCATGGCCCACACCACTACTGAATTGATGTGGCTTCTTTCATTGTTAGAGGAAATGGGATTTCCCGTTTCTACCCCTATGAAAATATTTTGTGATAATCAGGTAGCCACTTACATTGCTAGTAATCTAGTGTTCCATGAGAGGATGAAGCATATAGGGGTAGACTGTCACTTTGTGCATGATGCAATCAAGAAAAAGCTTATAATGACTCCTTTTGTGAACTCTACTGACCAACTAGCTGATTTGTCACCAAAGCTCTGTTCATACCAAGTTTTCAGTCTATCTGTTGCAAGCTAGGCATAGGAGATTTGTATGCTTCAACTTAAGGGGGTGTGTTGAAGTATATGCAAGTTTGGGCTGTTACTGTTCATGTGAACAGTAAAGGCTGTTTTACTTGTTCACATGAACAGTATTTTCTAGTGATTCTACTCTACTTTCTATTTCTAACGTAGGAGTCTTACTACATAAGTTTTGGGACTCTAGAAATCATAGTTTCTATTTTGGTGATAGTTTTATTTTCAGAACTTTACATTGTAGGAGCTAGAAAGTTACTAAAGCTGTAATTTTTTGTATCTTTTTTTATAGAGGGTAGTTACTTGTCTCTCAAGTTGTATTAGATTCATTAGAAGCTATAAATAAAAGGGCTCTGCGATTCTAGACTCTTTAGCTAGAATCGTAGGCCTCTTCTGTTGCTTCTTAATCTCTCTTCTCTTCTTCTTCTTTTCTCTTTCCTCTGTTCAAGATCAGCTGCTGTTATTATTATTTAAAGCTTGTATTCTAAGTTCTAACAATGACAATCTTCTGTGGGTACAAAGGCATATGTTTCCTCTAAAGGGAGACGAGGATCTCAGCTGAGAATTTGAAGTCAAATGGGATCATATTCGTAATTAAGTCCAGCTAAGAAATCATACACCAAGGATGATTGTAGGCTGCAATCTCATCAGCATTGTTTGGCTGAAAGGTGGTGTAGTGATCAATCCTCTGCCATGCACTAATAATGTTCTAGTATTGAGAGTGATATCTCCTATTTTTTTGCATGAACTTGCTTGTGGAGTTCATAGACTTGAGCCCTGTTTCCAACTACCATATCTTCTGAGCAATAGTCAGAATATTAGCAACAATGTCCAATGGTAAAGAAGTTTGATGTAGTTTACCAAAAAAAAAAAAAAAAAGTTTGATGTAGTTCTGGTTTCATAGACTGAATTAAGAAGGCTATCACCAGAGAGCATGGTTCAAATTTCAGTCAAAATTGACCGAGAACTTGATAAACTCAGTTCTCTAAGAAACTGAGACAAAACATGGTGGAAACAAGACCTGGTATAGCGTGACTTAGAATCGCTCTTCTTGACCAGAAATTGAAATATGGTTTCAAAATACACCTGCCCATTTTGATGATTTTAATTGATGTTTTTCCAAAAACCAAGGATTTCTTCTACTTTTAATGAATCATTATCTCAAATAAACTAGTTTGGAGGAAGACTAGACCACCAAATAAGAAAGGTAACTGTAACCATCTTCTGATACTGTCGTATTGAAGTACATAAGAACTCCTTGTATTTGGCATTGTATGTTTCTAAATTGGTAACTAGTAGTCTAAATTCCAGCAAATAATGGTGACTTGAGTCAAGAATCATATCAATCATCTGCAATGATTTTTTAAGAAAATAGCTCATCCATAGAAGCCTTCAAATGGTGTGTATGCCAAAATTCAAATGAAAAACCATGAATTAGGTGTCGTAACCACATGTCAAAATGGATGGGGGAAATTCCCTAGTTTTGACCGATCTCCACGAGATCTGAGCCAGATCTTGATTTTTGGCTGGTTGAGACCAGCCTCGAAACTGAGAGTTTTTACCATGCCAAAGAGTCATGTACAAGCCATTGATCCTATGCCACTATAAGCTTTCTCGATTTCACAGTAGTGCCAGTCAAGTCCTCAAGACAGTAATAGTAATGCAGGCAAATCCTCACCACATTTCGTAGTTTGACCCATCCAAGATTGTAGGTGGAGAACCAACAGCCAGGTAGTCATGTTTGTCAGGATTTTCAGCTGTAGTGGGAGGTTCAGCTGTTGCAGTAGATTCTGATGTAGTCATCTCCTCTTTGATCAAAATTTACAAGACCAGATTTAAGGTTACAGACCAGTGGTATGTGGGTAACTAGGGCAAAAATTACAACCAGTTTTTGGGTACAACCAGGGCAAAAGAGGAGGAAAATTACAACCTTCAAAAAATTGAACTGTTACTAATAGCAATTCAGAATACAGCCCCAAAACGGTTTTTTTTTTGGGGGGGGGGGGGGAAGAAAAGGAAAATTACAATCAAAAAATTTTGAACTGTTACTAACTACAGCACTAAAAATTGATTGTAAAGGGGTATAACTGCTAAATATACAGCAAGAAGAAAAGGCCCAGACCCGCCACAAGGATAGGTCTCCGAAGAAGAAGATTGTTTAACGAAAATCTTCAGGTACAAAAGGAGAACATGTTCAGGGTAGAATCCGACTTTGGATTTTTCTATCTTTTTAGTTCAAGAGAGAGGAAGAGGGAGGGCAGCAGTTTGGCCCATCGAATTCCCTTAATGCTGCCTCAATAGGGTGAAACAAGGCTGCGGCTAGGGGTTTTGCTGAAAAAAAGACAGCAACATACTTTGTGAATTGTTCCAATCTTCAACACAATTTGAGAAGAACCAGGCAGCTGCAAAGTTTAAAGGGACTAGCCTGCAATTAGGGCTTGAAGATGTTGTAAGCTGAAGAACTATTACTCACAGAAAATTGTGCTTTATCCACAGCCCCCATGGAGTATTTATACTTTATAATCAGTGAGTAACCTAAAGCGATTGTTTCAGGTACGTTGGTTCAATCATAAATAAAAAAAAGTGATATAGAGGATGATGTTTCCCAAATAATTAAAATATGGTGGATGCAGTGGAGAAGTGCGTCCAAAGTCTTGTGTGATCGACATATTCCTTTAAATTCTATAGGAGCGTCGTTCCTCTATTAGAAAGCATCACATAGATAAACTCAATGTAGTAGAAATGAGGATGCTAAGATGGATGAGTGGCAAAACTATGAAGGATAAGATAAGGAATGACCATATTAGAGCTAGTATAAGAGTAGCTCTGACAAGTGACAAGATAGGAGGAAGTCGTTTGAGTTTACACAGCCACATTCAGCAGAGGCTGTAAAATGCCATGGTATGGAGAAGTGCTATAATCTAGATTGAAGGAATTAAAAGAGCTAGGGGGCAGACCTAAGGTAACCTTAAGAGAATGGGTGAGAAAGGATATGCATAGCTTGGGCCTTGTATCTAGCATGGCCTCAAACAGAGCTGATTGAAAGGCAAGAACCCATGTAGCGGACCCCATTTAGTTGGGACAAGGCTTCTTTTTGTTGTTGTTGTAATCAATGGGTAACCTACTCTGAGTAGGAAAAGAAATACAAGTTTGAAAATAAAAAGGAAAAACAGTCTAAACTGAATATGACTTCCTGTACCAACCAAAACCAACTCAAACCATTGAATCCTGAGTGAAATGGGAGAGGAAAACTCCCTCTTAAAATCCAGCGCTAGCGCTAGTCTCAAGAGGGAAGCCTTCTTCCCAAACACCCTTTTAACAAGAAAAAGCCAGCTTCATTTCCACATTCTGAACTTCCTACCCTTCTATCAGGTAATAGAACTAATTCTTTTTGTCAAAGTTAAGCCTTCCCATTGATGTCTAGCAGGAAAGAGAGCCTGTGTAACCCGTCTTTGAGTTTGTCACCTATGTTGTTCTCTCCCCTATAGGTGTTGCCTTATTGTTGTTGTCTCTCAGCTTCCATTCCCAAAATTCTCTCTTAAGTAATGTTTAGCCGGAAGTGAAAACAAGTATAGCTAAGGAAATTATGACACTTGAAAAAAGGGGGATTTGGGACTTGGGAGTTTGGTTGACCTTCTCAGGAGTATAGTTTTAGTGGGATACAAGTAGGTTTATATAATTAAGTACCAATGAAGGTTTTGTGGGAAGGTATGAGTCTCAATTGGTAACCAAGGGGAACAGCCAAGTGTATGGCAATGGTTACCAAGAGACCTTTGCAACTGTGCGCAAACATAATTTGATTAGAGTGCTTCTATCAATAGAAGCCAACAAGGACTGACCCTTGTATCAACAAGATGTGAAGAATGCATCCCTCCAAGTTGACCTTGAGGAAGAAGTGTGTAAGCAGCCCCTTTCTAGCTAAGGAAGGTTTGCTTTCTCAATGAGGCCTTATATGGCCTGAAACAATCTCTAAGAACTTGGTTAAAAAGGTTTAGACAAGCCGTTCTGAAGAATGGATACTACCAAAGTCAAGTTGACCATATTTTGTTCATCAAGAGAGGGAATGTGATAGAGCCCTAGGATCACAGTATTATGCTCTATTGGGAGAGGAATGATTTGCTGAATATCTGGCGAACAACAGTTAGGGAAAGAAATCAAATCTGGTCCTAAGAAGGAGGTTGCTGAATAAAGAATGATTTGCAGAATATTGCAGAATATTTATTACTGAATAAAAGAGATTTGGGGACAGGCAAAATACTGTGAATGATTTGCAGAATATTTACTACTGAATAAGAGAGATTTGGGGACAAGCCGAATATTGCAGAATATTTACTACTGAATAAGAGAGATTTGGGGAGATTAAGGTTGATTAGGGTTATAAATAGGGGTAAGATGTGAGTAGTAGAAAAGGATTATTTATGTGAGTGTTTGAGCAGCTATAGGCTGAGGGGCAGCAATGTGTCGTGGGGGTGACTGGCACCATTGTAACCAGTTTATCATTGTTCATCGTTATTTTATCAATTAAATAATATCAATTTTGCATTCGATTCGTGGGTTCTTATCAAATTGGTATCAGAGCACGTATTGATCCGCGAGAAGCAATGGAAACTGAATTACCCATGTTTTACGGGGAAGGGGATGTGCAGGATTGGCTTCTTGAAGTTTTGTTATTTTGTTGGGAACACCAAATCGATGATGAACATAAATTAGGAGTGGCACTGCAACATTTAAAAGGAGAGGCATTAGCATGGCTTTACCAGAAGAATTGGTCGAACTTCAGTTGGTCAACCTTCAAGGAAGCCCTGAAATTGGATTTCAGTGTTGAGCAAGCAACCGAAGGAGCGGGAGAAGCAGAAAATACCAGTTTGAGCAAGTTAATGGCATCACATTGTATGAACCATCAATAAAGGAACAAATTAAAAGCAGCAAAGGCTAATTTCACAGAGAATGCTTTGAAAAATTTCTGAGCCATCCAGACAAAGGGTGACGGTATTGCAATTAGTAACCATGGCGATGAAGCATTGGTAGAGATTTTAAAAGAGGGTGAAAAAGAGGCCAAAGGGGAAATTGCTGCAAATGATGATATGGCAACCAGTGCTGCTAATCTGCTACAAGTCCTTAATTCATATATTGACATGAAACTCAAGGGAGTAGGAGTTGTGCTTTATATGGATCCATATGTTATTGTTGTTCAGCTGAAGTCGGTTCCAATGGCTATTCCTAGTTTACTCTTTAATTCAGCTGAAATTTCCAACGTTTTTCTTCATTTGGGTTGCTTGGAGTTATGTGGTTATTGGTTCTCAAGGAGGTATGTTGTGCAGAATGTTGAACTAGCATGGTTGTGTGGCAAACATGTAAAGACCAAGCTTCCAATTTTCCATCACCTTGAGGACAAGGTGATTTTCGAGGGGCCAGTAGTGATAGAGCCTTGGGATCACAATATTATGCTATATTGGGAGAGGAATGATTTGTTAAATATCTGGTGAACAACAGTTAGAGAAAGAAATCAGATCTGGTCCTAAGAAGGAGGTTGCTGAATAAAGAATGATTTGCAGAATATTGTAGAATATTTATTACTGAATAAAAGAGATTTGGGGACAGGCAGAATATTGCATAATATTTATTACTGAATGAGAGAGATTTGGGGAGATTAAGGTTGATTAAGGGTTATAAATAGGGGTAAGATGTGAGTAGTAGAAAAGGATTATTACCAACGGGGGTTGGTCCAAGTGGTAAGTAGCTTGGTCCGCTTAAGCAAGGTTCCAGTATCGAAACCTTGTGGATGCAAAAAATCCCTCCTGGGAGACTCACCCACCATAGCCAGGTGTGCGACCCGGGTCGAACACCAGATTAGTCAGGGCAAAGCCTTGGAAATCGGGGTTGGCAAACCAAAAAAAAAAGGATTATTTATGTGAGTGTTTGGGCAGCCGTAGGCTGAGGGGCAGCAATGTGTTGTGGGGGTGACTGGCACCATTGTAACCAGTTTATCATTGTTCATCGTTATTTTATCAATTAAATAAAATCAGTTTTGCATTCGATTCATGGGTTCTTATCACAATGCAACTTTAACTGCTCTCATTGTCATGTTGATGACAATGTAGTCATTACGATGATATAAAACCCAATTTTAGGGTTAGGGTTTCTTGATATGATTCCCTAAAATTGAGGGTTTGCCCAAAATCTTCCAGCAATCAAATGGACAGTATGCTTAAATTTGGGTTGAAGAATTTGGTTCAACATAGAAATATGGGATGTACCAAAGATGCCTAGGAATCCTAGGGTTGGGTATCGAAAGGTCTACGATGAGTTTGGGATGGCAATGGGTTGTGGGATTTGGGTAGCAGAAAATCAAAAGTTTTGTCGGGAAATTTAGGGTTTCAAAATAGAATTGGATTGAGAATGGATCTTTGGGCAAATCTTTCTAGAACGCTTTCTTTCTTTTCTTTCTTTCTTTTCTTTCTTTCTTTTCTTCTTCTCTTTATTTTTCTTTTCTTTCCTTTCTTCTTTTTTCTGGTTTGCCGCCAAGAAGAAGAGAAAGAGACAGGGGCCGAGAGGATTAGAGGGAGGGGTGTCGTAGAAAAGGGGAAGGGTGGGGAGGGCCTAAAGGGAGTTATAAGGGGTAGGGGTAGGGGTGGGGGTAGGGGTAGGGGTAGTGGTGGGGGTAGGGGTAGGGGTGGGGGTAGGGGTAGGGGTAGGGGTAGGGGTGGGGGGGGGGTTAGGGTGTCATGAGATCCTATGGGAGCTGCTGCCAAGGTGCGGCAGAGTAGGCAAGGGGTTTTAGAGCCGCACAGAACAGGGGAGGGCAGGGGAGGGGCTTGCATGGTTGGGGAAGGTTGGTGAAGGGGGTTAGGGGTTGCTGCAATTGAAGGGGAAGGGGTGGGAGAGGTCTGTGATGGTAGGGGAGACAGGGGAATGGGGTGGGGGCTTGTTTACTTACTTGGAACCTTGCTAGAATTCCTCGAAGAAGAGTGCTAGACAGATCGTTGTTGCTGATCTTTGAAAAAGAAACTTGACCTAAAATCTGCCGTGGCCCCCTCACCAAGAACCACAGTCCTCAACTCAATTAACCTTGTTCAAATAATCATACTTAAGAAACTTAAAACAAAGAAAAGGCATATTTATAGCCTACGAAAAGACCCTAAACCTAAGTAGGTTTCATTTTTTTTTTTTTTTTTTGGTAAAAAGTAGGTTTCATTTATAGATTAAGATCCCCTTACACTTAATCTCAACCATTTAAATAAATAATTAAAGACCTAATGGAATCTCCTTGAAACTAGATTCCCCCTAAGACTCAAATACTAAAGGAACTCTTCTTGAAAATAAACTGATAAGAGACTATCTTTAAAGAAGAATCCCAAAGACTCAAGAACTTATTTGCAACTCAAACAAGACTCCCAAGTCCTAACTGATCAAGACTACTCTGAAAAATAAAAAGAGAATTCTGGAGTATAAAATCAGTAACTAATTAGGGCTGGGATGGACCAAACTACCCCTCTAGGGGGTTTGACCAGCCCTAGGTGTGCCACCTTGGAAATAGATGTGTTTGGTATGATTTATGACTCCTATTTCTCATTAAACTGATCTAAGCATAAATCCATAAATAGCTCAAGGGTTCATTATGATTTATCACCATAAATTATCACTTTTTGGTTTATGTGGGTACCATTGATGAACATATGCAAAATTGATACTCAAGTAGGGGTAAAATGGTAAAAATAAAATTAACAAAAATTGGAACATAGGTTTACTTTTCTCTCTTACGACCTCCACCATTCTCCAGACTCTTCTTTTATCTCATACTTAAGAGGTATCAAGTTAGTCAGAACCAATAAAATCAAACCAAATCGACCAAAAACTGATGTGAACCAGCCAAAATGGGGTAAAACATCAAAACCAAACCAATATGAACTTTTTGGATCATGTTTCAGATAGAGATATTGTAATCAAAAGTCAAAACCAAACCTAAACCAGCAAAGTACTAAAACCTTGAAAAGAACATAAAATAGTGATCTTCATGCTTCAAAAAATATTTATATGATAAACTGAAACCAACCCAAAGCCAAACTGATAATACATAATATACTATTCACTAAATCATACCAAAACTACTTTTTATTATATATATGTTATGTCCAGTAGTAATCAAACAATTATTGTAGATTATTCATAAATAGGTCATACCCACAAATAAATATTAACTCTGCTAAAATCATACTTGGCCCAACATTTTGGAATTAAATACCTTGGGACTTTTGAAGTATTTCCTCGGAATTGAGGTATCAAGATCCTAAAAAGGGAACAGTGTATGCCAAATAAAGTTTGTACTTGACCTGTTGAAAGAAACAGGAGGATGCAAACTTGCAAGTTCACCAATTGATCTAAATCACAAGCTTAGTGAAGTCTGTAGGACTCCCTTATAGAACAAGGAAATATCGAAACTGGTTGATAAACTGATCTACCTTTTTTAAATTCAGCCAGACATTACCCACACAGTTGAGAGAGTGAACCCATTTATGTGTGCCCCCAAGTATGGACATGATCTTGATTTTGTATACCGAATCATTAAATACTTGATTTTTTTTTTCAGGAAAAGTTCTCCTACATGACACAATCATTTGAGGAGAAAAGGGTATAAAGATGCAGGCTTGGCTGGTCCAGTTTCAGACAGAATCTAAATCAAGCTACTGTACATTTGGGGCATACTTGAAGGAGTAAGGAACAAATTGAGGTGGCTAGATCTTGTGCTGAAGCTGAGTTTCAGGCCAAGGCACATGAAGTGAACCGCTGTGGTTAGAGAGACTTGCACAAGAGTCAGGATTTGATATTGAGGTGGCTATAAGACTTTATTGTGACAACAAGGCTGCCATCAGTATTCCTCACAACCTAATCCAAAATGATCAAACAAAGCATATTGAAGTGCTAGACATTTTATTAAAGAGGAGTTGAACTGTATTGACATTCACACTCTAATTCTGAAGATGGGTGATCAAGTAGCAAATAACTTCCCAAAGGTCTCCTGCCAAGTCAGTTCAACACTCCCCCCATTTTGTAGGGGAGTGTTAGAAGTGTTAGCTGTTATGTATCAAGGGTACTTTTGATGTAACCCGATCTTAGGGTTAGGGTTTCTTGGATGAATTCACTAAAATTGAGGGTTTGCCCAGAATCTTTCAACCAAACCAGCAAGTAAGATCCAAAGACTACTAGATGATTTTAAGGTAACTTGGAAACCCAGGGGCAAGATTATGGGAAGATTGGAAAAAGGTTAGGGTTATACTAAATTCCCATGGGATACTTTGGATCATCATGGTAGGGTAAGAATTATTTCAAATTAATATGGGGTGAAAAGGATCGATCTAAAATTAATATGAAAAGCTAAATTATCGCAAATCACATGGGTTGGGGTAATTCTTGGATGAAACAATGATAAACGAGATCTTAGGGTTCTGGAAAAGATTTGGTTCAACAAAACTAAAAAGGTTGGTATGGAAAGGATTAGGGTTTTAACATATCCTCGTGGGATGATCTTGAGAAACCCAAAATCAGTATGGGTTGTAACAGAGAAATATAGGATGTGTTAAGGATTACTAGGAAGCCTATAGTTGGGTATGGGAGGGTTTAGGGCTGATGAGAAAGGGATGAATAAGGGGCAGGGATAGTTTCTTGGTAAGTTCTTGGGCAATCTTTCTTGGTCTTTCTCTTTCTTTCATTTTCTTTCTTTTCTTTCTTTCTTCTTTCTTCTCTTTTCTTTTCTTTTCTTTTCTTTTCTTTTCTTTTCTTTTCTTTTATTTTATTTTCTTTTCTTTTCTTTTCTTTCTTCACTTTTCTTTCTTCTCTTTTCTTTTCTTTCTTCACTTTTCTATCTTCTTCTTTCTTTTCTTTTCTTTTCTTTTCTTTCTTCTTCTTTCTTTTCTTTTCTTTTATTTCTTTTCAGATCTGCCGCAAGACTTAGAAAGGGAATGAAAGGGGGCCGAGGGAGAAAAGAAGGGGGGAAGGGGTGCTGCAAGGGTTAGGGGAGGGTTGGGTGCTATCGCAGGGGTAGGGGAGGGGTCCAGGAGGGATCGTAGGGGGTGGGAGGCAGCAAGGGATGCGGCTGCAGGGTTCAGAAGGGGCTAGTGAGGCTTGCGCAAGGAGGGAAGATGGAGAGGGGTTCTTGATTTCTGTACTCACTTGTTTAGGGTTCATTGCTGCTGTATTAGTGAAAGAATGCTGGAGATTGGAAGAAGATGCCAGAAGTTGAAGTCTCGATTGAATTCTTGAAAGCTAGAAACCTTGACAACCTTTGTGGCCCTCTCACAAGGCCAGGATCCAACCTTTTACTAAAATCAGCTTCAATTCATTCAACTCAATCCACCTTTACAATGAAAGAATGGCCTACTTATAGCCTAACATCAAGAAAGAACTTGACCCAAACTGGGAACTAGACTAAGACTCAGCTAGGGAGTAGGGACTTAAGAAAATAACTCGACCAAGGTTTCCTTCATATGTTAGGATACCCTTTACGACTAAGTAACAACCACATAGAATAAAAAAACTCTTCTTCAAATAAAAGATCTAATTATCTCTAAAGAGTCTTACATAAAAGAAAGACTCCTTAAGACACAACAACTCAACTATTAGTTCAAACTAAGACTTTAAAACAAAACAAGACTTTGAAAACTATAACTAAAATTCTGAAATTAAGATTCAGCAGGTAATTAGGGCTAAAAATGAACATTATGCCCCTTTTAGGGCTTTGGCCAGCCCTAGGTGCACCACCTTGGAGTGGCCTTCGGCCCACGGGTGGCTCCTTGTTCACATCAATTTTAGTGACATGTCTGTATTAGAGTGATGCTAAGTTGTAATTTATTTTCATTGTTCTTTTCTTTTACCTCCCTGATGTAACCAAGGAGGATGGAATAGCTCATGGTTCATTCTTTTACCCACAGCAATAATTCTAGGGCTTTAACAATTCTTTCACCCGCAGCAAATGGGCTAGTTTTGGGATGTCTATGGTTTAGGGGAAGTTTGGGTTAACAAAAACCTAGATGCATTGAGAAGGAAATAAAGTTAAGGTTTTAACAAAAATGGATTAGGACTGGGAAAAGGTTCAAATTTTGGGGATTTGGGCTGTGGAAAACTTGCAGCTAGAGGGAGATGAGGTTCTTGATCAATCTTGCTCACTTTCTTGATTTCCTGTCTTTATTCTTTTCTCTGTTTTCTTTCTTTCTTTCTTCTCTTGGTTGTGCAAGATGGGAGGTGGCTGTTTCTTGAATTTCGAAGAGGGAAGGGGGCTGGAACTATTGGCCGAAGGGTCTAAGTAACTTAAAAGAGGTCTAGAAGCTGTATCCTTGGACTGCGGATTGGGACAGCAGGATTCTTGGAGGTTTCTTGCACAGAAATTGAAAAGAGAGAGTGCTGCAGGGTGGATGGAGATGAGGCGAAGGAAGAAGGATTAGAGCTGGGGCTTGGAGAGGGGTTTAACCTACTTGTCCACTGGTTCTTGCTGTGAAAGAAAGCTGGGATCACTTGCTGGAATCACAGGACAGAATGTAAGCTTCAAGAAAGAGCTTCTTGGACAACCACAGGGTTCCCCCTCAAAAGGAACCTATTCAATACCTCATTAGCTGTAAAAATTCTCGGATATTTATATTGATCAAAGCTGACTTGTTACAGCAGTGAGCTTTGAATTTATAGCCATTACATAAAAACTCCAAATAAGACTCAATCTAGGAGACCCAAATCTATGGGTTATTCTTGGACTCCTAATTAGTCTCTACACCAACTAACTGAAATTAAAGCGCAATCAGGATTCTTAAATTAAGAATCCAACTAAAGAAATAAACAAATAAAACTAGAAGACAAGTACAAAAATACCCCTAGGTCCGCTGGGCCCTCTTGCAGCTTTTGTTGGGAACCTGTTTGCTGATCACTCCCCAAGGAAGCCTTATGTAATTCTAAGATTTCTAAGTTGAATTAAATAAGTAAATGAGGCACTCAGTCGATTCATGATTTTCTCTCCAACTAGACAGCTTCTCTTCTATCCTCTGCTCTCTTCATCTTCTTCTTCAAGCTCTTTGCCGATAGTTCAATCTCTCAGTTTCTAACTGGTTGGGGATTGTGGGGTCTATGACTGTTGATGCTTTCCTTTTTTTTACCTATACATTTACTCCTCTTACCTGAGCTATACAACTCTCTTACAATAACAGAAATCAATTGCCTAATTAAAGCAACCAAAAAAGATATATATATCAGCTTAATCCAGCAACTAAAAGCAGAGAATCCTGATATCCTTTCTCCATTACACAGGTATGCGCATGCTTAGGGGGGAACCCAGAGAACTGCAAAAAGGCTAGAGCATTTGCATTATTTAATATGTAGCAGAATAACCAAGAAATGGATAATATTAACAGAGAAAATAAGGGAAACAGCACATCTCCATGCAGATAGTGGCATACTCACAGCTTTGGAGCATAGACCATGATACTTCCACCTGATCCACCTCCCCCTTGTAGTCCTCCTTCACCTCCTTCTGCAATCACATATCCATTAAGATCAAGTACATCCTTTGCTTGAAGCATGACTCTTCCTCCGCCATTCCCACCAAATTGTACTTCAGCAGATTTACTTCCACCCTTACTCCCATAATACCATGGCTCAGACAAAGAAGACCAACCATAAACATCACCACCCCAAATATTTTTCTTATTATTTTTCAGGCAGGAAGCACCTCGGCCCCCATGCCCTCCACCAGCTCCATCAAGGCCAATTGGTGTACCACTAGTTTGAGAAGGTGGTGGTCCACCCAAGGATGTCGTGTTTATGGACGAACAGTGATGAAGACTCAAATTGGTGGCAGATACAATTACAGAACCAGCAATAACAGCTGCATGCTGACCAATTTTAATATAGCCACTTACATTGAAACTGATTGAACAGCCTTCGGTAGGACATACAATTGAAACATGAGGGAGTACTTCCAAATTTCCTGTCCCAGTTACATTAAGATCACCATCTAAATGCAAGTCTGAATTTAACAGGCATGTAGTTCTCAATGAGCCAATGCCTTTCAGGTCCTTACAGGATACCAAATTATTCCATGAGGCAGGAGAATCTCCTGGTATAAGCAAGCCAGAGCGGCTACTTTCATCTTCATTCCATGGAAATGACCCATAATGATTCTGGAACTGTGTTCCTGATTCAAGAATCTTGCTCAAACAATGCCTGGAACTTAGAAAAAGAAATGACATGAAAAAGAATGCCAACAGAATGCACTGACAGAAGCACCCATTGTTCAGCGTCCGATGCATCACCGTTCAAAGGAACATCAAAATACCAGAAAGCAAACTATTTCTTCTGCAGTCATATAGAACACATACTGATATTAGAAGCCACAGTGACTTGATAATTATGTATCAAGCATGTATATACCACACAGTTAAGTAGCTTCAAACCATCCTCCTTCCTAGAATCTCTTTGATGCTCTGCTAATCATTGCCTCTCCCACAATGTCTGTATACAAAAGCACAACTTGAGCTGATAACAAAATAACAAGAGGGAATGGAAAAAAATGATGTGATCAAAGTACCAAACCTGCAACAGCAAAACTAAGGGATCACTAAGGCATGTGAATTATTGTACCATCGAAACGTGAGAATAAAGTTAATGCACAATTTTTTGGTATTACTGGACAAACCACACTATTCATCAAGGAAACAACAAGAGGAGGCCTTACATCAGCCAGCCATGAAAACCTGATGTACAAATGGAAAAAAGAAAACATTCTTATAGTACTCAGACAAAGGGTTGTATCTACCAGCTAATTCAAGGCATGAAGAGGGGAAATGTTTCAAACAAGTCATGAAAGTGAATGAGTATACTGAGGTGTCTGGTGAGGATTTGGCAAGACAAATATTGAGAAGTGTGGAGACTTGATAAGCATGCATTTATCATTATTTATTTGATTTAATTTTCCATATTTATTTAATTAAAAAAGAGCTAATTGATTATTTTGTGTATTTTTTAGGGAAAATGTGATTTTGGTTGTTAGAGATAATATGGATCAAAGTTGGCAAATATATTAGATATTGGTGGATTTTAAATCATGGCATTCAATCTTGCTGCCCAAGATATCATGAAAAGTGAGATCTTAGCCAAATTGGAAACAGGTGGAGGTCTAAGGAACAAAATTGGTCATAAATCTGAAAATCATGTAAACAGACCCACCTTCAGTATTTTGGGCATATCTTTCTCGTATAAGCTCGGATTGCTGTGATTCAAGATGCTATGGAACGATATCGAAAATATCTACAACTTTCTAGTTTTGAGTTTTTCCAAAATCCGGACGAATAAAGGTGGAAAATCGATGAGTAAAGAGAGGGGATTCATTGTGTGCAGGAGACATAAAAGAAAAGCCAGCCACAGAGAAGAGGAGAAGACGGCGAACACGGATCTTGGCTCTTATCTCTCTCATTGCTCAAGAAGAATACCACATCTCTCTCTCTATGTTTCATCTTTATTTGTTTTATGAACTTTGTGATAATGAGTAGCTAGTTCAATTTCTTTGGGATGTAAATAAACCATGCTTATTTCATTAATTTGATTGTCTATATCTTCTAGTTGATTGTGTTTGAGTTTGGCCAAAGATGTTCTATAGCTCAGCAAACTAAGCGTGCCAAGCTTCAGCGAAGGACGATAGTCTTGCGAAGATAGGGCATATCTAGGAAGACCATCCTTAATTTGCTTTGAAGTGTAAAGTTATATCGGTTAGGGAAAAGCATTGGGGATTCGAAATCCCAAAGATCTTCACGTATTCATAGTTAAAGTTTTTGCATTAATTAATAGATTTAATTTAAATTTAGTTTTGTTGAATTCAATCTTAGTAACTTAGCATTTTAGTTCCCCATAGTTCGACCCCATACTTTCTGCTAGCTAGATTAATATAGGATTTTATTTTTGATTGGTTAGTGACACGATCAAGACTGAAGTTTCCAATGTGCTTTTTTCTTTTGTAAGTCACAGGTGGATCACTTTGACAAAACCCAAATCTCCTAGGAGCTTTAACAGTTAAGAGCTTCTAAGTGTACATAGTCCAAAACACCTTCAAAGAAGACCTATTTATTTGGGGTGGATTGTTAACTTGTAAATATTTGAAAGAACCTGAGGAGAGCAAGTTAGTGACACACAAGTCATAATAGTGAATGAGTCTACTGAGGTGTCTGGTGAGGATTTGGCAAGACAAATATTGAGAAGTGTGGAGACTGAAGTTTCCAATGTGCTTTTTTCTTTTGTAAGTCACAGGTGGGTCACTTGTGACAAAACCCAAATCTCCTAGGAGCTTTAACAGTTAGGCTGCGTTTGTTTGCTGGAAAAAAAGGGGTGGGAAAGTTGTACTTGTGGGTCCCATATGTTAGTGGGGTGGGAAACAGGATAGTAAAGTGTGGAAAAGTAATGGATAAATACACTTTTCCAATTTCAATACTTGTTTGGTTGGATGGGGTGAGGACTTTTCCATTTTCAATACTTGTTTGGTTGGATGGGGTGGGATTGTAAAAGTAATTTATCATTATTTTTTTTTTTTTTTCTTCCAATAAACATGATCTTCGGTGTGCCCGACGACCACGAAGCCCTGGAGTTGGGAGGAAGGATGGCGGAGCATCAAGGTGAAGGTCACTGTGGTACGTTTCAAGGAAGAGCAAGGGGCGGCGACTACCGGAATATCCAGAGGTGAAGGTCTCTCTTTCTCCTCTGCGCGCTCTCTCTCTCTCCTCTGCGATTTCTCTCTCTGCTCTGCTCTGCGCTCTCTGTTTCTCTCTCTCCTCTGCGCTTTCTCTCTTCCTCTCTCTGCTATGCGCTCTCTTTCCTCTCTCTGCTATGCGCTCTCTTTCCTCTCTCTGCTATGCGCTCTCTTTCTCTCTCTCCTCTGCGCTTTCTCTCTTCCTCTCTCTGCTCTGCGCTCTCTTTCTCTCTCTCCTCTACGCTCTCTTTCTCTCTGCTCTGCGTTCCCTCTCTCTCTGCTCAGCCTCTGTCTCTGCCGCCGGCCACTTCCTCCACCATCTTCTATCTTCACCGAAGCTCCCGCCAAAGTTGCGATCTCCCCGCCAGTCTGCACAACTCTCCCTCATTTTTCCCTCAAAACCCCATCAAAATCGTGGGGTTTTGAGAGGGCCTGGGGTGGGAAAAATGTGTCCCGACAGGGATTCCACGGTGGCCAAAGTTGTCGCCTGAGTTTCCCACCCCAGGCAACCAAACAGGTAAATTTTTGGAATTTTGTGGTAATCCAGTACAACTTTCCCACCCCTTTAATCCCACCCCACTTTAACCCTGCAAACAAATGTAGCCTTAAGAGCTTCTAAGTGCACATAGTCCAAAACACCTTCAAAGAAGACCTATTTATTTGGGGTGGCTTGTTAACTTGTAAATATTTGAAAGAACCTAAGAAGAGGAAGTTAGTGAGTTACTAATCAGATATAATGCACATGATAGCAAATCTGCAAACAAAACTCCCTCCACAGCTTGAGCAGATGCTGAAACCATTGATATGATCTGTTTCTTAACCAGGAACCTCACCTAAATTTTTACACACTTTACTATCTGATCGGTTATAATTAGAATTATCATTGTTCACAAAAAGATCAAACTATCTGAGAACTAAACCACTTTAAACTATGTCTGGAAGTCAATATAGTGAAACTACCTTGTCTTCTTCATCAGAGAAAATATAGGCCTCTTCAACACCCCCCCCCCCCTCTAATCTTAGAGACTAGGGTTTCACAGAGGTATTCCAGTTGAACAAGATGAGAAAAATGCATACATTAAACCAGGATTTTAGACAACTTTGTATGCGTATAGTCTTGGACATCATCCCATGGCCCAACTTGAGGCAGCCTAGAACAGAGAAAAGTGCAAAGTAAACTGGGAATCTATAATTTAAGAATCCAAGGTTGACTACCATGCACAGTTCAGAGAGGATGTTTATACCATATGGTATTTTAGGACCTCTACATTTTCTGCCTCTCTAACTCAATTGTTGGATACCAAATAAAACAGATAGACCTCCTCCAATCCTAAATGCTGTTGGCTATCCATAAATCCATAATTCATTCATTGCAACACCGCAAGTTGTAACCAACTGGACTCTGCTCCTTCTAAGCTTTTTGGCTCAGCAGTTAAACAATGAGAATAAGAGACTACACTACCTATATCCAGCAAAGCCTTATTATTTTAAATTTTCGATACAAGTTCTTACGTATTAAAATTTAAAAAGTTTCAAAAAAATGCGACACTTGCATGCATCCAACAACCACGAAAATAAAAGAATGCAATTAAATCCACATTTTTTCCCCAACAAGAACAGCCCAAGATCCACTTCCAAGTTTACGTTCTTTTTAAAGCAAGAATCAAACATCGCAGGATCGGAACACAAAGATAAATAATCAAACTCATAAAGTCTCCAAGAAAAGCTACAGACAAGAAATCTGAAGACGAAATGCAACGAAACGCAACGAAATTCAAATTAAAAACCGGAAAAGTAAATAGGACAAAAGAAGAAAACATACAATTCAATTTCGAGATCTCCAGGAATCCGCTTAGATTGTCCACCTGAATCTGATAAGCTCTTTGTCGATCACCCTCTTTTCCTTTGTTATTAATTATGATTCTTCCACTTCTTCAGTCCAAACTGACGAAAACACCCAACACAGTCACCTTTCTCCTTTTCTTATATTATTATTATCATATATTCGTTCTTTCTGTTTGAACCCTTTCACTCTTACGCACACACACTCTTTCTCTTCTCTCTCTAGATCTGCTTTTGCCTTTTAGTTTTCCTTCATTCATGCGGAAAGTGTCGATAAGTCCAACTACTGCTTCGCTGGTCTCTGCTCCGGCGCTCCAAAATGCTTTTCTCTTGATATACTTCCTACGGTGATGATTACATCATCTCTGCAATATACTGATTTAGTGGTTAATGATCGATCTTAAAACTAAAAATGAGATTAACGTTCGACCGCTGAGGATTAGCATATTTATTGAAGTGATATGATTAAAAAATATATATATGAAAATATAAAATGAAGAAAAGAAGATGTCACCGTCGGGTTACAACAATGTGCTTCCTTTAAACGATTTCCGACCTCACAATAGTGGTGAATCACTCTTAAATATTAAAAAAAATTAGAGAAAATTCGATAGATTTATGTGAACCCCCTCTTACTGTGTAGTTTAAAAACATCAGGAGTATGTTATTCTTGGGGAAAAATCGTCGTGCACACTTACGTTGTGACACGTGGAAGCGGACGGCTGAGATTAAGAGGGCAATTTCAAATGGAAAAAACCCACTTTAAGACCCATTTAGTTTATTCTTTTGAGTGAATAACCCATCCAGTTTATGACCCACCATTTTCACAAACCCTGACGCAGTTTTCCTTCGTCTCCGACGATGGCAAGGGGTTTTGGAAGTGCTTCATGTTGTATAGTCTTAGTCTCACATCTAGTAGACGTGGGAGTTGTTATCCCACATCGAAAAGAAGTGTGAGTTTGTTGAGAATTTTAGTCCCAGTTCGAGTAGATGTGGGAGAAGATAGGATTGGGAGAGACTATAAAAGGATGCCTCTCCCTCCACATGTAATTCATCACAAAATCTTCCCTCTTGTATATTTATTTATCTATAGTGGAGTTTTCTCTCTTGCCCGTGGTTTTTTCCTTTTAAGGGTTTTCCACGTAAATTCTTGTGTTCTTCTTTTCTCTTATTTGTTGATTGTTCTATTCGGTGGGTTTTTCGTAACCCAATAGTGGTATCAGAGCAAGGTTTTGTTTTCATCCTACAGAGGTGCTGCAGAAATTTTTTGAAGTCGCTATTCATGTATTTATTTTCTTTTTTGGTATCCTAGAAAGGTATATTGGGTGATTAAGTGCATGTGTAGGAAAATTCTGTCTAAGGAGTCTGATATTTAAGCGGACATGTTGTGTCCCTCCAGTCTTTCCTGTAAATTTTCCTAGTGTACTTTGGTTCAACAATATACCAGTTGGAGGTAACCTGAGGAGATACTTTTCACGTGAAATAGTGGGAGTTATTCTGTAGTCAAAAACAGTTCGTGATAAAAGCAATGGCAGCAAAGATCGACATCGGCAAGTTTGACGGCACGAAATTCTCATTATGGAAAATGAAGATGAAGGCATTATTGATAAAAGATAATTGCCTGGAAGCCATCAGCGTTCAGCCGACGAGTTCACCAGATAACGAAAAGTGGAACAGAATAGATGAGATGGCCATTTCCAATTTGAATCTAGCATTATCTGATGATATTTTAGCAGGAATAGAAGAGAAGAAAACTGCTAAGGAGGTTTGGGATCACATCATCAAATTGTATGAAGCCAAATCACTTCACAACAAAATCTTCTTGAAGAGAAAGTTGTATATCTTACGGATGGCAGAATCTACATCAGTTACAGAGCACTTACATACTCTGATTTCATTATGTTCTCAACTTTCAACGTTGGGACATAATGTTTCACCACAGGAACGTGCTGAAATTCTACTCCAAAGTCTTCCAAATTCATATGACCCAGTCATTATCAATTTAACCAGTAATATCCTCTATGATTATCTAGTATTTGATGATGTCGCTGCTACGATTCTTGAAGAAGAAAGTAGACGAAAAGGCAGGGAAGATAGACAAGCAAGCTCACAACAAGCAGAAGCTCTGTCTATGACTTGAGGAAGGTCAACGGAACGTGATTCCAGTGGGAGTCACAATCAAGGGAGGTCAAAATCCAGGGGTAAGAAGAATTTCAAGTGCTATATTTATGGCAGAAGGAGACACTTCAAAAATGAGTGTTGATTCAAAAAGGGTGTAGATAAGGCAGAAACATCTCAAGGGTGCATTACTGAAGGAGAGATTCTTTACAGCGAAGCAGCAACGGTATCCAAGGATAGATTGGTGCTCACTAATGCTTGGATCTTGGATTCTGGAGCAACATGGCACAAGACCTCTCTCAGAAATTGGTTTCACACTCAGGAACCTATCTCTACAGGGTCTGTGTACATGAGAAATGATCATGCCTTGGAGATTGCTGGAGTTGGCACCATCAAGTTGAAGATGAACGATGGTATGATACACACTATTCAAAATGTGCGACATGTGAAGGGCTTAAAGAAGAATATAGTGTCTTTGGGACAATTAGATGAAATTAGGTGTAAGACACGCATCCAAAATGGAATGATGAGGATCGTCAAAAGGAGCGCTAATTGTAATGAAGGCTAAAAGAAGCGCTGCAAATTTGTACAAACTAATGGGAGAAACGTGTCTGGAGGTAGAAGCATCAATTGCATCAACCGGTATTGCAGAAGAGATGACAAAAGTGTGGCATCGAAAATTGACCCACATGTCAGAGCAAGGGTTGAAGGTTCTCGCAAAACAGAAATTACTCCCAGGTCTCACAAAGGTTTCATTACACATTGTACAACATCATATTCATATTATGAAGGATGCTAAACCTTCTAGAGAACCTCATCGTATGATGAGGATTTTTCTCTTACATGGTGAAGGTTTTTTTTTTTTTTTTTTTTTTTTTTTTGAAGTCTTTAGAGATGATTTTTCTATTCATGGTTTTTCTTATTTAAAGTGCCTTCCCCATCTTACATTGATATAAAAGATTTCTAAAGAAAAGACTAAAGCTTCTCATGATAAGCACATCCTGACTAAAAGGTATACCCCTCCTTTGCATCATTTTTTTTTTCTTTCTTTCTCTTTTCATGCATGCATTGAGGACATTGCATTACTTAAGTGTGGGGGGGGGGGTGAGGGAATTGTCACATCCCTCCAGCCAGTACCCTAACCGCGATACCCAGAGGTGTGATCCACAGTCCTAAAGACAAGTTCAAGGCGATCATATACCCATATAGCACAATAATATAATCAAAAGCAAAGAACAATCACTGTTTAACTATTATTAATGAAATAAAGCAAGAATATTCTCAGAATAATTCTCAAATAATATCAGAGTGCGGAATAAAATGATACCAATCAAAGAAATAATTGTAGAGTATAGCGAAAAATAACTTTACAGATCAATGCGGAAGGTAGATTAGATCTAATATATTACAACCGAATAAACTAAAGAAATGAAGAAGTCTAAGAATCAAATGCCTAACCACAAATCTCCTTAAAATCTAATAAAGTATGATGGAACTCAAAGACTTCAATATCCAAATGCGGACGCTCCAACTCCAGAATATGACTGATCCTGATATGCACCATCGTCACACAGGGAATCTTCACCGTTATCTTCGTAACCACCAACACATTGCACACAATACCGGTCACTCACCATGGCTTTGTAGTCTTGGGTTTCAAAGTCATTTGTACCTGCAACAGGGTCTAACAAACATGTGAAGTCCAGCCCTAAACCTAGCCTGGACACCTTGTCTGTTTTAGGATAAAGAAGTGACTTGTGGATATTAGACCTATAAGTGGGACCCAGACTTCAGTGTGGATAGGTTTAGAAGGCCCTAAAAAGTCAATTCAAACCTTTCCCTAAGTCGGTTTTTGGCCCAAGTGTTGGATCTAACCCTGGAGACCATATGTGAAATCCAGCCCTAGCCTAACCCTAACCTGGACCCGGAATCCTTGATGTTTGTAGGTCCGAAGACCCGAAGTGGAGGAAGGAGAGATCTGTGGACCCTCTCGGTTGAAGGCATGGTTTTTGATTCTGAATCCATGGACGTTGACGATGCTACCCCTTACTTGGATGCATTGTCAGTGTTTGATAAGAAGCTGCACCTGGAAGAGGGAGAGATTAGTTGACGTACCTAATGCACTTCTGGACATGGTTCAAAGGTAATTCTCTGACTTAGACTAGTTGATTAATTTGTAGGAGAAAGCCCAATTGAATTTCAGTTGATCTGGCCTTCCATTTCCCTTATCTAAGTTGCTATCCTTGCTTGGTCGACTAGGCCAGTCGACCAGCAAATTATTAAATACGAAAATATTGATTTTCTTGATTATTCTATGCCTACTTACAGGAACCTCGTAATTAGAACCCTATTCTATTGCTGAGACTTCCTAAGAACGTGGAAAGAGCCTCCTAAGACCTCTCCTTGGTAGTGGTGAAGTATTCTTGCAATAATCATTGTCTCTCTCTTATAATCTCTTCTCCAAGGTATGTATTCTCTCACTCTCTTTCTAATCTACTCTCACCTATTCTCTTTCTTGCTGTTGAGAGTATGAAAATGGTGCTGCAACCTTGCAACCACCCCTTTATGTGTTCTCTCCTTGCATTTGTATAAACCCCTCTCATCCTATCAATGCTATGCTCCCTATTTTGATTCTCAACCTTACATTCTCTTGATTCTCTTCATAGAAACATGATTTCATCTCCTAAACTGATTTCTACAGTATGCTAAGTCTAATTTCATGTTAGTAATTGATTCTAATCTATTGCTTATCATTCCCTTAATTAATTCCCTAATGAACCTTGCAATTGCAATTAATTTCATTGAAGAACATGATGTTTAGCATTTAGAATAAGGGTTTCAAATTGGGGATTCTTAATTAGACCATTGATTGATGCTAAATCTTTGCTCGATAGTCTTCATTTACTGTTCCTAACATTCCCTCCAAATTTCGGAGTGATCCGAGTCCCAGAAGATAGGTTTCGAACCAAAAACCTCAATTCAGCCCCGACACTGTTCACTTGCAGCCAGTCGACCAGCTGAACACAATTTTGCTGCATTTGCCCAATTTGATCTGTTTGACCTCCGATTTGCTTGATTCTTCTTCTAATATTGCATCTATGATTGTCTAGGGTGCAAGTACTAAACTTGGGACCATTCTAATTGATCTTTGGATTATCTTCAATTCGATTTAAAGTAAGGACGGCTATTATCATAATTACATAGATTATGTGAATCTTGCCGCTATGTTGAAAACTTAGTAGATTTACATCTTTTGTTGTATTCTAAACATCATATGACTGTTGCATGTACTTCAAGATAGTAGTACCATGTTTATATATTCTTTTGCTATCATGATTATTCATTCTTGTTAATTACATATGTGATATATCTTTCTATATGATGAAATATCATTTAAGTATGATTTGGAATTGGGGAATGTCATTTTGACATTTCTTACCTTGGACATCGGAGGGAATAGTATGGGATGTTTCTGATGATGCCCATTGACGCTTTCTCGGATTATTGGATTTCATACATAGGATTTGTCTAGTGGTGTTGGGCTAGAATGTCCATGTTGTGTCAGACCCGAATCGGAAGGGTATTGAGATCTAACGAACCGTGGTAGTAATGCGGATTTGCGGGCGCTCAAGACTAGTAACCAATCTGTGAGGGGACATAGATCACATTGCAGATACTCATTGGAGGCCATTTATTGGTAGGGTTGCAAATAGCTAGACTTGGGCACATGGGTGCTTGAGACCGGTGAAATGATTCGTGAGAGGACGTGAGAGCTTCCCGCCTATTATTTGTGAATGACCAATAGGGTTGATGAGTCCGTAGTCCGAGTTGGTTGTAGCCATAGGATACGTGACTCTACTGTGAAGGATACAAAACTGAGATGGTTGTAGCCATAGGGGAAGTATCTGTGATCGACTTGATATGATTGAGTAGATGACTTGCATTGGGCTAGGCTTTACCGTGACATGCGCCATTACTTAACCAAATGGTGATGTGAGAGAGCGGTGACTTAAACCCCAGTCATGGATTGTCCCGAGGGATGTAGGACCCATTACCAATCAGAGTTTAGTGACTGGACCTACCCAAGAAAGTATGGTGCTATGACTTAAAGCATGTTTACCATAGAGACTAGCATACATAGAGTTAGATTCATACATGCATCGTCTGTTTCATATCATCTTGCATCATGTTATGTTTTGTATCATGTATCTATGTTATTGTGGAATAACTTGCCTTGTTGAGTTCTTTTGAGCTCACTCATTTTTGTGCAAATGTTTTGTTAGACTATTGCATAGGCACCGAAGAACTGGATGGCCAATTCTATGAAGCGCCCTTTGATGAGTCACACTACCATCAAGGTGCTGGCAACCACGAAGACTACGGTGAAGATCCCTCATTGGATTATGCTTCATACCAGGACTAGATCTTCTCGGGAGCGGATTCAGCTATGTCTAGTGTCTCTTGCTTATGTCTTTGAGGATATTTTGTATAAGACTGAGGAAACATTAGTTTAGATATTTATCCCTTTAGGAGACTTGGATTATAACCCCTTAATTGTGATTCGAACTACTTTCCGCTGCGATTCAGGGAGTGATTTACACTCAGTCTCTACACTCTGATTATTTTTATGATTGGGTATCATTTACTTTCGCACTCTGATTATATTGTCTTTTTATCCTTATTTTAATCTCATTGTTTATATGACATTACATTGATTATATTTGTTCATGATTATGTTATCATGTATGTGGGAGGCATGGTTCCTCGATACTCGATCTTTGGGGCTGTGGATCACATACCCGGGTATGCCTGGTAAGGTACCGACTGGGTGGATGTGATAGAGTGGTATCAGAGATATCCAAAAGTGACTCAAGTATTCTTAGATGTGAATAATGTATAACTCAGACTAGAAACTTAATTAATGAAGCATAAGTTGTTTGTTGGATAATACACCATAATTATGATTTAACAAACATCACTTAATGCAATAAAAGGAAAGTGCATAATACACAATAATAAAGTGAAACAAAGTGAACTTCATTAAGTTAAGAAAGTTTTACAACGAGTTACATCTGAAAAGCATAAAATGAAATCCTAGTACAATCTATCTATCTAGGAGATCGTCTCTAATATCTAAGTGCGCTGACATCATTTGAAATATGAGTCTGTCTCGACTGCATCTATACCTGTCTTAACTCCATCCTCTCATGCATACCGAACATCTGCTCTTGCCTAACCTCCATCCTCTCCAGCATGGAAGTCATGGAAAGCATCTGAGCATACAATTCTGGTGTCTCAGGAGCTGCATGTGATGGACCTCCGACCTTGAAGTGTGGTGTAGGAATCCCATGATCATCCGGACCAGCATCCCGCATCTCTGTGTCATCCTCAGCATGATCATTTGTATCTGGATCAGCCTGCCCCTCATCCACTGGGACAGCCTCATCCTCGTACTTTGACTCTGACTCATACTTTGGACCTGGTGATCTCTCAGCACGATCTAGCTGCATCAGTCCAATGGTCCTCGTGCCAATAGGATACCCCATGTCTCTAGTCATCATCTCCTCGTCATTCAGTCTCACCCCGAAGTACCTGAAGATGAGTGTCAGTAGCTGCCCAAAGCAAAGATTCCTAGTACTTGGATGCTTGACGATCTCGATCATGACATTCTGTATAATGTAGGCCAAATCTATCTCGAATCCCATATAAATCCGATAAATGACCAAGGCATCCATCACTGACACCTTATGATGATTTCCTGCCCTCGGTATAATGTTCCTACCCACGATTCGGCCGATAACCCTAGCCGAAGGAGTCATTTCACCACTGATCCATGGACGATAGCAACGATCATCATTCCTAAGTGTAGCACAAATCTCTCGAAGCTCAAAAGGAAGTAGATGTCTGCCTAACCCCTCACCTACGGGTATCCATACACATGCATGCGGGTAATTAGGTACCCCGAAGATCTCCGCAAGTGTGCGTGTAGTGAATCTGATCTGTGTCCCTCTAATCTAACTCTCTACCACCAACTGAAGTTGACCTCCTTCCAGACCCTCCTCGAACGATGTCAGATTGCTGTAGAATTGTCGTACTAACTCTAGATACATTGGTAGATCCTCTGTAAATAAGTGTCCATCGCATCGTGTCAAATCTCTGTCTAATCCTGAATGTCCTCAACTCTCGTAACTGTAGTAACTGCCCGTACTCAATACGGTAATGTCCAAAGTATACCTCATAAAGAAACTCTGCCAGTGGTGTAACAAAGCGGTGTCGATCTATAACCTCTGCTCGTGGCTGCACTGGAACCTGACCTCTATCTCTCCTAGCACCTATTAGGCGACCTCATCCCCAACCTCATCCTCGTCCCTGCATAGTGTCTATATCTGTAGAGAAGATGAAAGAAGTCAAATGTTAGAGAATTACCAAACAAATTCAGCAAGAAGGGCATTTCGTAATTTTTTGGAAATTTTTTATTTTGGCGGAATTTCGATTTAAACATATTAGCATGTGCATAATACTTGGAATATCATGCTTATGATGTTTATTTGAAGAAAACCCATTGAAATTGCGGACTAAAGCCAAAAATTCAGCAAGCTAGAAAGGGGGATTTTTGCATTTAGGTCAAAAATTGGATTTTTGAAAATATTGGAATTGATTGAAACAAATTGCATGAGTACATCTAGCATATCATTTCTATCATGTAGCAACTGATTTGGTGTTAAAATTCCTAGCGGTTTGAGAGTATCGAATTTTTACTAAATTGGGGATTTTCAGTTGCGTTAGCGAAAGCAAAAATGTGTTGGTGTTTACACTTGATGTTTAAGGTTCGTTTTTGCAAGGAAACTATGGGAATATGTTGCAAAGCATGCAAAAACATGTTTCTAACCTAGAACAACAAGTATAACATGTTATTTTAAGAAATCTAAATGAAGAACCCAACTTGAGAAGAAAATGAATAGTATTTACCTTGCTTTGATGTTCAATGTATGTTGTATTGATGTTGTTGAAGCTTTAAACCACTTGGAATCTCTTTGAAAACCCTTGCAAGATTGTTCTCCAGAGCCCTCTCTCAAGAGAAATGAGTTAGAAATGAGAAATGAAGTGGGATTTGAGGTTAAAAGCTGATTCTTCGTATGCTGTGTTGCTTGGTCGACTGACTAGTCAACCAGCTGAACATTGAAGCTAGAATGCTGGTTTTTTGTGGAATTTTTGGATTTTTGACCAATGTTTGATTGTTTGCTTACTATATTGATGATTCTAAGTATGATTTAAGCATTCTAATCCTATGGTCAAGCGGTTGTTGACAAATCTTCGAATCTCAGTGTTGTTATCTTTTGGTTTTGCAAAATGGTTGTCGTAAGAAATTGTCTCGTTAGTTTCGAAAACACCGGCAACGAAGAAGTGCCTGCTAGTGGTTCTGACCAGCAGACTCAGGAGAATAGTCATACCACCAATGACATTCCTGGTGCTCCAGAATATTAGAAGCTTCGAAACATTGCCAACGTCATGAGTAAGATGCAGTAGCAGGCCAATCAGTTTAACCAAATGATGTTTGGCTTCATGACACTCCATAATGAGAATCGCACTGGCGCGCATGGGAACCCTAATGCCGCAGCCCTATATGCGGATAGGTTTACTGAGACTCCACATACTTGGTTGATGGAAAGCTTCTTGAAGTTGCAAGTGCCTTCGTTCACTGGTGTCACAAAGGATACTCTTTTTCCCAACAAATGGCTGCGGGAATTAGAGAAAGCCTTCAAGAATTTGCAATGTTCGGATGCTAAAAAAGTTCTATTTGCCAGGCAGAAGCTTCATCACGAAGTTGATGCATGGTGGACTTCCACCCGGCCTATTCTTGAGGATCTGGATGACGGTGTTGTCTCATGGGATTTGTTCAAGGAGGCCTTTTGTAATAACTATTTCCCCGAGGCAGTGAAGGACGCCAAGGAAGCTAAGTTCATGGCACTTGTGCAAGGTTCGATGTCTGTGCTAGACTACCAGCAGAAGTTGGAAGAGAGCTCTTTTTCTTCGCCCCTGATTCTATCAAGCCTGATAATGCTAAGGTGAAGAAGTTATTTAAAGGTCTGAGGCCTGCGATCAAGGCATATCTATCTCACTGTTCTCCCTCCTGAGAGCTATGCCCAGGTTGTGCAGAATTCGAAGAAGCTTGAGGAGACCGAGAAAGAGAGTGCCTGTGTTCAAAGGCCTTGGCAGCCGAGGAACCCTGCCTTTGTTGACCGCACTGAGTGTCGTTTTGTCAGACCTACACCCTATCCTGCTCCTGCCTTTCAGCCAAGGAGTGTTGGTCAAAGTTCCGATTTTGCTCATGTGGGCCAACATAGTCAGTCTAGTGGAGTTAGAACTGCAGGAGTTGTGTAACCTTCTCGGTCTGGGATTGTAAATCCTACACCCTTGTATCAAAGACCTCCTGCTGTAGCGACTCTGGTTGGATCAAGAGACCCTGCTTGTTTCTACTGTAAGCAGACTAGTCACTTTGCTCGCAATTGCCCTAAGAGACTGGCTCAGCCGTTTGCCCCTGCAGCAAAGAGTGCCCCTGCCCCTCTTTTCGGAAGAGTGTTCAATATGTCTAGTGCTGAGCAGGATGTGAATCATGATGTAGTAACAGGTACATTGTTAGTCGCTTCCATACCTACATTTGTTCTATTTGATATGGGTGCATCTCATTCATTCATTTCATTTGCATTTGTTTGATGATTAGTACTCCTATTGGATCTTTTGTAAAACTAGATAGAGTGTTAGAAGATTTTCTTGTTTTGGTTTGTGAGAAGAATCTGAAGGCGAATTTAGTGCTTTTTGACATGAAAGATTTTGATGTGATTCTGGGAATTGATTGTCTGACATCCCACAATGCTGTAATTTTTTTTCTTCGAAGATAATTCAGTTCCAGATGTGTGGGAATTCAGTTTTTGAATTCCAAGGTGAAAATGGAAGAATTAGTAAGAAGACTTTGACCACATTGATGCAAGTCCATGCATTGGTGGAAAGTGCATCACCTGGAAGCAAGGTCAAGGAAGGGAAGAAGCTTGAAGAAGTCAAGGTTGTTAGTGACTTTGAGGATATTTTCCCCGATGATCTGTCAGGACTGCCCCCTGATAGAAAGGTTGAGTTTTCAATTGATTTGATTCCAGTAGCTGCTCCGGTATCTAAATCTCCGTATAGAATGTCACCTACCGAGTTGGAAGAGTTGCAAGCACAGCTGAATGAGCTCTTAGTTAGAGGTTTTATACAGCCTAGTGTATCACCTTGGGGAGCTCCAGTTTTGTTTGTGAAGAAGAAGGACGGTAGTATGCGTCTATGCATTGATTATCGGGAGTTGAATAAGTTGACCGTCAAGAATTGATATCCGCTGCCCCAGATTGATGATCTTTTCGATCAGTTGAAAGGTGCATCAGTGTTCTCGAAGATTGATTTAAGGTTTGGATATCATCAATTGAACTTGAAGTCAAGTGATATCTTCAAAACATCGTTTAGAACAAGATATGAACATTATGAGTTTAGAGTTATGCCTTTTGGGTTAACTAATGCTCCAGCTGTGTTCATGGATCTCATCAACTGAGTATTTCATGATGTGCTTGACAAGTTTGTGATCGTCTTCATTGATGACATCTTGATCTATTCGAAGAATGAAGAAGAGCATGTGAAACATCTAAATTTCATGTTGCAAAGGTTGAGAGAAAAGAAGCTCTATGCTAACTTTAGCAAGTGAGACTTTTTGCTCTCAAGGGTAGTATTTCTTGGCCATGTGGTTTTAGCCGAAGGTATTCGTGTTGATCTTGAAAAGGTGCAAGCAGTTGCCGATTGGGAAAGACCGAAGACAGTGATGGAAATAAGAAATTTCCTAGGATTGGCGGGATACTACAGAAGGTTTATTGAGAACTTTTCTAGGTTCACTGCTCCTATGACTAAGCTAACTAGAAAGGAAGAGAAGTTTGTGTGGACCGAAGCATGTGAGAAGAATTTCCAAGAGCTGAAAGTTAGATTGACAAGTGCCCCAGTTTTGACTATACCTGATAGCTCCGGTGGTTTGATAGTCTACACTGGTGCTTCAAAAATTGGTTTGGGTTGTGTGTTGATGCAACATGGTAAGGTGGTGGGCTATGCTTTTTGGCAATTGAAGAATTATGAGCGGAACTACCCCACTCATGATTTAGAACTTGCCGTCGCTGTTGTCTTTGCTTTGAAGATTTGGAGACATTACCTGTATGGTGAGAAAATCGCTATTTTCACAGATCATAAAACTTTGAAATACTTCTTTACCCAAAAGGAGTTGAATATGAGACAAAGAAGATGGTGAGAATTGGTCTGTAATTATGACTGACATTCAGTATCACCCTAGTAAGGCGAATGTGGTTGCCGATGCTCTTAGCAGGAAAAGTCAGAAGAAAGTGTTGGACTTGAATGACTTGAGTCAACCTTTGTTGTATTCGATTGCAGGTCTTGGTTTAGAAGTTGTTCTTGAAGGTTCAGATTTTGTTCTCTCTACCATGACAGCAAGATCCACCTTTAGACAGAATTGTTGCCCTGTAAGGTTCTGATCAGGAATTGAAGAAGAAGATTGAGAAGATTTTTTCGAATCCTGAGCTGGACCCTAATTTTGGTATGTCTATGGATGGTGCCTTATTGTTTAGAGTTAGACTTTGTGTGCCGGCTGTTGAAGAAATTAAGAAGGAAATATTGAAGGAAGCACACCAGTCAATCTTCACATACACCCAAGAAGTACCAAGATGTACAAGGACTTAAAAGAACATTTTTTTTGGATTGGTTTGAAGGTTGATGTGGAAGATTTTGTGGCCAAGTGTGAGACTTTTCAGCGTGTGAAAGCCGTTCGTCAACCTCCGTCTAGATTACTTCAGCCCCTTCATGTTCCTTCTTGGAAGTGGGAAGACATTTCTATGGACTTCGTGACTAGCTTGCCCCGGACAAGTAAAGGCAATGATACTGTATGGGTAATCGTTGATAGGTTGATCAAATCAGCCCATTTCATTCCTATGAAGATCACTCATACTTTGGATAAGCTAACTAGGCTTTATGTGGACAATGTGGTGCGTCTGCACAGAGTGCCAGTAAGTATTGTTTCTGATCATGATCCTAGGTTCACCTCAAGGTTTTGGAATAGTTTGCAAAAAGCCTTGGGAACCCAGTTGGATCTGAGTACAGCTCATCATCCACAATCTGATGGACAATCTGAGCGGACAATTCAAATTTTGGAAGACATGCTTAGATCTTGTGTTGTGGATATGGGTGGCAATTGGGATAAACACTTAGCTTTAATTGAGTTTGCCTATAACAACAGTTATCAAGCGACAATAGGCATGGCTCCATTCAAGGCTTTGTATGGTAACACTTGTAGGACAACTTTGTATTGGACTGAGACCGGTGAAAGAAAAGTCTTGGGTCTGGAAATGATTGAAGCTACAAGTGCGATGGTTGATATGATTAGAGAAAGGATTAAGTCTGCTTAGTCTAGACAGAAATCCTATGCAGATAAGAGAAGGACCGATTTGGAATTTCAAATTGGAGATAAGGTTTTCCTAAAGGTATCACCTATGAAGAGTGTGATGAGATTCAATGTGAAATGAAAGCTTAGCCCTTGCTCCATTGGACTTTTCAAGATTCTTGAGAAGGTTGGACCCATCGCATATCGTTTGGCCTTACCCCCATCTCTTGCTAGAGTTCATAATGTGTTTCATGTGTCAATGCTTCAAAAGTACATAGAGATCCCGGAACACATACTACAACAAGCACCTGAAGGACTTAGTGCTGATCACTCCTATGATGAAGAGCCAGCTGAAATCCTAGACAAGAACGACAAACAGTTGTGGAATCGTACCATTCCTTTGGTAAAGATTCAGTGGAAGAATCACACCCTTGAAAAAGCCTCATGGGAGAAGGAAGAAGACATGAAGGAGAAGTTTTCTCATCTTTTTGGAAGCCCAGGTACGCTTTCAATTTCGAGGACAAAATTCCTTTAAGGGGGGAGAATGTGAAATCCAGCGCTAGCATAACCCTAACCCGGACCCAGAATCCTTGATGTTTGTAGGTCTGAAGACCCGAAGTGGAGGAATGAGAGATCTGTGGGCCCTCTCGGTTGAAGACATGGTGTTTGATTCCGAACCCATGGACATTGACGATGGTGCTCCTTACTTGGATGCATTGTTAGTGTTTGATAAGAAGCTGCACCTGGAAGAGGGGGAGATTAGTTGATGTACCTAATGCACTTCCGGACTTAGACTAGTTGATTGAGTTGTAGGAGAAAGCCCAATTGAATTTGAGTTGATATGGCCTTCCATTTCCTTGATCTAAGTTGTTGTCCTTGCATGGTCGAGTGGGCTAGTCAACCAGCAGATTATTAAATACGAAAATGCTAATTTTCTTGATTATTTTAAGCCTACTTAAAGGAACCTCATAGTTAGAACCCTATTCTATTGCTGAGACCTCCTGAGAACGTGGAAAGAGCCTCCTAAGACCTCTCCTTGGTAGTGGTGGAGTATTCTTACAATAACCATTGTCTCTCTACTTTAATCTCTTCTCCAAGGTATGTATTCTCTCTCACTCTCTCTCTAATTTACTCTCACCTCTTCTCTTTCTTGCTGTTTAGAGTATGAAGATGGTGTTGCAACCTTACAAACACCTCTTCATGTGTTCTCTCCTTGCATTTGTATAAACCCCTCTCATCCTATAAATTATATGCTCCCTATTTTGATTCTTAACCTTGCATTCTCTTGATTCTCTTCATAGAAACATGATTTCATCTCCTAAACTGATTTCTAAAGTATGCTAAGTCTGATTTCATGGTAGTAATTGATTCTAATCTATTGCTTATCATTCCCTTAATTGATTCCCTAATGTTCCTTGCACTTGCAATTAATTTCATTGAAGAACATGATGTTAGCATTTAGAATTAGGGTTTCAAATTGGGGATTCTTAATTAGACCATTGACTGATGCTAAATCTTTGCTAGATAGTCTTCATTTACTGTTCCTAACATTCCCCCCAAATTTCGGAGTGATCCGAGTCCTGGAAGATAGGTTTCGGACCAAAAACCTCAATTCAGCCCCGACACTGTTTACTTGGTTGATTGCTTGGTCGACTGAGTTAGTCAATTAGCCAGTTGACCAGCTGAACACAGCTTTGCTGCATTTGCCCAATTTGATCAGTTTGACCTCCAATTTGCTTGATTCTTCTTCTAATATTGCATCTATGATTGTCTAGGGTGCAAGTACTAAACTTGGGACCATTCTAGTTGATCTTTGGATTATCTTCAATTCGATTTAAGGTAAGGACGGTTATTATCATAATTACATAGATTATGTGAATCTTGCCGCTATGTTGGAAACTTAGTAGATTTACATCATTTGATGTATTCTAAACACCATATGACTGTTGTATGTACTTCAAGACAGTAGTACCATGTTTATATACTCTTTTATTATCATGATTATTCATTCTTGTTAATTACATATGTGATTGATCATGTGGTAATATATCTTTCTATATGATATGATGGAATTGAGAATGTGATCAGATAAGTATGATTTGGGATCGGGGAATATCCTTTTGACATTTTTGTCCTTGGACATCGGAGGAATAGTATGGGATATTTCCGATGATGCCCATTGACGCTTTCTCGGATTATTGGATGTCATACATAGGACTTATCTAGTGGTGTTGGCTAGGATGTCCTTAATGTATCAGACCCGAATCGAAAGGGTATTGAGACCGAACGACCCATGGATAATGTAGATTTATGGGTGCTCAAGACCGGTAACCAATCCGTGAGGGGACATAGTTCACATTGCGGATACTTGTTAAAGGCCATTTATTGGTAGGGTTACAAATAGCTAGACTTGGGCTCACGGGTGCTCGAGACTGGAGAAATGATCCGTGAGAGGACGTGAAAGCTTCCCGTTTATTATTTATGGATGACCAATAGGGTTGATGAGTCCGTAGTCCGAGTTGGTTGTAGCCATAGGATACCTGGCTCTAGTGTGAAGGATCTTGAACCAAGTTGGTTGTAGGAATAGGGGAAGTATCTGGATCTGACTTGATACGACTAAGTAGATGACTTGTATTGGGCTAGGCTTTACCATGACATGTGCCAATACTTATACCAAATGGAGATAGTCGCATTTGTGATCGCAGTCCAGATAGGGGCAATCCTAGGCAACGCCTCAACCCCTCTGACAAGTGTTTATAATGAAGCTAGGAGCTTGGAACGTTCGCGGGATAACTAATCCAGGTAAACGTAGAGCAACATATAATTGGGTACAATCTCAGAACTTGGCAATATTTAGTTTCATTGAAACAAGAGTAAGAGCATGCAATTACAATTCATGTGTTCGTATGTTTGAGAATAGGTGGAAAGTAATATCTAATCACAACGATCTCATTAATGGGCGTATATGGGTTCTCTAGGATGAGTCTATCATTGATATGGAAGTAATTATCTCCACCCCACAACTTATACACACCAAAGTCTCCATGAAGTAGTCTAATCAAAGCTTCTTTGCACCTTTTATATATGGAGATAACACCTCTGAGAATCATGAAGCATTATGGTCATCCCTGTGTCAAGTGAACCCTATCACCAAACCATGGGGTGCTCTTGACGATTATAATGCATATATGTATGTTGGGGACAAGCAGGGTGGTCTTACCCTTTCTTGCTAGGAGATACAACCCCTTTGGCAATGCATGTTTGATTGTGACCTTCAGGATCTAAGGTGGACAGGGTACTCAAAGACTTGGAGTAATAAACATCAAGGGCAACAACGAATTGATTCCAAATTGGACCGTGTGGTAACAAACTCAGTCTGGCAGCATATTTTCCCCTACTTGTCAGTTAGATTCTCTAACCCTGGTGTCTCCGACCACTTGCATATGGTGCTTGACACTGGGTTCCTGCCTAACCCACATAGAAAGCACTTCTCCTTTTACAACCACTGGGCTTCCCATCCTGACTTCCTCCCATTGGTTGTGGAAGCTTGGAGCCATGACCAGCCTGGCTCTCCAATATGTGCTTTTCTTCTAAGGTGCAAGGAGGTTAAGAAGAGTCTTAAATCTTGGAGCAGATGAACATTTTCAAACTTAGATCAACAAATTATTGAGAGACAGGAGGAAGTAAAGAAAATTCATAATCACATTGCTCTTAATCAATTTACTTCTGCTGACATTCAGAAGGACAAACTCGAGATTGAAGCTCTCAAATCCCTATACTTTGCTAAGGAGTCAGAGTACCGCCAGCATGCTAGAGTTCAATAGCTGACCGAAGGAGACGATAATACAGGGTTCTTTCATAGAGCAATACAGGATCGGCGGCGACGAAATGTGATCTCTTCCATCTCAAACTCGCATGGTAATATTCTAACCGATCCTAACCTCATTCGTTGTGAAGCTGGAAAGTATTTTGAGTCTTGTTACTCTGGCACTCCCCCCATAATTTGTGAAAATCTTAATATATCTATTGATCAGTCACTCCCACCGGATGAAGTAGCCTTGTTAATTTAGCCTGTTACTGATTCAGAAATCATATCTGTAATTTTTGGCATGGATGACAACAGTGCTCCAGGTCCTGATGGATTCGGCACAGGTTTTTATAAAAGCAGTTGGGACATTATTAGCAAGGATCTCTGTTTTGTGATTAGGGAATTTTTTTCGAAGACCCTGGCTGCTTGACCAAGTAAATCTCTCTCGCCTCACTCTAGTTCCCAAGGTTAGTGTACAGAATTCATTTGCAAAATATAGACCTATTGCAGTCTCCCCTCTTCTCTACCGGTTTATTGCAAAAATCATAGCTAACAGACTAAAGAAGGTGGTCACTAAACTTGTGGGCATTAAGTCAAAGCGCATTTATCGAAGGAAGACAAATCTTTGATAATATTCTTCTAGTTCAAGAACTTCTCTATGGATATCAGAATAATATGGGTACACCCAGATTCATGGCCAAACTCGATATTAGAAAGGCCTATGATTCAGTCCAGTGGAATTTCCTCTTCAAGTTGCTGGGTAAGCTTAATTTCCCACCTCTTTTTATAAATTGGGTATTATCAATGCACCATTAACCCAGGGTATGTGGCCTTTGCAATGGTGCCGATTCGCCAAAATTCACGGCTAATAGAGGTCTTTGTCAAGGATGTCCCTTGTCACCGCTACTTTTCAATATAATCCTTCAGGTGTTCACTGATGATATCACTTATGCTGCTACCATGGGTAACTTTGATTATCACCCTCACTGCAAGGCCCCTCAAATCACGACAGTAGCTTTTGCGGATGATCTTTTTGTATTAGGTGCTGCCAATTGCAAAAATGCAGATTACCTCCGTAATGCCCTCCAAGGTCTTGCTCTTCAGACTGGTCTCTACATTAACCATGAGAAGTCATCTATTCTCTATGGAAATTGCTCTCTCACCACTCTAGAGACCTTTGAAATACCTTGCATATTCCAACTGGTACCTTCCCATTCAAGTATCTAAGCGTGTCAATTATAGCAACAAAGCCCAACAATATGAATTATGATCTGCTCATTCAAAAGGTGAACAATCACATCAATGCTCGGAGAAATTGTGCACTATCCTATGCGAGCAGATTGGCGCTGATATGGTTTGTCTTAATGGGGGACTTTTCTTTCTGGGCTAATGCTTTTTACATTCCAATTAGCATAATCCAAAAACTGGACGGCATCCTAGCTAAAATTTTGTGGAAAGGTGCCTCTGAATCTAGTAGCTATAAAGTTGCTTGGGAGATGGTGTGTAGATCAAAAAAGGAGGGGGCCTTGGTCTTAAAAATTTGTGTGAATGGAGCCATGCGTTTCTCATGAAGCATTTTTGGAGTTTAGCAACTAACCATACCCGGTGTTGGACCTCTTATATTCATCATAGATGGTTGGCAAATCAATCGATTTGGGGCCTATAACAACTAAATCAATGCTCATACACTTTGCGATGCATTATTAAAGCTCGAAAAGAGGTATTGCCCAACTCTAAAATTTTGTTGAAAGATGGGACCTCCACATTTTTGTGGGATGATCCTTGGATACAGGACAACGCTATTCACCGGAATGACACGCTCATTGTAGAAGCCCTGGGTCAAGATCCTGCGGACAAGGTGGCATCATTATGTTCAAGCCCTGGGATTTGGAGAGAAAACATCACCGACATTGCTGTTTTTAATTATTGGAACCAAATCTCACCTATTCGGTTTCATCCCCGTCTTGCAGTAGACAAGGTCATTTGGACCCCTGTGGCGAATGGTGAATTTACTATTAAGTTCGCCTGGAATGCCTTTCGTCGTCACAACGATGAAGTCTCATGGTCAAAGCTAGTTTGGAATCATGGTCATCTCTTGGCTTGCATGCCATAAACGCCTGACCACTAAAGACATCATGTTGTCATGGGGAATCCAAGTCGATCCAACATGTGTTTTTTGTCATCAAGCAGCTGAATCCATGGATCATTTGTACTTCAATTGTTCCTTTACCAAGTTTATTTGGCAAGAGGTGCTTGCACTCTGTGGATACCATCGTTCTCCATTGAACACATGGACTGATGAATTAAATTGGATCTCCTCACTGGCCAGGAGCCAATCTCAAAAGTAAGGTGAAATGCTTTGCATGCACAACAACTATTTATCGCATTTGGCATGCTAGAAACAATCGTATCCACAAGGGAAATAACTCTACGGCAGTGGCTGTTCTTGCGCACATCGTCGCGGACACTTGTCAACGATTCGCTAACTCTCAAGAATTTATCGAAGACAACTATAATAATCGGAGTTTCTTTGAAAAATGGGGAATCAGAGTGAAGATGGAACATAAACAAAGCACTCTATATCATTGGGTAAAGCCTCCTGATGACTGGATAGCAGTAAATTGTGACGGCTCTGTAAGGGGTAATCGAGGTGGGTATGGAGCGATTGGAAGAAGCTCAATTGGCCAGGTAATATTTGTTGCTGCAGGTGGATCTGATGAAGCTAATGTTCTGAAGATGGAATTAAAAGCAATTCTTTGTGGCCTTACTCAAGCTGATCTTCATGGTGTGTCAAAGCTGTAGATTCAATCGGACTCCCAAATAGCCATTCGTATCGTTATGGAATCGCTAAGCACTCCTTGGGTGGTGCAGGATATTTTTTATGATATTCAGGAGATCAAACAGAGATTTCATAGGGTTGTGTTCATCCATCATGTCCGTGAATCTAACATGTGTGCTGATTTTCTTGCTTTTGCTATGATTTCTTCGGAAACCGTCTTGGACCCCTGTAACCTCCCACGTGGCTTGTTCAAACTAGTTTTAGAGGACACTCGTGGGAAGCGTTATCAGAGGATGTAATCTCTCTTTTCTTTCCTGTTTCTAATTCAAAGCACCTTTTTCCAAAAAAAAAAAAAAAATCTTGTAATCTTTTCTTTTTAGGTAAGAGCAGGAACCTCATTGTTGTTGCAAAAACCTTGGGTTTTTTTTTTTTTGGTAAACTTGCAAAAACCTTGCTTGACTATTCACTAGAGTGCACCTGCAACAAAAAACATTCTCGACCTGGCTTGGTCGAGGTATGTCTCCGATGATCAAGTCAATTGAAGAAAGCAAGCGGTGAGCAAATAGTTGAAGTGATTCCTCTCACAGAAAATACTTACCCCTTGCCTAGCTAGAACATAAGTATTTATAGTTGAAATTACCTTGGTGATGCGGTACTTGAATTGGACCTGGATTCTATGATCGAACCTTATCCCTAACAAGGAATATGTATTTCATTCATACAAGGATAGTTAAATTCAACCAAAACTCTAGGAGTAGTTTGATCAGGATGCTACCTCCTAACTTCTTGGGAATCAAAACGTCTATTTCTTAGTCTGTTCATGATCCGATCACTGCATGGTCGAACCAGCCTATGCTCGATTGATCCTCTCAACCTTGGTAGGTCTAATTTATTCACATGACTTATAATCTAGAGCAAATTGCACTGGCACCCCAAAATGGAGGCTTCTAAATACTAAACCCTACTTTATGTTTATAAAGCATAGAAACCCAAAAATTGGATTTTCATTGGATATATTTGTCCAATTTGTCACTTAAAACTTTCAGACACTATTTATTATAAAGATATTTTTTTTAAAATAAATAGTGATTTAACTGTTTTCAGTATAAATTTTACAAATATATTCAATGAAAATTTAATTTTGAGGTCTCTATGCTTTTTAAACATAAAGTTAAGACCTCAATTTTGAGTTGCCAGTAATATTTACTATATAATCTAATATAGAGCAATTAGTGAGCCACAATCTAAGGATTATTTGGTCAAAAATGATCGGTACCTCTACAAACAACACGAAAAACGAAAAACGAAAAACGAAAGATTGGTGAGCTTCTCGACTCAAATCTTATAGATTGAAATCGGCACAACCCGGCCTAAAGTAAATCCAACCCGTACAAGACACTTGTCTCGCATATAAACTCCTAAATACTTCCACGTACCCAGCCTCTTGCATGGCTTCAACGTGGCAATGACACCTTCTCTCCTTCCTCTGATTTTTTCCCTGTTAAATCTTTCTCCGGTTGCTTTAATACAAGCGTAATAGAGACAGTGAAAGAGTCATGACAGGACAGGGGACGGTGGACAATAACAAGATGAGGCCCGAGGACGTGAAGGAGGCAGCGTCGAAGAGGCCGCCTGGGGAAGGTCCAAAAGACGTACTGCACCAGCAACGCCGCATACCTTATTCTCCTGCAAAGATGGCCGTCGCCGGATTCCTTATCTTTACAAGCATCGCTTATATTACCTTGTACATCAAGAAGAAGCGCGATGCAACCGCTGTCGATGTTGCCAAAGTCACCGTCGGCGTAGCCAACCCTGAGGATACCCGTCCCCGCAAGTAGTTTCTTTCATCAGCCACAGTTTTATAGTTTGGCTCTTCTCAAACATGTATTCATCTCTCTCTCTCTGCTAGTTCAGATTCTTCTGAATCTAACTTGGGGGTGGATGGCTGGAAAGGCTTGTTTCAACTTTAAACACTGGTGGATGAAGAAAGTAAACTTAGTTTTGTCTTAAAATACTTACATTATTTTCATGAAGTGAACATGTAAAAACACATTACTCTCAGTTACTCAAATGTATTTGCTTGGGAACAGTCTGCCGCCCAGATTTAATGGGGTCCAGAGCAAATCTGGAGCGATATTGCCCCAGATGCTACCTTAAATAAAGAACAATGAAAATTAAGCTCCTATAACAACTGTGTTTTTCCTCCTTTTGGTTGAGGTTTGAATTTATTGAGAATGTGAAAGACTCGTATTGTTCGTCAATTAGTAGAAGAGAAGTAAGGATGGGGATCAGAATTTGACCAAGCAATCGTCCTACTAATTATCAATTGTTGGAATATGGTTAAAGCAGTACTTATTGATGTGTCTCAGTTATAGTTCTGGTTCTGACTAAAAGCCCCTTCCCAAGATCGAGACGATGCAAGAAAGGTTAGATGCGGACTGGCTCGTATGCCGGTGATGCGTCTAGAAAATGTTAAGCCTCTGGATCTGTCAGGATAATCTGCAAAACAAGGTTACACGTGGTCCGACCGCTGGGGTCGGGAGGCCACCTCTAAAGCTTAAGTCAATCGCTGAACTGATCACCATGTTTTGGCTAAATGCAGAGTCTAAACTGAATATAAATTGTAGGGAAACCATTCAGATACCTTTGGGGTGATTAGATCACCTGTTTATATAGATTTTACCTTCGATTCTCGACCGTTGAGTAGATTCTTGATCTCTTTAAGACCGTCCGATCATAGGGTTTTACCCTAGATATTCGGGGGTGTAAGATTTGAGAGGTCGTTCATGATGGATAGCTAGAGTGCGGCGCCCTCTCGATTGTTTCGATTAGGTTAAGGTGGGTCCCGATCGTGGTTCAAATAGGGTCAAGGAAGTGAACCTGGTCCAAAGGGTTCGGTGCAATTTTCCTTGTATCATTTGCCCTGCAGACTGAGCGTTTGAGCAATGCCGTGGAATGCTTAGTCTAGTTTTGCCTTTTTTACCGAACGTGAGTGAAGACGAGAAGTATTTTCATGTTAAGATATCTTCGCATGTAATGCTCCTGACATCTATTTCCAGCAAGGTGCCGTCGAGCTGTTCTAACGCCTCGCTCCTTGTGCATAGTGCTCCACGTGGCAATCGGGGAGGTGTGGACATCGCGTCTTGTTGTTTGAACCGTCGTGTCTCAGACTTTTATCATCATGGCTAAGATTTTTGAACCGTCTTATTAAGGACCGTTGATGATCTTTTATTTGAGTCGTTTGTTCATTTTACTCAAATTGACACACAATCTCGCCCTTTAATCAAATTCAATCTTGTATGTTCATTAGAATTTTGAATCTATAAAAGGCTCTTCTTGCTTCATTTCTTCGTTTCACTTCTTTGCACTTCTGTTTCAGAAAACACTCTTGCTTTCAATTTCTTCAAGTTTCCAGTTTCGGCCTGTGCGACTCAAGCTTCGTTCTTCTAGTTTTTCCGAGATCACAAGTAAGTTTTCTCTCCTTTCTTTTGTTACATCTTCTTTCTTGTTTTCTCTTTTGCATTTGAACCATCTGCTCTGCCTCTGCTAGTCTTTTTCATCTTCTGCTTCAAACCCCCTCTGTCCATTACTTTCTCTCTGAAAATGGGTGGTGTCGTGGTGGTAGGACTTCGGAGGACGATTCTATCGATCGTATGATTGAGGGTGAGGAATCTACCGAATCAAGAACTCCTACGGCTTTTGTTGAACTTTCCGGTGATCGGGACCATAGGGTGACCGAACACTGGTTACAATCTGCCCCTGCTAGCCCTAGAGATCCACCTGGCAATGCCCCCGAAATCCGAAGGACTTCCTCAAAGAAGAGGAAAGCTCCAAAGAAACTGATGGCGGAGAGTTTCCGACCGTCGAAAAGACCTTCCACTAGCCCCTCAGACTATGTTTCGAGGTTCGTCCCGGTAGACCTCAAGGGTCTTTATTTTAATTATTCAATTCCACGTTCTTAAGTCCTTCGTGCCCCGGATTCAGATGAGAGGGTCAACTCCAATCCTCCAGGGGAGTTTTCCATTTACCTCAATTCCTTCGAGAGTGGGGTTCGACTTCCTTTCTACTCTCCTGTTATTACTGAAATTCTCGACCACTGGGATATTTGCCCTGGTATGCTCCTCCCAAACAGTTGGAGGCATATCATTGGTAACCTGGGGCTCTGTCATGAACTCAAGTTAACCCCCTCCTTAGGTGTTTTTTTTATCATTTCTATACTTTGAACAAGTCGAATCCTCCCGGGGGGTATTCTTTTCCAAGCGCCCAAAAACGGATTTAAAATGGTAGGGAGGAATCTTCGCCCTTGCAATAATAAAGGATGGCGGGACAAATTTGTTTTCTGTAGGGTTCCCGAATCAAATCTGAAATTCCCGATGAAATGGAGCACCCCGGACTCCTTCACTCAGATCAATCGTCCTTCTTTTCTTTCCGATCGTGAAAAAGAAGCGGTTCAGGCCATCAAATCCATTTCTTGGCATTCGGAAATCCATGGGTATGGCATGGAGTACGAAGCAATCCTCCGCTATTGGGGCCTGAGCCATGGTGAGCGCCCGAAGCTTTAATTTTCTTTGTTGCGTATTTCTTTATTGCGCTTGTGATAACTCTGGTCTTCTATTGATCTTGCAGTGCCTCCCAAGTTCAATCGTAACACTATTAGATCGTTGGCTCAGCAGAGTTTCGCCACTGCTGAAGAGGGAGTTCCTCAAAAGGGAGTTCCCCGAGAGTGTCTATCACATCCACCCAGCCAGTACCCTACCTGGCATACCCGGGTATGTGATCCACAACCCTGAAGATCAAGTATCGAGAAACCATGCCTCCCACATATACGATAACACAATCATGAACAATAATAATCAAGGTCAAAGCCTATAATAAAATAAAATCATGAATAAAGATAAGAACAAGATAATCAGACTGTGGAATAAAAGATACCAACATATACATATAATTCAAAAAGAGAGAGAGTGAGCGGAAATCACTCCCTCAGCAGTAGCGGAAGGTAGATCAATTAAAGATATGATTACAGATCCAAGTTTCAAAGAGATAATAGTATAAAAGTCTAAACTAAGGTCTCCTCCATCTTATACAAAATGTCCTCATATATATAAACATAGGAAACCAAACACGGCCTCTCCCACACAAAGGTCGAGCTAATCCTGGTATGGAGTGTAACCACCCTCGGGATCTTCAATGTGATCTTTATAGTAGCCAAGACCTTGAGAGTAGTATGTGGCATCGGGGTCCGTCTTGATGAAGGAGCCATCAGATTGTTCAACACTTGTAGAGTAATCTAACAAAACAATTGCACATAAAGGAATGAGTTCGAGAGAACTCAACAAGGCAGTTATTCCATAATACATAAGTCACATGATACAAATCATAACATAATACAAGATTATATGAAATAGATGATAATAATATGATTCTAACTCTATACATGCTAGTCTCTATGGTAGACATGCTTTAAGTCATAGCACCATACTTGTCACATCCACCTAGCTGGTACCCTACCAGGCATACCCAGGTATGTGATCCACAGTCCCAAGGATCAAGTATCGAGCAACCATGTCTCCCACATACGCGATAACACAATCATGAACAATAATAATCAAGGTAAAAAGCATATAATAAAATAATCATGAATAGGATAAAAGCAAGATAATCAGAGCGCGGAATAAAAGATACCAAATGTATATATAATCCAAAAAGAGAGAGAGTGAGCGGAAGTCACTCCCTCAATGTCAGCGGAAAGTAGTCAATCAAAGTTAAGTTACAAATCCAAAAATTCGAAGGAGTATATCAGTGAAAGTTAAAGTTACAGATCCAAGTTCCAAAATAACAGTATAAAGGCCTAAGCTAAGGTCTCCTCGGTTTTATACAATATATCCTTATAGGTGTACACAAAGGAAACTAAGCATGGCCTTTCCCAATCTAAGGTTGGGCTAATCTTGGTATGTAACCACCTTCAGTATCTTCAACGTAACCTTCATAGTAGTATGCGGGATCCTGGTCTGTCTCGAGGTATGAGCCATCAGCTTCTTCGGTACCTGCAGAGAAATCTAACAAAACAATTGCACAGAAAGGAGTGAGTTCAAAGGAACTCAGCAAGGCAGTTATTCCATAATATACAAGTCACATAATACAAAACATGACATGATGCGAAATGATATGAGACAGATGATGCAAATATGATTCTAACTCTACATATGCTAGTCTCTATGGTAGACATGCTTTAAGTCATAGCACCATACTTTTTTGGGTAGGTCTCAATCACTCAAGCTGGTGGGAATTGGGTCCTGCATCCCTCGGGACAAATCCATGGATGGGGTTTAAGTCACCACACTTTCACACCTCCATTTGGTCTAAGTATTGGCGCATATCATGGTAAATCCTAGCTCAATGCAAGTCATCTACTCAGTCATATCATGTCAGATCTAGATTCGTCCATTCCTTCCATCCCAGGATCCTTTTGGGTATCCTTCACACTAGAGTCACGGATATTACTCACCGGAGACATCAACCCTATTGGTCATCCACAAATAGTAGACGGGAAGCTCTCACGTCCTCTCACGGATATGACTCACCGGTCTCGAGCGCCCGTGAGCCCAAGTCTAGCTATTTGCAACCCTACCAATAAATGGCCCCTTTCAGGTATCCGTAGTATGATTTATGTCCTCTCATGGGTTGGTTACCGGTCTTGAGCGCCCATCAAATCACACTACTACCACGGGTCGTTCGGTTTCAATACCCTTCCGATTCGGGTCTGATACGACAAGGACATCCTAGCCAACACATCTAGACAAGTCCTATGTATGTCATCCAATAATTCAGGAAAGTGTCAACGGGCACCTTCGGAGAACATCCCATACTATTCCCTCAAATGTCCAAGGACAGAAATGTCAGAAGGACATTCCCCAATCCCAAATCATACTTAATCAATCACATGCTCAATTCCATCATATCATATATGATTGACATTTCATCATACAAAAAAAGATACAATGTAACACGATTGATCACATATGTCATTATCAAAATAAGTAAGCATGGTAATCCAAAATGATATATAACATGGTACTACTGTTATGAAATGTATACAACAGTCACAAGATGTCTAAAATATTTCAAAGAATGTAAATCTACCACAATTCTAACATAGCGGCTAGATTCACATAAATCATGTAATTATGACAATAACCGTCTTTACTTTAATTGAATTGAAAATAATACCAAGTATCACTTAGAATAGTCCCCAAATCAGTGCTTGTACCCTAGACAACATATGAGTAGCATTAGAGAAGGAAACAATCAAATCAGAGTTAATACAGAGCAAATTGAGCAAACACAAGATTTCTGTTCTCAGCTGGTCGACTGACTGGGCAACTGACTCATTCGACCAAGCAGTCGATAAAGATGAACAGTGACGGACTGAATAGTGATTTTTTGTCCGAATCCTAGCTTCCGGGGCTCGGATCGATCCAAAACTTGGAGGGATTGTTAGAAACCATATAAGAAGACTATCTAGCAAGTATTATCATAATCTAATTGTGAAACCCATCCCTAACCTGACCCTGACCTTGACCCGGTAACCTGGTTGTTTTTAGGTCCGAAGACCTGGAGTAAAGGAAGAAGCCAACTATGGGCCATCTCAGTAGAAAACATGGTGTTTGACTCTGAACTCATGGATGTTGTTGATGGAGTTCCATACTTGGATATCTGCGTAGATTTGGAAAGGAAGCTGCAGCTGTCTGAAGATGAGATTAGTTGAAGGACTTGGAGTATTATCTGACTTGGTTTGGAGGTATTTCCTTACACTTGACATGTCACTTGATGTGTATGCAAAAGCCCATAAGGTTTAAAGCCCATTTGATCCTCCACATCCCTGATTATTCCTTATTGTCTGCCTTGGTCGAGTGGGCCACTCGACCAAGCACTCGACCAAAGGGGTGTGAAATCTGAGAATTTGTAATTTTAGGGTGATATGGAGAGTTTATGATCCGACCGGGTTCATACCTGGTCCGACCCTCGACCCCGGTCGGGACGGAGAAAACCGAATCGCTCCCGAGCGAACCGGATCCGGAAGATGGCTTGCTGAAGAAGAAAGCTTATTCGGCTACAAGCGTGCCCTAATCTTACTTATGGATTAGGGTAATCACCCTGATGATGGCAGACTCAAACTGACGGCTGCGGATAATCATTATCGAAGGGATAACTATCGCATAACCTAAAGGTTATCTCAGGAGTCCTCTACTAGCCCAAACTAGTAGAAGTCTATCGCTCAACGGATCTAACTGATAAGATCCAACGACTACCCGAAGAAGGCTCAAGTGCATCCAACGAAGGAGATTCGAAGGTACACTCTATATAAACCTCACTACCATACAAGGTGAGGGACGGATCAATCGATCAAGAAGAATACTATCTGAGACTCAGGTTCAGATACATACTGATAGACCTAAACTATCTGCGATCTGCTATCTAGATCACCTTTCCCAGTTCTTCATTCCTTAGCTCTGCGCTTCTAGCAGAGCCGTTTGTGATTAAGTTCATCAACTGACTTAGCCTTCGGAGGTGGACTCCCGACCCCGGCGGTCGGGCCACATCTCGACGCTTTCGTTTTGAGAGACATCACGTGGAGATCCAAGGGCTGAGCAGATTTTGGACGCATCATTTGGCGCCGTCTGTGGGAACGACTTGAAAAGCCATGGTGACTAGATCAGCAGCCGTTGCACAACGCAATTCCGGTGTTCAGATACCTGGGGTGAATAATTCAGATATTCCCCAGGAAAGCCAAAATCCTATCGAAGTGGATGATGGCCGGGAGGACGTAATCCTCCTCCCCGATACAATCCAAGATCAATTGGATCGGGTAAAGATTCAACTCTTGGAGGTGAGCCAAGCACTCCGCATGCTCACCGGACGAGTGGTTTTACCACAAGAGCCCGATCAACGCGATTCAGGGAGACGTGCATTGCCACGTGACCGGAGAATGGCTGAAGACCGAAATGTTGATCAGAATTTCCGTGAAGGAGACCGAGGACTTCGGAGGATTGATGATCAACCGAGGCGAGACTATCGGTTCGACAGACCGCAAGAGAGTACAACTGATTCAAACACAAGGTTGGATACAGGGGTAAGAACTCACTCACCCACCGTCGAAGAACCGTTCGTGATGATCGAGCAGTTCGTGACGAAAGGAATGCTCGGGAAGGACGGGCTGTTCGTGATGATCGAGTAGCACGGGATGATCGTGTTAATCGAGGTCGTGATCATATTGCTGAAGATCACCCGACCCAGATTGGTCAAGAATTGGCCAACATCAATGAGAAATTAGGGCAGTTGGCTAAGGGAAGAATAATTGAGGATATTTACTCAGTCATTCGGAAGACTCCTTTTGCTGAGCCAATTGCGGGATATCGGTTTCCCCATAACTTCCGTTTGCCTACCTTCTAAACATTCGATGGCTCCGGAGATCCAACAGCTCACATCGGCTATTACCAACAGATCATGGCAGTTTCAAGTAATTCTGATGAAATTTTATGCAGGGTTTTTGGTTCATCTTTAACTGGAGCAGCACAAAAGTGGTTTTCGAACCTCCCCTCTGGAAGGATCGTAAACTTTGACGAATTGGCGCTCCAATTCATAGGGCGATTCCAGAGTGGGATACGAGTCAAGAAAACGGAAGAAACCTTGTTTCTTGTCAAACAAGGAAAGAGCGAATCGATCGGAGAGTTTACGAAAAGATTTAACAAAGTGACGATGGAGATAGAAAACTTGGATGAACAAGTAGCCAGAACCGCTCTATTCACAGGACTCACTAATCGGAAACTCCTGGAGTTATTACTACAGGATATACCTACGACTTATGCTGAGTTGGTACAGAGATGCCAGAAGCAGGCTGAAGTCATGGAGATTCTAGATGCGTGCCAAGGAGATAATAAAGTCTCTAATAGGGAACAAAAGGCTCCTGAGCAGAAGCAGAAGCCAAAGAAAAATGTTTGCGATCGGGTTGGAAAATCCCAGCCTTGGTGTCAAAGATCCCCCGATAAAAGTGAGTACACTCCATTGAATGCTCCTCGGGCTGATATTTTGAATATCCTCAAAAGAAAAAATATTTTAAAGTGGCCGCCTAAACTTCTTTTGAAACCCGGAGAGCAGCAGGATCGGGAAAAGTATTGCCGATTCCACAAGGACTATGGTCATTACACTAATGATTGTCGTCATCTGAAGGCAGATATTGAGAGATTGATATCTCAGGGACATCTGTCCAGTTTTGTTAGCCGGAGAAGGGAGGAGCCACGTGGGCCACGTGCGGCTGCTCCAAAGAGGGATCGTTCGGTTAGTTCAGAACGATCAAGGGAGGCCCCGAAGTCTAAAAAAGGCAAGGAGGTGATTGAAGCTGCTACTCGGTCACCGATCCTTACCATCTTTGGGGGACCAGAGCCCGAATCATTTCGGAGTCTGAAAACAAAATCCAAATTTGTTGGAGCCGGAGAGGCGCAGAAGCGGAAGAAGCTGAATGGTGAAGATTCTGTCACCTTTAGCGAGGAAGATGAAAGAGATGTATGTTTACCTCATGATGATGCTATAGTCATCAAGGTAGAGATTGCACGGCGGGAAGTGCATAGTGTATTGATTGATACAGGGTCTGCAGCTGACCTAATTTCCTACGAAGTGTATCAAAAATTGAAGGTTGATTAGGACTTGATGAAACCTTCATCTACACACCTATATGGCTTTGCAGGGTCATCTGCAGTAGCGGAAGGATCGGTTCAGTTGGATTTATCCATTGGAAGTTTTCCTAAGGAAACAACTGTCCGAATCAATTTTTTGGTGGTTCGAGAACTACCAGCCTATAATATGATTCTCGGGCGACCATCTTTATCCAAGATAGGTGCTATTGTTTCGACAAAACACCTGAAGATAAAATTCCCGACTGACATGGGAATTGGTCAAGTCTCCTCTGACCAGAAGATCTCTCGGCAGTGTTATGTTGCCTATTTAAAAGAAAAGGAGGGTCCGAGGAAGGTTACTGCCCTCCCCATAGAAGTTCGAGATGATCGGGAAGAGACAGAGATGCAAAGGCCCGAACCAGTGGAGAAACTGGAGCAAATCCAGCTGTGTACCGAAGATGAGAAAAAGATTACTTATATCGGGTCTGAACAGCTGGAAGAGTTTAAAGATGAGTTGAAGTTATTTCTTCAACGGAATAAGGATGTATTCGCATGGTTTGCTGAGGACATGCCTGGGATCGATCGGGCCATTGCAAAGCACAAACTTTGGATAGACCCTAAGGCGAAACCAGTGATACAGAAAAGAAGAAATTTCTCTATTGAAAAATATGAAGCCGTTCGAAGCGAAGTTGAAAAACTTAAGAATTCTGGTTTCATAGAACCAATCGAGTGCCCAACTTGGTTGGCCAATGTGGTGATGGTGAAAAAGGCGAATGGGAAGTGGAGGATGTGTACAGACTACACAGATCTAAACAAAGCTTGCCCGAAAGATTGCTACCCGTTGCCTCGGATTGACCTCTTAATAGATGCGACTGCAGGATATGAAACTTTAAGTTTCATGGATGCCTACTCAGGGTATAATCAGATCCTTATGAATAAGGAGGATGAGAAGTATACGGCTTTCATGACTGATCGTGAGAGCTATTATTACAAGGTCATGCCTTTTGGCCTGAAGAATGCAGGAGCAACATATCAGAGGGCCGTCAATAAGATTTTCAAAGAGCTGATTGGAAAGAATGTTGAAGCTTATGTTGACAACATGCTAGTGAAAAGCTTTACAAAAGCAAATCATATTGCAGATTTGACTGAGGTTTTCTCAGTACTGCGGAAACATCAAATGAAGTTAAACCCAGAAAAATGTGCATTTGGAGTCTCCTCGGGCAAATTTTTGGGTTTCATGGTATCACAAAGGGGAATTGAGGTTAATCCTGCCAAAATACAAGCTCTGATTGATATGGAGGCTCCCAAAACCGTTCGGGATGTACAATGTTTGACAGGGAGAGTTGCTTGCTTTAAATCGATTTATCTTCAAGTCCGGAGAAAAATGTTTGCCTTTCTTCAAGGCACTTAAAGACCCGAAGGGCGATAAGGAAGCAAAGTGGACCGAGGAGTGCCGAAAGCTTTCGAGGAATTAAAAGAAGCACTTGGAAAACCACCGATCCTGTCTAGGCCAGAGAAGGGGGAAATATTACAGCTATATCTAGCGACGTCCCTTTCGGCGGTCAGTGCAGTACTTGTTCGGGAGGAAGATAAAAAACAGTGGCCGATTTACTATGTAAGCCACGTGTTGCTAGATGCGGAGATGCGATATTCGCAGATTGAGAAGCAAGCTCTGGCTGTCATGATGGCCGCCAGGAAGCTAAGGCCATATTTTCAGGCTCATCCAATTGAGGTATTTACAACTTTTCCTCTTAGTAAAGTTCTTAACAAACCTGATTTGCTTGGAAGGATGGTGTCCTGGTCGGTTGAGCTCAGCGAGTTCCAAGAGAGCTTTAAGCCCAGAACTGCAATCAAGGCTCAGGCATTAGCCGACTTTGTAGTAGAAACTACTGCACCAGTGGAGCCCACCATTGAAGATCCCATTATACCAACCACTTGGGAGGTATATGTGGATGGTTCGAGTAATAAAGATGGAGCAGGCGCTGGAATTCTATTAAAAAGTCCAGCAGGATTTATTATTCGATATGCTTTGAGATTCGCATTTGATGCAAGTAATAACGAAGCAGAATATGAGGCCCTGATAGCAGGACTTCGGTTGTCAAAAGCATTAGCTATTACAGATGTTACTATTTATAGTGACTCTCAGCTTATAGTCAACCAAGTCCAGGGGGAGTATGACATTAAAGAACCACGCTTGAAAAATAATCGGGAGATAGTGCAGGCATTTCAAAACCAATTTCGGGATTTGAAGATATCTCAGATTTCAAGGAATGAAAATTCAGTGGCAGATGAGCTATCCCGACTAGCCAATGCCAAGGAAAAGAATCTAGACCCTTCGGTCTACATTGAAGAGATAACTTTTCCAAGTTATCATGAGAAAGAAATTTCTTATATTGAAGCAGAACGTTGCTAGATGGATCCGATAATCGAATATCTAAGGGATGACAAATTACCCGAAGATCCAGTGGAGGCAAGGATGATCAAGATTCGATCAGCTAGATTTGTCATTCAGAATGGGAGACTATACAAAAGATCTTATGCTGGACCCCTTATGAGATGTATAGGCCCCGAAGGAGCAAAATCAGCTTTGGCTGAAGTTCATGAAGGAATTTGTGGAGCTCACATGGGTGGCCGAGCCCTGGCCCACAAAATTCTAAGACTTGGGTTATATTGGCCTAAGATCCAAGAGGCTGCTATGGACTACGTTCGTCGATGTAGTAACTCACAAATTCATGCTACAAGTATCAAAGCGCCCGGCGGAAACTATGACTTCAATTCTAAATCCCATTCCCTTTGCAATGTGGGGAATTGATATCATGGGCAAATTCACCAAGGCATCAAAGCGGACGGGAATATCTCGATAGTAGCAATTGATTACTTCACAAAATGGGTAGAATCCAGTGCACTGGCGACAATTACTGAGAAAAAAGTGGAGAAATTTGTGCTTGAATCAATCATATATCGCTTTGGGATTCCAAAGATTATTGTCACTGACCATGGTACTCAGTTCGACTGTCCACAATTTGAGCAATTCTGTGGAACATATATGATCGAGCATCATATGTCCTCAGTGGCATACCCCCAAAGCAATGGCCAGGTAGAGGTTACTAACCGAACGTGTAAAACCCAACCCTAACCTTGACCCGGAAACCTTGTTATTTGTAGGTCCAGTGACCCGAAGTAAAGTAAGAAGTCAGCTTTGGGCCATCCCAGTGGAGGACTTGGTGTCTGGCTTTGAATCCATGAGAGTTGATGATGAAGTTCTATTTATGGAAACTGAATCTTGATGAAAATCGGATTAGTTGATGGACTTGGAGTGCTCTCTATCATGGTTTAAAGGCATTTCTACCTATTAGGTAAGTCACTTGTTATGTGTGCAAAACCCCTTTAGGATTGGATTTGATCTGGGTCTTCAATTCCCTGTTTTGGAATTGCTGTCAGCATTGGTCGACTGATTGGTCGATCGACCAGTCGACCAATCCACTCGACCAATGAGTGCTGTCTTTGGCAATTAGGTCTTGCTTGCTCTATTTAAGTCCAATCTCGAGTCTACTTCGTATTTGCTGCCTCCAAACTGTTTGGAACAAACCAAAGACCTCTGCAAGTCATCTCCCTTGCATCCTTGGTGATTTTCTTGACGGATCTTCGTCGAAACTCTTCGTTTTGCATCAAAAGGTATGTCTACACTCTCTTCTTCTTCTCCATCTCTGTTTTCTTTCCTTTTTGAGTTAAGACAGTAGAGGAGATGCTGCATTCTCTGTTGCAAACATCTCTGGACTTGTCTCTCATGATCATCCTAAGGATTAATGGCTAGAACAATGATCTTAACCATGATCATTGCAAGCTTTTGAAGGAATCATGATCAAACCATGATTTAGTCTTTGTTTAACCTCTGATTTGAATTCTGATCTCCTTGGATCTTCTATATTGATCATGTTAGTAGCCAATTGCTGTGTTTTCTTTTCATGATCCATGATCTATCAATCTCTAGTTGTTTCTCTTCTACCATACCATGTTCTCTTCATGAATCATGATGGTTACATATATGGTAGGTTTTGTTTCCTTATTTAGATTTATGCTTTTAAGCCTATTTCCTTGAAGATCTAAGTATGCTTTTCATGATACCTTTACCTGAAGCAATGATCCATCCTCCTATTGTTCTTGTCTTTGATTTCTATCTTGAATTCTTCAAGATCCATGGTTGATCTAATTATGGTAACTTTTTGTTTCCTAATTTGGATCTTGATGGCTTGATTGGATTAGTGTTTTGAGGTCCCCTATATGTTAGGATACTACTGATGTAGTTTACCCCTTGATTAGTACCCTTTTGAACCACCAAATTCGGATTTTATATCTTAAAACTCTGTTTTTTTTAGGCTACTGTCTGCATTGGTCGACTGATTGGTCGACTGGACCAGTCGACCAATCCACTCGACCAATGAGTACAGCAACTCCAGAATTGGTCTGTTTTGGATGTTTTGGTATCTTTTCTGGTAGGGATCTTTCCTAATATGTTGTATACACTTGTTTAGGACCTTCTTCTCAAGTTTGCCAAGATCTTACTTGATTTCTTAGGATTCCTTTGCGAGTTATAAAAGGTAAGGATGGTTATTTCCTTAATTACATAGATAGCATGAATCTAGTTTCTATATTTGAATATCATTGAGTTGTTTCCTAAATCAGATTCTTACAATGATATACTACTGTTGCATAACTTTGATTACAGTAGCATTACTTATTCATATTGAATTGACTCATGTATGATTTACTTACCAATTATATACAAAGTGATTGTAATTATTGATTTCTTTCCATATATGAAGTTACCATATATGTGATGATATGAATTGATGCATGTGTATGCTTAAGTATGGTTTGGAAAGGAGAGGTGTCCTTTTGACACTTCTGTCCTTGGACTACTACGGGAATATTATGGGATGTTTCCGGAGATGCCCTATGGACACCTTCCTAAACTGTTGGATGACATTTCTAGGATTGTCTAGTAGTGTTTGGCTAGAATGTCCTGTTATGTCAGACCCTAATCGGAGGGGTATTGAGACCGAACGACCCGTGGTAGCAATGGGGATTCATGGGCGCTCAAGACCGGTAACCAACCCGTGAGAGGACAGGAATCACATTGTGGGGGCCATTTATTGGTAGGGTTGCATATGGTTAGACTTGGGCTCACGGGCGCTCAAGACCGGTAACCAACCCGTGAGAGGACGTGAGAGCTTCCCGTTTACCATATGTGGATGATCAATAGGGTTGATGAGTCCGTAGTCAGGGACTATGAGGACTCTAGTGTGAAGGATACCGGAAAGGATCGCCAGGGACGAGGAATGGACGTATCTGGATCTGACTTGATGTAACTAAGTAGAAGACTTGCATTTGGCTAGGCTTAACCCTGACATGCGCCGGTACTTAGACCAATGGTGATGTGAGAGAGTGGTGACTTAACCCCCAGCCATGGAATGTCCCGAGGGATGCCGGACCCATTACCAACTGATGATGAGTGATTGAGACCTTCCTAAAGAAGTACGGTGCTATGACTTAAAGCATGTCTGCCAATAGAGACCAGCATATGTAGAGTTAGAATCATTCATTCATTGCTTGTCTCATACCATATTGCATTTATGTTTGTTCTGAAATCCTACCATTTATGTTATTATGGATTTAACTGCCTTACTGAGTTTCTTTGAAACTCATTCCTTTATTGTACAATGTTTGTTAGATTATTCTGCAGGTACTGAATACTATGACGGTCCCTATGAAGAAGCGCAAGGCGAAGAGGCATATCTCCAGGAAGGTGATTGTGGTTACAACAATTACACTGAAGATCCCGCGAGTGGTTATGCTCCGTACGATGCTTAGTCCGACCATTGAGTGGAAGCGCCCTTGTGCTGTTTATGAGATTTACACTTATAGGGATGTTGTCTATAAAGTGGAGAATAATTTAGTTACCCATTGTACTTGCTACTGGGATTAGATTTTGTCTAGCTTATTCTCTTTTAGAACTACTTTTCCGCTGGTTGTAGAGTGGGATTTTGCCTCACTTTATTTATCTGTTTTTGATACTCTGATTATATCTAGTACTCTGATTTATATATGATTCATTCTTTCCTTATTGGATCTATGATTTATCTTCCGCACTTTTATTATTATTGTTCATGATTATGTTATTGTTTATGTGGGAGGTTGATTACTCGATACCTGATCTTCGGGCTGTGGATCACACTCTCGGGTATGCCAGATAGGGTACCGGCTGGGAGGATGTGACAGAACGCTACTGGAAGGAATAAAGAGAAGACTCGAAGCTGACAAAGCTTCTTGGGTCGAAGAACTACATAATGTACTGTGGGCTTATAGAACTACGGTTCGAACACCCACAGGAGAAACTCCATTCAGGTTGGCATATGGATCCGAAGCATTGGCACCTGTGGAGATAATGGCGGGGACGTTACGGGATCGTGAGTTCGAGGAAAAAGCAAATGAACAAGGACTGCTTGATAGTCTTGATTTGTTGGACGAAGTTCAGGCAAAGGCAATAGCACGAACTCAACATTATCAAAGAAGGATAGCGTCTCATTATAATACTCGAGTGAAGAATCGTCAGTACTTAGCCGGAGATCTGGTGTTGAGAAACACCCTAGCTTCCGACCCGCGTCACCAGAGAAAGTTGGACCTTTCCTGGGAAGGACCTTATATGGTTGTGAAACCGGTCGGTTCAGGAGCTTACAGGGTGAAGAACATCGAGTCCCAGAAAGAGTTGGATCGTTCGTGGAATGCTAGGCATCTCAAAAAGTTTTATTTTTGAGGATGATTTCAATTTTGTTCGCGATGTAATCATTTTCAACTCAATCAATGCAATTTTTGGCTTTCAACAAACTATCTTTTGATTGGGGGGCATCATACACCACATTCAGGAACAAGATCCAACTATAAGGCATCGGATGAAAATTCGTATAGGTCCTTCAACACTTCAACACTTATGGAAAGTTTCGAACTTTCTTAAGTCGGGGCATCGGATGAAAATCCGAGTGAGTTCCTTTTGCAAGGCGTCGGTTTGAAACCCAAGTGAGTTCCTTCGAGACTTATTGAATTTTTGAATTATCCTTAAGTAAAGGCATCGGTTTAAAACCCGAGTGAGTTCCTTCTCAGACTTATTGTATTTCTCCGGAAATCCTTAAGTAAAGGCATCGGTTTAAAACCCGAGTGAGTTCCTTCTTAGACTTATTGTATTTCTCCGGAAATCCTTAAGTAAAGGCATCAGTTTAAAACCCGAGTGAGTTCCTTCTCAGACTTATTGTATTTCGCCGGAAATCCTTAAGTAAAGGCATTGTTTCAGACAACTAAGACCTAATACAACGGTGATTCAAGTGGCTAGCAAAGTTCAAGATAAAGTAATTTCTTATTTCTTCAAAAGATCCAAAGAGGCCAGTATCAAAACAATTACAAGAGCTGGATACAATCTCTGATCAAAGAAGAAAGTCATTACAGGTGACTGTTAACAAGTTATACAAGATCGATGCGACTTTGCTAGAACAAACATATGAGTCAACCATTGGTGGGGATACAAGGAAAAGAAGAGAAGAAACGAGGATTACAAAAATATTTCGGTATGCATAAAATCCTCCGCAATTTCATACTCTTTGTCCAGCTTGTCCAGGAGAAGAATGGTCCTCGACCAAATTCGCATTCGTCATAATTGACTTCTTCTAGCGGAGAATAAACAGGAGAATCTTCCAGATATTGCATAATATCTGGATCGGAAGGTGGAGGATCAATCTTATCCTTGGTCCAGTCGGGAGGAGGAATACCCAGGTCGGTAAATACTTCAGGATGGCAAACAACACTGTAGGGAGTCGTATCAAAATGAGGATCCTTCCTTAATATTGATTCCCATACTTTGTTCTCACCATCCCGGTACGCCTGCAAGTTATAAGCATTCAGCATATCAACAAAGGGCTTACTGTGTAAATATTTGAAGACGCAGGCTCTGCGAACATCAGTTGGAAGGGATTCGGGCAAAGGAACAACAGCTTGCCTTTCGGGTAACGTTTCGGATCCTTTGGCTCCCGACTTTCCAACTGTTCGCTCCGATCGCCGGATCTTCTCCCTGGCATCATCCAAGTCCGACCGAAGACGACCAATCATCAAATTTTTTCTCTCCGCCACCTCCCAAGCTAGATTCCGAAGGCGAGCAATCTCAACATCTTTAGCTTCAGAGATTTCCCGAAGCCTAGAAACTTCATTGCTCAACCTACTGAGTCTAGTAATTGCTTCCACTTGGTTGTGGAAGTTACCAGCAAGACTCCTGCAAACAACTTCCGAGTTAGCAAGGAGCAGAAAAGTAATTTTTCAAAATCAGAGGATAATGAAGAAAGACTTACATCACCAAGTGACTTCGTAATGACTTCATCTGGAAGTTTGGAAAGAACTGCGCTCTCGAAGTCATTCGAGCAAGAGCAGACACCATTCCAACGCTCGTCAAAACTCGTTTGACACTAATTCAAGCGATGGATGAGAAGGATGAACTACACCAAGACAAGGATGAGCTTCATCACTTGTCACCCGACGGCGCTTCCTAGTGGAAAAATCCTCCAACTCAGAAGGAGAGGAGGAGGATGCCAAACAGGCACTAGAGTTAGAAATAGGAGCAGCACCTGCTGGGACCACACCTGCTGGGACCACACCTTCATCGACGTCAACATAGTTGCCTCGGATGCCCGAAGAGTCTCCTTCGGGGTGCACCAACAGCTCACCAACAAAGCTCACTAGCGGGAGCGCCGGCAGCACCATCGGCAACGGAGTGATCAAGATCTTCCCGGGAAAGACGAGCGATCACTTCGGGCAAAGGAGGCGCAGGGACGGCATCAATAGAAACTGCGGGAATCGACTTGAAGATTCACCACCAGCAGTCGCCTTACGCTTGGAGGATTCACTAGCTGAAACCACCGCACTGGCCCCAACCACCACCGACGGAACGATTTTCTTGCACGATTTGGCTCTGATAAAGTTCGGGTTGATCTTGGGAGCCACTATGCAAAAAAAAAAAAAAAAAAAAAAAAAAAACCAGCCGTATCGAGACGAAATAAACGACAAGACAACAAAGGGGGAAACCCTAGTTTTCTACAGCTTCGACAAACCAACAAACTAAACCCCAAGTATAACTACTGTGCAGCTTTACTCGGGGGGAAGTGGGGAAAGAGATGAGTAATAAAAAAACTCACTTGTTCGAAGTGGATAGAGCCGTTGTTGGAGTACGAGGAATACGGAGGCAGGCCGAAGGACGAAAGGTCGCTTTGGCACTTTAGCAAATCTAACTTGCAGAAGTCAGGATGGATGGAGAGTACCCACGAAGGCTTTAAATAGCCTCAGGTATAAGACGACGGTTGAAGGCTGAGGACAACCGACGACCCAGATCGAAATGACGCTTCGAAATCCGCAAAAAGCAAGATCAACGGTCGAAGGGATGCCACATGGAAACATGTGGAAGCAAGCACCTGATGCAGAGATACCTCCAATCGTCGCACCGCCATTAAAATAACGGATGTATTTCCAATTCATTGGAAACAAGAATGGTATACAAAAGCAGGAAAACGTTTGAACTTCGCAGAAGGGAAACGTGCGGACTTTGCAATAAATGAAGTAGTGGGGAAGATTAATGCATCTTCCCGAAACGCATCTTCACAATATTTCTACAAGATTATTATTCGGCGAGGAATGAAAAGTTAAGTGATAAGTTTTATCATTAATACTTTGATATTCAAGGCAAGATTTCGGCAGGAGACGGGGAAATTTAGAGGCCAACATGAAAAAAGAAATGTCTATTCATTAAATTGAGGGTAAATCTTTACAAAAGGACAACTCCCTAAGCCTTTTCTTCATTGTTGCCCGAGGGACCCTGGTCGGGAGGACTTTTCTCAGGACCATGAGAAGAGCCTTCCTCAAGAGTGGCATCGGCTGAGTCCTCTACAGCAACAACTTGAGACTCAGCTTGTGATTTCTCCTCTGGAAGAGCCGGCTAGTCATTCAGGTATGCCTCATATTGAGGGTCAGCTGGAAAAGGATCATCTTCTTCCTGAGCTCAGTCCGGGAGATCCATACCAACTTTCCCGAAGACCTCTTGGTGGCATACCTCACGAAAAGGAGCAGTGTCGAAGTCAGGGATCGTTCCAAGGATTTGCTCCCAAACGTCGTTCTGACCCATGCGATAAGCTTGAATGTTGTAGAGACCTAGCAACTCGGAGAAAGGTACGCTGTTCAGGTATTTCCGAATGCACTCCTTCCGAAACTCTGGCTTTATATGCTCAGGCTTGCTAGGGATCGCCAACTTCAGATGTTCTTCGAGCTCCCTACTTTTGATTTCAAGGCTGTCACCAAACAACGTGGCAGCTGCCTTTTGCTTCCTGGCCTCACGCTCGGCAGCAGCGACACGAATTTTTGAAGCTTCGAGCGCTTCCTTGAGGGAGATCACTTCTTCCTCATGCTTTTTCTGCAGCTCCACGGTAGCTGCAGTCAGCTGGTCTATTTCAGAATTGGCTTTGGCCAATTTCTCTTCACAAGTTTGCAGCAAGGAGCTGGTGCGACCAACCCGGCTCAATGCTTCCATGTGTTGATAAAAGCTCAACACAAGCATTCCCCGGGAAGACGGAAGATATCGAGAAGAAGTCATAAGAAATTATGAAAACATAAGTAATCAAGAAGACCGGTACCTTGTAGATTGACTAACAAGGGAGGTGTCATCCAGGGCTTCAAACTCCTGGCGATCAGAAGGAGCAAGACTGAGGGAGCTCCATTCTGCAGCTTTCTCGGGATCCCGAGTAACCCTGTCGGTCATCTTCAGGGTCCACTGGGGGATGAAGACCTCCTCACCATCCGTCGAAGCTTTGGATTTTTTATTGGAGGGAGCATCAATTGTGTCATGCCTCCTCTTGGTTCGGGCGGAGGAAGAGACATTAGCCCTCTCCACCATTGGTTTCTTCCCTTTACCCGAAGCATCAGCTACAGGCCTGATATTCCTAATACCCCTATAAGAGGAGTCGGGAGAGGGAAGAGAAGCCTCTTGATCTACGGTCAAGACCCTGGGCGATCGTTATTCGGCTGTCACAACGGCCCTAGCGGCCTTCACCCGCAGGCTTTCAGGGTTCATTCTGGGAGGCACTGCAAGGAAGAAGGACAAGAGTCAGAATTCAAAACATATCACTTCAGTCAAATCAAAGGATGATGGTTAGAAGCTCACAATGAGCCAAGCCCCAATACTGAAGGATGGAGTTATACTCCACTTCATATCAATGTATCTCTTGATACCACAGAATGGATTTGATCTTCCTGATGGCCGCCTCGTCTTCTCTGGATAAGGGAAGGCCCCGGTTACTCTCGGACGAAAAAGTAAACCTCCTCCAGTCGGTTGGGAAGTTAAGATCTGATGGAGGCGCTCGACAGAAAAAGTATCGTTCGCGCCATCTTTTGTGGTTAGAAGGGCAAGTTCCTTTGACAAGGATGCTGCCCCTCCAATCAAGATCAGCCTTATTGCGTTTGGAAAGAAAGACCCATTCGGGAGGATGGGAGATAGAAAGAACATGAAAATGTACAAAAAGAGAAAGAGATGGCGTAATGCCAAGCTCAAAACACAAACCCAAGAAGCCGACGATGAGACGCTAGCTATTGGGGAGGAGCATTCCGGGACAAATGTTCCAGTGATTCAAAACTGCGGAGAACAAAGGATTAAAAAAGGGAAAGCGAACCCCGCTTTCCAGTGCATCTATATACAGAGAAAATTCACCCGACAGGGATGAATCAACCCTCTCATCAGGGTGGGGAGCCCTAACCTGATATGAGGAAGGAAGATTAAAATCTTGGACAGCTGAAAGAAGGGTTTCCTCATTGTAAATGCAGGGAACAGAGCCAGGTCCACCATTGGACCCGGAGGTTTGAGGCTACCTAGAAGACTCGACAATCTTGGAAGATCCAGACTCGAGAAGGACAGGAGAAGTTTCGGTTTTTCTTTCAAAACCTTTTTGAGAAACTTCAGCGAACTCCCGCCGAGAGGACGGTTAGGGTTTTGTTATCACTATCCGATCGTTCGGGAGCAGGAGAAGCAAAAGCATCATCGCTATCACCAACATGGGGTACTAAAGAAGCCCTATCGTCCGCCATTACTCGTTTCATGAAACTACAAAAGGAAAAAGACCAAGAAACTTACTGATTCAATGGAGACGGAAGCTTGAGGGCAGGAAGGCGCGAAGCAGACAACAAAGGTTCAAATTCCAGACAGGAAGAATGAAACCTACGAAGACAACGAACCGCTTTTAAAACTCCCGCATGAGTGTTCGGGAATCTGAAAGATCGAGATTGATTCAAAATCAACGACCAAGATTGGAAGACGTTTTGAAAGTTTGAACTCACGAATCCGAAATAGGCGTTCGGAAACCGCCGCTTGGATGACATGAGCCACGACAGATCAACTGCAACGAGATATGTGGCCTTACACTCACAACGCTCGAGGAAAAGTGACCACCGCATTAAATGTGATATGACATTTAATGAAGCACGCAGAGATCATCACCTGACGACGAACCTAGTTAAAAACCAAGCCCTCGGGATCGACCGAACGCTTGGTCTGGGGGGCTCGTGATATGGAGAGTTTATGATCCGACCGGGTTCATACCTGGTCCGACCCTCGACCCCGGTCGGGAAGGAGAAAACCGAATCGCTCCCGAGCGAACCGGATCCGGAAGATGGCTTGCTGAAGAAGAAAGCTTATTCGGCTACAAGCGTGCCCTAATCTTACTTATGGATTAGGGTAATCAACCTGATGATGGCAGACTCAAACTGACTGCTGCGGATAATCATTATCGAAGGGATAACTATCGCATAACCTAAAGGTTATCTCAGGAGTCCTCTACTAGCCCAAACTAGTAGAAGTCTATCGCTCAACGGATCTAACTGATAAGATCCAACGACTACCCGAAGAAGGCTCAAGTGCATCCAACGAAGGAGATTCGAAGGTACACTCTATATAAACCTCACTACCATACAAGGTGAGGGACGGATCAATCGATCAAGAAGAATACTATCTGAGACTCAGGTTCAGATACATACTGATAGACCTAAACTATCTGCGATCTGCTATCTAGATCACCTTTCCCAGTTCTTCATTCCTTAGCTCTGCGCTTCTAGCAGAGCCGTTTGTGATTAAGTTCATCAATTGACTTAGCCTTCGGAGGTGGACTCCCGACCCCAGCGGTCGGGCCACATCTGACGCTTTCGTTTTGCAGGACATCACGTGGAGATCCAAGGGCTGAGCAGATTTTGGACGCATCATTTGGCGCCGTCTGTGGGAACGACTTGAAAAGCCATGGTGACTAGATCAGCAGCCGCTGTACAACGCAATTCCGGTGTTCAGATACCTGGGGTGAATAATCCAGATATTCCCCAGGAAAGCCAAAATCCTATCGAAGTGGATGATGGCCAGGGAGGACGTAATCCTCCTCCTGATACAATCCAAGATCAATTGGATCGGGTAAAGATTCAACTCTTGGAGGTGAGCCAAGCACTCCGCATGCTCACCAGATGAGTGGTTTTACCACAAGAGCCTGATCAACGCGATTCGGGGAGACGTGCATTGCCACGTGACCAGAGAATGGCTGAAGACTGGAATGTTGATCAGAATTTCCGTGAAGGAGACCGAGGACTTCGGAGGATCGATGATCAACCGAGGCGAGACGATCGGTTCGACAGACCGCAAGAGAGTACAACTGATTCAAACACAAGGTTGGATACAGGGGTAAGAACTCACTCACCCACTGTCAGAAGAACCGTTCGTGATGATCGAGCAGTTCGTGACGAAAGGAATGCTCGGGAAGGACGGGCTGTTCGTGATGATCGAGTAGCAAGGGATGATCGTGTTAATCGAGGTCGTGATCATATTGCTGAAGATCACCCGACCCAGATTGGTCAAGAATTGGCCAACATCAATGAGAAATTAGGGCAATTGGCTAAGGGAAGAATAACTGAGGATATTTACTCAGTCATTCGGAAGACTCCTTTTGCTGAGCCAATTGCGGGATATCGTTTCCCCGCAACTTCCGTTTGCCTACCTTCTCAACATTCGATGACCTTGACCCAGTAACCCGGTTGTTTTTAGGTCCGAAGACCCGGAGTAAAGGAAGAAGCCAACTATGGGCCATCTCAGTAGAAGACATGGTGTTTGACTCTGAACCCATAGATGTTGTTGATGGAGTTCCATACTTGGATGTCAGTGTAGATTTGGAAAGGAAGCTGCAGCTGTCTAAAGATGAGATTAGTTGAAGGACTTGGAGTATTATCTGACTTGGTTTGGAGCTATTTCCTTACACTTGACATGTCACTTGATGTGTATGCAAAAACCCATAAGGTTTAAAGCCCATTTGATCCTCCAAATCCTTGATTATTCCTTACTGTCTGCCTTGGTCGAGTGGGCCACTCGACCAAGCACTCGACCAAAGGGGTGTGAAATCTGAGAATTTGTATTTTTAGGGTTTTTCACTTTTATTTAAACCCTACTTCGTATTTCTTTGTTACGGCTGCCTCCTAAACACTTTGTGAAGGTGAGAACACCTCTCCGAAACTCTCTCTGGTGATTTCGAAGACTCCTCTGTAGATCTGAAGCCTCTCATCGCTGTTCTTACAATTCAAGGTTAGTAATCGCTTCAACATTGCGAATTTCTTTTCTTCGATCTTGTTCTTGATTGAGATCAGGAAGTAGACGGTGCATCCTTGCAACCATCCCTTCGTGATCTCCTTCGTTTCTTTGAGATCTATGATCATCATCATTGTGACACCAAGCCCAAACCTAGCCCGGGATACCCTATTTGTTTTGGGATAAAGAAAGACTTGTTTAATGTTAGACCTTGAAGTTGGACCTTGATTTCAATGTTGTTATCCTTGAAAGCCTTAGGAGGCCATATCCGGCCTTATCCTTACCCTGACCCGGCCCGGAATTTGTATTGTCTGTTGATCCAATGACCCAAAGTGGTGGGAAAAGTCCTTGTGTACCCTTTTGGTTGATGATTTGGTGTCGGAGCCCAAGCCCATGGACATTGACGATGATGCCCCTCACTTGAGAGCATTGTCAGTGTTAGTTTTGAATCTGCGCACCGAAGAGGGGTGAATTAGTTGGTAGACCTAATGAACACCTGTGCACAATCCAAAAATATTTCCCGAAACTAGACTTCTTGATGGACTTTTAGGAGAAAACCCCACCCAATTTGACCCCATATAGCCCTCCAAATCCCTGTCCGAAGTTGCTGAACTATGTCTGGCAAATCCTGCTTGCGCATCGAAGAAGGTGAGCTTAGTAAGTACACATAATAAACTCCCATGCTTGATCCAAAGGTATTTCTGGAAACTAGACTTCTTTATTGACTTGTAGGAGAAAACCTCACTCAATTTGACCTTGTATAGCCTTCCGAATCCCTGTTCGAAGTTGCTGAACTATTCTTGAGAATTCAGTTGAAACTGCTGTTGGTCGATACTATTGGTCGATACTATCAACCAAAGGTATCGACCAAAACAAGCCCAGAATCGTGAAAAAGATGCTGTTTGGATATTCCTTTGTCCTTTTAAGTGAAACCTCGAACCTAAATCATTATTTCACTCATTTCAACATCTGAGAACGTGGGAAAGCTCCTCTAAGCCTCCTCCTTGGCTTGGGTGATGATCTTCTACAAGAATCATTGTTTCTCTTCTCTAATCTCTTCTCCAAGGTATGTAATCTCTCACTCTCTCTCTAATCTACTTCTACCTCATCTTGTTCTTGCTACTGAGTTCGTGGAGAAGGTGCTGCAACCTTGCAACCACCTCTTCTACAAGCTCTCTTGGGTTGATTAAACCTCTCTTCATTCTTTCCATGCTATGATTCTCATACATGATGTTCTTGCTTTCTTATTTTGATTTTCCTCTTCTTTACAACATGAATTCATCTCTTAATCTGATTTTCTCTTTCAATTAGGTCTGATTATATGTTAGTAATTTTCTATATTCTGCTGCTCATCATTCTATTGATTAAATTCCTAAGTTCTCTTGCAATTGTAATGGTTTTCATTGAAGAACATGGGTCTTGCAAGTTTGAACCTAGGACCTCAAATTGGGGGTTTTCAATCCGACCATTGGATCATGTTAATTCTTTCTACGTAGTCTCCGGCTACTGTTCTTAAGCATCCTTCCAAGTTTCATATCGATCCGAGACCCGGAAGACCCATTTTGAGCCAAAACCCAAAAATCCCATTTTGCTGTCCAAGACTCGTTGGTCGATACTATTGGTCGATACCATCAACCCAATGTATCAACCAACAAGGTTGTCATCGAAAACTTTTGCCCAGCTTTTTGATCCGTTCGATCTCCGATTGTTTTGATTTCTTCTCTAATCCTTCATATATGTTTGTTTAGGGTTTTAAGACTATAGTTGGACCATTCTCTTGTGACTTCGGATCATATTCTTCACAATTTGAGGTAAGGATGGTTATTGCCATATAACATAGACTGTATGACTTTTACACTGCTGTTGGTAACTTAGTAGACTTAACTTATTAATTGATTTTAGACATCATATGACTACTGTAGTTACCTTATGACAAGTAACACCATGCTTAATTACTTGATTTATCATGTTTACTTATTCTTGTCATTTATTTATATACTTGTATTATGAGATGTTATGACATGTTTTCAATATGATAATGTATTGTTGATATGTAATGGATGGAAATAAGCATGTGATTGCTTAGGTATGATTTGGGATTGGGGAGTGCCCTACTGGTACATCTGTCCTTGGACATCGGAGGGAATAGTATGGGATGTTCTCCGAAGATGCCCATCGACATTTTCCTGGATCATTGGATGACATACATAGGACTTGTCTAGATGTATGGCTAGGATGCCCCTGTCATATCAGACAAGAATCGGAAGGGCATTGAGACCGAACGACCCGTGGTAGTAGTGTGGATTTGTGGGCGCTCAAGACCGGTAACCACTCCGTGAGAGGACATAAATTGCATTGCGGATACCCGGAAGGGGCCATTTATTGGTAGGGTTGCAAATGGCTAGACTTGGGCTCACGGGCACTCAAGACCGGTGAAATGATCCGTGAGGGGACGTGAGAGCTTCCCGTTTACCATTTGTGGATGACCAATAGGGTTGATGAGTCCGGTGAGTAATATCCGTGACTCTAGTGTGAAGGATACCGGAAAGGATCCCAAGAGGGGAGGAATGGACGTATCTGGAACTGACATGATATGACTAAGTAGATGACTTGCATTGGGCTAGGCTTTACTTTGACATGCGCCAATACTTAGACCAAATGGTGATGTGAGAGAGTGGTGACCGAAACCCCCAACCATGGATTTGTCCGAGAGGGATGCAGGACCCAACTTCCCCCGGTGATGTGGACCGAGACTACCTAAAGAAGTATGGTGCTATGACTTAAAGCATGTCTACCACAGAGACCAGCATACTTAGAGTTAGAATCATATTTGCATCTTATGTCTCATATCATCTGCATCATTTCATGATTGATATCATATGGCTTATGTATTATGGAATAACGCTGAGTTCTTTTGAACTCACTCCTTTTTGCAACATATTTTATTAGACTTTTCTGCAGGTACTCCTACTGTTGACTGTGACGGTCAACACTTTGAGGACTAAGTTGGTGACTCATACCACTTTGGCTACGGTGACTACATCGGTGAAGGCTATCGGTTCAAGACTCATATTTGTCAGGAGTAGATCTGGCCTGGCTTAGTTTCTTATGATTATGTTATTGAGGAGACATTGTATAAGTTAGAAGAAACTGTAACTTAGTTGCTTACCTTTTTATTTTCCTTCTTTGGAGATTTGGTTGTAACCTTTACCTTATTTCGATCTACCTTCCGCACAGTTGTCTTTTGATTTGGTACTTATTATTCCGCACTCTGATGTTCGTTGTGATCCTTCTGTGATCATTTCTTAACTTTTATTATTAGATTACTTGAATACTATGAATTGTTATTGCTTTTGATTATATTATTGTGATAAGTGGATATGATCGTTCCTAAACTGGATCTGTTGGGCTGTGGATCACTCCCGAGTAACCCAGATAGGGTACCCCCTGGGTGGATTTAGGGCGGGATGTGACAGATGGTATCAGAGCCCTAGTTTTCGGACGATCATAACTATAGAACACAGTAATGAAAGCATCTTTGAGTCATAGATCCAGAAGTGACTCAAACTTTCTTAGAAGTGAATAATAGAAAACTTGGATTAGAAACTTGAATAAATGAAGCATAATACATCTTGCTTGAATAATACACAATAATCAAAGTTTATGACTTATACTTGGGTTGTAGTCATGGTTAGACTTAAGTTGTCAGTCGTGTAGGTGTGTTAAGTTGTGAGTCGAGTCTTGAGTTGAAAGTTGTCGTCGTGAGTCATCCTTGCCAGTGAGTCTCAGTTGTGAGTCGGGTTGTCGTCATATGAGTTTGAGCCGTGTGTTGTCGTATGAGTCTGAGTCGGGTGTTGTCATTGGGAGTAATGGTCGTGAGTAGTTGTCATGAGTTATAAGTCATAACTAAACATTTACAACTTCTAATGCAACAAAAGAAATGCATAATGTACAATAACACAAGTGAAACAAACTGAATTTCATTAATCACATAAGAGATTTTTTCAAGTCTGAAAGAGAAAATCAGATTAAGAGATGATTCATGTTGTAAAGAAGAGGAAAATCAAAATAAGAAAGCAAGAACATCATGTATGAGAATCATAGCATGGAAAGAATGAAGAGAGGTTTAATCAACCCAAGAGAGCTTGTAGAAGAGGTGGTTGCAAGGTTGCAGCACCTTCTCCACGAACTCAGTAGCAAGAACAAGATGAGGTAGAAGTAGATTAGAGAGAGAGTGAGAGATTACATACCTTGGAGAAGAGATTAGAGAAGAGAAACAATGATTCTTGTAGAAGATCATCACCCAAGCCAAGGAGGAGGCTTAGAGGAGCTTTCCCACGTTCTCAGATGTTGAAATGAGTGAAATAATGATTTAGGTTCGAGGTTTCACTTAAAAGGACAAAGGAATATCCAAACAACATCTTTTTCACGATTCTGGGCTTGTTTTGGTCGATACCTTTGGTTGATAGTATCGACCAATAGTATCGACCAACAGCAGTTTCAACAGAATTCTCAGGAATAGTTCAGCAACTTCGAACAGGGATTCGGAAGGCTATACAAGGTCAAATTGAGTGAGGTTTTCTCCTAAAAGTCAATAAAGAAGTCTAGTTTCCAGAAATACCTTTGGATCAAGCATGGGAGTTCATTAGGTGTACCAACTAAGCTCACCTTCTTCGATGCGCAAGCAGGATTTGCCAGACATAGTTCAGCAACTTCGGACAGGGATTTGGAGGGCTATATGGGGTCAAATTGGGTGGGGTTTTCTCCTACAAGTCCATCAAGAAGTCTAGTTTCGGGAAATACTTTTGGATTGTGCACAGGTGTTCATTAGGTCTACCAACTAATTCACCCCTCTTCGGTGCGCAGATTCAAAACTAACACTGACAATGCTCTCAAGTGAGGGGCATCATCGTCAATGTCCATGGGCTTGGGCTCCTACACCAAATCATCAACCAAAAGGGTACACAAGGACTTTTCCCACCACTTTGGGTCATTGGATCAACAGACAATACAAATTCCGGGCCGGGTCAAGGTAAGGATAAGGCCGGATATGGCCTCCTAAGGCTTTCAAGGATAACAACATTGAAATCAAGGTCCAACTTCAAGGTCTAACATTAAACAAGTCTTTCTTTATCCCAAAACAAATAGGGTATCCCGGGCTAGGTTTGGGCTGGGTGTCACATTCTCACCCCCTTAAAATAATTTCGTCCTCGAAATTGGGAGAGTACTAGGATTCTAAGGAGATGGAGGACATTGCTTTTATCTTGACTTTTCTTCTCCCAAAATCTTCGGAAAACAATTAACAATAAAACTTTTGTAAGAAAACAAGGGATAAATCTAACATGCCTTGAAATCAAATCAAAAGTATGATAATGGCTTCATGAAGACTTCACAAGGATCATGGCAAAGACCAATATGAAGATCATAAAACCCTAAGAATGAAAGGAGATTGTCGAAGAGATGGTTGCAAGGATGCAAGATCTTCTTCATAGTCTCAATCACAAAGAATAAAACATAGTAAGAGTAAAGTAAGATCATGGCTTTATGAAGATTTCATAAGGATCATGGTAAAGACCAATATGAAGATCATAAAACCCTAAGAATGAAAGGAGATTGTCGAAGAGATGGTTGCAAGGATGCAAGCATCTTCTTCATAGTCTCAATCACAAAGAATAAAACATAGTAAGAGTAAAGTAAGATCATGGCTTTATGAAGATTTCATAAGGATCATGGTAAAGATCAATATGAAGATCATAAAACCCAAAAAAATGAAAAGAGATTGTAAAGAGATGGTTGCAAGGATGCAACATCTTCTTCTAAATCTCAATCACAAAGGGTAAAACATAGTAAAAGTAGATCAATACAATACAAGAGAGATTACTAACCTTTGATTGAGGAACAGGGGATGAAAAGCTTGAAGTCTTGAAATAATTAGAAGGAATAACAAATCATGAAGATCACACTTGATTTCCCTTTGAAATCATCATGTGGGGAAAACACAAGGTTATAGGGTGTATGGAGGTCCACTCTAGAACAGCAGGGATAGGAGGATCAGTCATGGGAATTACTTAAGATCACCCTCCTATCAAAGGTAAATAAAAGGCACAAGAAGAAATTGAGAGGAGAAAAGATCAGCTTCGGGGTGAACTTCTACCAAACAAAACTAGGCAACTCATACGATAGTCGACAGAGAATAAATCGAATAATGCATATTCGGAAATTTTTTTTGTTTTCGATGGAAGCTGCGATTTGGACTTGTTAGCATGTGTACAAGAGTTGGTTTAACATGTTAAGAAGATTTATTTGGAGAAGATCCATCGAAACCCTTGGATGTTGGAAAATTGTAGCAAGGATGAAAGTTGTGGAAGATCCCTCCTATAGAACTACTAACCGTAGAACGTGTCCCCGATCTCTATCAGCCCTCCTACCTCCCCTAGGCATAGTGAACCTATTGAGTCAAGAGAATTTTGTATTTGGATTGGCTCTTGTGCTTGTTCGAATGGAAGAGTGGCATTTTCGTAATTTTTTGAAAAATTTCAATTTTGTCGAAATTGCGATTCGAACATTCTAGCATGTGCATAAGGCTTGGATAAACATGCTGGGATGGTTTGTTTGAAGAAAATCTATCAATTTTGCAGTGTGGATGTGAAAATTCAGCAACTTTAGAAGAAGGAATCCTCTTTTGGGCAAGGTTTTGTGATTTTTGGAAAGTTGGATTTTGGCCAAACGAAGTGTGTGAGCACCTTCCTCATGTTGAAACAGTCATGTAGGAATTGGTTTGGTGTCAAAATTCCTTTTGGTTTGAAAATGGGGCAAGTGTTTGTGAAGTTGGGTTTTTGTAATGTGAATAGTGAAATTGGTGCAAAGTGTGGGAAATCTTTTTGGTTGAAGCTTGGCTTGTGTAGGAATTGGTTGGAGCATGTTTCTAAACACCACTAGGCATGTTTCTAACCAATATTAGCAAGCGTTTCTCAGTTTTGAAGAAAATCATGTTGTTGGTAATGAAATTTGAAGAGAAAGAAAGGTAAGAATGAAGGTTTTCTTGTGTTGTTGATCTTGATAGTTTGTGTGAAGTTGTTGAAGCCTCTTGAAGTCTTGGAACCTTAGGAACCCTAGAGAACCTTTTCCCCTGAACCAGACTCGAAGTTAGAAGTGTTTGAAGTGTGTTTGAAATGGAGAAAGTGGTCCCTTTTAGGCTGTTTTTCAGGGGTAGATTTTGCTGTTTTTGACAGTTTTGGGAAAAAGTGGATTTTGATGCATTGTTTGGACTTTAATGACCTGCATAGCTGATTTAAGTGTGGTTGACTTGTTGGAAGGATGATGTTTTTGGAAGACCTTTGAAACCCTTGAACCTTTTGAGAAGAAAACTTTACTTCAAGATCGTTATTCATACCCTTTGTTTTTGTCTTCGCTCGAATTGTCACCTATGCATCTCTTGCATTCTTAACATCAGCATTTATTTTGTGTTCCTATCAGCTATTTAAGAATTCAGCCAAGAGTCCAGTGTTCTTTGCCTATTAAATCTATTTTTCATTGTACCTTCCATTCCCTTGGTAAAGATTCGGTGGAACAATCAAACCCCTGAAGAAATTTTCTCATCTTATTGGAAGCCCAGGTATGCTTTCAATTTCGAGGACGAAATTTTTTTTAGGGGGGAAGAATGTGAAATCCCGCCTAATCCTAACCTTGCTACTGTGCCAAATCCATACCTACCATATGCATTATTCGATTTATTCTCTGTCGACTGTCGTATGAGTTGCCTAGTTTTGTTTGGTAGAAGTTCACCCCGAAGCTGATCTTTTCTCCTCTCAATTTCTTCTTGTGCCTTTTATTTACCTTTGATAGGAGGGTGATCTTAAGTAATTCCCATGACTGATCCTCCTATCCCTGCTGTTCTAGAGTGGACCTCCATACACCCTATAACCTTGTGTTTTCCCCACATGATGATTTCAAAGGGAAATCAAGTGTGATCTTCATGATTTGTTATTCCTTCTAATTATTTCAAGACTTCAAGCTTTTCATCCCCTGTTCCTCAATCAAAGGTTAGTAATCTCTCTTGTATTGTATTGATCTACTTTTACTATGTTTTACCCTTTGTGATTGAGATTTAGAAGAAGATGTTGCATCCTTGCAACCATCTCTTTACAATCTCTTTTCATTTTTTTGGGTTTTATGATCTTCATATTGATCTTTACCATGATCTTTATGAAATCTTCATAAAGCCATGATCTTACTTTACTCTTACTATGTTTTATTCTTTGTGATTGAGACTATGAAGAAGATGCTGCATCCTTGCAACCATCTCTTCGACAATCTCCTTTCATTCTTAGGGTTTTATGATCTTCATATTGGTCTTTACCATGATCCTTATGAAATCTTCATAAAGCCATGATCTTACTTTACTCTTACTATGTTTTATTCTTTGTGATTGAGACTATGAAGAAGATGCTGCATCCTTGCAACCATCTCTTCGACAATCTCCTTTCATTCTTAGGGTTTTATGATCTTCATATTGGTCTTTGCCATGATCCTTGTGAAGTCTTCATGAAGCCATTATCATACTTTTGATTTGATTTCAAGGCATGTTAGATTTATCCCTTGTTTTCTTACAAAAGTTTTATTGTTAATTGTTTTCCGAAGATTTTGGGAGAAGAAAAGTCAAGATAAAAGCAATGTCCTCCATCTCCTTAGAATCCTAGTACTCTCCCAATTTCGAGGACGAAATTATTTTAAGGGGGTGAGAATGTGACACCCAGCCCAAACCTAGCCCGGGATACCCTATTTGTTTTGGGATAAAGAAAGACTTGTTTAATGTTAGACCTTGAAGTTGGACCTTGATTTCAATGTTGTTATCCTTGAAAGCCTTAGGAGGCCATATCCGGCCTTATCCTTACCTTGACCCGGCCCGGAATTTGTATTGTCTGTTGATCCAATGACCCAAAGTGGTGGGAAAAGTCCTTGTGTACCCTTTTGGTTGATGATTTGGTGTAGGAGCCCAAGCCCATGGACATTGACGATGATGCCCCTCACTTGAGAGCATTGTCAGTGTTAGTTTTGAATCTGCGCACCGAAGAGGGGTGAATTAGTTGGTAGACCTAATGAACACCTGTGCACAATCCAAAAGTATTTCCCGAAACTAGACTTCTTGATGGACTTGTAGGAGAAAACCCCACCCAATTTGACCCCATATAGCCCTCCAAATCCCTGTCCGAAGTTGCTGAACTATGTCTGGCAAATCCTGCTTGCGCATCGAAGAAGGTGAACTTAGTTGGTACACCTAATGAACTCCCATGCTTGATCCAAAGGTATTTCTGGAAACTAGACTTCTTTATTGACTTGTAGGAGAAAACCTCACTCAATTTGACCTTGTATAGCCTTCCGAATCCCTGTTCGAAGTTGCTGAACTATTCTTGAGAATTCAGTTGAAACTGCTGTTGGTCGATACTATTGGTCGATACTATCAACCAAAGGTATCGACCAAAACAAGCCCAGAATCGTGAAAAAGATGTTGTTTGGATATTCCTTTGTCCTTTTAAGTGAAATCTCGAACCTAAATCATTATTTCACTCATTTCAACATCTGAGAACGTGGGAAAGCTCCTCTAAGCCTCCTCCTTGGCTTGGGTGATGATCTTCTACAAGAATCATTGTTTCTCTTCTCTAATCTCTTCTCCAAGGTATGTAATCTCTCACTCTCTCTCTAATCTACTTCTACCTCATCTTGTTCTTGCTACTGAGTTCGTGGAGAAGGTCCTGCAACCTTGCAACCACCTCTTCTACAAGCTCTCTTGGGTTGATTAAACCTCTCTTCATTCTTTCCATGCTATGATTCTCATACATGATGTTCTTGCTTTCTTATTTTGATTTTCCTCTTCTTTACAACATGAATTCATCTCTTAATCTGATTTTCTCTTTCAATTAGGTCTGATTATATGTTAGTAATTGTCTATATTCTGCTGCTCATCATTCTATTGATTAAATTCCTAAGTTCTCTTGCAATTGTAATGGTTTTCATTGAAGAACATGGGTCTTGCAAGTTTGAACCTAGGACCTCAAATTGGGGGTTTTCAATCCGACCATTGGATCATGTTAATTCTTTCTACGTAGTCTCCTGCTACTGTTCTTAAGCATCCCTCCAAGTTTCATATTGATCCGAGACCCGGAAGACCCATTTTGAGCCAAAACCCAAAAATCCCATTTTGCTGTCTAAGACTCTGTTGGTCGATACTATTGGTCGATACCATCAACCCAATGTATCAACCAACAAGGTTGCTCTTGTCAAACTTTTGCCCGATTTTGATCCGTTCGATCTCCGATTGTTTTGATTTCTTCTCTAATCCTTCATATATGTTTGTTTAGGGTTTTAAGACTATAGTTGGACCATTCTCTTGTGACTTCAGATCATCTTCTTCACAATTTGAGGTAAGGAGGGTTATTGCCATATAACATAGACTGTATGACTTTTACACTGCTGTTGGTAACTTAGTAGACTTAACTTATTAATTGATTTTAGACATCATATGACTACTGTAGTTACCTTATGACAGTAACACCATGCTTAATTACTTGATTTATCATGTTTACTTATTCTTGTCATTTATTTATATACTGTATTATGAGATGTTATGACATGTTTTCAATATGATAATGTATTGTTGATATGTAATGGATGGAAATAAGCATGTGATTGCTTAGGTATGATTTGGGATTGGGGAGTGCCCTACTGGTACTTCGTCCTTGGACATCGGAGGGAATAGTATGGGATGTTCTCCAAAGATGCCCATCGACGCTTTCTGGATCATTGGATGACATACATAGGACTTGTCTAGATGTATGGCTAGGATGCCCCTGTCATATCAGACACGAATCGGAAGGGCATTGAGACCGAACGACCCGTGGTAGTAGTGTGGATTTGTGGGCGCTCAAGACCGGTAACCACTCCGTGAGAGGACATAAATTGCATTGCGGATACCCGGAAGGGGCCATTTATTGGTAGGGTTGCAAATGGCTAGACTTGGGCTCACGAGCACTCAAGACCGGTGAAATGATCCGTGAGGGGACGTGAGAGCTTCCCGTTTACCATTTGTGGATGACCAATAGGGTTGATGAGTCCGGTGAGTAATATCCGTGACTCTAGTGTGAAGGATACCGGAAAGGATCCCGAGAGGGGAGGAATGGACGTATCTGGAACTGACATGATATGACTAAGTAGTTGACTTGCATTGGGCTAGGCTTTACTTTGACATGCGCCAATACTTAGACCAAATGGTGATGTGAGAGAGTGGTGACCGAAACCCCCAACCATGGATTTGTCCGAGAGGGATGCAGGACCCAACTTCCCCCCGGTGATGTGACTGAGACTACCTAAAGAAGTATGGTGCTATGACTTAAAGCATGTCTACCACAGAGACCAGCATACTTAGAGTTAGAATCATATTTGCATCTTATGTCTCATATCATCTGCATCATTTCATGATTGATATCATATGGCTTATGTATTATGGAATAACTTTCCTTGCTGAGTTCTTTTGAACTCACTCTTTTTTGCAACATATTTTGTTAGACTTTTCTGCAGGTACTCCTACTGTTGACTGTGACGGTCAACACTTTGAGGACTAAGTTGGTGACTCATACCACTTTGGCTACGGTGACTACATCGGTGAAGGCTATCAGTTCAAGACTCATATTTGTCAGGAGTAGATCCGGCCTGGCTTAGTTTCTTATGATTATGTTATTGAGGAGACATTGTATAAGTTAGAAGAAACTGTAACTTAGTTGCTTACCTTTTTATTTTCCTTCTTTGGAGATTTGGTTGTAACCTTTACCTTATTTCGATCTACCTTCCGCACAGTTGTCTTTTGATTTGGTACTTATTATTCCGTACTCTGATGTTCGTTGTGATCCTTCTGTGATCATTTCTTAACTTTTATTATTAGATTACTTGGATACTATGAATTGTTATTGCTTTTGATTATATTATTGTGATAAGTGGATATGATCGTTCCTAAACTGGATCTGTTGGGCTGTGGATCACTCCCGAGTAACCCAGATAGGGTACCCCCTGGGTGGATTTAGGGCGGGATGTGACAATCATCATCTCAACCCTGGCCGTTTACTTTTCTGGAAACCCTAACCCTTGCTTGATTTCTGGAAAACTTTGGTGACCTCCCATGCGAGGGAAACCTCATGGGTAATATTTCTAGTAACCTAAACTATAATTTCTATGATTTTCTTGTTATAATTGGCAAATCATTAATTCCCTTTCATTCTGTGATCATAACCTTTCCTGGGGAGCCATAAAGGTTGAAACCCTAATTTCTTGGGTTAAATCAAGAACCCATATTTTTACCATGACTTGATGATTTTATCTTCCCATATGATTCTAATACATCCTAGGAAGTTTCCCTTCGAATTTTGGATCAATCTGACTTCAAACGAAGAAATTATGGCCAAAGCAGTCTGTACTATTCCGTACTGACTTGCTTGGTCGACTGGGCCAGTCTACCAAGCACTCGACCAAAGGAGTCAGTAGCTTCGTTTTTCGCCCGATTTGATTCGTTTGCTCTCTAATCTTTTAGGCATCTTTCCTGATGTTGTTTCTATGGTTATTAGGAGTTTATTTGCTAAGTTTGGAGTTGCTCACTTTGATCTTTGGATCATCTTCTTCGATAATCAAGGTAAGGACAGTTATTTCCTTAACAACATAGATTGCTTGTTCTCTGGTTTCTAACTTATGAAACTATGAGATTACTTACTGTTATTGCAATTTAATTATGATCTCTTACTGTGAGAACAGTAGCACTTGTTTATATTATCTTTTTCATTATAAATGTTATATGAATTACTTATTATTACCTAATCTGATTTTGCTTTTACATTCTCTTGTATATGATGAACTGTTGGTTGTATATGTCATGACTGATCTGAGAATGTGTTTGCTTAAGTTTGGTTTGGGATTGGGGAGTGTCCTTTTGACACTTCTGTCCTTGGACATTGGAGGGAATAGTATGGGATGTTCTCTGAAGATGCCCATCGACGCTTTCCCGAATCATTGGTTGTCATACCTAGGGATGTCTAGCAGTTTTTGGCTAGGATATACCCCTGTTATATTAGACCCGAATCGGAAGGGTATTGAGACCGAACGACCCGTGGTAGCAATGTGATTCATGGGCGCTCAAGACCGGTAACCAACCCATGAGAGGACGGGAATCATATTGTGGGGGCCATTTATTGGAGGGTTGCATATGGCTAGACTTGGGTTCATGGGCACTCAAGACCGGTAATCAACTCGTGAGAGGACATGAGAGCTTCCCGTTTACCATATGTGGATAACCGATAGGGTTGATGAGTCCGTATTCCGAGTTGGTCGGTGCCATAGGATACGCTGACTCTAGTGCGAAGGATACCGGAAAGGATCGTCAGAGACAAGGAATGGACGTATCTGGAACTGAGATGATATAACTGACTAGATGACTTGCATTGGGCTAGGCTTTTCCCTGACATGCGCCGGTACTATGATGTTATGGATTAACTTGCCTTTCTGAGTTTCGAATGAGTTTCGAAATCATTCCTTTTTGTATATTTTCCTATTAGATTATCCTGCAGGTACAGATTATTATGACGAGCAGTACAGTGAAGCGCAAGCCGATGAAGCATATTACACGCAAGGTATTGGCGACGATCAAGATTACTCTGATGATCCCCCGGCGGATCAAGCTGCGTACTAATTTTGAAAACAGCATAGAGTTAGAAAGGATTCATTGGGTTGATGAAGTCCACACTTATGAAGACGTTATCTATAGACTAGAAGACTCTTGTTCCTTGTTTATTTCTTAATACATTTGTTTCAGTTATTATTTCCTTTTTGACTTTCATACTGCGTTCCGCTATGTTTGTGGAGTGAGTTTCCGCCTCACTTTACTTCTTTTGATATCTTCGGATATCTGGTATCATTTTCCGCACTCTGATTATATTATTTATTCATTTCTTGAGTTAAACCTTTTGTTTATAATATTTAAACCTTGATTAATTCCTGTTTATGATTATGTTATTGTATATGTGGGAGGATGATTCCCTCGATACTTGATCTTCGGGGCTGTGGATCACACTCTCGGGTATGCTAGTTAGTGTACCGGCTGGGAGGATGTGACAGATTGGTATCAGAGCCCAAAGTTCAAGGAAATCCTAACCACAGAAAATAGTAACAAAACATCCTGAGTCATAGATCCAGAAGTGACTCATCTACTCTTAGAAGTGAATAATAGAACACTTGGATTAGAAACTTGTTTAATGAAGCATAACTGAATACTTCTGAATAATGCACAATAATTATATTTGAACAAATATCATATAAGCAAAAGTGCATAACACACAATAATAAAGTGAAACAAAAAGAACTTCATTAACTTTAAGAAAAATTTACATCTGAAAAGCATAAAGGGAAATCCTAAGTACAATCTATCTAGGTGATCTCCTCTGATCTCTGTATGCTCTGAAGTCCTCGGCCATCTGAGTAATCTATGACTCTATCCTATCTTGCCGTGACTCCATCCTCTCATATATCTGCTCCTGTCTGACCTCCATCCTCTCTAGCATGGAAGTCATCAATCTCATCTGAGCACCTAAATTAGTAGTCTCTGGAACTGAATGTGAAGGGCCTCCTGTCTCGAAGTGTGGTGACCTGGGAATCTCATGATGCTCAGGAACAACCTCATGCATCTCTGTATCCTCTGCTTGATCATCAGAATCTGGACCAGCATCACCCTCATCTGCTGGAGCCTCCACCTCATCCTCATCCTCATCTGTATCCTCCTCACCTTCTGGACCAAGAGATCTCATAGTCTGAGTGAGCCTCATCTGCCTGATTGTCCTAGTCCCAATGGCATATCCTAATGATCTAGTAAGCTTGTGAAACCCAGCCCTAACCTTGACCCGGAAACCTTGTTATTTGTAGGTCCGATGACCCGAAGTAAGGTAAGAAGTCAGCTTTGGGCCATCCCGGTAGAGGACTTGGTGTCTGGCTTTGAATCCATGAAGGTTGATGATGAGGTTCTATTTATGGAAACAGAATCCTGATGAAGATCTAATTAGTTGATGGACTTGGAGTGCTCTCTATCTTGGTTTGAAGGCATTTCTACCTACTAGGTAAGTCACTTGACTTGTGTGCAAAACCCCTTTAGGATTGGATTTGATCTGGACCTTCAATTCCCTGTTTTGGCCTTGCTGTCAGCATTGGTTGACTGATTGGTCGACCGGGCCAGCCGACGACCAATCCACTCGACCAATGGGTGCTTTCTTTGGCAATTAGGTTGATTCTTGCTCTATTTAAGTCTAACCTCGAGTCCACTTCGTATTTGCTGCCTCCAAACCCTCTCGGAACGAACCAAAGACCTCTGCAAGTCATCTCTCTTGCATCCTTGGAGTTTTCTTGGCGGATCTTCGTCGGAACTCTTCTTTTTGCATCAAAAGGTATGTCTACTCTCTCTTCTTCTGCTCCATCTTTGTTTTTCTTTCCTTTTTGAGTTGAGACAGTAGAAGAGATGCTGCATTCTCTGTTGCAAACATCTCTGAACATGTTCTCATGATCATCCTAAGGATTTAAGGCTAGAACAATGATCTTAACCATGATCATTGCAAGCTTTTGAAGGATTCATGATCAAACTATGATTTAATCTCTGTTAATCTTCTAATCTGAATTCTGATCTCTTTGGATCTTCTTTCATTGATCATGTTAGTGGTTAATGGTTGTGTTTTCTTTCCATGATCCATAATCCATAGAATTCTAGTTGTTCTCTTCTACCTTACTATGTGTTCTTCATGATGCATGATAGTACATATATGGTAGGTTTTATTTCCTTATTTAGATTTATGCTTCTAAGCCTTATTCCATGAAGACCTATGCATGTTTTCATGTTTTCATTACCGAAAGCAATGATCCATCCTCCTATAGTTCTTGCCTTGTTTTCTATTTCAAAATTCATCAAGATCCATGTTTGATTTATTTATGGTAACTTTTTGTTTCCTAATTTGGATCTTGATACCTTGATTTGATTAGTGTTTTGAGGTCCCCTTTATGTTAGAATACTACTGATATAGTCTACCCCTTGATTAGTACCCTTTTGAACCACCAAATTCGGATTTCATATCTCAAAACTCTGATTTTATAAGCTACTGTCTGCATTGGTCGACTGATTGGTCGACTGGACCACTCGACCAATCCACTCGACCAATGAGTACAGCAACTCCAGAATTGGTCTGTTTTGGATATTTTGATATATATTCTGCTAGGGATCTTTCCTAATATGTTGTATATACTTGTTTAGGACCTTCTTCTCAAGTTTGCCAAGATCTTACTTGATTTCTTAGGATTCTTTGCGAGTTATAAAAGGTAAGGATGGTTATTTTCCTTAATTACATAGATAGCATGAATCTAGTTTCTATGTTTGAATATCATTAATATGTTTCCTAAATTAGATTTTTACAATGATATACTACTGTTGTATAACTTTGATTACAGTAGCATTACTTATTCATATTGAATTGATTCATGAATGATTTACTTACCAATGTTATACAAGTGATTGTAATTACTCGATTTCTTTCCATATATGGAGTTACCATATATGTGATGATATGAATTGATGCATGTGTATGCTTACGTATGGTTTGGAAAGGAGAGGTGTCCTTTTGACACTTCTGTCCTTGGACTACTACGGGAATATTATGGGATATTTCCGGAGATGCCCTCTGGACACCTTCCTAAACTGTTGGATGACATATATAGGATTGTCTAGTAGTGTTTGGCTAGGATGTCCTGTTATGTCAGACCCTAATCGGAGGGGTATTGAGACCGAACGACCCGTGGTAGCAATGGGGATTCATGGGCGCTCAAGACCGGTAACCAACCCGTGAGAGGACAGGGAATCACATTGTGGGGGCCATTTATTGGTAGGGTTGCATATGGTTAGACTTGGGCTCACGGGCGCTTAAGACCGGTAACCAACCCGTGAGAGGACGTGAGAGCTTCCCGTTTACCATATGTGGATAACCAATAGGGTTGATGAGTCCGTAGTCCGAGTTGGTCGGTGCCATAGGATACGCTGACTCTAGTGTGAAGGATACCGGAAAGGATCGTCGGGGACGAGGAATGGAAGTATCTGGATCCGACTTGATGTAACCAAGTAGAAGACTTGCATTTGGCTAGGTTTTACCCGACATGCGCCAAGTACTTATACCAAATGGTTGTGAGAGAGTGTGTTGACTTAACCCCCTGCCAAGGTTTGTCCCGAGGGATGAAGGACCCATTACCAATCGGCTGCTCAAGACCGGTGAAATGATCCGTGAGAGAATCCAAGATATCTTAAATGGTTGAGGATGTGAGTGGACTTTCCTAAAGAAGTACGGTGCTATGACTTAAAGCATGTCCGCCAATAGAGACCAGCATACATAGAGTTAGATTCATTCATTCATTGATTGTCTCATATCATATTGCATTTATGATTGTTCGGAATCCTGCCATTTATGTTATTATGGATTTTAATCGCCTTACCGAGTTTCTTTGAAACTCATTCCTTTATTGTACAATGTTGTTAGACTATCCTGCAGTCACGAGTACTATGACGGTTCCTATGAGGAAGCGCAAGGCGAAGAGACATATCTCCGGGAAGGTGATTGCGGTTACCACAATTACTCTGAAGATCCCACGGGTGGTTATGCTCCGTACGATGCTTAGTCCGACCATTGAGTGGAAGCGTCCTTGTGCTATTTATGAGATCTACACCTACAAGGATGTCGTCTACAAAGTGGAGAATAATTTAGTTACCCAATGTACTTGCTACTGGGATTAGCTTTTATCTAGTTTATTCTTTAGAGCTACTTTTCCGCTGGATGTAAAGTGGGATTTTTGCTTCACTTTACTTATCTGTTTGATACTCTGATTATGTCTATTATTCCGATTCGTTTATGATTCATTCTTTCATTATTGGATCTATGATTTATCTTCCGCACTCATGTTATGATTGTTCATGATTATGTTATTGTTTATGTGGGAGGTTGATCACTCGATACCTGATCTTCGGGCTGTGGATCACACTCTCGGGTATGCCAGATAGGGTACCGGCTGGGAGGGCGTGACAAAGCTCCTCTGTATTCTCCAAACTAACCCCGAAGTGTCGGAAGATCAATGTCAGTAATCTCCCGAAGCAAAGGTTCCTCATACCAAGACATGCCACCAGATCTATCATGACCTGCTGGATGATGTAGGACAGTCTATCTTGAAATCCTGTGTAGATGCGATAGATGACTACGGCCTCCATCACAGAAACCCGGTTGTGATGTCCGGCCTTCGGCATGATGTTTTGGCCGACGATGCGACCGATCCTAGCTGAATCTGTCATCTGTCCACTGTCTAGCGGAAGGTAGCACTCTGTGTCACCCCAGAGAGTGGCACATATCTCATGAAGCTCGTATGGCATCAAGAATTGGTCTATCTCTGCTTCAATAGGTATCCATAAGCACTGTCGTGGATAGTGTGGTACATGGAGAATGTGTGCCAGATCCCTAGTGGAGAAGCGGATCTGTGTCTCTCTGACCCTACTCTCGATAATGAGTCTGAAAGGACGACCCTGTCCTCTAGCCTCCTCGACGGATGTAAGGTTGCTGAAGAACAGCCTCACTAGCTCAGGATAGACGGGTAAGTCTGCTGTGAAGAGATGAGTCCATGCCTGTGTGTCGAATCGCTGTTGGATCCGGAAGACCCGAAGCTCTCGCAAGTGAAGAAGTCTCCCGTACTCCATGCGGCAGTACTCAAAGTATGCCTCGTACAGGAACTCTGCCTGTGGTGTGTCGAAGAGATCGAGTCGGTTGACCTCTGCTCTAGGCTGAGTTGGAACTCTACCTCTGCCTCGCCTAGCTCCAACTATCCTGCCTCTGCCTCGTCCACCTCTCTGCATGGTGTGATGTCTGTTGGAAAAGATAAGAGACATTGCATGTTAGTATTATTTCAAAAATTCTGCTAGAAGGGCATTTTCGTAATTTTCATCAAAATTGGAAATTTGGGGAAAATGTAAATTGAGCATACTAGCATGTGTGCAATACTTGGAATTGCATGTCTATGAAGTTTACTAGAAGAAAATCGATTGAAATCTTGGTCTAAAGTTGAAAATTCAGCAAGAAGGAATTTGGGGATTTTGCATTCTAGGTCAAATTGAATTTTTGAAAATTTTGGAATTGGTAAGATCAAAGTGCATGTTCACATTCACAGTATCATTTTGAGTGCGTAGCATTTGATTTCGTGCGAAAACTCCAAGCGGTTTGAGAGAAATCGAAGTTTTTCTAAAGTTAACAATTTCGGTACGAAAGCGATATGAGAAGTGCTAGATTGTTGTAGAACTTGTTGTTTAAGCATGGTATTGTGCTAAAAACCTAGGGAACATGTTTCTAAGTGTTCCTAAGCATGATTCCTAGCATTAGATACAAGCAACACATGGTTTTTGGATAAATTTCAAGATTTAAAAGATGAAAACGAGATGGGAATGAAGATTTACCTTGTGTGAAGTTGTTGAGTGTTGTAGTGTTGTTGTTGAAGCACCAAAATACTTGGAAAACACTTAGGAATGCCTTAGTACCTCTCCTCTAGAGTCCCCTCTCAAGTGTGCAAGGTTTGAAGTGTGTTTGGAATGGGTTTTTGGCACTTAAAACCTATTTTTCGCGTGCTGTGAGCTTTGGTCGACTCATTGGTCGACTGGGCACTCGACCAAAGGACCTAGTAGCCCCAAGTGCTGTTGGATTTTGGAAAAATGTGATTTTTGTCCTATGATTTATTGTTTGATGACTAAATGGGTGTATTTAAGCATGATTTAAGATTCTTAATCATTTGGACTTGTGGATTATGTTGAAACCTCGAAATTCGGTGTTTTTGACATTTCGGTTTTTGCAGAATGGTTACGTTAAGAAGTGGTCGTGGTGAATCCAGTGGTCACGGAAGTGACGAGATACCAATTGGTGGTCATGATCAGCAGACTAACACTGGTGACCAAGGTACTTGTGATGTTCCTGGTGCTCCGAATGTCGGAAGTTTTCGTGATGTTGCAAATATTATGGGTAATATGATGCGCAGCAAGCAGCTCAGTTCAACCAGATGTTGACCGGTTTCATGACTCTGCATAATGAGACTCGTGCTGGTGTCAATGGAAATCCTCATGCCGCAGTTTTGAATGCGGGTGGATTAGCTGGACTCCTCATACTCGTTTGATGGAGAATTTTCTGAAGATGCAAGTTCCTAACTTCACTGGAGTATCCAAAGATATCTTGTTTCCTAACAAGTGGCTGCGTGAGTTGGAAAAAGCTTTTCGTCATTTGCAATGTACGGAAGCCCAGAAGATTTTGTTTGCCGAGCAGAAATTGCAACATGAAGCTGACGCTTGGTGGACTTCCACCCGGCCTGTTTTGGAAGGTTTACATGCTGGCGTTGTGTCGTGGGATTTGTTCAAGGAAGCTTTTTGCAAGAACTACTTCCCGGAAGCGGTAAAGGATGCGAAGGAAGTTGAGTTTATCGCTCTTACTCAAGGATCTTTATCAGTGTTGGAATACCAACAGAAGTTTGAAAAGCTTCACTTCTTTGCTCCAGACTCTTTGAAGGTTGATATTGCCAAAGCGAAGAAAATTTTCAAGGGATTGCGACCTGCAATCAGGGCATATCTCACCATTCAGCCTATTGAAAGTTATTCCCAGGTGGTGCAGAATGCCAAGAAGCTGGAAGAAACTGAGAAAGAGAATGCTAGAGTGCAAAGACCCTGGCAGCCAAGGAATCCTGGATTTGTGGATCGAACTGATCGACGTTTTGTGAGACCTACGCCTTACCCTACTCCCCGCTTTTCAGTCTAGGAGTGTAGGTCAGAGACCTGGATTTCAGCAACCAGGCCAGTCTGATCAGTTTGGTGGGAATCGGCCACCGTTGAATGTGAATTCAAGGCCCGTGAATGCTATTCCTAGGCCTTTGGATCAAAAGCCTCTGGTTGCACCTGTTTCTGTTGGACTTAGCAATCCTGTTTGCTTTCTCTGTAAGCAGCCTGGTCACTTTGCTCGTGGTTGTCCGAAGAGGTCTGTTTAATAGTCTGCTCCTGTTCCTCCTTCTGGAAGAGTGTTCAGAATTACTGGTACTGAACAGGATGCGAATCATGAAGTGGTTACAGGTACTTTAATTGTTGCTTCTATTCCTGCATTTGTGTTATTTGATATGGGTGCGTCTCATTCTTTCATATCGTCTGCTTTTATCAAGAAGATTGATTTGGAACCTAAGATTTTATCTAGTTGTTTATCGATTTGTACTCCTACTGGACCTGTTGTGAAACTAGATAAAGGATTAGTTAAGTGTCCTATCTTGGTTGGTGGGAAGAATTTGGAAGCCAATTTTGTACTATTGGATATGAAGGATTTTGATGTCATTTTGGGTATTGATTGGTTGACTACCCATAATGCTGTAATTTTGTGTTCTTCGAAGAGAATTCAATTTCGGATTAGTGGAAGTTCAAGTTTTGAATTCCAAGGCGAAACACTAGGTGGGAAAAGTTAAAGAAGAGAAGAGAGTTTAGCCTTGGGGAGCTCCTGTCTTGTTTGTTAAGAAGAAGGACGGTAGTATGCGTCTGTGCATTGATTACCGTGAGTTGAACAAGTTGACCATTAAGAATAGATACCTGTTGCCCCGAATTGATGATCTCTTTGATTAGTTGAAGGGTGTAGCAGTGTTCTCGAAGATTGATTTAAGGTTTGGATATCACCAGTTGAAAGTGAAGTCAAGTGATATTTTCAAGATGGCTTTTAGAACAAGGTATGGTCATTTTGAGTTTCGAGTTATGCCTTTCGGATTGACTAATGCTCCTGCTGTGTTCATGGATCTCATGAACTGAGTCTTTCACGATGTGCTCGATAAGTTTGTGATAGTCTTCATTGACGATATCTTGATTTATTCGAAGAGTGAAGAAGAGCATGCAAGGCGCGAAGACTAAGAGAAAAGAAGCTTTACGCTAAGTTTAGCAAGTGTGATTTCTGGCTCAAGAGTGTGGTATTCCTCGGCCATGTGGTTTTTGCTGAAGGTATTCGTGTTGATCCCGAAAAGGTACAAGCAATTACTGATTGGGAAAGACCGAAGACTGTAACGGAAATAAGAAGTTTTCTTGGTTTGGCAGGCTACTACAGAAGGTTTACTGAGAATTTTCTAGGTTGGCTGCTCCTATGACTAAGCTGGCTAGAATGGAAGAGAAGTTTGTTTGGTCTGACACTTGTGAGAAGAATTTCCAAGAATTGAAGGTTAGATTGACAAGTGCTTCAGTTTTAACTATACCTGATAATTTCGGTGGTTTGACAGTCTACACTGATGCGTCTAAGATTGGTTTGGGTTGCGTTCTGATGCAACATGGTAAGGTCGTAGCCTATGCTTCCCGGCAATTGAAGGTTTATGAGTGGAATTACCCCACTCATGACTTAGAGCTTGCCGCTGTTGTCTTTGCTTTGAAGATTTGGAGACATTACCTCTATGGTGAGAAGATCGCTATTTTCACGGATCATAAAAGTTTGAAGTACTTCTTTACCCAAAAGGAGTTAAATATGAGACAAAGAAGATGGTTGGAATTGGTCTTTGATTATGACTATGACATTCAGTATCACCCTGGTAAAGCGAATGTGGTTGCGGACGCTCTTAGCAGGAAAAGTCAGAAGAAAGTACTGGACTTGAATGCTCTGAGTCAACCCCTGATGTCTTCAATTTCGAATTAGGTTTGGAAGTTGTCCCTGAAGGTTCAGAAGTTGTTTTGTCTGCTATGACGGCGAGATCCACCCTTAGAGACAAAATTGTTGCTCTGCAAGGTTTTGATCTGGATTTTAAGGAAAAGATCGAGAAGATTTCTTTGAATCCTGATTCTAACTTTGGTATATCTATGGATGGTGCCTTATTGTTTAGAGGAAGACTTTGTGTGCCTGTTGATGAAGAAATCAAGAAAGAAATTTTAAAGGAAGCACACCAGTCGATCTTCACGATTCACCCTGGAAGCACCAAGATGTATAAAGACTTAAGAGAACATTTTTGGTGGATTGGTTTGAAGGCCGATGTTGATGATTTTGTTGCCAAGTGTGAGACTTGCCAGCTTGTGAAAGCCGTTCATCAACCTCCATCTGGATTACTTCAGCCTCTTCCTATCCCTAGTTGGAAGTGGGAAGACATCTCTATGGACTTTGTGACTAGCTTACCTCGGACAAGTAAAGGTAATGACACTGTGTGGGTGATTGTTGATAGGTTGACCAAATCAGCCCATTTCATTCCTATGAAGATCACTTATACTCTGGATAAGCTAGCTCGGCTTTATGTGGATAATGTGGTTCGTCTACATGGTGTGCCATTGAGTATTGTGTCTGATCGTGATCCTAGGTTCACCTCAAGGTTTTGGAACAGTTTGTAGAAAGCCTTGGGAACCCAATTGAAATTGAGTACAGCTCATCATCTACAGTCTGATGGACAATCTGAGCGGACGATTCAAACTTTGGAAGATATGCTTAGATCTTGTGTAGTGGATATGGGTGGAAATTGGGATGAACACTTAACTTTGGTTGAGTTTGCCTATAACAACAGTTATCAAGCAACTATAGGTATGGCTCCATTTAAGGCTTTGTACGATAACACATGTAGGACACCCTTGTACTGGACTGAGAATGGAGAGAGAAAAGTCTTAGGTCCGGAGATGATTGAAGCTACTAGCGCAATGGTCGATATGATAAGAGAAAGGATTAAGTCTGCTCAGTCAAACAGAAATCTTATGCTGATAAGAGAAGGACCGATTTGGAATTTTAAGTTGGGGAGAAAGTTTTCTTGAAGGTTTCACCTATGAAGGGTGTGATGAGATTCAATGTTAAAGGAAAGCTTAGCCCTCGTTACATTGGACCTTTTGAGATTTTGGAAAAAGTTGGACCTGTTGCTTATCGATTGGCATTACCTCCGTCTATTGCTGTTGTGCACAATGTGTTTCATGTCTCGATGCTTCGGAAATACATTGAGAATCTAAATCATATTCTACAGCAAGCCCCCGAAGGACTTAGTGCTGATCTGACCTATATGATGAAGAGCCAGCTGAAATTTTGGATAAGAAGGATAAGCAATTGCGGAATCGCACCATCCCTTTGGTAAAGATTCGTTGGAAGAACCATACCTTTGAAGAAGCTTCTTGGGAGAAGGAAGAAGATATGAAGGAGAAATTTCCTCAACTTTTTGGAAGTTCAGGTACGCTCTCAATTTCGAGGACGAAATTTCTTTTAAGTGGGGGAGAATGTGAAACCCAGCCCTAACCTGACCCTGACCTTGACCCGGTAACCCGGTTGTTTTTAGGTCCGAAGACCCGGAGTAAAGGAAGAAGCCAACTATGGGCCATCTCAGTAGAAGACATGGTGTTTGACTCTGAACCCATGGATGTTGTTGATGGAGTTCCATACTTGGATGTCTGTGTAGATTTGGAAAGGAAGCTGCAGCTGTCTGAAGATGAGATTAGTTGAAGGACTTGGAGTATTATCTGACTTGGTTTGGAGCTATTTCCTTACACTTGACATGTCACTTGATGTGTATGCAAAAACCCATAAGGTTTAAAGCCCATTTGATCCTCCAAATCCTTGATTATTCCTTACCATCTCATCCTTCCATTTCATCAGTATCCTAATTTGGCTTGATTGGTTTCTTTATTAAATCCTTTCCATACATTATATTTCCATACAAACATTTTCATGTATTGTATTTTCATATTTTATATTTTTTTTATTGTTCATAGTTACCTAACAGCATGGGATGTATGCTGTCTATATATTTGAGGTTCTCTTTATGAAATTATTCAACCATTTTTCCTATTGAGGTTGTTTCTTAATATGATCAGCATAACACACGATTCTACATCTTAATTAGCCACTTTTTCTTCTTCCTCATCTTTTACCTCCTCTTCAATGTCTACTAATACTAAGTCTACTAATTGGACTCCTCTCTACGGTTCACTCTCTTGCTGCAACTGTGGTGCCTTCTGTTGTTGCCCCATCTTTCACCACAGAGCAGTACCATAAACTTCTATCTTTGTTGGAATCTGGTAACATTCCACCATTGGCAAAAGCTATAGGTAAAGTGTCTTCTCTATGGGTTATTGATTCCGGTGCCAGTCTCCATATGGTTTAGATTTGTCTTTATTTCATTTGAATAGTCTTGTTCCCCACACCCAATCTATTTGTCTTCCAAATGGTGGTTTTGCTCCTGTTACACATATTGGGAATTGCAGTCCCATACCCACTTTACCTCTCACGGACGTATTACATGTTCCTTCCTTCGGTTTTAATTTGTTATCTGTTACCCAACTTACCCTACAACTTCATTGTTTTCTAACTTTTTATCATGAACATTGTGTGATACAGGACCTACGCACGAAGGAGAGGATTGCGTTAGGAAATGTGTACAATGAAATTTATTATTTGGAGTTGGATTATCCCATGGCTACTCTTGTTTTACTTGCCAAGGACCTTTGGCATTCTTGTTTAGGCCATCTATCTTTAAAAGTTTATAATTATATTGCACATTTGGATCCGAATATTTCTTTTCGTAAATATTGTGTTTGCTCCATTTGTTCTTTAGCTAAGCAAACTCAACTTCCTTTTCCATCTAGTACAATTTCTACCACCTCTTGCTTTGAATTGATACTGTGAAACCCAGACCTAACCTGACCCTGACCTTGACCCGGTAACCCGGTTGTTTTTAGGTCCGAAGACCCGGAGTAAAGGAAGAAGCCAACTATGGGCCATCTCAGTAGAAGACATGGTGTTTGACTCTGAACCCATGGATGTTGTTGATGGAGTTCCATACTTGGATGTCTGTATAGATTTGGCAAGGAAGCTGCAGCTGTCTGAAGATGAGATTAGTTGAAGGACTTGGAGTATTATCTGACTTGGTTTGAAGGTATTTCTACACACTAGATATGTCACTTGATGTGTATGCAAAAGCCCATAAGGTTTAAAGCCCATTTGATCCTCCAAATCCCTATTTATTCCTTACTGTCTGCCTTGGTCAAGTGAGCCACTCGACCAAAGGGGTGTGAAATCTGAGAATTTGTAATTTTAGGGTTTTTCACTTTTATTTAAACCCTACTTCGTATTTCTTTGTTACGGCTGCCTCCTAAACACTTTGTGAAGGTGAGAACACCTCTCCGAAACTCTCTCTGGTGATTTCGAAGACTCCTCTGTAGATCTGAAGCCTCTCATCGCTGTTCTTACAATTCAAGGTTAGTAATCGCTTCAACATTGCGAATTTCTTTTCTTCGATCTTGTTCTTGATTGAGATCAGGAAGTAGATGGTGCATCCTTGCAACCATCCCTTCGTGATCTCCTTCGTTTCTTTGAGATCTATGATCATCATCATCATCTCAACCCTGGCCGTTTACTTTTCTGGAAACCCTAACCCTTGCTTGATTTCTGGAAAACTTTGGTGACCTCCCATGCAAGGGAAACCTCATGGGTAATATTTCTAGTAACCTAAACTATAATTTCTATGATTTTCTTGTTATAATTGGCAAATCATTAATTCCCTTTCATTCTGTGATCATAACCTTTCCTGGGGAGCCATAAAGGTTGAAACCCTAATTTCTTGGGTTAAATCAAGAACCCATATTTTTACCATGACTTGATGATTTTATCTTCTCATATGATTCTAATACATCCTAGGAAGTTCCCCTTCGAATTTCGGATCAATCCGACTTCAAACGAGGAAGCTATGGTCAAAGCAGTCTGTACAATTCTGTACTGACCTTGGTTGACTGTTTGGTCAACTGGGCCAGCCTACCAAGCACTCGACCAAAGGAGTCAGTATCTTCGTTTTTCTCCCGATTTGATTCGTTTGCTCTCTAATCTTTTAGGCATCTTCCTAATGTTGTATCTATGGTTATTAGGAGTTTATTTGCTAAGTTTGGAGTTGCTCACTTTGATCTTTGGATCATCTTCTTCGATAATCAAGGTAAGGACAGTTATTTCCTTAACTACATAGATTGCTTGTTCTCTAGTTTCTACCTTATGAAACTATGAGATTACTTACTATTATTGCAATTTAATTCTGATCTCTTACTGTGAGAACAGTAGCACTTGTTTATATTATCTTTTTTTATTATTCATGTTATATGAATTACTTATCGTTACCTAATCTGAATTTGCTTTTACATTCTCTTGTATATGATGAACTGTTGGTTGTATATGTCATGACTGATCTGAGAATGTGTTTGCTTAAGTTTGGTTTGGGATTGGGGAGTGTCCTTTTGACACTTCTGTCCTTGGACATTGGAGGGAATAGTATGGGATGTTCTCTGAAGATGCCCATCGACGCTTTCCCGAATCATTGGTTGTCATACGTAGGGATGTCTAGCAGTGTTTGGCTAGGATATACCCCTGTTATATTAGACCCGAATCGGAAGGGTATTGAGACCGAACGACTCGTGGTAGCAATGTGATTCATGGGCGCTCAAGACCGGTAACCAACCCGTGAGAGGACGGAAATCATATTGTGGGGGCCATTTATTGGAGGGTTGCATATGGCTAGACTTGGGCTCATGGGCGCTCAAGACCGGTAACCAACCCGTGAGAGGACATGAGAGCTTCCCGTTTACCATATGTGGATAACCGATAGGGTTGATGAGTCCGTATTCCGAGTTGGTCGGTGCCTTAGGATACGCTGACTCTAGTGCGAAGGATAGCGAAAAGGATCGTCAGAGACAAGGAATGGACATATCTGGAACTGAGATGATATAACTGACTAGATGACTTGCATTGGGCTAGGCTTTTCCCTGACATGCGCCGGTACTTATCACAAATGGTTGTGAGAGAGTGTGTTGACTTAATCCCCTACCATGGTTTGATGACTTTACCCAATTACTCAGCAGACCCAAGATGCCAGGATGGCTGAGGGGGAGTGACTGACCTACCCAAAGAAGTACGATGCTATGACTTAAAGCATGTCTACCATAGAGACCAGCATACATAGAGTTTAGATGCATTCATACTTTATCTGTTTCATATTGCATTGCATCATGTTATGTTTTGTCACATGTTATCTATGATGTTATGGATTAACTTGCCTTACTGAGTTTCCTCGAAACTCATTCCTTTTTGTATATTTTCTTGTTAGATTATCCTACAGTTACAGAATATTATGACGAGCAGTACAGTGAAGCGCAAGCCGATGAAGCGTATTATACGCAAGGTACTGGCGACGATCAAGATTACTCTGATGATCCCCCGGCGGATCAAGCTGCGTACTACTTTTGAAAACAGCATAGAGTTAGAAAGTATTCATTTGGTTGATGAAGTCCACACTTATGAAGACGTTATCTATAGACTAAAAGACTCTTGTTCCTAGTTTATTTCTTAGTACATTTGTTTCAGTTGTTATTTCCTTTTTGACTTTCATACTACGTTCCGCTATGTTTGTGGAGTGAGTTTCCGCCTCACTTTACTTCTTTTGATATCTTCGGATATTTGGTATCATTTTCCGCACTCTGATTATATTATTTATTCATTTCTTGAGTTAAACCTTTTGTTTATAATATTTAAACCTTGATTAATTCCTATTTATGATTATGTTATTGTATATGTGGGAGGATGATTTCCTCGATACTTGATCTTCGGGGCTGTGGATCACACTCTCGGGTATGCCAGTTAGGGTACCGGCTGGGAGGATGTGACACTAATGGTCCAATTAGGAATACCCATATTGAAACCCTATGTTCTATATGCTATACATCAAGAATTGAATTGGAATTTGTTGAAAGGGCAAGGAACAATGGGGAATTAGCTAAGGGAATGATAAGAAGTAGATTAGAATCATAAACTAACACAAATCAGACCTAGCATACATCTACACATGAGTTTAGATCAAAGAAACAAGTTGGAATGAAAAGAATCATAGAAATGCAATGCTAATAATCAAAATGGTAGTATAGCATAGCAAGAATGGAAGGAAACTAATGGAAATGAAAGGGGAAACACATGACTAAGTGTTTGCAAGGTTGTAGCACTTTATCATGGTCTCAACAGCAAGAAAGAGGAGAGGCATGAGTAGAATAGAGGATGCGAGAGCGAAATCATACCTTGAGGAAGCAAATGGAGATGAAATGCAATGATTGAGACCAATATTCTTCACAAACTCCAAGAGATAGCCTTGGGAAGCTCACTCCCTGTTCTCTGGAGTCCAAATGATTGGGTTAGGGTTCTATTCATGAGGTCCCAATAAGTAGGCTTAAAATAATCAAGAAAATGAGAATTTTCGTATTTAATAATCTGCTGGTCGATTGACCCAGTCGACCAAGCCATGACAACAACTTCAGATAGGGAATTGGAAGCCTAGACTGATCCAAATTGAGTTGGGTTTTCTCCTACAATTCAATCAACAAGTCTAGATTAGAGAAATACCTTCGAAACAAGATTGGAAGTGCATCAAGTACTTCAACTAAGCTTCCCCTCTTCTAGGTGCAGTTTCTCACCGAACACTGACAGTGTATCCAAGTAAGGGGCATTACTGTCATGTCCATAGGCTCTGAGTCATACACCAAATCTTCAACTACGAAGGCCCGCAAGTCTCTTCTTCCACCACTCCTGGTCTTCGGACCTACAAACATCAAAGGATCCGGGTCAAGGTCAGGGTTAGAATAGGGCTAGATTTCACAATACTTCTTTGGGTAAGTCTCAGTCACTCGGCTCCGGTTGGTAATGGGTCTTGCATCCATCTCGGACAATCTATGGCTGGGGTTTAAGTCACCGCTCTCTCACATCACCATTTGGTCTAAGTATTGGCGCATGTGAAGGTAAAGCCTAGCTCAATTGAAGTCATCTACTCAGTCGTATCATGCCAGATCTAGATACGTCCATTCCTCCCCTCTCGGGATCCCTTCCGGTATCCTTCACACTAGAGTCAGCGTATTCGACTCTCTCAAATATGGAGTCACCAACCCTATTGGTCATCTACAAATAGTAGACGAGAAGCTCTCATGTCATCTCACGGATATAACTCACCGGTCTCGAGCGGCCATGAGCCCAGGTCTAGCTAATTGCAACCCTACTAATAAATGGCCTCTAACGAGTATCCACAATGTGATTTATGTCCTCTCACAGGTTGATTACCGGTCTTGAGCGCCCATCAAACCACACTACTACCACAGGTCATTCGATCTCAATGCCCTTCCGATTCAGGTCTGATATAACAAGGACATCCTAGCCAACACATCTAGACAAGTCCTATATGTCATCCGATAATCTGGGAAAGCGTCAATGGGCATCTTCGGAGAACATCCCATACGATTCCCTCCGATGTCCAAGGACAGAAATGTCCAAAGGGCATTCCCCAATTCCAAATCATATTTAATCAATCACATTCTCAATTCCATCATATCATACATGATTGATATTTCATCTTATTAAAAAAGATATAATGTAACATGATCAATCACATATGTCATTATCAAAATAAGTAAGCATGGTAATCCAAAATGATACATAATATGGTACTATTGTCATGAAGTGTATACAACAGTCACATGATGTTTAAAATACTTCAAGGAATGTAAATCTACCACATTTCCATCATAGCGGCATGATTCACATAAATCATGTAGCTATGACAATAACCGTCCTTACCTTAATCGAATCGAAACTAATACCAAGGATCACTTAAAATAGTCCCCAAATCAGTGCTTGCACCCTACACAACATATGTGCAACATTAGAGAAAGAAATAATCAAATCGGAGGTCAAACAGATGAAATCGAGTAAATACAAGGTTGCTGTACACATCTGGTCGACTAACTTAGCTGACCAAGTGAATAGTAACGGGGCTGAATAGTGATTTTTGGTCCAAAACCAATCTTCCGAGCTCCAGATCACTCCGAAATTTGGAGGGATTGTTAGGAATAGTTTAAGAACACTATCTAGCAAGTAGTTAACATAATCCAATGGTCTAATTAGGAATCCCCAATTTGAAACCCTAGTTGTGAAACCCAGCCCTAACCTAACCTGACCTTGACCCGGTAACCCGGTTGTTTTTAGGCCCGAAGACCCGGAGTAAAGGAAGAAGCCAACTATGGGCCATCTCAGTAGAAGACATGGTGTTTGACTCTAAACCCATGGATGTTGATGATGGAGTTACATACTTGGAAGTCTGTGTAGATTTGGAAAGGAAGCTGCAGCTTGATGAAGATGAGAGTAGTTGAAGGACTTGGAGTCTTATCTGACTTGGTGATTTCGAAGACTCCTCTGTAGATCTGAAGCCTCTCATCGCTGTTCTTACAATTCAAGGTTAGTAATCGCTTCAACATTGCGAATTTCTTTTCTTTGATCTTGTTCTTGATTGAGATCAGGAAGTAGATGGTGCATCCTTGCAACCATCCCTTCGTGATCTCCTTCGTTTCTTTGAGATCTATGATCATCATCATCATCTCAACCCTGGCCATTTACTTTTCTGGAAACCCTAACCCTTGCTTGATTTCTGGAAAACTTTGGTGACCTCCCATGCGAGGGAAACCTCATGGGTAATATTTCTAGTAACCTAAATTATAATTTCTATGATTTTCTTGTTATAATTGGCAAATCATTAATTCCCTTTCATTTTGTGATCATAACCTTTCCTGGGGAGCCATAAAGGTTGAAACCCTAATTTCTTGGGTTAAATCAAGAACCCATATTTTTACCATGACTTTATGATTTTATCTTCCCATATGATTCTAATACATTCTAGGAAGTTCCCCTTCGAATTTTGGATCAATCCGACTTCAAACGAAGAAGTTATGACCAAAACAGTTTTCACTTTTCCGTACTGAGTCGCTTGGTCGACTGGGCCAGTCTACCAAGCACTCGACCAATGATGTCAGTAGCTTCGTTTTTTGCCTGATTTGATTTGTTTGCTCTCTAATCTTTTAGGCATCTTTCCTAATGTTGTATCTATGATTGTCAGGAGTTTATTTGCTAAGTTTGGAGTTGCTCTCTTTGATCTTTTGATTATCTTCGGTGATAATCAAGGTAAGGAAAATTATTTCATAATAACATAGATCGCATACTCTCTGGTTTCTACTTTTTGAAACTATGAGTTTGCCTACTGTTCTTGTATTTTATACTACTGATGTACTACTGTAAGTACAGTAGCACTTGTTTATGTATTCTTTTTCATTATTCAAGTATATGAAATGTTTATTACTGCTTGATCAGATTATGCTTTTACATTCTCTTTTATATGATGAATTGTTGGTTGTGTATGTCATGACTGATCTGAGAATGTGTTTGATTAAGTATGGTTTGGGATTGGGAAGTGTCCTTTTGACGCTTCTATCCTTGGACATCGGAGGGAATAGTATGGGATGTTCTCCAAAGATGCCCATCGACGCTTTCCCGAATCATTGGTTGTCATACCTAAGGTTGTCTAGCAGTGTTTGGCTAGGATGTCCTTGTTATATCAGACCCGAATCGGAAGGGTATTGAGACCAAATGACCAGTGGTAGCAATGTGATTCACGGGCGCTCAAGACTGGTAACCAACCCGTGAGAGGACGGGAATCATATTGTGGGGGCCATTTATTGGAGGGTTGCATATGGCTAGACTTGGGCTCATGGGTGCTCAAGACCGGTAACCAACCCGTGAGAGGACATGAGAGCTTCCCATTTACCATATGTGGATAACCAATAGGGTTTATGAGTCCGTAGTCTGGGACTATTAGGACTCTAGTGCGAAGGATACCGGAAAGGATCGTCAGGGACTAGGAATGGACGTATCTGGAACTGAGTTGATGTGACTGAGTAGATGACTTGCATTGGGCTAGGCTTTACCCTAACATGCGCCAGTACTTAGACCAATGGTGATGTGAGAGAGTGGTGACCAAATCCCCTACCATGGTTTGATGAGGACTTTACCCAATTACCCTTGCAGACCCAAGATGCCAGGATGGCTGAGGGGGAGTGACTGATGACCCAAAAGAAGTACGGTGCTATGACTTAAAGCATGTCTGCCAATAGAGACCAGCATACATAGAGTTTAGATGCATACATACATTAATTGTTTCATACTGAATTGCATCTTGTTATGTTCTGATATATGTATTTATGTTGTTATGAGTTAACTTGCCTTACTGAGTTTCTTTCGAAACTCAAATCCTTTTTGTACAATCTTTTGTTAGACAATTCTACAGGTACTGAGTACTATGATTGACAGTACGATGAAGTGCAAGCCGATGAAGCGTACTACACTCAAGGTGTTGGCGACAATCAAGATTACACTGATGATCCCGCAAGCGATCACATTTCGTACTACGATTAGACGTCACATGGAGTTGGAGCATCTCTGTTGGACTGACGAAGTCCACTATTTTGAAGATGTCATCTATAGGGTAGAAGACTGTTAAGTTTAGTTGTCTTTCTTATTTTCTTTTGTTTCAGTTGTAATTCCTTTTAGACTTACATACTACGTTCCGCTGTATCTGTGGAGTGAGTTTCCGCCTCTCTCTACTTCTTTTGATATCTTCGGATATCTGGTATCATTTCCGCACTCTGATTTTATTGATTAATCATTTCTTGACTTTAAATCTTTTGTTTATAATATTTAAACTTTGATTATTTCCTGTTTACCATTATATTATTGTATATGTGGGAGGATGATTTCCTCGATACTTGATCTTCGGGGCTGTGGATCACACTCCCAGGTATGCCAGTTAGGGTACCGGCTGGGGGGATGTGATACTAGTTCATATATGCTAAACACCAAGAATTGAAATGAAATCGATTGTAATAGCAAGGAACATTGGGGAATCAGCTAGAGGAATGATAAGCAATAGATTAGAATCATAAACTAACAAGAAATCAGACCTAGCATACATATATAAATCAATTTAGTTCAAGAAACAAGTTAGAAGGAAGGGAATCATGGAAATGCAATGCTAAGGATCAAAATGGGAGCATAGCATAGTAAGAATTGAAAGGAACTAATGTAAATGAAAGGGAAGAACACATGAATAGGTGGTTGGAAGGTTGCAGCACCTTATTCATGGTCTCAACAGCAAGAAAGAGAAGAGGAAAGAGTACAATAGAGGATGAGAGAGAGAAATCATACCTTAGAGAGAATTTGGGAATGAAAGACAATGATTGTAGTAATATTCCTTTACCACTACCAAGAAAGTGCTTTGGGAAGCTGTCTCCTTGTTCTCTGGAGTCCAAATGATTAGGGTAGGGTTCTATTCACGAGGTCCCAATAAGTAGGCTTAAAATAATCAAGAAATTTGCAATTTTCATATTTAATAACCAGTTGGTCGACTGGGTCAATCGACAAGCAGTCGACCAAATAGTGACAACAACTTTAGACAGGGAATTGGTAGGCCAGATGGGGTCAAATTCGATTGGGCTTTCTCCTACAAGTCAATCAACAAGTCTACATCAAAGAATTACCTTCGAATCTGAGTCCAGAAGTGCATTAGATACTTCAAATAAATCACCCCTCTTCTAGGTGTAGTTGTCACATCCACCCAGCCGGTACCCTATCTGGTATACCCGGGTGTGTGATCCACAACCCCGAAGATCAAGTATCGAGGAAATCATCCTCCCACATAAGCAATAACATAATCATGAACAGATATAATCAATGTATAAATATAATAATCCAGAGATCTAAATAAGGAAAGAATAAAATCATATAATATTAGAGTGCAAAAGATAACAGATAAGTATTTAATCAAAAGAAGTAGAGTGAGGCGGAATCTCACTCCACGACTGCAGCGGAAAGTAGCTCAAAAGAAGGAAAGATATTACAACTGTTCTCAAAAAGAAGTAACAAAACTAAACTAAAGAGTTGTCAACTTTATAAAGAATGTCTTTATAAATGTAGACTTCTGAAATCAGGCATGGATGCTTCCATTCCACGGTCGAGCTAATCATAGAGTACGAAGCATGATCACATGAGGGATCTTCACCGTAATCGTCATAACGGCTATTACCTTGCGTGAAGTATACCTCTTCACCTTGCACTTCCTCATATGGACTGTCATAGTACTCAGAACCTGTAGAGAAGTCTAACAAATGATATTGTACAAAAGGAGTGAGTATCAAAGAAACTCAGTAAGGCAGGTTAAATCCACAACAACAAAAATAGCATGTTTACAGAGCAAGCATGATGCAATATGATATGAAACAGACGATGTATGTATGATTCTAACTCTATGTATGCTGGTCTCTATTGGCAGACATGCTTTAAGTCATAGCACCATACTTCTTTAGGAAGGTCTCATCACACAACGCCATTTGGTAGTGGGTCCTTCATCCCTCGGGACAATCCATGGCTGGGGTATAGGTCACCGCTCTCTTATATCACCATTGGTTTAAGTATTGGCGCATGTCAGGGTTAAGCTTAGCCAAATGGCAAGTCTTCAACTTAGTTATATCATGTCAGATCCAGAGACGTCCATTCCTCACCCCTGACGATCCTTTCCGGTATCCTTCACACTAGAGTCCTCATAGTCTCTGACTACGGACTCATCAACCCTATTGGTCATCCACAAATGGTAAACAGGAAGCTCTCACGTCCTCTCACGAACTAGTTACCGGTCTTGAGCGCCCGTGAGCCCAAGTCTATCCATTTGCAACCCTACCAATCAATGGGCCCCGCAATGTGATTCATGTCCTCTCATGGGTTGGTTACCGGTCCTGAGCGCCCATGAATCCCCATTGCTACCACAGGTCGTTCGATCTCAATACCCTTCCAATTCGGGTCTGATATAACGGGGACATCCTAGCCAAACACTGCTAGACAGCCCAAGGTATGACAACCAATAGTTTAGGAAGGTGTCAATGGGCACCCCTGGAAACATCCCATACTATTTCCGTTGATGTTCAAGGATAGAAGTGTCAAAAAGACACCTCTCAATCCCAAACCATACCTAATTAGTCACATTCTCAAATCAGTCATCTCATACACATTTCCAGACACTCATCATATAGAAAATACACAATGACATGATCAAACTTATATACAACTGACAATAAAAGATATCCATAAATAAAAGAATACATATGTGTAATGCTACTGTAGTTGAAGTACTTGCATTAGTAGAATAATAGCAAGAGAATACATTTATGGTAGTGAATCCAAATAAATCCAAATATAGAAACTAAGATTTACGCAATCTATGTAATTATAGAAGTAACTGTCCTTACCTTATATAGCTTCGAAGAATATCCCAAGAATCGAGGAGAATGGTTCCAAACTTAGTAAGAAGATCCTAAACAATCATAGATACCTCATTAGGAAAGAGGTCCAAAAGATAGAAGGTCAAACCATTCAAAACAGACCAAACACAGAGCTACTAACTTGCTTGGTCAATTAGTTGGTCTCTTGACCCAGTCAACCAAGCAGTTGACCAACTGAGTCAGTAAGAGACAAAATTGATGTTTCTGATCCAAAACTTAATTTTCATGATCTGAAACATCACCAAACTTGGAAGAGATTACTATAACAGTATTCTAACACTAAAGAGTAAGTCTAAACACCAACATTGATCGAAACACAAAGATACAAATTTGGAAACAAAACCTTCCATCATAGTAACAGTCAGGGTTTTTGATGAAAACATAGCATGATCATGAAGGGAAAATCAGAGATGAAGGGATTCTCATTCTAGTAAAGAATAATCAGAGAACATATACTACTCTATCATGAAAAACAGATCTAAATATGATAAGAATCGAATCAAAGGATGGACATTGTTTCTTGAAGATTCCACAATGATCATGGCGAAGATAAATATGAAATCATGAAACAAAAGAATACAAGGAGATTTTAGAAGGAATGGTTGCAAGAATGCAGCATCCACTTCATAATCCCTAACAATAAGAGATGAAAACAGTAGCAGTAGATTACAAGAGAGACTACAAACCTTAGATGGAGGAATAGGAGATGGAGTGCTTGAGTTCTCGCAAGATCTTAACCAAAATGCAAAGGAGAGGCTTGGAAATGAGTCTTCACATGTCTCAGAGGGCTTAGGAGGCAGAGGAGACGAAGAGAACTCATAGACAACAATATATAGAGCAACCAACACCTAAACAGCAAAACAGATCTGGTTGGTTGATTTTGCCCAATCGACCAAGCAATCGACCATGCATGACAGCGAGGCCAAGACAGGGATTTGAAGGACCAAACCAAAAACAAACTTAAAGAGCTTCTCCACACACATCATGTGACTTACCTAGTATGTAGAAATGCCTTTGAACCAAGTCAAATAATACTCCAACTCCCTCAACTACAATCATCTTCAACCAGGTGTAGTTTCCTTTTTAGTTCCGAACAAGTTTTCATATATGGAACACCATTGTCACTTTCCATGGGTTCTGGGTCAAACATCAAGTCTTCCACTGAGATGGCCCATAGTTGACTTCTTCCTTTTCTTCAGGTTATCGAACCTACAAACAACAGGGTTTCCGGGTCAAGGTCAGGGCTGGGTTTCACAGTAGTTTCTCACCGAACACTGACAGTGAATCCAACTAAGAAGAATCACTGTCAATATCCATAGGCTCGGAAACAAACAACATGTCTTCAACTATGAGGACCCACAAATCTCTCCTTCCTCCACTCCGGGTCTTCAGACCTACAAACATCGAAGGTTCCGGGTCAGGGTTAGGATAGGACTGGGTTTCATAGTGCCCCTTCCCCGAAGGGGGCTTCATCTGCTGCTGCCAATCACTGTCAATATCCATAGGCTCGGAAACAAACAACATGTCTTCAACTATGAGGACCCAAGAATCTCTCCTTCCTCCACTCTGGGTCTTCAGACCTACAAACATTGAAGGTTCCGGGTCAGGGTTAGGATAGGACTGGGTTTCATAGTGCCCCTTCCCCGAAGGGGGCTTCATTTGCTGCTGCCCCGAAGGGGCTTTTGAGGACCAGGCAGGTTTACGCTGCCAAAGGAAAAGAGACGATGGAGGTCAAGGAATCCACCCATGATGATGCCGCTCTCGCCAAGAGGAGGCTAGAGGTGATCGATGATGCTGCTTCTAAAAGAAGCAAAGTTGAGGGGGCAATTTATGCCCCCAAATGGAAAGTGAACCTTCTTGACCCGATTCTCATGGACATAGATGCATCCATTGACTAGGCGGTAAATGCTCGGGTGCCGAGCGATGGTAAAGTTTTGAACGCGATGCTCGACGATGAGTTGGTGAGTTCGAACATCAGGTATGTCCCAAACACTCATCTTTTCTTTTGGCTGAACTCGTTATACTTTGCTGACTCATTTTCGACTATTTATTTGCCACAAAGTTCTTGTCGAGAACCTCCATCGTGAGATGGAAGCAAACTTGAGGATTGGCCGGCTGAGCACTCGGGCTAAACGCAGCGATGATATCGCTAAGAAAAGTCTAGGGGAGGTCTCAAAGCTGAAAGAGGAGACTGCCCGACTGTGTTCTTCTACCGAGGAACTTGTGGTGGCCAAATCCCGGATGGAGGAGATGGATAGGGAGCTAGGACAGCTGAGGAATACTGTCTCAACTTCAGAATCCAAGATCGGGGATCTCATTCGGGAAAGGCAAGAGCTGGAGGAAAGATTGAGTGCTGCTGTGGCTCCCGAGCATCCCGAAGATCTAAAACCGGAGGTTTGGAAGGCCTGTGTCCACAAATATCTGAACAGCTAGCCGTTCGGTGATCTGCTCAACATGTATAATGTGGTAGCTTATCGAGCTGGCGTCAATGATGTCTGGAAAAGTATTTTGACGGTGGAACCTGCTTTCTTGATCAAAGAGCACAAAGATCTTATCTACGAAGAGATCTTCGAGGATTTGCAGCAACCTATCCCCAGTTGGGTTGTGGAGAAGAACAATCCGCCTCCTACTACTCCAACCGTTGAAGGATATTTATGCGACGAGCCTAAGATGCCTGCCGAACGAGAAGGTGTGGCGGAAAATAATGCCAAGCCGAACGTCCAGCAGAAAGCTCCCGAAGATCAAACTCCTGAAGCCGTAGTTGACCAAGTCCTTGATCCTCTCGCAAACTTGTTGATGTTTTTTCAAGAATTCTTGTATTTTCTTTCCTTTTGTTTTGTAAGGGTAGGCCCTCCCCTTTTGGGTCTTTGATCTTAATGAAATCTTTTTTCTTCTGAAATCGCTTGTTCTAATTGAATTATCTAGAAGCTTTCGGGGCCCTCATTCAGGCATGCAGCTTCTTAAGGGTCGATCAGGCAAAGCCGAGCCTTTGGGATTGATTGTGTTGTAATGTCATACCCTAGCCCCTCATTCAAAAGTTAATAGGCTTTTAGAGTATTTTGAGATGGCTTGTCCACAATCTATCAAACTTGTGTAGTTCTTCTACCAATGCGCTCCCAAACCATCTAGGTTGATTGTCACCTATGGTCCTCACGAAGGAAAACTAAATTCCATTTTCAGGCTTCAGAGTGATTCGGGATTTGTTCTTGCTAATGTGGTGAGAATTGGAGTTTGGGCAATCTTCCTTCTTGGTAGACGTTTGTGTTCCCGAGCCCCTTCCCGAAGAGAGAGAGTGTTCTCGTTCCTTTTCGTATCTCTTCGAGCATCTTGCGGTTTTTCATTCCGAACCTTAGCTTTTCCTAACGGCTCACTTGGATAATCCTTGTTGGGAAATGGGAAATGCTAACGTCGTTTCATCTTAAATGCTTTGATTGACGGTTCACTTCTCAAGTCAGCTGTTTTCGTAACCGGCACCGAAATCTCCACGTGGGTGGATTTGACAGGTTCGCACCCTTTTTTCAAAATTTGAAAAGTTGCTCATTGTCCACCGTTGATCTCGTAGCATTCGAATCATCACAAGTTTCTACCTTTGATTTGTTGGGTGCGAACCTCTTCAGTCTTTCCTTGAAGCTATTTAAGCCCTCCTTCGCACCTTCTTCACTCACTTCTTGCTCTGGAATTTTCATTTGCACGAGGTTCAAAAGTTCTTCTATCTCAGAGGCTGAAACCTTGAAGGATTCTGCAAAAGAACTGCTCCTTGCAAGTTGAACAAGTGTTGTTGATGCTTATGTTGTTCTGTAGCCCTTCTTCTGTTTGCTTTTGTTATTATAGGGTTTCAAACTCCATTAGCCCTCTTGGGTTTCTTAGGATTCAAGTACCTTCTTAGGCTAGTCAACTTCTTCTGATATTGAACTTGGCTGACATTCTTGTTTTTGTTGCAGTGTCTTCAAAACATTCTCCTTCCAAGGCGTCAGCCTCTTCTGCATCAAAGAGGCTCTCATAATCTGTTGAAGAGATTTACAAGCCTTCTTGGAAGTTGACAAGGTCTAATTGAGTGATGGACAACTTTGACAGAGGGCTAGAATGGTGCACTCTCGCCCAAATGTCAGCCAAAAGTAGAACCTTTGATTCTGTTCCTGACGATGCGTTCGTGAAATCGTTGGTGATGTAAGTCTTATGACGCTGAAATCACCCTTTTCTCTTCTTTTTTGTTTTTGTTTTTACATTTCTGATTTCCGAACGAATCTCTTGATGTTGCAAGAGTACCATGGACAACTTCCACAAACAGGCGGAGATAGCCTACCGGATTGGGAGAATGCATTCTGATCTTTCTAGGCTTTGGGCAGAGTCTTTGGCCAAGGATCAGGAGATTGGGCGTCTTCGAGAAAGACTTTGGGAGGAAGTCAAGGTAAGGAATATTGAGATCGAGTGTCTTTCCCAGGATCTGGATGTTGCTAAGGGGAGCATCCGTGGTTTCGAGCGGAGGATCGTGAGACTTTCGGGGGAACTGAATGATTTTGAAGCAAAGGTTGCTGAGCTACGGAATCAAATAGTTCATCCCGATTTTGATTGTATCCCTGCCAAGACCCGGAAGGCTTGCATCCGTAAGTATTTGGACAGTATGCCTTTTTATAAGTTGTTGGACATTTTCAATGTTCAAGCTTATCGGGAGGGTCAGAATGAGGTGTTCCAGTCATTTCTGAGGAGGGATCCGAACTTCGATACGGCTCCTCATCAGAAACATTGTCATCCTGAACTCTTCTCCAAATTACAACTTCCTCTTCCCGATTGGGCCGAAGACAGTGTAGATATGCCCATTCTCGATCTGGATATAAAGCTCTTTCTTGACGATTCTCCTCCTGTGACTCTGATTATAGAAGAGATTGTAGAAGAGGAGGAAGAAGATAACGCCCCGAATGTCAATCCCGAAGGCGTCAATATTTCTTCCACAATGATCGGAGCAGGAGACAAAGTCTAAGACTCTTCGTCTGGCTCATCCTTCTTCTTACCTTTACCTGGCTGGTGGGAGCTTACGGAATTCTTTGCAGCGACTGAAGATGAAATTTTTCCACCAGACGAAGGACTTGAGGTCTGGAAAGCCTAGACGAAGGGTATGAAATTGGTCCTCCCAGTCGTTGGTCAAGCTCTTGTTCCTATATAAATATCCTTAGTATTGTAAAGGTTGGCCCCTGAGGGCCCTTCTATAAATGAAAAAGAACTTATAAAATAGCTTTCGTTTCTGTCTTGAAATTGCCCAATTGTGAGTGTTGTCACATCCACCTAGCCGGTACCCTACCTGGCATACCCGAGTATGTGATCCACAGTCCAAGGATCAAGCATCGAGGGACCATGCCTCCCACATACATGATAACACAATCATGAACAATGATAATCAAGGTAAAAAGCAATAAATAACAAATATCATGAATAAGATACGAACAGATAATCAAAGTGCGGAAATAAATGATACCAAGTGTATAAGTATGATTATAAGAAAGATAGAATGAGCGGAAGTCACTCTCTCAGTGGCAGCGGAAAAGTAGCACAAAATTAAGTTAAGTTACAATCCAACATCTAATGAGGAACTCAGTGAAAATTAATTACATATCCCAGTGTCTACAAAATCTAGGGGGTGGGGAGCTAAGCGAGGGTTTCCTCTACTCTAATAAGCACATCCTCATAAGTGTGGACGAGGAAAGCCCAACACGGCCGCTCCCCCACCACTGTGGGGCTAACCCTGGTACGCAATGTAAATCCTCCTCGGCACCATAACCTTGATCTTCACAGTAGCTACCACCCGGAGGTAGTATGTGGAATCATAGTCTGTCTCGTAGGTTGCGCCATCGGAGTCTTGAACACCTGCGGGATAGTCTAACAAACATTTGCACAAAAGGAATGAGTTCAAAAGAACTCAGCAAGGCAGTTATTCAAGAAGTCTAGTTTCGGGAAATACCTTCGGATTGTACACGGGAGTCCATTAGGTACTTCAAGTAATTCACTCTTCTCCGATGCGCAGATTCTCACTAAACACCGACAATGTACTCAAGACTCAAGCAAGAGGTATCATCGTCAATGTCCATGAGCTCGGACTCCGACTCAAAATTATCAATGAAAAGGGTCCACAAGTCTCTTCTACCACTGCTTCAGGTCTTCGGACCAATAAACAACAATGGATCCGGGTCAGGGTCAGGGTTAGGATAGGGCTGGATTTTACATTCTCCCCCCCTTAAAAGAAATTTCGTCCTCGAAATTGAAAGCGTACCTGTGCTTCCAAAAAGATGAGGAAACTTCTCCTTCATGTCTTCTTCTTTCTCCCATGAAGCTTCTTCCGGGGTGTGATTTTTCCACCGAATCTTCACCAAAGGGATGGTGCAATTCCGCAATTGCTTGTCTTTTTTGTCTAGGATCTTGACTGGTCTTGATTGTAAGAAAGATCGGCACTAAGTCCTTCGGGTGCTTGCTGTAGTATGTGTTCCGGGTTCTCTTTGTACTTTTGAAGCATCGAAACATGAAACACATTATGAACTCCAGCAAGATATGGGGGCAAGGCCAAGCGGTATGCTACAAGTCCAACCTTTCCAAAATCTCATAAGGTCCAATGAAACGAGGGCTCAGCTTTCCTTTCACATTGAATCTCGTCACCCCTTTCACAAGTGATACTTTGAGGAAAACTTTCTCTCCAATCGGAAATTCCAAATCGGTTCTTCTCTTGTCGGCATAAGATTTCTGTCTAGACTGGGCAGACTTGATCCTTTCTCTAATCATGTCAACCATCGCACTTGTAGCTTCAATCATTTCTGGACCCAAGACTCTTCTTTCACCGGTCTCAGTCCAATACAAAGGCATCCTACAAGTGTAACCATACAAAGTTTTAAATTGAGCCATGCCTATTGTTGTTTGATAACTATTGTTATAGGCAAACTCAACCAAAGCTAAATGTTCATCCCAATTTCCACCCATATCCACCACACAAGATGTATGCATATCTTCCAATATTTGAATTGTTCACTCAGATTATCCATCGGACTGTGGATGATGAGCTGTACTCAGATTCAATTGGGTTCCCAAGGCTTTTTGCAAACCATTCCAAAACCTTGAGGTGAATCTAGGATCACGATCAGAAACAATACTCACAGGCACTCCGTGCAGACGAACCACATTGTCCACATAAAGCCTTGCTAGCTTATCCAAAGTGTAAGTGATCTTCATAGGGATAAAATGGGCTGAATTCGTCAACCTATCGACAATCACCCACACAGTGTCATTCCTTTTACTTGTTCGAGGCAAGCTAGTCACGAAGTCCATGGAGATATCTTCCCACTTCCAACTAGGAATAGGAAGGGGCTGAAGCAATCCAGACGGCGGTTGACGAACGACTTTCACACGTTGACAAGTCTCACACTTGGCAACAAAATCTTTAACATCAGCTTTCAAACCATTCCACAAAAAATGTTCCCTTAAGTCCTTGTACATCTTGGTACTTTCAGGGTGTACTGTAAAGATTGACTGGTGTGCTTCTTTCAATATTTCCTTCTTGCTTTCTTCAACAGCTAGCACACAAAGGGTTTTAGAAATAAAGGAGGCTAAGAAACATGTACTTCTATTATATAGAGCACCAACAGACCTAACAGAGGATCTTTGGCAGATTCTGACCTTGTTGGTTGATTGGCTCAATCGACCACCCAGTCGACAAAACAAGTCAACAAGGCCAAAACAAGTTCAAACCCAATGAGCTTCTCCCAACACAACATATGACTTACCTAGTATAGAGAAATGCCTTCAAATCATGTCCAACTACACTTTGAGTCCATCAACTAGTCTCATCTTCAACAAGGTGCAGTTTCTTTCCAATTCTGAACAAGCTTTCAAGTATGGAACACCATCATCAACTTCCATGGGTTCTGGGTCAAACACCATGTCTTCCACTGAGATGGCCCATAGTTGGCTTCTTCCTTTACTTCGGGTCTTCGGACCTACAAACAACAGGGTTTCCGGGTCAAGGTTAGGGCTAGGTTTCACATTCTCCCCCCCTTAAAAGAAATTTCGTTCTCGAAATTGGAAGCGTACCTGGGCTTCCAAAAAGATGAAGAAACTTCTCCTTCTCCCAAGAAGCTTCTTCAGGGGTATGGTTCTTCCACTGAATTTTTACCAAAGGGATGGTACGATTCTACAACTATTTGTCCTTCTTATCTAGGATTTCGATTGGCTCTTCATCATAGGTAAGATCAGCACTAAGTCATTCAGGTGCTAGCAATGTAGTATGTGTTCCAGATTTTCTATGTACTTATGAAGCATCGAAACATGAAACACATTATGAACTCCAGCAAGAAATGGAGGCAAGGCCAAACGGTTTGCGATAGGTCCAACCTTTTCAAGAATCTCAAAAGGTCCAATGAAACAAGGGCTAAGCTTTCCCTTAACATTGAATCTCATCACACCCTTCATAGCTGATACCTTTAGGAAAACTTTCTCCCCAACTTGAAATTCCAAATCGGTCATTTTCTCTTATCAACATAAGATTTTTGTCTTGACTAAGCAGACTTACTCCTTTCTCTTATCATACCAACCATCGTACTTGCAGCTTCAATCATTTCCGGGCCTAAGACATTTCTTTCACTGGTCTCAATCCAGTACAAGGGTGTCCTACAAGTGTTACCATACAAAGCCTTGAATGGAGCCATGCCTATTGTTGCTTGGTGACTGTTGTTATAGGTAAACTCAACCAAAGCTAAGTGTTCATCCCAATTGCCACCCATATCCACAACACAAGATCTAAGCATATCTTCCAAAATCTGAATTGTTCTTTCAAATTGTCCATCAGATTGTAGATGCTGAGCAGTTCTCAAATTCAACTGGGTTCCCAAGGCCTTTTGCAAACTATTCCAAAACTTTGAGGTGAACCTAGGATCACGATCAGAACAATACTCATAGGCACTCCGTGCAGAGGAACTACATTGTCCACATAAAGTCTAGCTAGCTTATCCAAAGTATGAGTGATCTTCATCGGAATGAAATGCATTGATTTGGTCAACCTATCAATGATTACCCATACAGTGTCATTACCTTTACTTGTCCGAGGCAAGCTAGTCACGAAGTCCATAGAGATATCTTCCCACTTCCAACTAGAAACAGGAAGGGGTTGAAGTAATCCATATGGGGGTTGACGAACGGCTTTCACACGCTGACAAATCTCACACTTGGCCATAAAATATTCCACATTGGCCTTCAAATCAATCCCCCAAAAATGTTCTCTTAAGTCCTTGTACATTTTGGTGCTTCCAGGGTGTACGGCGAAAATAGACTGGTGTGCTTCTTTTAAAATCTCCTTCTTGATTTCAACATCCAAAGGCACACAAAGTCTTCCTTCAAATAGTAAGGCACCATTCATAGATATACCAAAGTCAGGATTCGAATAAGGGTTCGAAGAAATCTTCTCAATCTTCTCTTTCAATTCCTAATCAGAAACTTGTAGAGCAACAATTCTATCTCTAAGGGTGGATCTTGCCGACATGACATAAAGAACAAAATCTGAATCTTCAGGAACAATTTCCAAACCAAGCTCCGAAATCGAAAACAACAATGGTGGACTCAAAGCATTCAAATCCAACTCTTTTCTTTTACTTTTCCTGCTAAGAGCATCAGCAACCACATTTACTTTACTAGGGTAATACTGAATGTGTCACAATCATAATCAAGTACCAATTTTAACCATCTTCTCTATCTCATATTTAACTCCTTTTGGGTAAAGAAGTATTTCAAACTTTTATAATCTATGAAAATAGCGATTTTCTCACCATAAATGTAATGTCTCCAAATCTTCAAAGTGAAGACAACTGCGGCAAGCTCTAAATCATGAGTGGGGTAATTCCGCTCATATTCCTTGAATTGCCATGAAGCATAGGCCACGACTTTACCATGTTGCACAAGAATGCAACCCAAACCAATCTTTGACGCATTGGTATAGGCTGTCAAACCTCCAGAGTCATCAAGTATAGTCAAAACCGGGGCACTTGTCAATCTATCTTTCAACTCTTGGAAATTCTTCTCACATGTGTCAAACCAAACAAACTTCTCTTCTTTTCTAGTTAACTTAGTCATAGGGGCAGCCAACCTAGAAAAGTTCTCACTAAATCTTCTGTAGTATCCCGCCAATCCAAGAAAACTTATTATTTCTGTCATAGTCTTCGGTCTTTCCCAATCGGCAATTGCTTGTACCTTTTTAGGGTCAACACGAATACCTTCAGTTGAAACCACCTAGTCGAGAAATACTACCCTCTTGAGCCAAAAAAACACACTTGTTAAACTTAGCATAAAGCTTCTTTTCCGGCAGTTTTTACAAAGTGAAATTATGATGCCTTACATACTCTTCTTCACTCTTTGAATAAATCAAGATGTCATCGATGAAGACTATCATAAACTTATCAAGCACATCATGAAATACTCAGTTCATGAGGTCCATGAACATAGCAGGAGCATTAGACAAACCGAAAGGCATGACTCTAAACTGAAAATGACCATACCTTGTTCTAAAAACTGTCTTGAAAATATCACTTGACTCACTTTCAACTGGTGATATCCAGATCTCAAGTCAATATTCAAGAACACAACTGCACCTTTCAACTTTCGAAGAGGTCATCAATCCTGGGCAGTGGATATCTATTCTTGATGGTCAATTTGTTCAACTCCCAGTAATCAATGCACAGACGCATACTACCGTCCTTCTTAACAAAAAAAAAACCAGATCTCCCCAAGGTGATACACTAGGCTGTATAAAACCTCTAACTAAGAACTCATTCAGCTGGTTTTGTAGTTCTTTCAGTTCGGCAAGAGACATTCTATAAGGAGCTATAGATACTGGAGCAGCTCCAGGGATTAGATCACTAGAAAACTCAACATCCCTATCAGGGGGCAACCCTGACAGATCATCCGGGAAAACATCAACAAAGTCACAGACAACCTTGACTTCTTCTATCTTCTTCTCTTCCTTAACCTTGCTTCCAGATGAAGCATCTTCCACTAATGCATAGACTTGCATCAATGTGGTCAAGCTCTTCAGTCTTGAAGTACATACAACAGTCATATGATATTTAAAATACAACAAAGAATGTAAATCTACTAAGTTTCCAACATACCGGCAAAATTCACATAATCTACGTAATTATGATAATAACTGTCCTTACCTTACATTGAATTGAAGATAATCCAAAGATCAATTAGAATGGTCCCAAGTTTAGTACTTGCACCCTAGACAATCACATGTGCAACATCAGAAGAAGAATCAAGCAAATCGGAGGTCAAACAGATCAAATCTAGCAAATACATCAATGCTGTGTTCAGCTGGTCGACTGGCTGGTTGACTGACTCAATCGATCAAGTGAATAGTGTCAGGGCTGAATATGGACTTTTGGTTCGAAACCTGTCTTCCGGGGCTCGGATCACTCCGAAATTTGGAGGGAATGTTAGGAATAGTAAATGAAGATTATCTATCAAAGATTTAGCATCAATCAATGGTCTAAATAAGAATCCCCAATTTGAAACCCTAGCTTCTATATGCTAAACATCATGTTCTTTAATGAAATCGATTGCAAATGCAAGGAACATTAGGGAATCAATTAAGGGAATGATAAGTAATAGATTAGAATCATACACTAATAAGAAATCAGACTTAGTATACTATAGAAATCAGTTTAGGAGATGAAATCATGTTGCTATGAAGAGAATCATGAAAATGCAATGTTAAGAATCAAATGAGAAGCATAGCATAGATAGATTGAGGGGGGGGGGGTTATGCATTTGCAAGGAGAGAACATAAGAAGAGGTGGTTGCAAGGTTGCAGCACCATCTTCATGGTCTTAACAGCAAGAAGAGAAGAGGTGAGAGTAGATTAGAGAGAGAATGAGAGAATACATACCTTGTAGAAGAGATTTGAGTAGAGAGACAATGATTATTGCAAGAATACTTCACCACTACCAAGGAGATGTCTTAGGAGGCTCTCTCCACGTGCTCAGGAGGCTAAAGGAATAGAATAGGGTTCTAACTACGAGGTTCCCTTATGTAGGCAATAAAATAATCCAAAAATCACAATTTTTTTATTTACTAACTAGCTGGTCAACTAGGCCAGTCGACCAAGCAGTGACAACAACTTAGATTAGGGAAATGGAAGGCCAAATCAACTCAAATTCACTTGGGCTTTCTCCATCAACTCAATCAACAAGTCTAGGTCAGAGTATTACCTTCGAATCAAGTCTGGAAGTGCATTAAGTACTTCAACTAATCTCCCCCTCTTCAAGGTGCAGCTTCTCACCAAACATTGACAGTGCATCCAAGTAAGGGGCACCATCATCAATGTCCATGGGTTTGGAATCAAACACCGAGAGGGCCCACAACTGTCTTCTTCCTCCACTTCGGGTCTTCGGACCTACAAACATCAAGGATTCCGGGTCAGGGTCAGGGTCAAGCTAGAGCTGGATTTCACAACAATATTCTCAAAGACAGATTTAAAATTGGATATCATCAACTTAGAGTGAAGCCAAGTGATATCTGCAAGACAACATTTAGGACTCGGTACGGTCATTACGAGTTCAAGGTAATGCCTTTTGGTTTGACAAACGCTCCTGCAGTATTTATGGATTTGATTAACGAGTATTTCATGATGTCTAAGATAAGTTTGTGATTGTATTCATAGATGATATCCTAATTTACTCAAAGAATGAAGAGGAACATGTTGAGCATCTTCATTTTACTTTGCAAAGATTGAGATAAAAGAAGCTTTTTGCCAAGTTTAGCGAGTGTGATTTCTGGTTATCTTAGGTAGTTTTCCTCAGCCATGTAGTTTCAGCAGAAGGAATCCAAGTTGATCCTGATAAGGTCAAGGCAGTTGCAGATTGGGACAGACCTTGGACTCTGATTGAGATTAGAAGTTTGCTGGGAATGGCAAGTTACTATTGAAGATTTATGAAGAACTTTTCTAGGGTAGTGATGCCAAATCTTCAAAGCAAAGACTACTGCCGCTAACTCCAAATGGTGAGTAGGGTAGTTTCATTCATAATTTTTCAGTTGCCTTGAAGCATATGGCACTACCTTTCCATGTTGCATCAAAACATAGCCTAGGCCAATCTTGGAATAAACTGACAATCCGCTAGAGTTGTCTAGTATAGTCAACTGGGACACATGTCTATCTATCCTTCAATTCCTAGAACTTCTTCTCACAAGCATCATTCCAGATGAACTTCTCCCCTAACTGTGTTAGATGAACTTTTCTCACAAGCATCATTCTAGCAGAATTTGGAGAACGAATTGCCATCTACATGGATCATAAGAATTTGAAGTACTTCTTCACCCAAAAGGAGTTGAAAATGCAGCAATGTAGGTGGTTAGAATTGGATCTGAAGGAATGCTTGCAGCTATGGCTGGGGTTTCAGTCACCGCTCTCTCACATCACCACTTGGTCTAAGTATTGGCGCATGTCAAGGTAAAGCCTAGCCCAATGCAAGTCATCTACTCAATCATATCATGTCAGATCTAGATAAGTCCATTCCTCCCATCCCGGGATCCTTTCCAGTATCCTTCACACTAGAGTCACGGATATTACCCACCGGACTCACCAATCCTATTGGTCATCCACAAATAGTAGACGGGAAGCTCTCACGTTCTCTCATGGATATGACCCACCGATCTTCGAGCGCCCGTGAGCCCAAGTCTATCCATTTGCAACCCTACCAATAAATGGCCCCTTTCGGATATCCATAGTATGGTTTATGTCCTCTCACGGGTTGGTTACCGGTCTTGAGCGCCTATCAAACCATACCCTACCACGGGTCGTTCGGTCTTGAGCGCCTACCAAACCATACCCTACCACGGGTCGTTCGGTCTCAATGCCCTTCCAATTCGGGTCTGATACGACAGAGACATCCTAGCCAAACACCACTAGACAAGCCCCATATATGTCATCCAATAATCTGGAAAAGTGTCGATGGGCACCTTCGGAGAACATCCCATACTACTCCCTCCGATGCCCAAGGACAGAAGCGTCAATAGAACATTCCCAATTCCAAATTATACCTAAGCAATCACATGCTCAAGTCCATCATACCATAAATAATTCATACATCATCATAATAGAAGTTAAGTCATAAAATCGAAATGATTCATCATATATATATAAGTAACAAGAATAACTAATCATTATAACAAGAACATATATAAACACAATGTTACTGTTCTAAAGCATGTACAGCAGTCCTATGATATCCAAAAGAATTAAAGTACGTTCGCTAAGTTATGAATATCAAGGCAAAAGCACATAGCCTATGTATTTATGGTGATAACCATCCTTACCTTAAGTTGAATTGATGATGATCCAAGAGTCACAAAAGAATGATCCAATAATAGTGTTAAGACCCTAAACAAACATAAATGAATGATTAGAGAAGAAATTGGGAAAATCGAAGGTCGAACAGGTCAAAACGGCGGAGGATATAGTTCAGCAGCATGTTTGGTCGATGCTCTTGGTCGATGGGATCGACCAAGACAGTCTCGAGCTACATATAGGATTTTGGTGATTTTTGTCTGAAGTTGGTCTTCCGGGGCTTGGATCGATCCGAAACTTGGAGGGATGATTAATAAAAATGTAAGAATACTACCTAGCAAGTATTATCATAATTCAATGGCCCAAATGAAAACCCCCAATTTGAGACCCTATGTTCTAAAGACAAGAATCCTAGCATTCATGAGAAATCGATGTAATTGAAAGGGAAGCTAGGGAATTAGTTGGGGAATGGGTTAGGAACAAGATTACAATCATTTGCAAGCCATAAATTAGACTAATCATACTCCACATTTCAGTCTAATATAAGAAATCAAGTTGTTAAGCAAGGAATCATGGCAATGCGTATGCAAGGATCAAGATGCAAGTGAGGCATAGCAAGAATGAAGGAAAATCAATGTAAATGGGAAGAGACATTCAGGGCAAGGTGTTTGCAAGGTTGCAGCACCTTGGCCATGGTCTCATCAGTAAAAAGAAGAAGAGAAGTGAGTAGGATAGAGAGCAAGAGAGAGAATCATACCTTGGAAGATGACAATGGGAACAAGAGACAATGATTGCAATGATTGGGGGCAAGAATCCTTCACAAATACCAATAGAGTGCTTTGGGAAGCTCCACTCTCTTAGTGGCTTAGATGAGTGTAATAGGGTTCAAAACACGAGGCTAGCTTATATAGATGAGAGAATATTCCAAAAGAATCATTAACTTCGAGTTTGGGAAACTTTGGTCGATGCCATCGACCAAAGAGGATCGACCAGAGGCAGTTCAGCGGAAAAATCCAGAAATAGTTCAGCAACTTCGGACAGGGATTCGGAAGGCTATACAGGGTCAAATTGAGTGGGGTTGTCTTCTACAAGTCAATCAAGAAGTCTAGTTTTGGGAAATACCTTCGGATTGTGCACGGGAGTCCATTAGGTACTTCAACTAATTCAACCCTCTTCGATGCACATAATTTCACTAAACACTGACAATGTACTCAAGTAAGGGGCATCATCATCAATGTCCATGGGTTTCAGGTCAAACACCATGTCTTCCACAAAGAGGGTCCACAAGGACAATTTCCATCACTTCGGAACATGGATCTACACTAAGGGAAATGTTGGACATGACTTCCTAAGGCTTTCAAAGATAATAACACTGAAATCAAGGTCCAACTTTAAGGTCTAACATCAAACAAGTCTTTCTTTATCCCAAAACAAATAGGGTGTCCTGGCTAGGTTTGGGCTGGATTTCACAGGGTACCGGCTGGGTGGATGTGACAACATGTCATACTACTAGTCACCAGTTTCTCCAATTGAGTTTGCAATTGTATCACATAAGGAAGGGTCCTCCGTACTGGTGCATGGGATCTCTTCCGAACTTGCAAAATCATCTATAAACATATCCCCCGAAGGGTGAACTCAACAGAACTCAGCAAGTAGTTCAATTACAATAAACAACTACAAACAGTTCATAACAAGCATGATACAAATAATATGAGACAAAGATGCAAGTATGCTTCTAACTCTATGTATGCTGGTCTCTAGTGGCAGACACACATTAAGATAGAACAACATACTCTTCTGGGTAGTCTCAATCACTCTTCCTTCAACCATCTCAGTATCTTGGGTTCTCCATGGTAATTTGGTCAGGGCATCCCTCTCGGACATTCTATGTATGAGGTTTTGGTCACCACTCTCTCACTCCATCATTGGTATGAGTATGATGCGTGTTAGGGTTATACCTAGCCCAATGCATAGTCCTCAATTGAGTCACATCAACTCGGAGTCAGATACCTTCCTTCCGTGCACTAAGTAGTCTGTTCCAGTATGATAGCCTCCTTTCCGTGCCTAGGTAGTCCATTCTGGTACCTCCCTCCCTAGAGTCATTGTATCCTATGCTCCAATCAACTCGGACTACGGACTCTTAACCCTATTGGTCATCCACATATAATAAACAGAATGCTCTCATGTCCTCTCACGGGTTGATTACCGGTCTTGAGCGCCCATGATCCCAGGCTTATTATGTGTGACCCTACCAATGGATGATCCTCACAATGTGATTGTGTCCTCTCATGGGTTGGTTACCGGTCTTGAACGCCTACAATTCCCATTGCTGCCACGGGTCACTTTGCTTCAATACCCTTGCCGATGGGGTTAGATATGACGGGGGTTTTCCCTAGCCAAATTCATCTAGACATGTCCTAGGTATGACATTCAATAGTTGCAAAAAGCGCCAAGGGGCACCATAGGAAAGTGTCCCATACCACCTCCTTTGGTGTCCAAAGACAGAAACACCGAAAGGCATTCCCCAATCCACAACCACACCTAGGCAATCACATCACATCATGATTCCATAAATATCCCAATAATGTCCAACACAAATTGAATCAATCACATTCATATAACTATGCAATTTACATAATGAAACATATTCTGGAATTACAGAAGTATAACATTATAGAAAAAGTATAACTACAGTAGTTAACACTTGCATACAGGTTCTAGCATATCAAAGCATGTAATACTGTTAATTGTGAGTGAACGTATTCACCTTGTATTTGATCCGTAAACACCGAAGTATGAGGTCAGAGGGTAAGTTTAAAATCACACAAGTAACCCTAAACAAACAATTATAGAGTATTAGGATCAATCCCCAATGATCGGAGATGAAACGAAGACAAAACAGAGCAAAGTTGCTATCACAGACCCCTTTGGTCCCTTGGGCTTGGCAGGCGACCAAGCCTGCTGTGTGATATGAGGAAAATTGCACCGAACCCATATGGACCGGGTTCACATCTTTCTCCCTGATTAGACCATAATTGGGGCCCATTCTAATCTAATCTAAACAATCAGGAGGGCGCCGCTTTGTAAGTTACTGGCCATGAACTCCCTCCCGAATCTGGCAATAGATAATGCTTCCTAGTAGGAAGCAACTATCGTTAGGATGGTGAGGGAATCATGAGAAGTTCAGTAACTGCTATAACCCCCGAGTATTCAGGGAAAAATCCTACAATCGGACGGTAACCTGCAAAGATCATAAATTCATCCGACGATCGAGAATCAAGGATAAATCCTATATAAATAGGTGATTGGTTCACGCAAGGGGTATCTGAATCGTTTCCCTATTATTCATTCAACTTTATGCTTTGCTATTTGCTAGAGCCTTTTGTGATCAGTTCAGCAACTGACTTAAGCTTCGGAGGTGGCCTCCCAACCCCAGCGGTCGGGCCACGTGTAACCTTGTTTTGTAGGCCATTGCCAGGATATCCGGAGGCTTAACCATTTCTGGACACATCATTTGGCGCCGTCTGTGGGAAACGCTTCAGGAAGTCGTGGTAACTAGATCGGCAGCGGCGGCTCAACGATTCGCAAACATCCAGCCTCCCAGAGGGAATAATCCATCGGATATTCCTTAAGGAAGCTAACCCCAGAAATTCGTGGAGACGTAGGAGTTGATGGTAACGAACAGGAAAACCATCCAAATCCTCTTCAACAGCAAATAGATCAAATGCAGGTCCAATTCCTAGAGATGCAGGATATGCTCTGCACACTGGTTACTGATCAAGTGAAGGCCAGAAGACGTGCAGGAGAAGCCGATGAGCAAATACCTCTCATTCGAGCGCTTTCCATCGAAAGGGATAGACAACCAGCCGTAGGCCAAAATTTCGGCCAGAATGCTCAAAGAGATGCACAGAGATGAGCCCAAGGATTGAAAACTAGGGAACTACCCAAGAGAGATGACTTCTACGATAAACCGCAAGGTAGCCAAACCGGAACAACAAGATTCCCCAACCTCCAAACGATCGGATCAAGGAACCATTCGGCTAGACGATGGACGACCGTTGCATATTGTTCAGGAGCTGGCTAATATTAATCAAAGATTGGGAGACCTTTCCCAAGGGCGAATAACCGATGACATCTATTCGGTTATCAAAAAAGCTCCCTTCGTGGAGGCCATTGCTAGGTTTGAGTTTCCACATAATTTCCGACCCCTAACTTTTACGTCATTCGAAGGATCGGGATATCCCATTGCCCATATTAGTTACTACCAACAAACTATGGCAGTGGCTGGAAATCCTGATGAAATTCTCTATAGAGTATTTGGTTCCTCTCTGACGAGGGCAGCCCAGAAGTGGTTTTCGAACCTCCCTTCTGGAAGAATCGTCGATTTCAAGGATTTGGCTAGAAAATTTATAGGTCGATTTCAAAGAGGTATTCAAATAAAAAAGACGGAGGAAACCCTGTTCACGATCAAGCAAGGGAAGAGTGAATCAATTCAGGAAAATCTGAAGAGATTCAATAAAGTCACCATGGAGATCGAAAATTTGGACGACAGGTGGCCAAAACTACTCTGTTTACTGGGCTCACAAATAGAAAGTTATTGGAATTATTGCTTCAAGACATGCCTAACATCTATTCAGAATTGGTGCAATGGTGCAAAAGCAAACAGAGGTGACAGAAATACTCAACGCACATCAAGGAGAGCCAAAAACACTCGGCAAAGGAGCGAAGGCTCCCGAACGAAGCCAAAAATAGAAGCACCTCGGAACACTCCACGAATACACGGTCAGAAAGCCACAATCGACTTGGAGACGACACTCTCCTCCTGGTCAAGAGGAGTACACGCCTTTGAACACTCCACGATCGGAAATCTTGATGCAAATCAAGAACCAAGATATTCTGGAGTGGCCGTAAAAAATAATAACAAAGACGAGAGAACAGAACATGGAGAAATACTGCCGCTTTCACAAGGATTATGGGCACTATACAAACGAATGTAGACACCTGAAGGCTGATATTGAGAGATTGATAAATCAAGGTCACCTAGCAAGCTTTGTCAAGGGTTGACAAAATGAACAGAGAATGATCCCTGAGAAAAGGGATTGTTCGGGAAGTAGAGAGTGTCGGACGGAAGTTCCCAGGCCAAAAAAGGGCAAGGAGGTAGTGAGACCTAGTCGATTCCCAATTCTTATGATATTCAGGGGAGTTGAACCCGAGTCATTAAGAAAGCTCAAGGCAAGATCCCCAATTTGTGGGTTCAGGAGAGTCCTAGAAGCACAAGAAATTGGAAGAAAATCCTATCATATTCAGTGAGGAGGACGAGCGAGACGTATGCACACCTCACGATGATGCCATAGTAATAAAAGTGGAGATTGGACGGTGAGAAGTACATAGGGTCCTAGTAGACATGGGATCCTCAGCCGACCTTATGTCTTACGAAGCTTAACAAAAGCTAAAAATTGAAGAAGGTTTGTTAAAGCCGTCATCAACACACCTTTACGGCTTTGCTGGGTCATCAGCTGTGGCCGAAGGATCAATCTAGCTGGACCTTTCAGTGGGAAATTTCCCAAAGGAAGCAACTATTCGGGTAAATTTCCTAGTCGTTCGGGACCTTCCCGCTTATAATGTTATTCTTGGCAGACCTTCCCTAACAAAGCTAGGCGCAATAGTCTCTCCAAGACACATGAAGATTAAGTTCCCTACTGAAAAGGGAATTGGTCAGGCGGCTTCGAATCAAAGACTCTCCCGACAGTGTTATGTAGCCTACCTCAGGGATAAAATTGGACCTGAAAAGGCCACCGCCTTGCCAATTGAGGTAAGGGACGATTGGGATGAGGAGATCATGCAAAGACCCGAACCTGTTGAGAAGCTAGAGTGAGTTTTGTTACGACCAGAGAATGAAGAAAAAGCGACTCATATTGGGTCTGAGCAACCAGAAGTTTTCAAGGAAGAATTAAAAGCTATCCTTTGGGAAAATGTGATGTGTTTGCTTGGTCAGCTGATGACATGCCAGGTATTGATCGAGCGGTAGCAAACATAAACCTTGGATCAACCCTAGCATCAAACTAGTGATTCAGAGAAGATGGAACTTTTCAATTGAAAAAAATGAGGCAATCAGAGGAGAAGTTGAAAAACTGAAAAGCTCAAGATTTATCGAAGCAATCGAGTGCTCGGTATGGTTGGCTAATGTCGTGATGGTAAAGAAGTCAAACGGGAAATGGAGAATGTGCATAGATTACACAGATCTCAACAAGGCATGCCCGAAGGACTGTTATCCGCTTCCTTGAATAGATCTTTTGATTGATGCAACTGTGGGTTATTAAACGTTAAGTTTCATGGATGCCTACTCAGGGTATAAACAAATCCTAATGAATAAGGAAGATGAGAAATTCACGGCCTTCATAACTGATCGGGAAAGCTATTTTTACAAAGTAATGCCATTTGGATTGAAGAATGCAGGAGCTACTTACCAAAGGGCAATAAATAAGATCTTTAGTGATCTAATTGGAAAAAACGTTGAAGTATATGTAGATGATATGCTGGTAAAAAGCCAGCAGACAGGGCACATTGCGGATCTTAGAGAAGTATTTTCTATTTTAAGAAAGTATCAGATGAAGCTAAACCCAGAGAAGTGTGCTTTTGGAGTGTCTTTGGGAAAGTTTCTAGGGTTCATGGTCTCTCAAAGAGGAATCGAGGCCAACCCTGTTAAGATACAAGCCTTGATCAACATGGAGCCTCTGAAGATTGTTCAGAATGTACAATGTCTAACGGGACGCATAGCCGCATTGACCCAAATCATTTCTCAGTCGGGAGAAAAATGTTTGCCTTTCTTCAAAGCCCTAAAGGACTTAAAAGGAAAGCAAGGAGGCTCAATGGACAGACGAATGTCAGAAGGCGTTCGAGGAATTAAAAACCAGGCTTGGGCAGCCACCTTTGCTCTCCAAACCTGAGAAAGGAGAGACTTTACAACTATATCTAGCTACTTCACGATCGGCTGTTAGCGCGGTTCTTATTCAGGAAAAAGAAAAGCAGCCGCGGCCCATATATTACATCAGTCATGTACTTTTGGATGTAGAAATGAGGTATTCGGCGATAAAAAAACAGGCTCTGACACTTCTGATGGCAGCTAGAAAGCTAAGACCATATTTCCAAGTTAAGACCATATTAACCAATTTTCCTCTCAAAAAGATTTTATTTAAACCTGATTTATCCAGAAGGATGGTGGCATGGTCAGTAGAGTTCAGGGAATTTCAAATAGATTTCAAACCCTGGACCGCTATAAAAGCGCAGGCCTTGGCAGATTTCATAGTCGAATCAACAACCCCAATCGAAGAAGAAAACAAATTTACTCTTCCAAGTATGTGGCAAGTATATGTCGATGGTTCTAGCAACAAATACGGATCGGGAGTCCTATTCAAGAGTCCAAGGGGATTTCTTATTTGATACGCTCAGAGATTCGGATTCAAAGCGAGCAACAATGAAGCAGAGTACGAAGTTTTCATTACTGGACTTCGGCTTGCTAAAGCATTAGCAATAACATAAATGATTTATAGCGATTCCCAGCTCATCATCAATCAAGTGGAAGGAGAGTACGGGATAAAAGTGCCTCGGTTACAGAGGTATCAGGAGCTAATTCAGACTCACCGAAAAGAGTTCCAAGAGATTAAGGTATGTCAAATACCAAGAAATGAAAACACAGTAGTAGACGAACTCTCAAGGTTGGCCAATGCTAAAGAAAAGACTTTAGGACCATCAATTTACATTGAGGAATTGAGCCCCCCAAGTGCTCAGGCGAACGAGGTATCCTACGTAGAAAGCAGAAGATGCTGAATGGATCCAATTATTGAATACATCAAGAGATAACCAGCTTCTGAAGATTCAAAAGAAGCTTGATCTCTTAGAATTCGGGCGGCCAGATATACCATTTAGAATGGGAGGCTTTACCAAAGGTACTTTGCAGGACCATTACTTAGATGTATCAAGAGCGAAGGAGCTAAAAGGGCCCTGGCAGAGGTACACAAAGGAATCTGCGGAGCACATATGGGAGGTTGAGCATTGGCGCATAAGATTCTCAGACACGGTCTTAACATCAATTCTTAACCCAATTCCAATCGCAATGTGGGGAATTGACCTAATGGGCAAATTTCCTAAAGCATCAGGTGCAAGGGAATACCTAGTCGTAGCGATTGATTATTTTACCAAATGGGTAGAAGCAGTTCCCTTTGGCCTCAATTACAGAGAAGAAGATGGAAAAATTCGTACTGGAGTCAATCATCCACCGGTTTGGGATTCCAAAAATAATCGTAACCGATCATGGAACACAATTTGACAACCCACAGTTTGAGCTTTTATGCAATACTTATATGATTGAGCATCAGATGTCATCAATAGCATATCCTCAGAGTAACGGCCAAGTAGATGTCACGAACCGAACATTGCTCGAAGGAATAATGAAAAGGCTCGAGACCAACAAAACCTTATGGGTAGAAGGATTGCCATATGTCCTTTCGGCGTACCGAACTACCATCCGAACACCAACTAGAGAGACACCATTTAAATTAACTTACGGCTCAGAAGCATTAGCGCCAATAGAAATAAAGGCAGGAACTCTTCGAGAAAGAGAATTCGAGGAAAAGGCGAACAAGCAAGGTTTGTTAGATAACCTTGAATATTTAGACGAGGTTCAGGAAAAAGTGATCGTCTGAATCCAACAATACAATAGGAATATAGCATCTCACTACAACGCTCAAGTAAAGCATCGTCAATTCTGAGCAGGTGATTTGGTTCTAAGGAACACCCTTGCATCGGACCCGCGTCATCAACGAAAGTCGGATCCAACATGGGAAGGACCATACATGATCATTAGGCAAATGGGTTCGTGAGCATACAAGCTAAAGGATTTAGTAGCTGACTGAGAGCTTGACCGATCGTGGAACGCGAAGCATTTGAAGAAATATTTTTCTTAATTTGATCAATTTTGATGTAGGAAGATCTGCGGATTTTTAACACAATTCTCAATTTCTTCACCACCAAATATTTTGATTGGGGACACATATACGTATAAGGAAGGATATCTAGAATCAAAAGGCTTCAGGTAAAACCGAGTGAGACCTTTGAATGCCTCAAAAATTTCCCAGGAGTTTTCAGGTCAAAGGCATCGGGTAGCACCGAGTGGGTCCTTCGAAAGCCTAGAAAAATTCTAAGGAATTTACTAGGTCTAAGGCATCGGGTAAAACCGAGTGGGTGCTTCGAAAGCCCCGAAAAAGGAATTTTTTAAGGTCAAGGGCATCGGTCAATACCAAACAGAACCTTAGAAAGCCTACAAAATTCGTTTTGTAGGTAAAAGGCATTGGGTAGCACCGAGTGGGTCCTTCGAAAGCCTAGAAAAATTCTAAGGAATTTACTAGGTCTAAGGCATCGGGTAAAACCAAATGGGTCCTTCGAACGCCTATAAAATTCATTTAAGGGTAATAGGCATCGGGTAACACCGAGTGAGTCCTTTGAACAACTAATAATTCAAGTTTTCTAAGCAAAGGCTTCAAGAGGCCACCGAAAGATACCTAACACTTAGAAAAATTCTCCCAAAATCGATATCACATTGAACAATAATAAAGCTCGACGAACTTGAAATACAATATTCATGATCGGGCAATTTCAAGATAAACGAAAGATATACTATAAATTCTTTTTCATTTATAGAAGGGCCAATAGGGGCCAACCTTTAAAATACTAAGGATATTTTACATATTGCTTCTAATGCAAAGACGAATGTCAACAAATGGCCTTTCCAATCGGTATGGGGAACTTCTGATGCAAAGACGAATGTCGCTAAAAAATACTTCGTTCGGGCGAAGATAAAATTATGAAGAAAGAACAGTTCTTCGGGAGGAACAAGAGCTTGACCAACGATTGGGAAAGCTTGACTAACGACTGGGAGGAACATTTCCATTCCCTTCATCAAACTTTTCCAGGATCCAAACCCTTCGAATGATAGGAGAACTTCATCTTCGGTCGCTGAGAGGAGTTCCGTAAGCTCCCACCAGGTAAAGGTAAGAAGAAGGAAGTGTGAAACCCAGCCCTAACCTTGACCCGGAAAACCCTGTTATTTGTAGGACCGACAACTCGAAGTAAAGCAAGAAGTCAGCTTTGGGCCATCCCAGTGGAGGACTTGGTGTCTGGCTTTGAATCCATGAGTGTTGATGACAATGTTCTATTTATGGAAACTGAATCTTGATGAAGATCGGATTAGTTGATGGACTTGGAGTGTTCTCTATCATGGTTTGAAGGCATTTCTACCTATTAGGTAAGTCACTTGGTGTGTGTGCAAAACCTCTTTATGTTTGGATTTGATTTGAGCCTTCAATTCCCTGTTTTGAACTTGCTGAACTAATTGGTCGACTCATTGGTCGACTGGACCAGTCGACCAATCCAATCGACCAATGGGTTCTGTCTTTGGTAATTAGGTCTTACTTGCTCTATTTAAGTCCAATCTTGAGTCTACTTTGTATTTTCTGCCTCCAAACTCTTTTGAACGAACCAAAGACCTCTGCAAGTCATCTCCCTTGCGCTCTTGGTGTTTATCTTGACGGATCTTCGTCAAAACTCGTGTTCTTATACAAAAAGGTATGTTTACACTCTCTTCTTCTTCTTCATCCTTGTTTTCTTTCCTTTTTGAGTTGAAACAGTAGAGGAGATGAGATGCTGCATTCTCTGTTGCAAACATCTCTGAACTTATCTCTCATGATCTTCCTAAGGATTAATGGCTAAAGCAATGTCCGTAATCATGATCATTGCAAGCTTTTGAAGGAATCATGATCTAAATCATGATCTTGTTTTTGTTTGTCTTTGATTTAAATTCTGATCTTCTTAGATCTATTTTACTGATCATATTAGTAGACAATCGTGTTTTCCTTACATGATCCATGATCTATCAATCTCTAGTTGTTTCTCCTCTATCATACCAGGCTTTCTTCAAGTATCATGACTGATACACTTATTGTAAGTTTTGTTTCCTTATTTAGGTTCATGTTCTTAGATCTATTTCTTGAAGATCTATGTATGCCTTCCATGATATCTTTATCAAAATCAATGATTCATTCTCCCATTGTTCTTGTCTATGATTTGTATTTTTAATTCTTCAAGAACCATGATTAATCTAATTATGGTAACTTTTATTTCCTAATTTGTAACTCTAAAACTTGATTCGATTAGTGTTTTGAAGTCCTCTTTATGTTAGGATACTAACAATGTAGTTTACCCCTTGTTTAGTACGCTTTTGAACCACCAAATTCGGTTATTTATTCTTAAAACTCTAATTTTGTAGGCCACTGTCTCTGTTGGTCGACTGAGACAGTAGACCAATCCAATCAACCAATGAGTACAGCAACTCCAGATTTGGTCTGTTGTTTTGGATGTTTTGATATCTTTTCTTTTAGGGATCTTTCCTAATATGTTGTATACACTTGTTTAGGACCTTCTTCTCAAGTTTGTCAAGGTCTTACTTGAATTCTTAAGATTTCTTTGCAAGTTATAAAAGGTAAGGATGGTTACTCCCTTAACAACATAAAGTGTATATTTTCTATATTTGAATCTTGTTAGTTTATTTCTTTAATTGGATTCTTACAATGTTATACTACTGTTGTACTCTCTTGATATCAGTAGCATTACTTGTTTATATTAAATTGACTCATGTATGATTTACTTACCAGTTATATACAAGTTGAATGTTATTACTGATTTCTTTCCATATATGACGTTACCATATATGTGAGGTTATGGATTGATGCTTGTGTATGCTTAAGTATGGTTTGGGAAGGAGAGGTGTCCTCTTGACACTTCTGTCCTAGGACTACTACGGAATATTATGGGATGTTTCCGGAGAGGCCCTTTGGACACCTTCCTAAACTGTTGGATGACATATTTAGGGCTGTCTAGTAGTGTTCGGCTAGGATGTCCCGTTATGTCAGACCCTAATCGGAGGGGTATTGAGACCGAACGACCCGTGGTAGCAATGGAGATTCATGGGCGCTCAAGACCGGTAACCAACCCGTGAGACGACAGGAATCACATTGTGGGGCCATTTATAGGTAGGATTGCATATGGATAGACTTGGGCTCATAGGCGCTTAAGACCGGTAACCAACCCGTGAGAGGACGTGAGAGCTTCCCGTTTACCATATGTGGATGACCTATAGGGTTGATGAGTCCGTAGTCAGGGACTATGAGGACTCTAGTGTGAAGGATGCCGAAAAGGATCGCCAGGGGCGAGGAATGGACGTATCTGGATCTAACTTGATGTAACTGAGTAGGAGACTTGCATTTGGCTAGGCTTGACCCTGACATGCGCCAGTACTTAGACCAATGGTGATGTGAGAGGGTGGTGACCTAACCCCCAGCCATGGAATGTCCCGAGGGATGCCGGACCCACTACCAAAAGGCGTTGTGTGATGAGACCTTCCCAAAGAAGTATGGTGCTATGACTTAAAGCATGTCTGCCAATAGAGACCAACATACATAGAGTTAGATTCATACATTCATTGTTTGTCTCATACAATTTGCATTTATGTTTGTTATGAAATCCTGCAATTTATGTTATTACGGTTTAACTGCCTTACTGAGTTTCTTTGAAACTCATTCCTTTTGTACAATGTTTTCTTAGATTACTCTACAGGTTCTGAGTATCATGAATGCTCGTATGAAGAGGCGCAAGGAGAAGAGGCATATCTCCAGGAAAGTGATTGCGGTTACGACAATTACACTGAAGATAACGCGGGTGGTTAAGCTCCGTACGATGCTTAGTCCGACCATAGAGTGGAAGCGCCCTTGTGCCATTTTTGAGATTTATACTTATAGAGACGTTGTCTATAAGATTGAGAACAATTTAGTTACCTATTGTACTTGCTATTGGGATTAGATTTTATTTTGTTCCTTTTCTTTTAGAACTACTATTCCGCTGGTTGTAAAGTGGGATTCCGTCTCACTTTACTTATTGATTTAGACATTCTGATTATCTTTCGTACTCTGATCATATACATGGTGTATTCTTTCCTTATTTGGATCTTTGGTTTATCTGTTGCACATCGATTATTATTGTTCATGATTATGTTATTGTTTATGTGGGAGGTTGATTACTCGATACCTAATCTTCGGGGCTGTGGATCACACTCTCGGGTATGCCAGTTAGGGTACCGGCTGGGAGGATGTGACAGATCGGTATCAGAGCCCAAGGTTCGAGGAAATCCTAACCACAGAAGACAATAACGGAACAATTCCTGGGTCATAGATCTGAAATGACTCGTCTACTCTTAGAAGTAAATAATAGGACATTTGGATTAGAAACTTAACCAATGAAGCATAACAGAACATTTCTGAATAACATACCATAATTATACGTAAACAAATGTCATTAATGCAATAAAAGAAAAAGTGCATAATATACAATAATTAAGTGAAACAAAATGAACTTCATTAATTTCAAAAGCTTTTACAACGATTACATCTGAAATGCATAAATGAAAACCCTAAGGTACAGTCTATCTAGGTGATCTCCTCTGATCTCGGTTGCTCTGAACTCCTCCGCTAGCTGAGTCACCTGATGCTCTATCCTATCCTGTTGTGACTCCATCCTCCCATACATCTGCTCCTGTCTGACCTCCATCCTCTCTAGCATGGAAGTCATCGATCTCATCTGTGCCCCAAGATCTGAAGTCTCTGGAACTGCATGAGAAGGGCCACCTGCCTCGAAGTGTGATGAAGGAAACTCGTGATGCGCTGGCTCAGCCTCGTGCATCTCTGTATCATCTCCGGCCTGATCATCACTATTAGGACCGACATCCTCTCCTCCATCCTCTTACTCCTGATCCTCATCCTCTGTCTCCTCATCATCCTCACCCTCTGGACCAGGAGATCTCACAGTCTGCTGCAGTCTCATCTGACGAATGGTCCGAGTCCCGATCGTATATCCTTGTGAACTAGTGTCCACTGGTGTATCCTCGAATCTCACCACGAAATGTCTGAAGATCAAGGTCAGTAGCCTCCCATAGCAAAGGTTCCGCATGCTAGGCCGCAGAACCAAGTCCAGCATGACCTGCTGAATGATGTAGGAGAGATCGATCTCGAAGCCCATGTAGATGCGGTAGATGACTAAGGCTTCCATCACTGTGACCCGATGGTGATGTCCAGCTTTCGGCATAATGTTTCGGCCGACTATGCGACCAATAATCCATGCTGAATCTGTCATCCGTCCGTTGGTCCACGGAGTAAAGCATTGGTGACTATCCCACAGTGTGGAGCATATCTCGCGCAACTCATATGGCATCAGGTAGCTGTCTATATCTGCTCCCACAGGTATCCACACACACTGCCGTGGGTAGTAAGGAACCCGCAAGATCTCAGCTAGTGATCGGGTGGAAAAGCGAATCTAAGTCTGGAAGACCCTTCTCCTGAGGACAAGTCTAAGCGGATGTCCTAGACCTCGAGCCTCTGATAGTGTAAGTAAGGTTGCTGAAGAACAACCTCACTAGCTCCGGGTATACTCGCAGATCCTCAGTGAAGAGATGTGTCCACTGCAACGTGTCGAAACTCTGCCGAATCCTAAAGACTCTGAGCTAGCGTAGGTGAAGCAGACGTCCCAACTCGATGTTGCAGTAACTGAAGTAGGCCTCGTACATAAACTCGGCTTGTGGTGTGTAGAACTTGTCTGGTCTCCGAACCTCCTGTCTAGGCTCTGAAGGAACTTGACCTCTGCCCCTGAGTGCCCCTACAATACAACCACGACCTCTACCTCGTCCTCGCCCTCCCCTCAGCATAGTGTGTGTGTCTGTGAAAGAGACAAGAGACATCTCCAGTTAGTGCTAGTTTATGATTTCAACCAAAAAGGGTATTTTCGTAATTTTTCAGAAAATTTCGAATTTGGGGAAAATTTGATTTGAACATACTAGCATGTGCACAATACTTGGAATTTCATGTCTATGAAGTTTGTTTGAAAAAATCGATCGAAAACTTGGGTAAAAGTGGAAAATTTGGGGATTTTGCAATTTAGGTCAAAATGGAATTTTTGAAAAGTTTAAATTGGTTAAATCAAACTATATGAACATATCTACAATATCATCTTGAGCATGTAGCATTTGATTTCGTGCGAAAACTCCAAGCGGTTTGTGAGAAATCGAAATTTTTCTAAAGTTAACGATTTCGGTACGAAAACGTTCCGAGATGGGCAACAATGTGTTAGAACTTGTTGTCTATGCATGACATTGTGTTTAAAACCTAGGGAATATGTTTCTAAGTATTCCTAAGCATGATTTCTAGCATTGGATACAAGCGAAACATGGTTTTTGTTGAAATGCAAGCATGAGAAGATGAAGATGGAAGAAGGAATGAAAGATTTACCTTGTATGTGATGATTGTGTGTTGATGTGTTGTTGTTGAAGCACCAAAACACCTCAAGAACACTTGGAAGAACCTTTGGAGACTTTCCCCAGAGCTTTCTCACATTTGGAAGAGTTTAAAATGAAGTTGGAATGTGAAAATGAGGCTTATAATGCGAATTTTCGTATTCTGTCTTGATTGGTCGACTCATTGGTCGACTGGGCCAGTCGACCAATGGACACAGAGACCTCATTTTCTGTTGAATTTTTGGAAATTGTGATTTTTGTCTTATGAATTATTGTTTGATGGCTATATGGATATATTTAAGTTTTCAAATCATTTGGACTTGTGGATTATGTTGAAACTTCGAAATTCGGTATTTTGATGTTCTCAATTTTTGCAGAATGGTTACTCTGAGAAGTGGGCGTGGTGAATCCAGTGGTCATGGAGGTGGTGAAATACCTCATGGAGGTGGTGAGATACCTAATGATGGTCATGATCAGCAGACCAATAATGATGATCAGGGTACCCATGAGATACCCGGTGCGCCGAATGTTGGAAGCTTTCGTGATATTGCCAATATTATGGGCAATATGATACAGCAGCTAGCAGCTCAGTTCAACCAGATGTTGGTGGGTTTCATGACTTTGCATAATGAGACTCGAACTGGTGCTAATGTGAATCTTCATGCCGCAGTCCTGAATGCGGGAGGTTTAGCTGGAACTCCTCATACTCGTCTGATGGAGAGTTTTCTGAAGATGCAAGAGCCCATTTTCACCGGAGTTACCAAGGACCCCTTGTTTCCTAACAAGTGGCTTCGTGAGTTGGAGAAGGCTTTCCGACATCTGCAATGCTCGGAAGCTCAGAAGATTCTGTTTGCTGAACAAAAGTTGTAACTAGCTTGCCTCGGACAAGTAAAGGCAAGGACACTGTGTGGGTGATTGTTGATAGGTTGACCAAATCAACCCACTTCATTCCTATGAAGATCACTCATACTCTGGATAAATTAGCTAGACTTTATGTGGACAATGTGGTTCGTCTGCATGGTGTGTCGATGAGTATTGTTTCTGATTGTGATCATAGGTTCACCTCAAGGTTTTGGAATAGTTTGCAGACAGCCTTGGGAACCCAATTGAATTTGAGTACAGCTCATCACCCGCAATCGGATGGACAATCTGAGCGAACAATTCAGACGTTGGAAGACATGCTCAGATCTTGTGTAGTGGATATGGGTGGTAATTGGGATGAACACCTAGCTTTGGTTGAGTTTGCCTATAACAACAGTTATCAAGCAACAATAGGCATGGCTCCATTTAAGGCTTTGTATGGAAATACTTGTAGGACACCTTTGTACTGGACTGAGATGGGTGAAAAAAAAGTCTTAGGTCCTGAGATGATTGAGGATACGAGTGCTATGGTTGATTTGATAAGAGAAAGGATTAAGTCTACCCAGTCAAGACAGAAATCTTATGCTGACAACAGAAGGACCGATTTAGAATTTCAAGTGGGAGAGAAAGTTTTCTTGAAGGTTTCACCAATGAAGGGTGTGATGAGATTCAATGTTAAGGGAAAGCTTAGCCCTCGTTTATTGGACCTTTTGAGATTTTGGAAAATGTTGGACCTGTTGCGTACCGATTAGCATTACCTCCGCCTCTTGCTGGTGTTCATAATGTGTTTCATATTTTGATGCTTCGGAAATACATAGAGAATCCGGAACACATTTTACAACAAGCGCCTGAAGGACTTAGTGCTGATTTGACCTACGATGAAGAACCGGCCGAAATCCTGGTTAAGAAGGACAAGCAGCTGCGGAATCGCACCATCCCTTTGGTGAAGATTCGGTGGAAGAACCATACCCCTGAAGATGCTTCTTGGGAGAAGGAAGAAGATATGAAGGAGAAGTTTCCTCACCTCTTTAGAAGCACAGGTATGCTTTCAATTTCAAGGACGAAATTTCTTTAAGGGGGGGAAAATGAGAAACCCAGCCCTAACCTTGACCCGGAAAACCCTGTTATTTGTAGGACCGACAACTCGAAGTAAAGCAAGAAGTCAGCTTTGGGCCATCCCAGTGGAGGACTTGGTGTCTGGCTTTGAATCCATGAGTGTTGATGACAATGTTCTATTTATGGAAACTGAATCTTGATGAAGATCGGATTAGTTGATGGACTTGGAGTGTTCTCTATCATGGTTTGAAGGCATTTCTACCTATTAGGTAAGTCACTTGGTGTGTGTGCAAAACCCCTTGATGTTTGGATTTAATCTGAGCCTTCAATTCCCTGTTTTGAACTTGCTGAACTAATTGGTCGACTCATTGGTCGACTGGACCAGTCGACCAATCCAATCGACCAATGGGTTCTGTCTTTGGTAATTAGGTCTTACTTGCTCTATTTAAGTCCAATCTCGAGTCTACTTCGTATTTTCTGCCTCCAAACTCTTTGGAACGAACCAAAGACCTCTGCAAGTCATCTCCCTTGTGCTCTTGGTGTTTATCTTGACGGATCTTCGTCAAAACTCGTGTTCTTATACAAAAAGGTATGTTTACACTCTCTTCTTCTTCTTCATCCTTGTTTTCTTTCCTTTTTGAGTTGAAACAGTAGAGGAGATGAGATGCTGCATTCTCTGTTGCAAACATCTCTGAACTTATCTCTCATGATCTTCCTAAGGATTAATGGCTAAAGCAATGTCCGTAATCATGATCATTGCAAGCTTTTGAAGGAATCATGATCTAAATAATGATCTATAGGGTTGATGAGTCCGTAGTCAGGGACTATGGACTCTAGTGTGAAGCATACCGGAAATGATCGCCAAGGGCGAGGAATGGACGTATCTGGATCTGACTTGATGTAACTGAGTAGGAGACTTGCATTTGGCTAGGCTTGACCCTGACATGCGCCAGTACTTAGACCAATGATGATGTGAGAGAGCGGTGAACTAACCCCCAGCCATGGAATGTCCCGAGGGATGCCGGACCCACTACCAAAAGGCGTTGTGTGATGAGACCTTCCCAAAGAAGTATGGTGCTATGACTTAAAGCATGTCTGCCAATAGAGACCAGCATACATAGAGTTAGATTCATACATTCATTGTTTGTCTCATACCATATTGCATTTATGTTTGTTTTGAAATCCTGCCATTTATGTTATTACGGTTTACTGCCTTACTGAGTTTCTTTGAAATTCATTCCTTTTGTACAATGTTTTCTTAGATTACTCTACAGGTTCTGAGTATCATGAATGCTCGTATGAAGAGGCGCAAGGAGAAGAGGCATATCTCCAGGAAGGTGATTGCGGTTACGACAATTACACTGAAGATTCCGCAGGTGGTTATGCTTAGTCCGACCATAGAGTGGAAGCGCCCTTGTGCCATTTTTGAGATTTATACTTATAGAGACGTTGTCTATAAGATTGAGAACAATTTAGTTACCTATTGTACCTGCTATTGGGATTAGATTTTATTTTGTTCCTTTTCCTTTAGAACTACTATTCCGCTGGTTGTAGAGTGGGATTCCTCCTCACTTTACTTATTGATTTAGACATTCTGATTATCTTTCGTACTCTGATCATATACATGGTGTATTCTTTCCTTATTTGGATCTTTGGTTTATCTGTTGCACATCGATTATTATTGTTCATGATTATGTTATTGTTTATGTGGGAGGTTGATTACTCGATACCTAATCTTAGGGGTGGTGGATCACACTCTCGGGTATGCCAGTTAGGGTACCGGCTTGGAGGATGTGACAGGAAGAGCCGGACGATGAGTCCTAGACTTGGTCTCCCGCTCCGATTGTTGTGGAAAAAATATTTACGCCTTTGGGATTGACATTTGGGGGTGCCATCTTCTTCCTCCTCAGCTTATCCCGCTCTGATCGTTGTGGAAGAATGATTGGTGCCTTCGGGATTGATATTTGGGGCATCATCTTCATCCTCTTCTTCTGAGAGCTCTATTATAATTGGAGTCACAGGAGGTGAATCGTCAAGAAAGAGCGTTATATCCGGATCAGGATCGGGCAAATCTACAACTTCTTCAGCCCAATCGGGAAGAGGAAGCTATAGTTTGGTGAAGACTTCAGGATGACAATGCTTCTAATGAGGACCCGTGTCGAAGTTTGGGTCCCTCCTCAGAATTGATTGGAATACCTCATTCTCACCATCCCTATAAGCCTGATTAGTGAAAATATCCATCAACTTATAAAAAAGGCAAACTGTCCAAGTATTTACAGATGCAAGCCTTCCGAGTTTCGGTAGGGGTACGATCGAGATCGGGAGGAACTATTTGATTCTGTAGCTCATCAACCTTCACTTCAGAATCATTCAGTTCCCCCGAAAGACTCATGATCCTCCGCTCGAACCCGCGGATACTCTTCTTGGCAACATCCAAATCTTGGTAAAGACGCTCGATCTTTATGTTCCCTACCTTTACCTCCTCCCAAAGCCTGTCCTGAAGACGCGCAATCTCCCGATCCTTAGCCAAAGATTTTGCTCGAAGCCTGGAAAGATCAAAATGCATCCTCCCAATCTGGTAGGCTGCCTCCTGCCCGGGCTTTTGCAATCCCAAGCCCAGCCCTATATGGTATAATTTGAGCCCATTCCCGCCCTGGCCCTAGTTCAGGGCCAATAATTATTGTCCCTGGCCCTAAGCCCTACAGGGCCAAGCCAAGCCCATTCCCGCCCTAATTGGCCCTAATTGGGCCGGGTCGGGATGGGTTGGCCCTAATTGGCCCTGTCCCTGGCCCTAATTGGCCCTGTCCCTGTCCCTGGCCCTAATTGGCCCTGTCCTTGGCCCTAATTGGCCCTGTCCCAGCCCTAATTGGCCCTGTCCCTGGCCCTGATTGGCCCAGGCCCTAATTGGCCTTGTCCCTAGCTTTAATTGGCCATATCTTTGGTCGTAAATATCAAATGTAAGACAGGTAGTAATTAAAATACATATTAAAGTAATTAAATACTTAAATTCGAAACTCAATTCTGGAAAATAAAATATTAAAGATGTCAACAAATAATCCAAAACTTAGATTCAATATGTATTTAACTATTTATACCCATTTAGATTTTAGAGAAATAGAGAAATTCAAATTTCTAGGGTTTTTTAATTTCTCTCTCTCTCTCTCTCTCTCTCTCTTTCTCTCTCTCTCTCTCTCTCTCTCTCTCTCTCTCTCTTTTATTCTGTTTTTTCCTTTGGTTTTTCTCCAGCAGCAAAGAGTTAAAATTATTCATGAAATAGAATAAGTAGAGAGAAGAATTGTAATTAAATTTAGGCATATTTGAAAGTCAAGTCAATTATAGAGAATGTCACACAAACTCTTTTTGTAAACTTAGAAACATCAGAGATTCATAATTCAAAAGGAATCTGATAAATGAAAATTTTATCTTCAAAGTCAAGAATTTAAGCCGTAGGTAGGTATGTTTTCATTCACAACTGTTCAATAAATTGATATCTTTATTCAATACAAAAAAAAATCATATTCAAAACCTTGTTAACAAGTAAATTGACAATAATTTAGTATTCAACAAAAAAATATATTTTTTTCATAGTTAAAGAAAATGATGTTTTAGTTACAAACATTGCTATATGTTTTTAATAATTTTTTTTTGAAATATCACAGTAGATTTGTTAGATATTCATGATGAGAAGTTAGGGTATAGATTTGTTAGATATTAATTCTTTATGTAATAGTTTTTATTATTTATAATATATTATCTTGCCTTAGTCAAAAAACAAAATCCATATTTTATTGAACTAAAAATGACTTTGTTGGAAAAATAAAAATTACCTTAAAAATAATATAAAAAGTGAATTTATAGTCTAATATGATCAAAGTGACTAAATATCAAAATCAAGACTCATATCAATGTTAGTATGAAGATCAGGGTAAAAATCTAGTAATGTAGTACATGATCATCGTCAAATTAATATTAAGATTAGATCCAAAATTAGGGTTAGGATCAGGGCCAAAATCAAATAGATGCTTATTACATTGGTAATGAGGTTATAGTTTATTTTTATTAATTTTCTACAAAACATGATCATGTTTTTAAAAGTTGACACGTGTCAAGTATCCACCTATATGTATTACAATTAATTCCTCTCAATGTGGGTGGAGGGTCCAGAGTCTTTAGACTCAAATCAGGGCCATGATCAGGGTCAGGGCCAGGATCAGGGCCAGATCAGGGCCAAAATCAGGGCTAGGATCGGGGCCAAAATCGGGGCTAGGATCAAGGCACGAGTCGGGGCCAAAATCGGGGCCCGAGTCGGGGCCAAAATCGGGGGCCGGGTCGGGGGTCAAGATCGGGGCTAAGATCGGGGCCAAAATCGGGGCTTGGGTCAGGGCCAAAATCAGAGCCTGGGTCAGGGTCAAGATCAAGGCCAAAATCAGGGCTAAGATCAGGGCCAAAATCAGGGCTTGGGTCAGGGCTAAAAATTCAGGGACGGGTCGGGATGGGCTGGGCGGGCCAGAGAGTAATCCCAGGCCCGCCCTTGGCCCTAGTTCAGGGCCAGAATATTTTGGCCCTAACCCGCCCTTAGGGCCAAAATCTTTAGCCCAAGCCCTATTCGGGCTCAGGGCGGGCTTAGGGCGGGTCAGGGCCGCCAGGGCCAAACTTGCACCCCTACTCTTTGATGCAATAGAGGCTGGCACTTTGGAAGGAGACTGTTCAGAAGACACTGCAACAGAAATAATAGTGTCAACCAAATCAAAATCAAAAGGAGATAACTAGGCATAAAGATACCTAAGTCTAAGGAACTCAAGAAGGGTTAAGGGAGTCAGAAACCCTATCTACAAAAAAATCAGGAAAACAGATAGAGGAAGGAAAACAGAAATTCAAAAGCATGAAAGCTTACTTCGTCAACAGTTTTTCCCTTCAAGATTCCAGACGATGAAGTAGAAAACTTAAAGAAATTATTCTGTAAGGCCTTCAAGTTTTCAATATTAGAGAAAAGCGATTTTTAAACTTCATACAACTGAAAAGCTTGAAGCGAAGAAATGGGTGAAGAAGAAGCAGAGAAGGGTTTAATAGTGTGAGTGGAAGAATGAAAAGACTCGTGCTAAGGGGATCAATGGCCACAAATCAACGATTGTTCAAAATCTACAAAGATGAACGGTGGTGATTGAGCAACCTTTCAGATTTTGAAACAAGAGTTTAAACTTGTCACATCCGTACATGTGGTGATTTCGGCAATAGTTACAAAGACGGCTAGCTTGGGTAATGAACCGTCAGTTGAAGCAATTAAGGCTAAGTGACGGTTGCGCTTCCCAACAAAGATTGCACGAGTATATCTCATAGAAAATCAAGGGATCGGGATGAACCGCAAAAATGCATGAACGTTACATCAAGGAGCAAGATTACCTTGATGCGAGTTTCCCGATCGCCAAAGCCTCTAATTTTTTAATGGGGGACCATATGAAGAAATAAAGAATGTGAATTCAAAAGATTTTGGCTTTAGCAGATCGAGTCCTAGAAAGGCGCACCCGAACGAGAATCTTAAAAATCTACGGTAATGCCAAGTACAACGAGCAGTATCAAGAAGAAGAAGACTTTCATTTAGATCAAAGACCCAAAAAGGGAGGGTCTACCCTTACCCAAAAAAAAAAAAAAGACATCATCAGAATTGCAGGAGGATCAGAGGCTAGGTCTGCAACAGCTTCGAGAGTTCGACTTTCAGAAGCCTAATTCTGGGCATTCGGCTGGCATTGTTCTCAGCCACACATTCCCCCTCGAGAGTCATCAGAGGCTCATCATCGCTCAAGTATCCTTCAATGGATAGATCAATAGGTGGTGGATTCTTCTTTTCTACAACCCAACTTGGGATAGGCTGCCGCAAATGCTCGAAGATCTCTTCATAGATGAGATCTTTGTGCTCTTCGATTGGGTAGGAAGGATCCACCACCAGAATACTCTTCCAGACAAATTTGATGCTAGCACGATTAGCTATCACATTATACTGATTGAGCAGATCGCCGAATGGCTGGCTATTCAGATACTTATGAATACATGCCTTTCGAGCTCCAGCTTTAGATTTGCGGGACCCTCGGGATCAACGGTATCCCTTAGTCTTTCCTCTAGCTCATGCTTCTCCCAAATCAAGTTCTCGATTTTGGATTCCAAGGTCAAGATAGTATTCCTCAGCTGTCCCAATTCTTTGTCCATCTCCTCCATTCGGGATCTGGCCACCACAAGTTCCCCGGCAGAAGAGCACAGTCGCGCAGTCTCCTCCTTTAGCTTTGAGACCTCCCCTTGACTTTTTTCAGCGATATCATCACTGCGTTTTGCTTCAGCGCTCAGCCGGCCGATCCTCAAGTTTGCTTCCATCTCACGATGGAAATTCTCTACAAGAACTCTACGGCAAATAAGCATTTGAAAACGAGTTAGTAATGCATAACAAGATTGAAAAAAAAGAAAAGATTGATGTTTTCAAAGCTTTACCATCGCTTGGCATCCGAGCATTCACGGCCCAATCAATGGACGAGTTTGTGTCCATTAGGATCGGGTCAAATAGATTTACTTTCCAGTTGGGGGCGTAAATGGCCCCCTCAACTTTGCTTCTCTCAGAAGCAGCATCATCAGTCACTTCCCTTCTCCTCTTGACAAGAGCAGTATCATCATGGGTGGACTCATCGACCTCCACCATCTCTTTTCCTTTGGCAGCATGGTCCTGCCTGGTCCTCATAAGCCCCTTCGGTGAAGGAGTTACCCCCTTTGGGGTAGCAGCCGATGAAGCTCCCTTTAGAGAAGGGACACTCTTAGGAGCCTCCCTGTTTTTTCGTTTTCGGGGAACTCTCTCTTCAGCGGAAAAACTCTGCTGAGCCAGCGACTTAATGGCATTATGATTGAACTTAGGAGGCATTGCAAGATCAACAGAAGACCAGAATTATCACAGGTGTAGTAAAGTAGTACGCAATGAAGAAAAATTAAAGCTTCGGCCGCTCATCATGCCCAGGCCCCAGTAGCGGAGTATCGCTTTGTACTCCATGGCATACCCATGGATTTTCGAACGCCAGGTAATGGCTATGATGGCCCGAACCGCTTCTTTTTCGCAGTCGGGCAGGAAAGAAGAACGATTGATCTAGGTGAAGGAGTCCAGGGTACTCCATCTCATCGGGAATTTTAGATTGGATTCGGGAACCCTACAGAAAACAAACTTTTCCCACCATCCTTTATTATTGGAAGGGCAGGTACCATCTGCGAGGATTCCCCCTTGCCAATTTAGATCAATATTCGGGCGCTTGGAAAGGAATACCCAACCGGGAGGATTCGACTTACTCAGTGTGTAAAAATGACAAAAAAACATCTAAAGAAGGGGTTAACCCGAGTTCATGGCAGAGCCCCAAGTAACCAATTATATGCCTCTAGTTATTCGGGAGGAGCATACCAGGACAAATATTCCAGTGGTCAAGAATTTTGGCGGTTACAGGAGAGAAGAAAGGAAGTCGAACCCCACTCTTGAAAGAATCAAGATAAAGAGAGAACTCCTTTGGAGGATTGGAGTTGACCCTTTCATCCGAGTTTGGGGCACGAAGAAAGCAAGAGTGCAGAATTAAATAATCAGAATAAATATTTTTGAGGTCTGCTGAGCAAACCTCAGAAATGATCTCTTAGGGACTGATAGAAGGTCTTTTTGATGGACGGGAACTCTCTGTCGTTGTTTTCTTAGGAGATTTCCTTTTCTTTGAGGAAGACCTTTAATGATAGGGGCATTGCCAGGTGGGTCTCCAGGGCTAGACGAGGCAGATTGTAATCAGTGTTCGGTCACCCTATGCTCCCGATCACCGGAGAGTTCAATAGAAGCTGTAGGAGTTCCCTTTTCGGCAGATTCCTCACCCTCTATTTACCACTACCCATCTTTTGGCAGAAAGGGATGGACAAAATAGCAGAGGCAGAATAGACTATACAAATGTAAAAGAGAAAACAGAAAGATGCAACAAAAGTAAGAGGAGTAAACTTACTTGTGATCTTGAGAAAACTAGAAGGACAGAGCTTGAATCGCACAGTCCAAAACCTTAGACTTGCAAGAGCACAAGTTGAAGAACTTGAAAGCTGACACGGAGAGCCAGAGAAGTGAAAAGAAGAAATGAGGCAAGAAAAGCCTTTTATAGATTCAAAATTCAAATGAATGCACAAGATTGATTTTGATTAACAGGTAGGATTGTGCTTTGGATCAAGCAAAATGCACAAACAACCCAGATGAAAAATCATCAATGGTTTATATTCAACTACGGTTTGAAAATATCCACAATGATGAAATAAGCCTGAGACACGACGGTTCGAGCGACAAGGCGTAATATTCGCACCTTCCCGATCGCCATGTGGCACACTATACACAAGGAGCGAGGCGTTGGAACGGTTCGACGGCACCTTGCTGGAAGTAGATGTCAGAAACATTAAATGCGAGGATATCCTAATATGAAAAGACTTCTTGTCTTTACTCATATTTGGGAAGAATTCAAAACCAGACCAAGCATTCCACGACATTGCTAGAACACTCGGTTTGCGGGGCAAATGATATGAGGAAAATTTCACCGAACCCATCTGGACCGGGTTCACATCTTTCGCCCCCAGTTAGACCATAATCAGGGACGCATCACTGTGTACAGATAGTAAACTCCAACTTTGGTCAGAAACTCATTGTTCAAAATCAGAACACTCTGAAATTAATAGGAAAATTCTAAAATATAACATGTAGAGCTTAATCTGCAGATTCTCACGAAAGGACTAGAGTGAATGGAATTTCACTCTAGAGATAAGAAATCAATAGATCATGATTAGAAAACAACCTAGGAGATCTAACATACATTAGAAATCAAACAACTCAAGTAAGAATAGATCATGAAGAATATACTAGGTTAAATACCTAAATCATATCGTGTTGTCCATGGAGAGAATAGAGTGAACGAGAATTCACTCCAAGACTATGAGGATCAGATATTAGGTCATTACAGTAGTATAAGACCTTCCTCACAATCACAACAATGGGTTAATGCAGTAGAGAGAGTAAATCTAGAGAGAATAGATGCAAATGCTAACCTTGTAGAAGAAGATTCAATGGAGGAATCTCTCATGTATGCATGGAATCAACCTTGGGCTTGAGGAGGAAGCTCTGGGGTTCTTCTCACGTTCTCCAGTAGCTAAGAGGTAAAGTGGTACAAATTAGATCGAAGTTTGATTATATAGGGCTCTAAAAACCTAATTTCCCAAAATTGACAATTCTGCCCTAGCTAGCTTTCGTCACTTGGCTTGGTCGCTTGGGGCAAAGTGGAACATTTTTGGTGGATTCGTTTCGATTGGTTTCAGAATTTTCCCTTTTATTTTCAAAGTGATTGGAACCCAAAGGAGGAGTTTCTGATCAAAACATAGGTTTTCTGTCCATACACAATCAGCTTAGTCAACTGCCTTGATCGCTCCACGCCACCAAGCAACTTTCTTTGTTTTGACTCCGTTTTGATTCCGATCCTTCAGGGTTTGTTCCTTGTGTTCAATACTTGTTTAGGCTTTCTTTGGTGACTTTGGACTTACCCTTGATCTCTTTCTTCAGAGTTTACGAATTTAATTCAAGGTGAGTACATTCACTCACAATTGGCATGTTTACATTCATTATCATGATAGAACTTGTATGCATGTGTTAGCTACTGTATTAGTAGTTGTTCATGTGAAATCCCTCACAAACCCTAATCCGAAAATCTATGTTGTAGGTCTGAAGACCCGAAGTCAAGGTAGAAGATAGATGTGGACCCTCTCATTTAAACCCATTGGGTTTGACCTAGAACCAATGGAGGTTGATAATGAAGATTCCTTATGGAAACCCTGAATGACTTTGAGAGAAGATGTAGCTTGAATGAAGATGGACTTTGGAAATGGACTGAGTACAGTGTTGATACTTTCGGAAGGTCCTACACAATAAGATAAGACCGTTCCTTAAGTTCGAAGAGGACCCAAGTGGTGAATATGGCTCCCGAAGACCAAAATTCAGCAAATGACCAAAGGGCATTGCCTTGGTTGATTGCTTTGGTCGACCCAAGCTACCAAGCCAAGCGATCAAAGCTGGCCAGGGATAGAATTGTCTCTTTTGGGAAAAATTAGGTTTTTGGAGCCCTATATATTCAAACTTTGATCTAATTCATACCACTTTGCCTCTAAGCTATTGGAGAACGTGAGAAGAACCCTAGAGCTTCCTCTTCAAGCCCAAGGTTTTTTCCAAGCATCCGTGAGAGATTCCTACATTGAATCTTCTTCTACAAGGTTAGTATTCACATCCATACTCTCTAGATCTATTCTCATCACTGTTCTAAACCATTGTTGTGATTGTGAGGAAGGTCTTATACTACTGTAATGGCCTAATCTCTGATCCTCATAGTCTTAGAGTGAATTCCCATTCACTTTATTCTTTCCGTCGACAACACAGCATGATTTCGGTATTATATTTAGCATATTCTTCATGATCTATTCTTACTTAAGTTGTTTGATTTCTAATCTATGTTAGATATGTTCCTAGGTTGTTTTCTAGTTATGATCATGGTAAAAAATTCGAGGGAAACTCAAGTTTCGACCGGGCTGAAAATGAGAAACTTAGGTGGAAACTTGGGAAATTTCGAGGAAACCGATGACTTTTCCATACAAGTTTTGACATCAAGTTTCGACACGTTTTAGAGAATATTTTGGGGTGGGACCTGTATTTAAGCTAATTAAAGTATAAAGAATACATTTGTTGTATTTTGCTAAAAAAATCAATGTAAATATGTCATTCAATGTACATAACATCAATGTAGAGTTGTCCAAAAAGTACATTAAAAAAAAAAAAAAAAAAAAAAAAAAAAAAAAAAAAAAAAAAAAAAAAAATAAAAAAAAAAAAAAAAAAAAAAAAAAAAAAAAAAAAAAAAATAAAAAAAAAAAAAAAAAAAAAAAAAATACAAAATTAAAAATATAATTTCTCCCCCCCCCCCCCCCCCCCCCACCCCCCACCCCCCCCCACCCCCCCCCCCCCCCCCCCCCCCCCCCCCCCCCCCCCCCCAGAGCGCCCCCCCCCCCCCCCCCCCCCCCCCCCACCCGGCCACCCCGAATGCCCGTGGGGGTGATACACCGCAAGATCTAGGTTCAGTGACAAATCCATACAAAACATGATATAGCATAATTAAATAGACAAGAATAAATCAAGTTCAAGTAATAAATTATCAAAATAGAAATAATGGTTACAGTCATCCATTACTTCAAAATAAAAATATAACATCAGAGTTTTGAAAAGAAAAGAGAGTAGTTTTCAACGCAGCGAAAAAATAAACTAAACTAGTTTTCTAATGGAATCCCACCCAAAAGAATAGTCTTGATACTGGCATGAAGCTCCATGTGCGTCCACTTCTTCTTCGATCACTCCTTCAAGAAGACATATTGGTAACGCATCATCCATTTGGAAGAAGTCCTCATAACCTGCAGCATAATCTAATAGAAAAAGACATATAAAAGGAATGAGTTCAACAGAACTCAGTGAGGTCAACTCAACATCATATCACACATTCATTCTCAAGATTCCACACCACACATATAACATGAATATCAATAATGTAATTAATGACAATGATATGATATGTGAATGATTATGCTCCTAACTCTATCATGAAGTCTCTATGGTAGACACGCATTAAGTCATACACCAGTCTTCTTTGGGCGGTCTCATCACTCTTCCCTCACGGCACTCAAGCACGTCTGTTGGGTTCTCCGCGGTTGTTGTGTAAAGTCTTGTCAAGCCATGGTTGGGGATTAGGTCACCACTCTCTCACATCACCATTGGTATAAGATCTGGCGCGTGTCAAGGATAATCTTAGGCCCAATGCAAAGTCATATGGTCTCGTACTACATATGGTCCGGATATTTCCCCTCACGCCCAGTGCTCTGTTGGTTCAATACCTTCCCACCTATGAATGGAATCCTCAATGGAGGCATCTGTTGGACCCCATTCATTAACCCAGTGGTCATCCACATATAATGGACAGGATGATCTCCATGTCCTCTCACGGGTCATTTCACCGGTCTTGAGCGTCCATGAGCCCTTATCTATTATATGCAACCCTACCTCTCTATGATGATAGTGGGCCTGCTTGACATACAGGACCCAGCCACTAACATCACGGGTTAACCGGCTTCAATACCCCTGCCGAAAGGGTAGTAGTACTCATGAGGTCACCTAACCAAACACTTCTAGACATGCCCTAAATATGTAAATTAGTAATCGGGAAAGAGCCAAGGGCACCATAGGAATGCGTCCCATACCACCTCCTTTGGTATCCTATGGCAGAAATGCCCAAAGGGCATTCCCCATTCCCAACTACAATGTAAGCAATCATATAATATCACTAGGGCAATGGGTGAACCCATAACCCTAGTAGAAAATACAAGGTAGAAGAAATAATAATATTTCTCCTCTCATACAATCACATTCCATTTCATAACAACAATAATTGATTTCAAAGCAAGGAGCAACATCAGAAGTAATAATAAACATAAATCATAGCAATTCATATTTAACAAAAGACATAAAATAACCACAAGATAATACTAAAGCAATACAAGATATCAATAATGAAAAGTAACTGACATCATTACACATGTAATATAAAGTTAAGTATATTCCTCACCTTTTACTTTGTTCTTCCTCCAATGATCAATAATTCCTTCTCACAAATTAGTGACTAAAGATATATTAACCTATTCATGCAAAAGAAATAATTATCACAAATTAGAGCCAATTTGGGTTTCAAATGATATCTTAAAATCTTCCCACAAAAACCCAAATCTGAAAACTAGGTTAAAAAGGGTAGTTCTCAACCTCACTAGTGAATGGTCACTAATTTGCCACCAACTCGAAGTTTATAATGAAACAAAACTTTGGGAAAATCTAATTGGAAACAAAAGGATCCTACGGGTACCTTCAATTTTATTAAATTTGACCAAAATCAAAATGCCCCAAATTTGACTCTCATAATTCACCCGTGGGTAACTTAGAGAGTCAAATTCTAAAATCTTTTGCAAGAGGATAAAGCATTACTCCCAAACTCAAGGGAAACATTAATATAAGAAAATATAAGCATCTAGGGTACCTATCATTATTCCCTTTCATAGATCCCTCAATAGAAGAGAAAAGATATCACTCCCACAAATTAGGAAGGGACATTAATACAATAAAGGAAAGCAACCAAGATACCTAACGACCTTCCCTTTCAAGATTCCTCAAAAAGAAAGGAGAGAAAATACTCACAAAATTGTGAGTAAGAGAAGCATTAAAGAAAATTAACCTTTCGTAATGATTCTGCAAAGATTCGGATCACAGACACCTTCGGAAGAATGGAAATCGCTCCTCTCTTTCGTTTCTCCTTTTCTCCAAAGCCTCCGCCTCTTTCTAGCCTCCAAAAATGCGTTTACGGATGAGATAAAACATAAATAGGGTTTAAAAATCCGAATTTCCAATTTTGCCCCTAAACAGAAAATGGGATGGGGGTTGGTTCACCTAAACGGCTCAAACTTCTGGCTCATGGTTGGACCCCCAAACGAACTCAGATTTTGATGATCTTTGGCTCATTGGAAAGGTCTTTCGACGATCTTCGATTTGATACATTATTTGTGTCAATCGGATTCTCCATCACTGATCTACAGATATTCCAAAATTACCCTTTTTACACTATCGAGACTAATCTTCTCTCTTCACTTAAACTCTAGGAGAGTTTTTGAGTCATTATAAGGGTCATTTACCAACATTTGTTTAATTTCCAATCCTTCGGGCTCGAATTGAATGGTCCACAATTGTCGCCGAATCAAGGCCTAGGTTCTCGGTCTTAAAACCACGGGTTAAAGGGGTAGAAATCTGGGGGATTTCACATCCACAGCCCCGAAGATCAGGTATCGAGTAATCAACCTCCCACATAAACAATAACATAATCATGAACAATAACAATCGATGTGCAATAGATAAACCAAAGATCCAAATAAAGAAAGAATACACCATGTATATGATCAGAGTACGAAAGATAATCAGAATGTCTAAATCAATAAGTAAAGTGAGGCGGAATCCCACTCTACAACCAGTGGAATAGTAGTTCTAAAAGAAAAGGAACAAAATAAAATCTAATCCCAATAGCAGGTACAATAGGTAACTAAATTGTTCTCAATCTTATAGACAACGTCTCTATAATTTATATTTTAAAAAAAAAAAAAAAAAAGGGGGCTCCATTTTTTTTGTGGAAAAAAAAAAAAACTTCCTTCCTCGGGGGGGGTTACAAATTAACAAAAATTTGGGGGAGAATAGTTCCAACCATCTCCTTTGTCTCATGTTCAACTCTTTTTGGGTAAAGAAGTATTTCAAACTCTTATGATCCGTGAAAATGGCAATCTTCTCACCGTAGAGGTAATGTCTCCAAATCTTCAAAGCGAAGACAACAGCGGCAAGTTCTAGATCGCGAGTGGGGTAATTCCGCAAATAATCTTTCAATTGCCGAGAAGCATAGGCTACAACCTTGCCATGTTGCATCAGTACACAACCCAAACCAATCTTTGACGCATCGGTATAAACTGTCATACCACTGGAACTATCAGGTATAGTCAAAACCGGGGCGCTTGTCAATCTATCTTTCAACTCTTGGAAATTCTTCTCACAGGCGTCAGACCAAACAAACTTCTCTTCTTTCCTGGTCAACTTAGTCATAGGAGCAGCCAACCGAGAAAAGTTCTCAATAAATCTTCTGTAGTAACCCGCCAATCCAAGAAAACTTCTTATTTCCGTTACCGACTTCGGTCTTTCCCAATTAGCCACAGCTTGGACTTTTTCAGGATCGACACGAATTCCTTCAGCTGAAACCACATGGCCGAGGAATACTACTCTCTTAAGCCAGAAGTCACACTTGCTAAACTTGGCGTACAACTTCTTTTCTCGCAATCTTTGCAAAGTGAAACTTAGATGGCTCGCATGTCTTCTTCATTCTTCGAGTAGATCAAGATGTCGTCGATGAAAACAATCACAAACTTATCAAGCACATCGTGAAACACTCGGTTCATGAGGTCCATGAACACTGCAGGAGCATTAGTCAATCCGAAAGGCATGACTCTAAACTCATAGTGGCCATACCGTGTTCGGAAAGCTGTCTTGAAGATATCACTAGACTTCACTTTCAATTGGTGATATCCAGATCTCAAGTCAATCTTTGAGAACACAGCTGCACCTTTCAACTGATCGAAGAGATCATCAATTCTGGGCAGCGGGTATCTATTCTTGATAGTCAGCTTATTCAACTCACGGTAGTCGATGCACAGACGCATACTACCATCTTTCTTCTTGACAAACAAGACCGGAGCTCCCCAAGGTGATACACTAGGTTGTACGAAACCTCTATCAATGAGCTCGTTCAACTGGTTTTGCAACTCTTTCAACTCAGTAGGAGCCATCCTATACGGAGCCTTAGATACCGGAGCGGCACCAGGGACGAGATCAATAGAAAACTCAACATCCCTATCTGGAGGTACTCCCGGTAGATCATCAGGGAAGACATCAACAAAGTCACAGACAATCCTGACTTCATCAACTCTTTTCTCCACCTTACCCTTGTCTTCAGATGAAGCATCATCCACTAGGGCATAGACTTGCATCAGTGCAGACAGCACCTTCTTACAAACCCTTCTTTTCTCACCTTGAAATTCAAAGAGTGGACTTCCACAAATATGGAACTGAATCTTCCTTGAGGAACAAAGAAACACAGCTTTGTGGGCTGTTAACCAATCAATTCCCAAAATAACATCGAAGTCCTTCATATCAAGAAGTACAAAATTGGCTTCCAAGTTCTTCTCACCAATCAATACAGGACATTTAACTAAACCCTTATCTAGTTTCACAACAGGACCAGTAGGTGTACTAATCAACAAACAACTAGACAATTTCTCAGGGATTAGGTCAATCTTTTTGATGAATGCAGATGACATGAACGAATGAGATGCACCCGTATCAAATAAGACAAATGCAGGAATAGAAGCGACTAACAATGTACCTGTAATCACTTCATGGCTTGGATCCTGCTCAGCACTAGAAATACTGAACACTCTACTAGAGGGAGGAGTAGGAGTATTCTTCACCACTGGAGCAGGCTGTTGGGCAGGCCGCTTCGGACAGGCACGAGCTAAATGACCAATTTGCTTACAGAAAAAGCAAACAGGATTGCTGGGTCCAACTGGGGTAGCTGCAACAGGGGGTTTCTGAACAAAAGGCCCAGGATTCGCATTCACAGGCCTAGCACTTGCACTCACTGGTGGTCGGTTTCCGCCATACTGTCTAAACTGGCTCGGCTGCTGGAAACCAAGGTTCTGACCTACACTCCTAGGCTGAAAAGTAGGAGTGGGGTAGGGTGTAGGTCTCACAAAACGCCGATCATTACGATCCACCAAACAAGGGTTCCTTGGCTGCCAGGGCCTTTGCATACGTGCATTCTCCTTCTCCGTTTCTTCCAACTTCTTCGAGTTCTGCACTACTTGGGCATAGCTCACAATAGGCTGGACTATGAGGTAAGCTTTAATGGCAGGGCGCAGTCCTTTGAAGAACTTCTTCGCTTTGGCGAGATCGACCTTCAGAGAATCAGAAGCAAAGAAATGAAGTTCCTCAAACTTCTGTTGGTACTCCAACACAGACAAAGATCCTTGCGCGAGAACTATAAACTCAGCTTCCTTCGCATCTTTCACCGCCTCAGGGAAATAATTCATGCAAAAAGCTTCCTTGAACAACTCCCAAGTTACAACTCCCGCATGCAAACCTTCCAAAACAGGCCGAGTGGAGGTCCACCATGCATCAGCTTCTTGTTGCAACTTCTGTTCAGCAAACAGAATCTTTTGAGCTTCCGAGCATTGCAGATGTCGGAAAGCCTTCTCCAACTCACGAAGCCACTTGTTAGGAAACAAGGGGTCCTTGGTAACTCCGGTGAAAATGGGCGCTTACATCTTCTAGAAAACTCTCCATCAGGCGAGTATGAGGAGTTCCAGCTAAACCTCCCGCATTCAGGACTGCGGCATGAGGATTCACATTAGCACCAGTTCGAGTCTCATTATGCAGAGTCATGAAACCCACCAACATCTGGTTGAACTGAGCTTCTTGCTGCTGCATCATATTGCCCCTAATATTGGCAATATTATGAAAGCTTCCAACATTCGGGGCACCGGGTATCTCATGGGTACCCTGATCATCATTATTGGTCTGCTGATCATGACCATCATTAGGTATCTCACCACCTCCATGAGGTATTTCACCACCTCCATGACCACTAGATTCACCACACCCACTTCTCAGAGTAACCATTCTGCAAAAATTGTGAACATCAAAATACCGAATTTCGAAGTTTCAACATAATCCACAAGTCCAAATGATTTGAAAACTTAAATCATACTTAAATATATCCATATAGCCATCAAACAATAATTCATAAGACAAAAATCACAATTTCCAAAAATTCAGCAGAAAATGAGGTCTCTGTGTCCATTGGTCGATTGATTAGTCGACAGGCCCAGTCGACCAATGAGTCGACCAATCAAGACAGAATACGAAAATTCGCATTATAAGCCTCATTTTCACATTCCAACTTCATTTTAACCTCTTCCAAAGGTGAGAAAGCTATGGGGAAAGTCTCCAAAGGTTCTTCCAAGTGTTCTTGAGGTGTTTTGGTGCTTCAACAACAACACATCAACACACAATCATCACATACAAGGTAAATCTTTCATTCCTTCTTCCATCTTCATCTTCTCATGCTTGCATTTCAACAAAAACCATGTTTCGCTTGTATCCAATGCTGGAAATCTTGCTTAGGAATACTTATAAACATATTCCCGAGGTTTTAAACACAATGCCATGCATAGACAACAAGTTCTAACACATTGTTGCCCATCTCGCAACGTTTTCGTACCGAAATTGTTAACTTTAGAAAAATTTCGTTTTCTCATAAACCGCTTGAAATTTTCGCACGAAATCAATTGCTACATGCTCAAGATGATATTGTAGATATGTCCATATAATTTGATTTAACCAATTTCAACTTTTCAAAAATTCCATTTTGACATAAATTGCAAAATCCCCAAATTTTCCTTCTTGCTGAATTTTCCACTTTTACCCAAGTTTTCGATCGATTTTCTTCAAACAAACTTCATAGACATGAAATTCCAAGTATTGTGCACATGCTAGTATGTTCAAATCAAAATTTCCCCAAATTTGAAATTTTCCAAAAAATTACGAAAATACACTTTTTGGCTGAAATCATTAATTAGCACTAACTGGAAATGTGTCTTGTCTCTTTCACAGACACACACTATGCAGAGGGGAGGGTGAGGACGAGGTAAAGGTCGTGGTTGTATTGTAGGGGCACTCAGGGGCAGAGGTCAGGTTCCTTCAGAGCCTAGACAGGAGGTTCAGAGACCAGACATGCTCGACACACCACAGGCCGAGTTTTTGTACGAGGCCTACTTTAGTTACTGCAACATCGAGCTGGGACGTCTGCTTCACCTATGCCAGCTCAAAGTCTTTAGGATTCGACAGAGATTCGACACGTTGCAGTGGACACATCTCTTCACTGAAGATCTGCCGGTATACCCGGAGCTAGTGAGGTTGTTCTTCAGCAACCTTACTTACACTGAGGAGGCTCGAGGTCTAGGACATCCACCTAGACTTGTCCTCAGGAGCAAGGTCTTCCAGACTCAGATTCGCTTTTCCACCCGATCACTAGCCGTGATCTTGCGGGTTCCTTACTACCCACGGCAGTGTGTGTGGATACCTGCGGGAGCAGATATAGACATCTACCTGATGCCATATGAGCTTCACGAGATATGCTCCACACTGTGGGATAGTCACCGATGCTTCACTCCGTGGACCAGCGGATGGATGACAGATTCAGCACGGATTATCGGTCGCATAGTCGGCCGAAACATTATGCCGAAAGCTGGACATCACCATCGGGTCACAGTGATGGAAGCCTTAATCATCTACCGCATCTACATGGGCTTCGAGATCGATCTCTCCTACATCATTCAGCAGGTCATGCTGGACTTGGTTATGGGGCCTAGCATGCGGAACCTTTGCTATGGCAGGCTACTGACCTTGTTCTTCAGGCATTTCGGGGTGAGTTTCGAGGATACACCAGTGGACACTAGTTCACAGGGATATACGATCGGGACTCGGACCATTCGTCAAATGAGACTGCAGCAGACTGTGAGATCTCCTGGTCCAGAGGGTGAGGATGATGAGGAGACAGAGGATGAGGATCAGGAGTCAGAGGATGGAGGAGAGGATATCGGTCTAGATAGTGATGATCAGGCCGGAGAAGATACAGAGATGCACGAGGCTGAGCCAGCGCATCACGAGTTTCCTTCATCACACTTCGAGGCAGGTGGCCCTTCTCATGCAGTTCCAGAGGCTTCAGATCTTGGGGCACAGATGAGATCGATGACTTCCATGCTAGAGAGGATGGAGGTCAGACAGGAGCAGATGTATGGGAGGATGGAGTCACGACAGGATAGGATAGAGCATCAGGTGACTCAGCTAGCGGAGGAGTTCAGAGCATACAGTGATCAGAGGAGATCACCTAGATAGACTGTACCTTAGGGTTTTCATTTATGCATTTCAGATGTAATCATTGTAAAAGCTTTTGAAATTAAGGAAGTTCATTTTGTTTCACTTAATTATTGTATATTATGCACTTTTACTTTTATTGCATTAATGACATTTGTTTACGTATAATTATGGTATGTTATTCAGAAATGTTCTGTTATGCTTCATTGGTTAAGTTTCTAATCCAAATGTCCTATTATTTACTTCTAAGAGTAGAGGAGTCATTTCAGATCTATGACCCAGGAATTGTTCCGTTATTGTCTTCTGTGGTTAGGATTTCCTTGAACCTTGGGCTCTGATACCAATCTATCACATCCTCCCAGCCGGTACCCTAACTGGCATACCCGAGAGTGTGATCCACAGCCCCGAAGATCAGGTATCGAGTAATCAACCTCCCACATAAACAATAACATAATCATGAACAATAATAATCGATGTGCAACAGATAAACCAAAGATCCAAATAAGGAAAGAATACACCATGTATATGATCAGAGTACGAAAGATAATCAGAATGTCTAAATCAATAAGTAAAGTGAGGCGGAATCCCACTCTACAACCAGCGGAATAATAGTTCTAAAAGAAAAGGAAAATAATAAAATCTAATCCCAATAGCCGGTACAATAGGTAACTAAATTGTTCTCAATCTTGTAGACAACGTCTCTATAAGTATAAATCTCAAAAATGGCACAACGGCGCTTCCACTCTATGGTCGGACTAAGCATCGTACGGAGCATAACCACCCGCGGAATCTTCAGTGTAATTGTCGTAACCGCAATCACCTTCCTGGAGATATGCCTCTTCTCCTTGCGCTTCTTCATACGAGCAGTCATGATACTCAGAACCTGTAGAGTAATCTAACAAAACATTGTACAAAAGGAATGAGTTTCAAAGAAACTCAGTAAGGCAGTTAAACCATAATAATATAAATGGCAGGATTTCAAAACAAAACATAAATGCAATATGGTATGAGACAAGCAATGAATGTATGAATCTAACTCTATGTATGCTGGTCTCTATTGGCAGACATGTTTTAAGTCATAGCACCATACTTCTTTGGGAAGGTCTCATCACACAACGCCTTTTGGTAGTGGGTCCGGCATCTCTTGGGACATTCCATGGTTGGGGGTTAAGTCACCTCTCTCTCACATCACCATTGGTCTAAGTACTGGCGCATGTCAAGGTCAAGCCTAGCCAAATGCAAGTCTCCTACTCGGTTACATCAATTCAGATCTAGATACGTCCGTTCCTCGCCCCTGGCGATCCTTTCCGGTATTCTTCACACTAGAGTCCTCATAGTCCCTGACTATAGACTCATCAACCCTATAGGTCATTCACATATGGTAAACGGGAAGCTCTCGCATCCTCTCACGGGTTGGTTACCGGTCTTAAGCACCTGTGAGCCCAAGTCTATCCATATGCAACCCTACCTATAAATGGCCCCCACAATGTGATTCCTGTCCTCTCATAGGTCGATTACCGGTCTTGAGCGCCCATGAATCCCCATTGCTACCACGGGTCGTTCGGTCTCAATACCCCTCCAATTAGGGTCTGACATAACGGGACATCCTAGCCAAACACTACTAGACAACCCTAAATATGTCATCCAACAGTTTAGGAAGGTGTCCAAAGGGCCTCTCCAGAAACATCCCATAATATTCCCGTAGTAGTCTTAGGACAGAAGTGTCAAGAGTACACCTCTCCTTCCCAAACCATACTTAAGCATACACAAGCATCAATCCATAACCTCACATGTATGGTAACTTCATATATGGAAAGAAATCAATAATAACATTCAACTTGTATATAACTGGTAAGTAAATCATACATGAGTCAATTTAATATAAACAAGTAATGCTACTGATATCAAGACAGTACAACAGTAGTATAACATTGTAAGAATCCAATTAAAGAAATAAACTAACAAGATTCAAATATAGAAAATATACACTTTATGTTGTTAAGGGAGTAACCATCCTTACCTTTTATAACTTGCAAAGGAATCTTAAGAATTCAAGTAAGACCCTGACAAACTTGAGAAGAAGGTCCTAAACAAGTGTATACAACATATTAGGAAATATCCCTAAAAGAAAAGATATCAAAACATCCAAAACAGACAAATCTGGAGTTGTACTCATTGGTCGATTGGATTGGTCTACTGTCTCAGTCGACCAATCAGTCGACCAACAGAGACAGTGGCCTACAAAATCAGAGTTTTAAGAATAAAGAACCGAATTTGGTGGTTCAAAACGGTACTAACCAAGGGGTAAACTACATTGGTAGTATCCTAACATAAAGAGGACTTCAAAACACTAATCGAATCAAGTTTTCGAGTTACAAATTAGGAAATAAAAGTTACCATAAAAACACTAATCATGGTTCTTGAAGAATTAAAAATACAAATCATAGACAAGAACAATAGGAGAATGAATCATTGAGTTTGATAAAGGTATCATGGAAGGCATACATAGATCTTCAAGAAATAGATCTAAGAACATGAATCTAAATAAGGAAACAAAACTTACCATAGATGTATCAGTCATGATACTTGAAGAAAGCATGGTATGATAGAGGAGAAACAACTAGAGATTGATAGATCATGGATCATGTAAGGAAAACACAGCGATTGTCTACTAATATGATCAGTAAAATAGATCTAAGAAGATCAGAATTTAAATCAAAGACAAACGATGACAAGATCATGATTTAGATCATGATTCCTTCAAAAGCTTGCAATGATCATGATTACGGACATTGCTTTAGCCATTAATCCTTAGGAAGATCATGAGAGATAAGTTCAGAGATGTCTGCAACAGAGAATGAAGCATCTCCTCTACTGTCTCAACTCAAAAAGGAAAGAAAACAAGGATGAAGAAGAAGAAGAAAGTGTAAACATACCTTTTTGTATAAGAACACGAGTTTTGACGAAGATCCGTCAAGATAAACACCAAGAACGTAAAGGAGATGACTTGCAGAGGTCTTTAGTTCGTTCCAAAGAGTTATGAGGCAGAAAATACGGAGTAGACTCGAGATTGGACTTAAATAGAGCAAGCAAGACCTAATTAGCAAAGACAGAACCCATTGGTCGATTGGATTGGTCGACTGGTCCAGTCGACCAATGAGTCGACCAATTAGTTTAGCAAGTTCAAAACAGGGAATTGAAGGCTCAGATCAAATCCAAACATAAAGGGGTTTTGCACACACACCAAGTGACTTACCTAATAGGTAGAAATGCCTTCAAACCATGATAGAGAACACTCCAAGTCCATCAACTAATCCGATCTTCATAAAGATTTAGTTTCCATAAATAGAACATTGTCATCAACACTCATGGATTCAAAGCCAGACACCAAGTCTTCCACTGGGATGGCCCAAAGCTGACTTCTTACTTTACTTCGAGTTGTCGGTCCTACAAACAACAGGTTTTTCTGGGTCAAGGTTAGGGCTGGGTTTCACAGACATCCCATGACATTTTATGCCAATGGTTGTCAAGTTAATCGACAATTGTAACTTTATGAGTCTGGTCATCAATATGCTTAAGATAACCAACCTGATGGGAATACGCACTTTGGATAGGGAAGTCTTGATGGAGGGGGTATTTGTCGTGGGTATTTGGGGAAAATGAAATAAACAAAAAAATTGAAAATTTGAGAAAACTACAAAATTTACAGGAAAAAGTCCCAAGTTTCCACAAAATTTCCCAGGTTTCCACGAAATTTCCTAAGTTTCCATGAAATTTTCCAAGTTTCCCACAAAATTTTGGAAAATTTTTTTCCTCATGAACCAACTGATCCAACTCGGTTAAACCAAGTTTTGACAGGTTTCGCGGTTTCGACAAGTTTCGATGAAATTTCAACAGTTTCGATCGCAACTGAGGACATTTTTTTCGGTCCCCATGAGTTTCGTTTCGCATATTCCAAAATGGGAAATTTCGTAAGTTTCGATGGAATTTTGTTCTATGGTTATGATCTACTGATTTATTATCTCTAGAATGAAACCCCATTCTCTAGTCTATCCGTGAGAATCCGCAGATCAAGCCTATTAGGTGATTTATTAGATCTTCACTCAATGACCAAGTTTGATGCTTAGATCATGCTAGATAGTCTTAGTATACTATTTTAGAATTTTCCTATAAATTTCGGAGTGTTCTGATCTCAAACGAAGAGTTTTCAACCAAATCTGGAGTTTGTCGTCCGTACACAGCAAGTTTGGTCACCTGCCTTGGAGACCAAAGGAACCCAAACAGCAACTTTCCATTTCATCTCCAATCATTAGGGTTTTATCCTTATGCTCTATACTAGTTTGTTTAGGGTTGTTTGAGTGATTTTGTACTTACCCTCTAATCTCACACATTGGAGTTTACGAATCAAATACAAGGTGAGTACGTTCACTCACAATTAACACGATTACATGCTTTGATATGCTAGGACTTACTTGTATGCAAGTGTTAGCTACTGTAGTTATACTTTTTCTTAATGTTAATACTTTTGTAATTCCATAATATGTTTCATTATGTAAATTGCATACTTGTATGAATGTTATTTATTAAATTATGAGTTGGACTTTATTGTTATATTTATGGAATCATGATATGATGTGATCGTCTAAGTGTGTTTGTTGATTGGGGAATGCCTTTTTGGCATTTCTGTCATTGGACACCAGTAGAGGTGCTATGGGATGCATTCCTATGGTGCCCTTTGGCGCTTTCCACAACTACTGGATGTTATACCAAGGACATGTCTAGGTGAGTTTGTCTAGGGAAATTGTCACATCCATTCAGCCGGTACCCTATTCGGAATACTTGAGTGTGTGATCCACAACCCCAAAGATAAAGTTTAGGAATGATCATATCTATTTAGCACAATAACATAATCAAAAACAAGAACAAATCATAATATTCAAGTAATTTGTTAATAAAAATCAAGAAAGGATCTGAGAAGATCACAAAAGAATACCAGAGTGCGGATAACAAGATACCAAATCAAAAGACAACTGTAGAGTATAGCAGAAATATACCCCCACAAACATACGCGGAAGGTAGATCTAAATCTAAGCAAATCTCTAAGCTAATACAAGTAAGATAAAAGTCTAGAAGAAACAAGAGAAATCTAATCAACATCTTCCATCGGCTCTTCTTCTTCTTCAATCTTCATTTTCTTCACCTTTGGGTTATGCTCTTAAAGCTTCAGATCAGCATCTAGGGCACAATCCCATCGGTGAATAATACGATGCCGGCTCCCGCCAATAGGAGCCATCAATGCAGTCCAAACCTGAGTGCTAGCTGCCTCGCTGGTCAATACTTTGTCCAAAGATTTCCTGAGTTGTACCATAAAAGGAAAGGTTTTCCGTACTGTGGCACATATCCTCTTCCGAACCTGCAATGTCATTTAAAAACAAGTCCCCCGAAGGGTAAGCTTAAAAGAACTTAGCAAGTATATCCAATCATAATAAGAGATGCACACACAATCAAAGGCAAACATAAATGCAATGATATGAAACAATATATGCAAGTATGCTTCTAACTCTATATATGTATGCTAGTCTCTATTGGAAGACACGCTTTAAGTCATAAAACCATACTCCTTTAGGTCTGGTCCAAGTCACTCTCTTTCAATTGGTAATGGGTCTTGAAACCTTCTGAACAACCTTGGCTGGAGTTTAGGTCAACACTCTCTCACATCACCATTTGGTCTGAGTAGTGGCGCGTGTACAGGGATAATCTTAGCCCAATGCAAGTCATCTACTAAGTCATATCTACTTAGGGTTAGATACGTCCCTTCCTTACTTCCCACGATCCTTTCCGGTACCTATCCCACTAGAGTCATTGTCTCCTTCCCGGCTACGTAGACTCTTAACCCTATTGGTCATCCACACATAGTAAACGGGATGCTCTCGTGTCTTCTCATGCTTCCTGCAATCTCGAGCCCAAGTCCACTACATGCAACCCTATCCATGAATTACCCCCACAATGTGATCCATGTCCTCTCATGGGTTGGTTACCGGTCTTGAGCGCCCACTTCTTCCCATTGCTGCCATGGGTCACTCAGTCTTAATTCCCCTTCCGATGGGGTCAGATATGACAAGGATTTCCTAGCCAAACACTTCTAGACATGCCCTAGGTATGTCAACCAATAGTCCGGGAAAGAGTCAACGGGCACCATAGGAAAGCGTCCCATACCACTTCCATTGGTGTCCAAAGACAGAAACGCCAATATGGCGTTCCTCATTCCACAACTATGACCTAGGCATCCACATCACATCATGATTCCATACAAGTTATATTCACACTCATATCCTCATTATAGTCCATATCACATTCTAATCAAAAAAATATATTCTAAAACGTAAAATTCACAATATGGACAAGCTACTGTAACTACATGCATATTGTGAAATCCAGCCCTATCCTAACCCTGACCCTGACCCTGAATCCTTGATGTTTGTAGGTCCGAAGACCCGGAGTGGAGGATGGAGAGAATTGTTGGCCCTCTTAGTTGAAGACTTGGTGTTTGATTCCGAACCCATGGACATTGATGGTGATGCCCCTTACTTGGATGCACTGTCAGTGTTCGGTGAGAAGCTGCCTCTAGAAGAGGAGAAGCTTCCGGACTCGATTTGAAGGTAATACTCTGATCTAGACTTGTTAATTGACTTGTAGGAGAAAGCCCAATCGAATTTGACTCAATTTGGCCTTCCAATTCCCTGACCAAAGCTTGTTGTACTAGCTTGGTCGACTGCTTGGTCTACTGGGCCAGTCAACCAAAGGATTTACAAATCCGAGAATTTGATGCTTTTTGGATATTCTCCTCTCTACTTAACTGAACCTCGTGATTAGAACCCTATTCTACTCATTTAGTCTCCTGAGAATGTGGAGAGAGCTTCCCAAGTCATTCCCTTTATGAAAGTTAGCCCAAACCTAGCCAGGACACCCTATTTGTTTTAGGTGAAGAAAAGACTTGTTTAATGTTAGACCTTGATGTTGGACCTTGATTTCAATGTTACTATCTTTGAAAGCCTTAGGAAGTCATGTCAGACCTTTCCCTTAGGGTAGATCCATGTCGCGAAGTAATGTGGGCCCTCTCTATAGAAGACATGGTGTTTGACCTGAAACCCTTGGAGTTTGATGATAGTGCTACATACTAGGATGTATTGTTAGTATTTGTTAAGAAACTGCAGCCTGAAGAAAGGGAGTTTAGTTGAGGTACCTAATGCACTCTCGGACATGATTCGAAGGAAATTCTCTAACCTAGACTTGTTGATTGACTTGTAGGAGAAAGCCCAAGTGATTTTGACTCAATCTGGCCCTCCAATTCCCTCCCCCAAGTTGCTGTCATTGCTTGGTCGACTGAGCCAGTCAACCAACCCAGTCTACCAATCTGTCAACCAATGGCATTTAAGCTCGAGAAAATCTGATCTTTGGGTCTTTTTGAGTTCTATTTAAGTGGTCTTCGTAGCTTAAGCCTATTCTATTGCTGGGACTCTCTTGGAACGTGGAGAGGTTCCTCTTAAGCCATTCCTTGGTGTTGGTGAAGGTCATCTACAAGAACCATTGTTCCTCTTCTCTAATTTCATCTTCAAGGTAAGAAATCTGCTGTTCTCTCTCTATTCTACTCTAAACCCTTCTCTTACTTGCTGTTGTAACCATAAAGATGATGCTGCAACCTTGCAACCATCTCTTCATGTGTTCTATCCCTGCCATTGCATAAACCCCTTTCATTTCTATCTATGCTATGCCCCCATTTTGATTCTTGTCTATACATTACCATGATTTTCTTCATTTCACCTTGATTTCTTCACATAAACAGATTTCTATTGTATGCTAAGTCTGATTTTAGGTTAGTATATGATTCTAATCTATTGCAAATCAATTCCCCTAGCTAATTCCCTAATGTTCCTTGCATTTGTATATAATTCCATTGATGCCTATGATTCTTGCATATAGAACCTAGGGTTTCAATTTGGGGATTCCTAATTAGACCATTAGATGATGCTAATTACTTGCTAGATAGTGTTCTTATACTGTTACTAACAATCCCTCCAAGTTTAGTATCGATCCAAGTCCAGGAAGATTGATTTCAAGCCAAAATTCACTATTTCAGCCCGACACTGTTCACTTGGTCGACTGGCTTGGTCGACTGGGTCAGTCAACCAAGCCTGTCAACCAATTGATGGCTGAATTGTGTATTTGCTCGATTTAACCCATTTGACCTCCGATTTTCCCGATTTCTTCTCTAATCTTTCATCTATGTTTGTCTAGGGTCTATATACTATCTTTTGGAACATTCTCTTTTGATCTTTGGACCATCTTTGATTCGAGTTAAGGTAAGGACGATTATTACCTTAATTACATGGATTATGTGAATTATGCTTATATGTGAGAACTTGGTAGATTCACCTTAATTGTTGTATTTCTAACATCATAGGACTGTTGTATGTACTTTAAGACAGTAGTAACATGTTTATATATATTTTTTGGTTATTATGGCTTGAGGAGGAGGCTCTAGGGGTTCTTCCCACATTCACCAGCAATTGAGAGGCCAAACAATTAGGTTTAACATGAGGTTGCATTATATAAGGGATCCTTATATCAAAACTTCCAAAAATAACATATTCAGCTTTCGATGGGATAGACCAAGCAGGATCGACCAAAGGTCTTCCACCCTCAAACATCTGAATTTGGATCTCTAGGGTTAAATTCAATAACTTATGTGAAACCCAGCCCTATCCTAACCCTGACCCGGATCCTTTGATGTTTGTAGGTCCGAAAACCCGAAGTGGTGGTAGAAGAGATTTGTGGGCCCTCGTAGTTGAAGACTTGGTGTATGATTCAGAGCCCATGGACATTGACAGTAATGCCCCTTACTTGTATGCATTGTCAGTGTTCAATGAGAAACTGCACCTAGAAGAGGGGAAGCTTAGTTGAAGTACTTGGTGCGCTTCCGGTTTTGTTTCGAAAGTATTTCTCTAATCTAGACTTGTTAATTGACTTATAGGAGAAAACCCAACTCAATTCGAATCAATCTAGCCCTTCAATTCCCTGGATCAAGCATGCTGTCCATGCTTGGTCGACTAGCCTAGCCGACCAAGCCAGTTGACCAAAGGATGCCTAAATCCAAGAATCAGATGCTTTTTGGATATTCTCTTCTCTACTTAAGGTAACCTCGTGTCTTGAACCCTATTTTACATTCCTAGTTTGCTGAGAACGAGGGGAGAGCTTCCTAAAGCACTTCCTTGGTAGTTGTGAAGATTATTCCATTCAAATCATTGCCAATCATTGCCTCTTGTCTCCATTTGCATCTACAAGGTATGATTCCTCTCTCTTGCTCTCTATTCTACTCTTTTCTCTTCTTCTTCTTGCTGTGTGACCTTAGAGTTGGTGCTGCAACCTTGCAACCATCACTCCAAGTGTTCATTCCTTGCTAATGCATGATTTCATTTCATTTCTACATATGCTATGCTCTCATTTTGATTTTTGCATATGAATTTCTATGATTCTCTTCTTAACTTCCTTTATTCTTGTCCTAAACTGAAGTATGTACTACGCTAAGTCTATTTTCTATGCTAGCATATGATCCTAATCTATTGCACATCAATTCCCCTAGCTAATTCCTTCATTTCCATTGCAATTTCATTTGGTTTCAATTGATGCTATGATTATTGTATTTAGAACATAGGGTTTCATTTTGGGGGTTCCTACTTAGACCATTAGATTATGCTAATTACTTGCTAGATAGTGTTCTTATACTGTTATAATCAATCCCTCCAAGTTTCGGATCGATCTGAGCCCCGGAAGCTAGGAATCGAATAAAAAATCACTATTCAGCCCTGCACTGTTCACTTGGTGGACTGGGTTAGTTGACCAAGTCAGTCAACCAATTTGATGCTTAATTGTGTATTTCCCAGATTTGACCCGTTCGACCTCCGATTTTCTCGATTTCTTTTCTAATCTTTCATTTATGTTTGTCTAGGGTCTTAATACCATCCTTGGATCATTCTTTTGAGACTATTGGATTATTATCATTGCGACTTAAGGTAAGGACAATTATACCCATATAACATAGACTGTGATTATTACACTGATGTTGACAACTTAATAGGCTTAGCTTATTGGGTGTATTTAGACATCATATGACTACTGTAGGTACCTTGTGACAGTAGCATCATGTTTATTTACTCTTGTTTATCATGTCTATTCATTCTTGTTATTTACCTATAAACTTGATCATGTGATGTTATGACGTATTTTTTAATATGATGATGTATCATGTATGTATGATTTGATAAAACTGAGAATGTGATTGGATAAGTATGATTTGGGATTGGGGAATGTCCTTTTGACATTTCTATCCTTGGACATCGGAGGGAATAGTATGAGATGTTCTCCGAAGATGTCCATCGACGCTTTCCCGAATTATTGGATGACATACATAGGACTTGTCTAGATGTGTTGGCTTCGATGTCCTTGTTGTATCAGACCCGAATCGGAAGGGCATTGAGACCGAACGACCCGTGGTAGTAGTGTGATTTGATGGGTGCTCAAGACGGTGAGTTATATCCGTGAGCGGACATAAATCACATTGCAAATACCTGAAAGGGTCCATTCATTGGTAGGGTTGCCAATAGCTAGACTTGGGCTCACGGGCACTCGAGACCGATGAGTCATATCCGTGAGAGAACGTGAGAGCTTCCCATCTACTATTTGTGGATGACCAATAGGGTTTGCGAGTCCGGTGAGTTATATCCGCTGACTCTAGTGTGAAGGATACCAGAAAGGATCCCGGGATGGGAGGAATGGACATATTCAGATCTGACATGATACGATTGAGTAGATGACTTGCATTTGGCTAGGCTTTACCTTGACATGTGCCAATACTTAGACCAAATGGAGGTGTGAGAGAGCGGTGACCGAAACCCCAGCCATGGATTGTCGGAGATGGATGCAGGACCCATTACCAACCGGTACTGAGTGACTGAGACTTACCCAAAGAAGTATGGTGCTATGACTTAAAACATGTCTACCATAGAGACTAGCATATATAGAGTTAGTTTCATACTTGCATCGTTTGTTTCATATCATCTTGCATCATGCTATGCTTTGTATCATGTATCTGTGTTATTATGGAATAACTGCCTTGTTGAGTTCTTTTGAAGTCACTCCTTTTTGCAACATCTTTTGTTAAACTTATCTGCAGGTACTACTACTGTTGACTATAATGGTCAACGCTATGAAGACCAAGTTGATGACTCATACACTACTGATCATGATGATTGCGTTGGTGAAGACTATCAGTACAAGACTGATAATTGTCAAGAGCGGATTCGGCCTTGTCTAGTTTCATATGATTATGTTATTGAGGAAACATTGTATAAGTTAGAAGAAATTGTAACTTAGTTGCTTACCTTTTTCTTTCCCTTCTTTTGAGAACTGGTTGTAACTTTACTTTATTTTGATCTACCTTCCGTTGTGATTGTAGAATGGGTTTCCCCCTTCATTTCGTACTTTGACTATTTATTTTATTGGTATCATTTCCGTACTCTAATGTTCTTTTGTGATCCTTCTGTGATCATTTCTTGACTTTTATTATTAAATTACTTGAATACTAAGATTTGTTCTTGCTTTTTAAGTATATTAGTGTGCTAAGTGGTTATGATTGTTCCTAAACTGGATCGTCGGAACCATGGATCACTTCCCCAGGTAATCTAGATAGGGTACCCCCTGGGTGGATTTTGCGGGATGTGACACCCTTGGTAGTGGTGAAGGATTCTTGAATCAATCATTGTCTCTCATCCCCAAAATCATCACCGAGGTATGTGTTCTCTCTCTCACTCTCTATTCTACTCTAATCCCTTCTCCTACTTGCTGTTGAAACCATGAAGATGGTGTTGCAACCTTGCAAGCACTACTTCATGTGTTCTTTCCTTTCTAATGCTTAAGCCCCTTTCATTTCTACTTATGCTATGCTCCCATTTTGATTCTTGTTTATACATTTACATGATTTTCTTCATAGCAACTTGATCTCTTGCCCTAAACTGATTTGTGTAGCATGCTAAGTCTAATTTCTTATTAGCATATAATTCTAATCTATTGTTCATCACTCCCTTAGCTGATTCCCTAATGTTCTTTGCAATTGCATTTGATTTCATTGAAAAATATGCTAGTATATAGAACCTAGGGTTTCAAATTGGGGATTCCTATTTAGACCATTGATTTATGTTAATTACTTTCTAGATAGTGTTCTTATACTGTTCCTAACAATCCTTCCAAATTTCGGAGTGATCCGAGCTCCGGAAGATAGGTTTCAGACAAAAATTCACTCTTCAGCACCGCACTGTTCACTTGGTCAATTGCTTGGTCGATTGAGCCAGTAGACCAATTCATTGTTGCACTGTGTATTTGCCTGATTTGACCTGTTCGACCTCCGATTTTCCCGATTTCTTTTCTAATCTTTCACCTATGTTTGTCTAGGGTCTAAGTACCATCTTTGGATCATTTGATTATCTTCATCTCAACTCCAAGTTAAGGACGGTTATCACCATATTACATAGACTATGTGAATCTTACATTGATGTCGGCAACTTAGTAGATTCATCTTCTTTGTTGTATTTGAAAATCATATGACTGTTGTATGTACTTTAAGACAGTAGTACCATGTTTATATACTCTTTGGTTATCATGACTATTCATTCATGTCAATTACATATATGATTGATCATGTGATGTTATGACTTGTCTTTCAATATGATGAAGTATCATTTACGTATGATATGATGAAATTGAGAATGTGATTAGATAAGTATGATTTGGGATTGGAGAATGTCCTTTTGACATTTCTGTCTTTGGACATCAGAGAGAATAGTATAGGATGTTTTCGACATTTCTGTCTTTGGATCATGTGACTTATGTATTATGGAATAACTGTCTTGCTGAGTTCTTTCGAACTCATTCCTTTCTGTGCAAATGTTTTGTTAGATTATTCCACATGTATTGAAGGATTTGATGGCACCTACTCCAAGACGACCCCCGATGAAGCATACTACCCTCCGGGTACTGGCTTCCACGAGGATTACTGTGAAGATCCTAAGGGTGATTACTCTACGTTCCAGGATTAGTCGACCCTGGTGTGGGAGCGGTCGTGCCTAGTCTCTTATGTTTACACCTATAAATACATTTTGTATAAAACTGAGGAAACAATTGTTTAGATATTCATCTCATTGTTTCTCTTTTTAAGACTTTCTGCTGCTACTAAGGGAGTGATTTCTGCTCACTCTCTCTCTTTTGGATTATATACATTGGTATCTTTTATTTTCGCACTCTGATTATATTTTTCTTATTCTTATCGTGGTTTCATTGTTTATATGCTATGACTTTGATTATATTGTTGTTCATGATTGTGTTATCGCGTATGTGGGAGGCATGGTTGCTTGATACTTGATCTTCGGGACTGGTGGATCACATACCGGGTATGCCAGGTAGGGTACCGGCTGGGTGGATGTGACACATATCATGATCTAAGGAAATTGAAACAGTAGTTGCTAGGTCATTCATTCATGTTATAATACATAAAAGTATGTAAATAGGCATATTGTGAGTTGGAATACTCACCTCGTAATCCGAATATATAATCTTCAATTGAGAGATCAGAGATCAAGACCAAAGTTAGCAAATAACCATAGATACATCATTAGGAAAAAGCCCTAGAAGATTGGAGGTCAAACGGATTAAATCGGACAAAGAACACAATGCTGTCCATGGATGGCAGCCTGGCTGGTTGACTGGTCTAGTCGGCCAGGTGAACAGTACGCAGAGGCAAAACACAAAATTGGTCATAACTTCTTTGTTTGAAGTCCGATTGCTCCAAAATTCGAAGGGGAACTCCACATAAACATACTAAGACTATCAAGCATGGATTACACACCATCCATGATAAAAAATCATGACTTTCTAATTTGGAAACAACATGGTTTTTAATGAAAACAACCATAGATGCAAAGGAGAATTAGGGATTCACTCAAGAGGATTATTAGCAATAGATCAAAGGTGAATACTAACATGAAATCAGATCTAATATGCTAGACAAATTAGATTAAAGGAATGATCATGGCTTTAGGAAAATATCATATGATCATGTGTCACATCCACCCAATCGGTACCCTACCTGGCATACCCAAGTATGTGATCCACAGCCCCGAAGATGAAGTATCGAGGAACCATGCCTCCCACATACACGATAACATAATCAAGAACAAATATAATCCATGTAATAACACATAAACAATGAGATCAAGACAAGATTAAGAGAGACAATATAATCAGAGTACGGAAGTAAAAGATACCAATGTATATATAATAAAAAAGAAGAGAGTGAGCGGAAATCACTCCTTAAGTCGCAGCGGAAGGTAGTTCGAAATAACAATTAAGAGTTTACAATCCAAGTCTCAAAAGAGAGAGATAACGGGATAAATATCCAAACTAATGTTTCTTCAGTCTTATACAAAAAATCCTTGAAAACATAAACAAGAGACACGAGACATGGCCAAATCCGCTCTCGAGAAGATCTAGTCTTGGTAGACAGCATAATCCAATGAGAGATCTTCATTGTAGTCTTCGTGATAGCTAGCACCTTGATGGTAGTGTGTTTCATCAAAAGGCGCTTCATAGAATTGGCCATCAATTTCCTCGGTTCCTGTAGGATAGTGTAACAAAACATTTGCACAAAAGGAGTGAGCTCAAAAGAACTTAGCAAGGCAAGTTATTCCATAATACATAAATAACATGATCCAAAACATAGCATGATGCAAGATGATATGAAACAGACGATGCATGTATGAATCTAACTCTATGTATGCTAGTCTCTATCGTAGACATGTTTTAAGTCAAAGCACCATACTTTCTTGGGTAAGTCTAGTCACTCGGCTCTGGTAGGTAGTGGGTCCTGCATCCCTCGGGACAATCCATGGCTGGGATTTAAGTCACTGCTCTCTCACATCACCATTTGGTATAAGTAATGGCGCATGTATCGGTAAAGCCTAGCCCAATGCAAGTCATCTACTCAATAGTATCAAGTCAGATCCAGATACTTCCCCTATGCCTACAACCAATTCGGTTCAGTATCCTTACACTATAGTCACGTATCCTATGGCTACAACCAACTTGGACTACGGACTCATCAATCCTATTGATCATCCACAAATAATAGACGGGAAGCTCTCACATCCTCTCACGGATCATTTCACCGGTCTTGAGCGCCCGTGAGCCCAAGTCTAGCTATTTGCAACCCTCCCAATAAATGGCCTCTGACGAGTATCCGCAATGTGATCTATGTCCTCTCAAGGATATGACTCACCGGTCTTGAGCGCCCACAAATCCACATTGCTACTTCGGGTCGTTCGGTCTCAATACCCTTCCGATTCGGGTCTGATTCAACAAGGACATCCTAGCCAACACCACTAGACAAGTCCTATGTATGACATCCAATAATCTGGGAAAGCGTCATGGGCATCATCGGAAACATCCCATACTATTCCCTCCGATGTCCAAGGACAGAAATGTCAAAAGGACATTCTCTAATCCCAGATCATACTTATCCAATCACATTCCCAATTCCATCATATCATACACAAATGATACTTCATCAAATAGAAAGATCTATCATAACATGATCAATCACATATGTAATTAACAAGAATGAATAATCATGGTATCAAAAGAATATATAGACATGGTACCACTGTACTTGAAGTACTTACAGCAGTCTTATAGTGTAAGAAATACGATAAAGAAGGTGAATCTACTAAGTTTCCAACATCGAAGTAAGATTCACAATTCTATGTAATTATGGTAACAATCGTCCTTACCTTAAATTGAATTGAAGATAATCCAAAGATCAATTAGAATGGTCCTAAGGTTGGTAATTGCACCCTAGACAATCATAGATGCAATATTAGAAGAAGAATCAAGCAAATCGGAGGTCAAACGGATCAAATCGGACAAATACATCAAAGTTGTGTTCAGCTGGTCGACTGGCTGGTTGACTGACTCAGTTGATTAAGCAGACGACCAAGTGAACAGTAAACGGGCTGAGTTGAGATTTTTTTATCCAAAACCTAGCTTCCCGGACTCGGAGCACTCCGAAATTTGAAAGGAATGTTAGGAACAGTAAATGAAGACTATCTAGCAAAGATTTAACATCAATCAATGGTCTAAGAATCCCCAATTTGAAACCCTAGCTTCTAAATGCTAAACATCATGTTCTTCAATGAAATCAATTGCAATTGCAATTGCAAGGAAAATCAGGGAATCAATTAAGGGAACGATGAACAATAGATTAGAATCAATTACTAACATGAAATCAAACTTAGCATACTAGAGAAATCATTTTAGGATATGAAATCATGTTGCTATGAAGAAATTCATGAGAATGCAAGGTTAAGAATCAATATAGAGAACATAGCATTGATAGAATGAGAGGGCTTTATACAAATGCAAGGAGAGAACAAAAGAAGAGGTCGTTGCAAGGTTGCAGCACCATCTTTATAGTCTAACAGCAAGAAAGAGAAGAGGTGAGAGTATATTAGAGAGAGAATGAGAGATTACATACCTTGTAGAAGAAATTTGAGAAGAGAGACTATGAGTATTGTAAGAATACTTCACCACTACCAAGGAGAGGTCCTAGGAGGCTCTTTCCACGTTCTCAGAAGGTCTTAGCAATAGATTAGAGTTTTAACTACAAGGTTCCCATAGGTAGGGCATAAAATAATCCAAAAATCAGAATTTTTGTATTTAATAACCAGCTGATCGACTAGGCCCAGTCGACCAAGCAAGGATAGCAACTGTAGACAGGGAAATGGAAGGTCAGATCAACTCAAATTCACTTGGGCTTTCTCCTATAACTCAATCAACAAGTCTAGGTCAAAGAATTACATTCGAATCAAGTCCGGAAGTGCATTAGGTATGTCAACCAATCTTCCCCTCTTCAAAGTGCAGCTTCTTATCAAACACTGACAATGCATCCAAGTATGGGGCACCATCATCAATGTCCATGGGTTCGGAATCAAACACCATGTCTTCTACTGAGAGGGCCCACAATTGTCTTCTTTCTCCACTTCGGGTCTTCAGACCTACAAACATCAAAGATTCCGGGTCAAGGTTAGGGTTAGGGTTAGGCTAGGGCTGGATTTCACATCATGGCTAAGAATTAAGCATGAAGATCATAGCATCAATGGAATGAATAGAGATTCATTCAAAGACATTAAATACTGTAGATCAGAAATAGAAATTGATAAGAAACGAGTCAACAATAGGTTAGGACATCAACTTGCAAGGATAATGAATCATGTTAACAAAACCAATCAAAAACATGGAGAATTGCCATATGGCTTCAAGGAATGCATAGAGTGATTCGGGATTCACTCTAAGACACAAGGAGATCAAAGAATAGGTAGTTACAGTAGTTACAGTACTGTAACACCTTCTCCACAATCAAAACAAATAACCTAGAACAGTAGAGAGAAGAAATTAGCAAAGAAGGAGTTAGGATACTAACCTTGAAGATGAACAAGAGAGGAGGAACTTTAGATCTTGCAAGAGTTCTTCAAAAACACCAAGGAGAGGCTTTGAGAGATGCTTCCCAGGTTTTCTAAGGGTTATAGCAGCAAGGGAGGCTAAGAAACACGAAATTCCAATATATAGAGCACCAAAAGACCTAAAAAGAAGATTTTCTCAGATTCTATAATGAGCTGGCAGCCTGGCTGGTCGACTGGCCAGTCAGTCAAGCAGTCGACCAGGCTAGGACAGCATGGCTTAGACAAGGATTTGAAGGGCCAAATCACTTCAAATTCAAGTGGGCTCTCCCAACTCAACAAACAACCTTCCTTTGGGTTTTTGGTCCATCAACCAAGCCCTAACATCAAGGTGTAGTTCATCTCTAATTCAAACAAGGTTTCTCAAAACAAAAGAACTCCATCGTCAATTTCTATGGGTTCTTGGTCAAACACCATGTCTTCAACTGAGATGGCACACCAAATCTTCTTCCTTCACTTTGAGACTTTGGATCCACACTAAGGGAGAGGTTTGACTTGACTTCCTAGGACCCTCTAAACATAACAACACTATACTAAAGGTCCAACTTCAAGGTCAAACATCAAACAAGCCCTACTTCATCCAAAAAAAAATAAAAAAAATAGGGTGTCTAAGATAGGGTCTGGGCTGGATTTCACAGAAACCCCCATCATATCTAACCCCATCAGCAAGGGTATTGAAGCTGAGTGACCCGTGGCAGCAATGGGGATTGTGGGTGCTCAGGACCAGTAACCAAACCTGTGAGAGGACACAATCACATTGTGGGGGCCATTCATTGGTAGGGTCGTACATAATAAGCCTAGGCTCATGGGCTCTCAAGACCGACAACCAACCCGGGAGAGGACATGAGTGCTCTTGTTTACTTTATGTGGATGACCAATAGGGTTAAGAGTCCATAGTCCAAGTTGGTTGGAGCCATAAGATACAATGACTCTAGGGAGGGAGGTACCATAATGGACTGCCTAGGCACGGAAGGGAGTCTATCATACTGGAATGGACTGTCTAGTGCACAAAAGAGAGGTATCCGACTTTGTGTTGATGTGATTTAGTAGAGGACTATGCATTTGGCTAGGTATAACTCTAACATGCGCCAATACTTATACCAATGGTGGAATGAGAGAGTGGTGAGCTAAACCCCAGCCATGGAATGTCCGAAAGGGATGCCTTGACCCAATTACTATGGAGAACCCAAAAGAAGTGCTTAAGAGCCGTGAGGAAACAATGACTGAGACTGCCCAGAGGAGAACACTGTTCTATCTTAATGCGTGTTTGCCACTAGAGACCAACATATATAGAGTTAGAAGCATACTTGCATCAATGTTTCATATCATTTGCATTATGCTTGTTCTAAAATGCTTGTAGTTGTTTAGTGTGATTGAACTACTTGTTGAGTTTTGTTGAGCTCACCCTTCGGGGGATATGTTTTTTATGATTGCAAGAGCCAGGACTACAAGGCCACGGCGAGTGACTCATATTACATGCAAAGTTTTGGCTGTGACGAACATAACGGTGAAGATTTACAGTGTGACGATGGAGCATACCAGGATTAGTCCTATCTTGGAGCTAGTGCTCTCGTATTTGGATACAGAAGTCTTCAAGTTTAGACATACATTATTTGAGTTTATGGATTTGTATGACTAGACTTAGTCTTATTCTTTACCTTAGTTTCTTTCTTTTTATTCAATTGTAATCCTTTAGAATTACTTCAAAGTATTGATCTACTGTTTCCGCTATACTATATAGTTGTTTTCTTTGGTTGGTATCATTTATTTCTGCACTCTGATTATACTTTGAGATTTATTCTGAGATCTTTTTATGATTATATTTGTAATATAATTATACATTGATTATTCTTTGCAATTTATTTTTTTTTGGTAAAGATTCTTTGCACTTGATTGTGTTATTGTGCAATGTGGGTAAATGGTTGCCCTGAACTTGACAATGGGACTATGGATCACACCTCTGGGTATTGTGGTTAGGGTATTGGCTAGGGGGATGTGACAATTCATATTTGTTATACTTTTGTAGTTTCAGAATATGTTTCATCATGCTAACTTGCATACTTGTATGTTTGTGAATGATCCTATTGTGATTGGAATTTGATATGATATATTGTGAAATCATATCGTGATGCATTTGCCTAAGTTGTAATTATGGAATGGGGAATGCCCTTATGGCATTTCTGTCTTGGGACATCAGTGGAGGTGGTATGGGACTCTTTACTACGTTGCCCCATGATGCTTTCCATGATTATTGGATGACATACTTAGGATTTTTCAGGATGTGTTTGGCTAGGAAACCCCGTCATATCTCACCCCATCGACAACGATATTGATGCCGAGTGACCCGTGGCAGAAATGGGGATTATGGGCACTCAAGACTGGTAGAGGACATAATCACATTGTGAGGGGCCATTTATTGGTAGGGTTGCACATAAAACCTGGGTCATGGGCCCTCAAGACCGGTAGGTAACCTACAAGAGGACATGAAAGCTTCCCGTTTATTATATGTGGATGACCAGTAGGGTTAAGAGTCCGTAGTCTAATTGGTTGGGTTCCATAGGATACGATTACTCTAGGGAGGGAGATACCGGAACTCACTGCCAAGACACAAAAGGGAGGCTATCATACCGAAACGAACTGTCTAGTGCATGGAAGGGAGGTGTCTGACTCCGAGATTGATATGACTTAGTAGGATGACTTGCATTGGGTTAGGTTTAACTCTGACACACGCCAAAACTCATTCCAATAGTGGAGTGAGAGAGTGGTGACCTAAACCCCAACCATGGAAAGTTCGATAGGGATACCAAGACCCAATTACCGCAGAGAAACCAAAAGACGTGCTTAAGAGCCATGAGGGGGAGTGACTGAGACTACCCAGAGGAGTATGGCGTTGTATCTTAATGCATGTCTACCACTAGAGACTAGCATGTATAGAGTTAAAAGCATATTTGCATCATTGTTCCATATTATATTGCATCATGCTTGTTCTGAACTATTTGTGAGTTTTGTTGAGCTCACCCTTCAGGGACATGTTCTGTCACATCCACCCAGCCAGTGCCATACCCGAGTGTGTGATCCACAGCCCTAAAGATCAAGTTTAGGAACGATCATATCCATTTAGCACAATAACATAATCAAAAGCAAGAACAAATCATTGTATTCCAATAAATTAATGATAAAAGTCAAGAAAGGATCTTAGAATGATCACAAAAGAATATCAGAGTGCGGGTAACATGATACCAAATCAAAAGACAATTGTAGAGTATAGCAGAAATATACCCCATAACATATGCTAAAGGTAGATCGAAATCTAAAGTAAAGCTCTAAGCTAAAACAAGTAGAAGGAAAAGACTAGAAGAAACAAGGAGGATCTAATCCACATCTTCAGTTGGCTCTTCTTCTTCAATCTTCATCTTATTCACCTTTGAGTTATGCTCTTGAAGCTTTAGATCAGCATCTAGCGCACGATCCCATCTGTAACAACCCCCGTATTTCTAACCCGAGATCCGTATTTCAGGTCTGAGAACCCGAAGGTCTAGTCAGATAAATTTGTGGAGTGTCCAGATAGAAGTCCATGATCCATACCCTGAACCCATGGATCTGGATCCTTTGTCTGAAGAGCCTGCCCTGCCTGGTTTTTGGAATTCTGGAAGTCAAGTGTTGTTCAGAGATGTCCGGAATAAAGGTAAGATCTCCCCCATCTCTTCTTTAGGGCTAGGTTGGCCTTGGGTATCAACCCCCTAGCAAAAGCACCCTTGTATGGCAAATTACATGGGAGCGGTTGCTAGTGGCGGTCGATTAAACCAAGCGACCGCCCGGTCTTGTTTTTGGGGATTTTGCCCTATTTTGCCCCCTGGCTTCTATAAAAGGCAACCCTCGTTTAAGTAACGAATATTTTATTCGTGGTTGCTAAATTTGGAGGTTAGACGGCTGCGGGGAAGTTCCGAAAGTGGATCTGGAGTGCTGGCAGTGACTTGGAGATCAGTCCTTCCCTTTTTCTGTTTTCTGACGTGAGGTAATGAATTTATCCTTTGTTCTTTACTCTCTTTGTCTGTAAATTTAGTGCTAACCCATCCCCTCGTCATGGTGGTTACCCCCTTTGATCATTGTGACTCTCTTTCCAATCTACTTGAGATGAATTACCCGTAAACGAAACCCTGTTTTCGTGAGAAGGATAATCCAGTCAAGGGGAGAGTTCTGGGTAACCCAATGATGGTAATTACTAGGATTTCCTTCACCCTTTGGCTTAGGGAGTATTAGATTTGAGACTTAGGTCATGGTTACTCAAAATCCGGATTGAAAACGAGTAATCGAAGCCCTGAGTTTCAGATTGAGACTCTCTGTTTTTGTGGCTGTCGCTCAACTTAAGCGACCGGCTGATAAACAAAGACCAAATGACTTTTGGTTCTGATTCTCTTTGATTCATTTAACTTATATAATATTGTAACACTGTGTTTAGGTATACTCTGTTTGAATAGAAAGACTTGTAATAGTTAGCGGATCTCTTTTTAAGGACAGTTTTACTTATATGCAGGTAAGGACAATTCATCCTATCTCTTGAATAGACTTGTAATATGTTAATCTAGTGTCTATTTGAAATTGTATTTCTTTGTATATGCTGCTGTATTCATGTCTTAAATATAAATCATGTTATTTTACTGCTGTTTGTCTTACTTACATACATACTGTGTTGATTATGAATGTTATGTATTGATGATAGTTGGTATATGGTTTTGATGGATGAGGTATCTATTTTTGGGATATCTTAGCTAGGGATATCAGAAGGCTGTGGAATGGGACACATGCCTGCTGATGTCTCCAGACTTGTCTTTACTATTTGATGGCATTATTAGGTAGAGTCTAGAATTGCATGGCTAGGTACCCCACATGCTACTACCCTTTCGGTAGGGGGATTAAAACCGAGTGACCCGTGATGAACGTGAGGTGACATTGGTCCACTGTTAGTCATGTAAATGGTAGGGTTGCACATGTTAGGGTTGGGCTGATGGATGTTCAAGGATCGGACCGGGTGTCGTGAGGAATCATGAGAGCATCCGCCCCAATAATATGTGGATAACCATAGGGTTAAGGAGTGGAGTCCAACATCGGTAGCCAGTCCGTGAGGATTCTCTCTCCTAGGTTGCGAAGGATACTGAACCGAGTTGGTTGGTGCCATAGGGGATGTATCTGGACTTCATGTAGACATGTAACCAGTATGACCTTGCATTGAATTAGAAACCCCGACATGCGCCAGTACTCATTACCAATGGTCGTGGTGAGAGAGTGTTGACTTAACCCCGGCCATGGAAATGAGAGCCAAGTGTGGACTTTCCCTTTTTCCCAAGATCACTACAGAGGTAGCCAGTCCTTGCCGGATCAGAGTGATGAGACTTACCCAGAGGAGGGCTGGTGTATAACTTAAAGCATGTCAACTATTAGAGACCTGCATAGTTAGAAATCATAGTATCATTCATATTTTGCATTCATTATTATTATCTGTACATTATGGCATTGTTGGATAATTGATGGGATTTGTGATTGTTTCTTACTGAGTTCTTTAGAACTCACGTCTTTATTTTGTATATGTTTATTAGCCTGTACAGAAGAAGGAATTATACAGGAAGATGGACTGGTTTCCTATGAAGGAACCATCCCGTATGAAGAAGATGTGGCACCGTCAGTGGGAGATGGAAATAGCATGTGCGGGAGCTCTTGCAGCTGCATGGAGTGCGCTTATCGCACCTATTGATGGTCAAAGATGGAAGGTGGTCAGAAAGTTCGCTCAGCGAATAGAGAAGAACTGGAGGACACTCTACCTTGAGATTCATGAAAAACACTTTTTAAACTTAGAAAAGGAAACTGGGAAGAAATTGATATAACTCTTTTGTTTACTTCCGCTGAACCCTTATTCATTTTTATTCATTATTTCTTTCCTTTATTATTGTTATTGGAGTATTTGGACTCCATTAATTCATTTAATTCAGTTATTGAATAGTCTTTGCTCTTGATTATCTTTATTTATCTTAAATATTGTTGATAGACTAAAACCTTGGATCTTGTGACGGATCGCATCCATGGGTTGTCGGGTGGGTAGCCGAGACCGGCGGGTGGGGTGTGACACCATCAGCGAACAAGACGATGCCGGCTGTAGTCAATAGGAGCCATCAATGCAGTCCAAGCTTGAGTGCTGGCTACCTCGCTAGTCAACACCTTGTCCAAATATTTCTGGAGTTGTACCATATATGAAAGGGTCCTTCGTACTGTGGCACGGGTTCTCTTCCGGACCTACAATGTCATCTAAAAACAAGTCCCCCGAAGGGTAAGCTCAAAAGAACTTAGAAAGTAATCCAAACACAATAAGCATATTCACATGATATCAAAGGCAAATAAATGTGCAATGATATGAAACAATATATGCAAGTATGCTTCTAACTCTATATATGTATGTTGGTCTCTATTGGTAGACATGCTTTAAGTGATAGCACCATACTCCTTTGGGTAGGTCTCAAATCACTCTCTTCCGGTTGGTAATGGGTCCTGCATTACTCTCAGACATTCCATGGTTGGGGTTTAGGTCAACACTCTCTCACATCACCATTTGGTCTGAGTACTGGCGCATGTTAGTCAAGCCTAGCCCAATGCAAATCATCTACTTGCTTATATCAATTTGGATCCAGATACTTCCATTCCTCCCCTCTTAGGATTCTTTCTGATATCCTTCTCACTAGAGTCAACGTATCCCTCTCGGACTACAAACTCATTAACCCTATTGGTCATCCACAAGTAGCAAACGGGAAGCTCTCATGTCCTTTCACGGGTTGGTTACCGGTCTTGAACGCCCATGAGCCCAAGTCCACTAAATGTGACCCTACCAATGAATGGCCCCCACAATGTGATTCATGTCCTCTCACGAGTTGATTACCAGTCTTGAGCACCCATGAATCCCCAATGCAGCCATGGGTCACTCGGTCTCAATTCCCTTCCGAATCGGGTTTGATATAACAGGGTATTCCTAGCCAAACACTGCTAGACCAATCCTAGGTATGTCAACTAGTAGTCAAGGAAAGAGCCAAGGGCAACATAGGAAAGTGTCCAAAGACAGAAATACCAAAAGGGCATTCCCCATTCCACAACTTCGACCTAGGCATCCACATCATATCATGATTCCATACATATCATACTCACACTCATAGCCACATCATAGTCCATATCACATTCTCATAATCAATAATCAATTCTAATATGTAATTCACAATATGGACAAGCTACTGTAACTACAGACATATCATGATGTAAACAAATTGAAACAACAGTAGCTAGGCATTCATTTATGTCATAATACAAAAAGACATGTAAATAGGCATATTGTGAGTTGGAATACTCACCTTGAAATCCGAACTTATAGTCTTCAAATAAAAGATCAGAGATCAAGATCAAAACCACCTAAACAAGCTTGACAAAACATGTATAGGTCATAAGAAACAATTCCCAAAAGATTGGAGTCAAAACGAAGCAAAACTGGGAAATTCTGCAGTCAACAGCAGTCTTAGTCGATGGCCTTGGTTGATGGGATCGACCAAGCAGATTCAGTACGGACAGAATACAATGCTTTGGTCATAACTTCATCGTTTGAAGTCAGATTGATTCGAAATTCGAAGGGGAACTTCACATTAATATACTAAGACTATCTAGCATGGATTAGACATCATCAATGGTCAAAAATCATAACTTTCTAATTTGGCAACATGACTTTCTAATTTGGAAACAACATGGTTTTCATTGCAAACACACCATGGATTCAAAGGAGGAATTAGAGAGAACAGGGCTTCACTCTAATGGAATATCAGTAACAAATCAGAGACAAGAACTATCATAAGAATGGGTTAAATCATGCTAGAGAAATAAGATCAAACATGCATTCATGAAGATATCCATGATCTCTTTTAGAAAATCAAATACGGGGATCATAGCATCATTAGAATGAGTGGAGATTCATTCACAACCTTGAAGATTGTAGAAGAGGTGTTTGCAAGGATGCAATACCATCTTCATAATCACAGCAAGAGTAATAATACATTAAGAGAATACTAACCTTGAATGAGAGGAATAAAAATAGAAACTTACTAGAATGCTTAAATCAATGATCAACATAGAAAGCTAGAATGGCTAGAATGAATGGGAATTCATTCAAAGTTTATATGTATAGTAGATCATGCTTAGAAATTGATAAGAAACAAGTCTACAATAGGTTAGGACAACAACTTACAAGGATGATGAATCATGTTAACAAAACCAATCAAAAACATGGAGAATTGCCATATGGCTTCAAGAAATGCATAGAGTGATTGGGGACTCACTCTAAGACACAAGGAAATCAAAGAATAGGTAGTTATAGTAGTGTAACACCTTCTCTACAATCATAAAACATTAAGCTACAATAGTAAAGAGAAGAGAATAGAGAAGATTGAGGTAGAATACTAACCTTGATGAAGATGAATCAAACTAGAAACTAGGAGGAATGCTTGGAGTTCTTCCTTGGTTTGAGGAGGAGGCTCTAGGGTTCTTCCCACGTTCACTAGCAATTGAGAGGCCAAACAATAGGGTTTAACATGAGGTTACATTATATAGAGGATCTCAAAATCAAAACTTCCAAACATAAGATATTCTGTCCTCGCAGCTGCTTTGGTCGATGCTTTGGTTGATGGGATCGACCAAAGGGTCTTCCACCTTCAAATTGCTGAATTTATGGTGTCACATCCACCCAACCGGTACCCTACAGGCATACCCGGGTATGTGATCCACAGCCCCAAAGATCGAGTATCGAGGAACCATGCCTCCCACATACACGATAACATAATCATGAACAAATATAATCAATGTAATGTCATATAAAAAATGAGATTAAAATAAGGATAAGAAGACAATATAATCAAAGTGCGAAAGTAAATGATACCCAATCATAAATATAATCAGGTGTAGAGAGTGAGCAGAAATCACTCCCTGAATCAAAGCGGAAAGTAGTTCGAATCACAGTTAAGGGGTTACAAACCAAGTCTCAAAAAGAGAATCCGTTCTTCCACAATCTTCTTATACAAAATATCCTCAAAGACATGGCCGAATCCGTTCACTAGAAGATCTAGTCTTGGTACGAAGCATAATCCAATGAGTGATCTTCACCGTAATCTTCGTGGTTGCCAGCACCTTGATGGTAGTGTGACACATCAAAGGGCGCTTCATAGAATTGGCCATCCAGTTCTTCGGTGCATGTGGAATAGTCTAACAAAACATTTGCGCAAAAAGGAGTGAGCTCAAAAGAACTCATCAAGGCTAGTTATTCCACAATAACATAGATACATGAAACAAAACATAACATGATTTAAGATGATATGGAACAGACGATGCATGTATGAATCTAACTCTATGTATACTGGTCTCTATGATAGACATGCTTTAAGTCATAGCACCATACTTTCTTGGGTAGGTCCAGTCACTCAGCTCCGGTAGGTAATGGGTCCTACATCCCTCGGGACAATCCATGACTGGGGTTTAGGTCACCGCTCTCTCACATCACCATGGTCTTTGTCAATATTTTCTCCATCACTACAGCATTTTTGTAAAACTAGTTTCATTGGAGGAATACAATAATACAATTAGAAGAATTAATTTAGAATATTGACCAGCCAAACCCACGAACCCATTGGAACCAACAAAGATTCCAAAATATTAACAACTGCATATCCTCAATTTTGCCTTCAAATAAAGGAAACATCCCAAGTTACAAACTTTGCACATAGGCCACTCTGTTAGGCATCGTTTAGGTTAATTTTCAATTAATAAATGGAATATAAAATTTTTTAATATGAGAAAAAAATGCCCCTAACATGTCTAAAATATTAAATGTTACGAATGAGATGCACATGTGTGGACACATACATGTACTGTCACATCTACCCAGCTAGTACCCCATCCGCGATACCCGAGTGTGTGTTCCACAACCCCAAAAATCAGTTCGTGGAAATCAACCTCCCACATTCACAATAAATACAATCGAGAACAAGACTAAATCAATGTTTAAATATTATAAATGAATAATCAAAGTAAGATTCATAGAAAGATTACAATTCAATCAGAGTGCGGAAAATAATACCAAAGGAATAAATCAAATATAAAGTGTAGTAGAAAATCACTATATAATAGCAGCGGAAAAGTAGCTCACAATGTAAATGAAATTACAACCGTCTCAAGGTTATAAGAAAAAGAAATAAACTAAGTCTAAACATAAGTCTCTTCAAATCTATAAATAGTTTATCTAAAGGCTTCAATGTCCCATCGCTGACACACAAGCACCAGAGACTGATCAATCTTGATAAGTTCCAGGTTTGTACTAGTAGTCTTCACAATCGTAGTCATACCCACCAGTACTTTGGGTACCGTATGAGTCATCCGTCGGATTTCGTAGCATTGGTTCTCATAGTCATCTGTGTCACATCTACCCAACCAGTACCTTATCTGGCATACCCGAGTGTGTGATCCAAAGCCCCAAAGATCAAGTATTGAGGAAATAATCCTCCCACAAAAGCAATATGAACAGAAATAATCAAAGTGTAATATATAAACAAGAGATCCTAAGGAAAGAGTAAGATTATATAATATCGAGTGCAAAAGATAACCAGATAAGTATCTAATCAAAAGAAGTAAAGTGAAGCGGAATCTCACTCCACAAGTGTAGCGGAAAGTAGCTCAAAAGAAAGAAAGAAATTACAACTGTTCTCAAAAAGGAAGTAACAAAATTAAACAAAACAGTTTTCAACTTTATAAAGGATGTCTTTATAAGTGTAGACTTCTGAAATCAGATATGACGCTTCCACTCCACGGTCAGGTTAAACATAGTACAAAGCATGATCACATGAGGGATCTTCACCGTGATCATCGTAACTGCTATTACCTTGCGTGAAGTATACCTCTTCACCTTATGCTTCCTCATATGGACCGTCATAGTATTCGAACCCTGTAGAGAAGTCTATCAAAAGATATTGTACAAAAGGAGTGAGTTTCAAAAAAACTTAGTAAGGCAAGTTAAATCCAAAACAACATAAATAGCATGATTACAGAGCATAACATGATGCAATATGATATGAAGCAGACGATGTATGTATGATTCTAACTCTATATATGCTGATCTCTATTGGCAGACATGTTTCCTCTCAAGGGTTGGTTTCCGGTCTTGAGCGCCCGTGAGCCCAAGTCTATCCATTTGCAACCTACCAATAAATGGCCTCTAGCAAGTATTCACAATGTGATTCCTGTCCTCTCACGGATTGGTTACCGGTTTGAGCGCCCATGAATCCCCATTGCTACCACGGGTTGTTCGGTCTCAATACCCTTCCGATTAGAGTCTGATATAACAGGGACATCCTAGCCAAGCACTGCTAGACAGCCCTAGGTATGACAACCAATAGTTCAGGAAAGTGTCAATGGGCACCCCGAAAACATCCCATACTCTTTCTGTTGATGTCCAAGGACAGAAGTGTCAAAAGGACACCTCTCAATCCCAAACCATACCTAATCAGTCACATTCTCAAATCAGTCATATCATACACACTTCCAGTAACTCATCATATAGAAAATATACAATGACATGATCAATCTCATATACAACTGACAATAAAAGATATACATAAACCAAAGAATACATATGTGTAATGCTACTGTAGTTGAAGTACATGCATCAGTAGTATAACAACGAAAGAATACATTTATGGTAATGAATTCAAAAGAATCAGAATATAGAAACAAAGATTCACGCAATCTATGTAATTATAGAAGTAACTATCCTTACCTTATATAGCTTTGAAGAATATCCCAAGAATCTAGGAGAATCGTTCCAAACTTAGTAAGAAGATCCAAAACAATCATAGATAGGTTATTAGGAAGAGGTCTAAAAGATAGAAGGTCAAACCATTCAAAATAGACCAAACACAGAGCTACTGACTTGCTTGGTCGATTGGTTGGTCTCTTGACCCAGTCAACCAACCAGTGACCAACTGAGTTAGTAAGAGACAGAATTGATGTTTCTGATTCCAAATTTGATTTTCATGATCCGAAACATCACAAACTTGGAGGAGACCTCTATGATAGTATCCTAACACTAAAGAGTAAGTCTAAACACCAACATTGATCAAAACACAAAGATACAAATTTGGAAACAAAACCTTCCATAATAGTAACAGTTAGTGTTTTTGATGAAAACATAGCATGGTCATGAAAGGATTCTCATTCTAGTAAAGAATAAACAGAGATCATACACTAATCTATCATGAAAAATAGATCTAAATATGATAAAAATCGAATCAGAGATTGAATCAAAGAATAGACATTGTTTCATGAAGATTCCATAGTGATCATGGCGAAAATCAATATGAAAACATGAAACAAAAGAACACAAGGACATTTTAGAAGGAAATGGTTGCAAGAATGCAGCATCCACTTCATAATCCCAAACATAAAGAGACGAAAACGGTAGAAGTAGATTACAAAAGAGAGTACAAACTTTAGATGGGGGAATAGGAGATGGAATGCTTGAATCTCCGCAAAGATCTTCACCAAAATGCAGAGGAGAGGCTTGAGAGAGAGTCTTCACATGTTCCAAAGGGCTTAGGAGGCAGAGGAGATGAATTAATCTCGTAGACAACAATATATAGAGCAACCAAGACCTAAACAGCAAAACAGATCTTGTTGGTCGATTGGCCCAATCGACCAAGCATGACAGCAAGGCCAAGACAGGGATTTGAATGACCAAATCAAAACCAAATTTAAAGAGCTTCTCCACACACATCATATGAGTTACCTAGTATGTAGAAATGCCTTCGAACCAAGTCAAATAATACTCCAAGTCCCTCAGCTAAAATCATCTTCAACTAGGTGTAGTTTCCTTTTTAGTTCCGAACAAGTTTCCATATATGGAACACCATCATCAACTTCCATGGGTTCTGGGTCAAACATCAAGTCTTCCACTGGGATGGCCAATAGTTGACTTCTTCCTTTGCTTCGGGTCATTGGACCTACAAACAACAGGGTTTCCGGGTCAAGGTCAAGGCTGGCTTTCACATTCCCCCCTCCTTAAAAGAAATGAAATTGAAAGCGTACCTGAACTTCTAAAGAGGTGAGGAAACTTCTCCCTCATGTCTTCTTCATTCTCCCAAGAAGCTTCTTCAGGGGTATGGTTCTTCAACCGAATCTTCACCAAATCAGCAATTGTTTGTCCTTTTTATCTAGGATTTCGGCTGGCTCTTCATCATAGGTAAGATCAGTGCTAAGTCCTCTAGTTGCTTGCTGTAGTATGTGTTCCAGATTCTTTATGTATTTTTGAAGCATTGAAACATGAAACACATTATGAACTCCAGCAAGAGATGGAGGCAAGGCCAAACAATATGTGACAGGTCCAACCTTCTCAAGAATCTCGAAAGGTCCGATGAAACGAGGCTAAGCTTTCCCTTAACATTGAATCTCATCACACCCTTCATAGGTGAAACCTTCAAGAAAACTTTATCCCAACTTGAAATTCCAATTCAGTCCTTCTCTTATCCGCATAGGATTTCTATCTTGATTGAGCATACTTAATCCTTTCTGTAATCATATTAACCATCTTCTTCGTCTCATATTTAACTCCTTTTGGGTAAGGAAGTATTTCAAACTTTTATGATCCGTGAAAATAGAAATTTTCTCACCATTGAGGTAATGTCTCCAAATCTTCAAAGCGAAGACAACAGCGGCAAGCTCTAAATCATGAGTGGGGTAATTCCACTCATAATCTTTCAATTGCCCATAAGCATAGGCTACGACCTTACCATGTTGCATCAGCACGCAACCCAAACCAATCTTTGACACGTCGGTATAGACTGTCATACTGCCAGAACTATCAGGTATAGTCAAAACCGGGGCACTTGTCAATCTATCTTTCAACTCTTGAAAATTCTTCAGACACACGTCAGACCAAACAAACCTCTCTTCTTTTCTAGTCAGCTTAGTCATAGGAGCAGCCAACCTAGAAAAGTTCTCAATAAACCTTTTGTAGTATCCTGCCAATCCAAGGAAACTTCTTATTTCCAAAACAGTCTTCGGTCTTTCCCAATCAGCAACTGCTTGTACTTTTTTGAGATCAACACGAATATCTTCAGCTGAAACCACATGGCCGAGAAATACTACCCTTTCGAGCCAAAAAGCACACTTGTTGAACTTAGCGTAAAGCTTCTTTTCTCGCAATCTTTGCAAAGTGAAATTTAGATGCCTCACATGCTCTTCTTCATTCTTCGAATAGATCAAGATGTCGTCGATGAAAACAATCACAAACTTATCAAGCACATCATGAAATACTCGGTTCATGAGGTCCATGAGCACAACAGGAGCATTAGTCAAACCGAAAGGCATGACTCTAAACTCATAATGCGCATACCTTGTTCTAAAAGCTGTTTTGAAAATATCAATTGACTTCACTTTCAACTAGTGATATCCAGATCTCAAGTCAATTTTCGAGAATACGGTTGTGCCGTTCAACTAATCAAAGATCATCAATCCTGGGCAGCGGATACCTATTCTTGATGGTCAACTTGTTCAACTCATGGTAATCAATGCATAGACGCATACTACCATCCTTCTTCTTAACAAACAAAACCAGAGCTCCCCAAGGTGATACACTAGGCTATATAAAACCTCTATTTAAGAGCTCATTCAGCTGGTTTTGCAGTTCCTTCAGTTCAGTAGGAGCCATTCTATACAGAGCCTTAGATACTGGAACAACTCCAAGGATTAGATCAATAGAAAATTCAACATCCCTATCAGGAGGCAGCCCTGACAGATCACCAGGAAAGACATCAACGAAGTCACAGGCAACCTTGACTTCTTCTAACTTCTTGTCCTTAACCTTGTTTTCAGATGAAGCATCTTCTACTAATGCACAAACTTGCATTAATACGGTCAAGGTCTTCTTATTAATTCTTCCTCTTTCGCCTTGTAATTCGAAAACTTAACTTCCACAAATCTGAAACTAAATTTTCTTTGAAGAGCAAAGAACTACAGCTTTGTGGGCTATCAACCAATTGATTCCCTAAATGATATCAAAGTCTTTCATATCGAGAAGTACTAAATTGGCTTCCAAGCTCTTCTCACCAACCAAAATAGGACATTTAGCTAATACTTTATCTAGTTTCACCATAGATCCAGTAGGAGTACTAATCAATAAACAACTACATAAATTCTCAGGTGTTAGGTCAGTCTTCTTGATGAATGTAGATGATATGAACGAATGGGATGCACCCGTATCAAATAAGACAAATGCAGGAATAGAAGCGACTAACAATGTACTTGTAACCACATCATGGTTTACATCTTGTTCAGTACCAAAAACACTGAACACTCTACCAAAAGGAGGGGCAGGAGCACTCTTCACTACCGAAGCAGACTATTGAACTGGCCTCTTTGGACAAGCACGAGCGAAGTGACATGTCTGCTTACAAAAGAAACAAACAGAGTCCTTAAGTCCCACTGGGATAGCTGCAACTGGGGGCTTCTGAACCAAAGGCCTAGGATTTGCATTCACAGGCCTAGCATTAGGAATGTTCACTGATGCCGATTCCCTCCATACTAACCATGCTGGCCGGCTTGTTGAAATCCAGGACTCTGACCTATACTCCTAGGCTGGAAAGCAGGAGTAGGGTAAGGTGCATGTCTCATAAAGCGCCGCTCCATACAATCCACTAAACCAGGATTCCTTGACAGCCATGGTCTTTGCGCACGAGTGCTCTCTTTCTCAGTCTCTTCCAACTTTTTCGAGTTCTAAACCACTTGAGCATAGCTCTCGATAGGCTAAATAGTGAGATATGCTTTAATTGTTGGTCGCAATCCTTTAAAGAATTTCTTTGCCTTAGCACGGTCAGGCTTCAAAGTATCAGCAACAAAGAAGTGGAGTTCCTCAAACTTCTGTTGGTATTCCAACACAGACAGGGATCCTTGCGTCAAAGTCATAAACTCATTTTCCTTAGCATCCTTCACGGCTTCAGGGAAATAGTTTTTGCAAAAAGCCTCTTTGAAAGCTTCCCAAGACACAACATATGCGTGCAGCTCTTCCAAGATAGGCTGAGTGGAGGTCCACCAGGCTTTAGCTTCGTGTTGCAACTTCTGCTCAGCAAACAGAATCTTTTGAGCTTCAGAACATTGCAGATGTTGGAGAGCCTTCTTTAACTCACGCAGCCACTTGTTAGGAAACAAGGCATCTTTGGACACACCGGTGAAAGTGGGCACTTGCAGCTTCAAGAAACTCTCAATCAAACGCGTATGAGGAGTTCCAGCCAACCTTTTTGCATTCGGGACCGTGGCATGAGGATTTCCGTTAGCACCAGCACGAGTCTCATTGTGCAGAGTCATGAAACCCGCCAGTATCTGATTAAACTGGTTTGCTTGCTGCTGCATCATATTGCCCATAATGTTGGCAATATCACGGACTTTCCGATGTTCAAGGCACCAGGTACGTCATGATTAGCTTGATCATCAGTATTGGTCAGCTGATCATGGACCACCAATTGGTATCTCACCGTCGAAAGGTATTTCACCACTTCCGTGGCCACGAAAGTCAACACAGAAAAAGAAAGGAAAATAGGAGAGAGAAAAAAACGTTAAAGAGGGAGAGAGAGCCAAAGCGGGAGAAGAAGGAAAAAGGGATTTTCTGGTTTCTTCGGCGAATCCGACGATGAAACGTTGCCGGAATGAAGTGAGATTTGAAGGGAATGGTCGTGGCACCTAGCTCTTCATATCCAACGGACAAAATATCATTCTACCACAGTTCTCGGGAAGCCCCTCTGGTGACCTTTATCCATTCTCTTTGTGATTCCATTTATTTGATGGTGTGCTTGAGATTTTGAGTTCCTCTAGTATTATCTAGAGATGGGATATTGATTGTGTACTCATTATTATTAATAGTGGAAGTTTTGGGTAGACTCCGATAACGGTCCCGTGGGTTTTACCTTTGCGGGTTTTTTCCACGTTAAAATTCTTCTGTGTTTGTTTCTTTAATTTACACTAGCATATTATTTAGCCCCATCAAACTAGTACTAGAGCTTGGTCGATAGCTGTGTAAATTAAAATTGAAAGTACCTCAAGTACTATGATTAAGCATAATGGATCAAATTGGTTGATTTGGAAGCCTATGATGGAAGATCTATTATTTTGTAGAGATTTATATGAACCTGTTGAAGGTAATATTAATCGACCATCATAGATGTCTGAAGCTGAGTGGACCAAATTAAATAGGAAAACTATTGGCACGATCTGACAGTGGTTGAACATTAGTGTTCTCTCTCTCCTCTTTTCCTTTCTTTTTCTGCGTTCTCTTTCTTGTGCGGCAACCATATATATAGGAGAGTGAGGTGGCAATAGAGTTTCAAAGAAACCCTATTGCTTCACTTAAAGCTGGGCCCCACATGGCTTTAATGGGCCATCGGCCGGACCCAACAAATCTCCCCCTCCGTGCCCACGAGGGAGGAAACCACAACTTGACTCCTTACTAGGAATCCATGTGCGCAAGCTCCTTGCACACCTCAAACTTCTCTCGAGTAACAATCTTTGTTAACATATCAGAGGCATTCTTATCAGTGTGAATTTTCACAATCTTCAACAACTCATCTTCCACCACATCACACAACCAATGATATCTCACATCAATGTGCTTTGTGCGAGAGTGATATGTAGAGTTCTATGTGTTCCAACTTTCCTGGTCGCTGAAGAGGTCTGACTTGGTGACAGGCGATTTTGACAAGGCACTAGAATGGTGCACTTCTATCCAGATGCCTGCCGAGAGCAGAGCCTTTTCTACTGTCCTGGATAGGGATTTTATAAAGTCCCTGGTGATGTAAGTTTCTCTTCATTGCCTTTCGTTCTAAAGATTTTTTGCTCTTGACTAACTCTTGAGTTGTTGCAGGAGCCTTGCTAGTAATTTCCACAATCAAGTGGAAGCAACTTTTAGACCCAGTAGACTGGGTGATGAGCTTTCCAGGCTTCGAGAAGAATCCAAAGCCAAGGATACTGAAATTGCTTGTCTTGGAAATAATGCCTGGGAGGTTGCTCGAGTGAAGAATTCTGAAAACGAGAGACTTTGTTTGGATTTGGACTGTGCCAGGGAGAAAATTCAAAAGCTGGAGCAGGAAGTTGAAAAGCTTTCAGCAAGGGCGGAAGGGTCTGGAGCTGTATCAACGCCACAAAGGCAAGCTGTTACCCTTTTGCCCGAGTCCCTTCCGACTGATGTTTGCAGGGCTTGCATCTTCAAATATTTGCAGAGTAAATCTTTTGTTGACATGTTGAACGCTTATAACTTGCAGGCATATTGGGCAGTGAGAACGAGGTATGGGAATTGATACTAAGGAGAAATCCTTATTTCAACACGACTCCCCACCGCGCTAATTGTCATCCTGAAGTGTTTTCAAAGCTGGGATTTCCTCTTCTGCTTGGGCCAAAGACGTGGTGGACCTTCCTCCTCCAGATCTGGATATAAGGCATCATCTTGATGACTCTCCTCCTCTGTCTCCTCTTAAAGGATTCAGCTATGAAGAATTTGCCTTGAATGCAGGTCTGCTCAAAGGTCAGGCCTCTAACGAAAAAGCTGGATAAAGAGTATGGAATTGCAGAGGATTCTGTAGGTGGGAGTTTACGGAATTCTTCACAATCCCCGAGGAAGAGAACCAAATGATGAGAGGACCTATGTCTCCACGGCCAATAGCCATCATATGTCTTCCCGACTCCGTTCTTCTTGACTCTGTGTTGCTTCTGACAAAGCTGTTTCAATCCTGTTTTGGAGTTCTTCACGATCACCGATGATGATTTTCCTTCTTGACCGAATGAAGATTGTATCTCAACACTTGTTATCTCATATGTATATTTGATGTAAAGGTTGACCCCTTCTGGTCGTTTAAAGGAATAAAGAATTAACTTAATCTTTAAACTTTGTCAGTCACTTGAGTCTCTGCTGCAATAGGTCTTAGTTGTCACATCCAGCCAGCCGGTACCCTATCTGGAATACTCGGAGGTTTGATCCACAGCCCCAAAGATCAAGTTTAGGAACGATCATATCCATTTATCACAATAAAAAAATCAAAAGCAAGAACAAATCATTTTATTCCAATATTTATTAATAAAAGTCAAGAAAGGATCTCAGAAGGATCACTAAAGAATATCAGAGTGTGGAACAATAAGATACCAATCAAAAGACAACTGTAGAGTATAGCAGAAATATACCCCACAAACATAAGTGGAAGGTAGATGGAAATCTAAGTAAAGCTCTAAGCTAATACAATAAAAGTCTAGAAGAAACAAGAGAATCTAATCAACATCTTTAGTCAGCTCTTCTTCTTCTTCAGTCTTCATCTTCTTCACTTTAGGGTCATGCTCTTGAAGCTTCAAATCAGTATCTAGCACACGACCCCATCTGCGAATAAAACAATGGCGGCTGCCTTCAATGGGAGCCATCAATGCAGTCCAAATATGAGTGTTGGCTACCTCGCTGTTCATTATCTTGTCCAAGGACTTCTGGAGCTGAACCATATAAGGAAAGGTTCTCCGTGCTGGGGCACGAGTTCTCTTTTGATCCTGCAATATCATCTAAAAACAAGTCCCCCGAAGGGTAGCTCAAAAGAACTTAGCAAGTAATCCAAACACAATAAGCATCTTCACATGAATTCACAAACAAACATATATGCAATGATATGAAACAATAAATGCAATATGCTTCTAACTCTATGTATGTATGCTGGTCTCTATTGGCAGACATGCTTTAAGTTATAGCACCATACTTCTTTGGGTAGGTCTCAATTCACTCATTCTCGATACGCAATGGGTTGGTACACCTTACGGACAACCTTGGCTGGGGTTTAAGTCACCTCTCTCTCACATCACCGTTTGGTCTAAGTACTGGCGCATGTCAGGGTAAAGCCTAGCCCAATGCAAGTCTTCTACTTAGTCATATCAACTCAGATCCAGATATGTCCATTCCTCGCCCCTGGCGATCCTTTCCGGTATCCTTCACACTAGAGTCAGCATAATCCCAGACTACGGACTCATCAACCCTATTGGTCATCCACATATATAGTAAACGGGAGGCTATCACGTCCTCTCACGGGTTGGTTACCGGTTTTAAGCGCCCGTGAACCCAAGTCTATCCATATGCAACCCTACCAATAAATGGCCCCCACTATGTGATTTATGTCTCCTCACGGGTTGGTTACCGGTCTTAAGCGTCCATGAATCCCCATTGCTACCACGGGTCGTTCGGTCTCAATACCCTTCCGAATCAGGTCTGATATAATAGGGGTATTCCTAGCCAAACACTGTTAGAACAATCCTAGGTATGTCAACTAGTAGTTAAGGAAAGAGTCAAGGGGCATCATAGGAAAGCGTCCCATACCACTTCCACTGATGTTCAAAGAAAAAAACGCCAATAGGGCATTCCCCATTCTATAACTACGACCTTAGCATCCACATCAAATCATGATTCCAAACATATCATATTCACACTCATATCCACATCATAGTCCATATCACATTCTCATAATCAATAATCAATTCTAATATTAAATTAACAATGTGGACAAGCTACTGTAGTTGCAGAAGTATCATGATGTAAAGAAAACCAAACAACAGTAGTTAAATCATGCATTCATATCATAATACATAAAGACACGTAAATAGGCATATTATGAGTTGGAATACTCACCTCGTAATCCGAACTTATAGTCTTCAAATAAGAGATCAGAGAACAGATGCAAAATCATCTAAACAAGCTTGACAAAACATGTATAGGTCACAAGAAGCAATTCCAAAATATTGGAGTCGAAACGGATCAAAAACAGAGTTGCTGTCACTACGGGTTGACTGGTTCAGTCGACCCAGGCAGTCCGCCCAGAATAGTGTTCGATAGCAACACCAAATCAGTCATAACTTCTTCTTTTGAAGTTTGATTGATCCGAAATTCGAAGGGGAACGTCACACAAACATACTAAGACTATCTAGCATGGATTAGACACCATCCATGATCAAAATTCATGACTTTCTAATTTAGAATCATATTTTCTATTTTGGAAAACAACATGGTTTTCATTGAAAACATGCTATGAATGAAAGAGATGAACTAGAGATCTCATTCTAGTATATGAACACAGTAAATCAAGAGTAAGAATGATCATAGAGATGCATCTAATATGCTTGAAGAAATCAAAATAAGAACATGATCATAGTTTAAGAAGAAATCATGAAAATCATGTTGAGAATGAATATGAAATCATAGCATATAGAATGAGAAGAGATTGTAGAAGATATGATTGCAGAGATGCAATATCTTCCTCATAATCTCAGATTAGAGAAGAGAAAGATCATGGAAAGAATGAATCAATAACATAGAAGTAAGATTACTAACCTTTGATTGAAGAACAAGAGAGAGAAAGCTTGAGAGTGAATGTAGATCTTCTTCCACACCAAAGGAGGCTCAGAGATGAGTTCCCTTTGTTCTCTAGGTGTTTTGGAGGCTAGGGATACAAAAAACACAAAGGCTTATGGTATATATAGCAATATAACCCTATTTAGAAGATTCTGCCCGAATTCAGTATCCTTGGGTTGATTGGCTGGGTAGACTGGCCCAGTCGACCTAGGCTGTCAACTTCGCCGAAAATAGGGATTTGAGGGCCATCCACTACTCGAAATCAAACGAAACTTTAAACACACAAACTATAACTTACCTAGCATGGAAAAATGGCTTCGAATCATATCTAACCAAGCTCTAAGGTCATCAACCAATCTTCTCTTCATCAAGGCGTAGTCTCTTTTCTAAATCAACCAAGGTCTTCAAGTATGGGGCATCACTGTCTAACTCCATGGGTTTGGAGTCGAACACCATCTCTTCAATTGAGATGGCCCACAAGCCTTCTTCCTTCACTTCAGGCCTTTAGATCTACACTAAGGGAGAGGTCCGACTTGACTTCCTAGGACCTTCTAAACATATCAACACCATACTCAAGGTCCAACTTCAAGGTTAAACATCAAACAAGTTCTTCTTCATCCAAAACAAATAGGGTGTCTAATTTAGGTTTTGGGCTGGATTTCACATTAGTTGTTCTTAGAACAATGTCTTTACTTAAGAATTTCCGTAGAAATTCAATAAGTTTGAGAAGGTCTCACTCGGGTTTTAAACCGACGCCGTTACTTAAGGATTTCCGGAGAAATTCAATAAGTTTGAGAAGGTCTCACTCGGGTTTTAAACCGATGCCTTGTAGAAGGTCCCACACGGGTTTTAAACCGATGCCTTTACTTAAGGATTTCCGGAGAAATTCAATAAGTTTGAGAAGGTCTCACTCGGGTTTTAAACCGATGCCTTTACTTAAGGATTTTCAGAGAAATTCAATAAGTTTGAGAACGTCTCACTCGGGTTTTAAACCGACACCTTGTAGAAGGTCCCACACGAGTTTTAAACCGATGCCTTTACGTAAGGATTTCCAGAGAAATTCAACAAGTTTGAGAAGGTCTCACTCGGGTTTTAAACCGACGCCTTGTAGAAAGTCCCAGACGAGTTTTAAACTGATACCTTTACTTAAGGATTTCTGGAGAAATTCAATAAGTTTGAGAAGGTCTCACTCGGGTTTTAAACCGATGCCTTGTAGAAGGTCCCACACGAGTTTTAAACCGATGCCTTGTAGAAGGTCCCACACGAGTTTTAAACCAATGCCTTTTGTTTTTTTCGCTGGATCTGATCTTGGGTGTTGTGTGTTACCCCCGATCAAAAGATAGTGTGTTGAAAACTAAGAATTGTATTGATTGAATTGAATATTGTTACATCATGAATGAAAATGATAATCTTCTCAAGGATAATATTTCTTCAAGTGTCTAGCATTCCATGAACGATCCAGCTCTTTGCTTGTTGTCATGTTCTTCAGCTTATATGCTGCTGAACCGACCGGTTTAATAACCATATATGGGCCTTCCCATGAAGGGTCCAATTTCCTCTGGTGGCGTGGGTCTGAAGCTAAAGTATTCCTTAATACCAAGTCTCCCACTAGGTATTGACGACTCTTCACTTGGGAATTATAATGTGACGCTATCCTTCTTTGATAATGTTGAGTTCGTGCTCTTGCTTTTGCATTTCATCTAATAGTTCAAGGCTATCTAGCAATCCTTGTTCGTTTGCTTTTTCCTCGAACTCTCTTTCCCGTAGTGTTCCAGCCATTACTTCGACAGGCGCCAATGCTTCAGATCCGTAGGCCAGCTTAAAAGGAGTTTCTCCTGTGGGAGTTCAAACCGTAGTTCGGTAGGCCCACAGAACGTTGTGCAATTCTTCGACCAATAAAGCTTTATCAGCTTCGAGTCTCTTCTTTATCCCCTCAAGTAATGTCCGGTTTGTAACCTCCACTTGGTCGTTGCTTTGGGGGTATGCCACTGATGACATACGATGCTCGATCAGATATGTACTGCAAAATTGTTCAAATTGTGGATTATTGAATTGTGTGCCATGATCAGTCACGAGTATTTTTGGCACCCCGAACCGATAAATGATAGACTCTAGCACAAACTTCTCCACCTTTCTTTTAGTGATGGTCGCCAGAGCACTAGCCTCGACCCATTTGGTGAAGTAATCAATTGCTACTATTGGATATTATCTTCAGCCGGATGCCTTGGTGAATTTTCCCATGATATCGATTCCCCACATCGCGAAAGGGATAGGGTCTAGAATCGAAGTCAAGGTTTCAGCCGGTCTTTTAGATACCGTTGCATGGATCTGGCAATTGCTACACCGACGAACATATTCCATAGCAGCTTGTTGAAGCTTAGGCCAATACAGGCCGAGCCTTAAAATTTTGTGGGCCAGGGCCCGACGGCCATGTGAGCCCCACAAATTCCTTCATGAACCTCTGCCAGAGCTATTTCCGATCCTTCGGGACCCAAGCATCTTAAGAGGGGTCCAGCATAGGACCTTCTGTATAGCCTTCCATTCTGCATTATAAATCATGCGCCCGTACCTTGATTAATCTAGACTCTTTCGGATCTTCTGGCAACTTACCATCTCTAAGATATTCCATGATCGGATCCATCCAACATCGTTCAACTTCAATATAGGATATCTCCTTCTCCTGATTGCTTGGGAATGTTACTTCCTCTATATAGACCAAAGGGTCTAAATTCTTTTCCTTGGCATTACCTAGTCTTGATAGCTCATCTGCCATTATATTTTCTTTTCTTGGGATCTGACATACTTTCAAATTCCTTAATTCTTTCCACAATGCTTGCACAACCTCTTGATATTTTTGTAGTCAAGGTTCTTTGACACCATACTCCCCTTGTACTTGATTGACAATAAGCTGCGAGTCACTAAAAATAGTTACCTCCACTATTGCCAATGCTTTGGACAAGCGACGTCCAGCTATTAGAGCCTCGTCCTCCGCTTCATTGTTACTTGCTTCGAATGCGAATCAAGTAAAACCTGCTGGGCTTTTCAAAAGAATTCCAGCCCCTGCTCCTTGTTTATTGCTCGAGCCATCTACGTATACCTCCCACATGGTCAGAATACTAGGCTCGACAATCTCCTCCATTGGTGCAGTAGTTTCTACTACAAAGTCGGCCAATGCTTGGGCCTTAATTGTCGTTCGAGGCTTAAAGCTTACTTGGAATTCGCTTAGCTCGACCGACCAAGCCACCAATCTTCCAGACAAATCAGGTTTACGAAGAACTTTACTAAGGGGAAAAGTAGTAAATACCTCGATCGGATGCGCTTGAAAGTATGGCCGTAGCTTTCTGGCTACTATCATAAGAGCCAAATCCTGCTTTTCGATCTGAGAATATCGTGTTTCCGCGTCGAGTAGTACATGGCTGACATAATAGATTGGCCACTGCTTTTTGTCATTTTCCCGAACAAGCACCGCGTTTACTGCCGAGGAGGATGTTGCCAAATATAGTTGCAAAATTTCTCCCTATTCCGGTCGGGATAGTAGCAGTGGTCTTCCCAGTGTTTCCTTCAGATCTTCGAACGCCTTTTGACACTCTTCAGTCCATTTCACCTCCTTGCTGCCCCTCAAATCTTTGAGTGCTTTGAAAAAAGGTAGGCACTTTTCTCCCGACTGTGAGATGAACTGGTTCAATGCGGCTACTCTTCCCGTTAAGCGTTGCACATCTCGAACAGTCTTGGGTGCTTCCATATCTATCAAATCTTGTATTTTGGCCGAATTAGCCTCAATAACTCTTTGTGACACCATAAAGCCCAGGAACTTGCCCGACGAGACACCGAAGGCGCACTTTTCCTGGTTCAGCTTCATCTGGTATTTTCGTAGTACTGAAAATACCTCCGCTAAATCCTCAATGTGTTTTGATCTTGCAATGCTTTTCACCAACATATCATCAACATATGCTTCCACATTTCTCCCGATCAAGTCTTTAAAAATTTTGTTGACAGCCCTCTGATAAGTAGCCCCTGCATTTTTCAGGCCAAACGGCATGACGTTGTGGTAGAAGCTTTCACGATCGATCATGAAAGCAGTAAGCTTTTCATCCTCCTGGTTCATGAGTATCTGGTTGTATCCCGAGTATGCATCCATGAAACTCTATGTTTTATATCCTGCGGTGGCATCTATTAACAAATCTATTGTGGGCAACGGATAACAATCCTTGGGGCAAGCCTTGTTGAGATTTGTGTAATCTATACACATTCTTCACTTTCCATTTGCCTTCTTGACCATCACCACGTTGGCCAACCAGACTGGGCATTCAATGGGTTCAATGAAACCAGAGTCCTTCAATTTTTCAACTTCACCACGAACGGCTTCATGATTTTCAATGGAGAAACTTCTCCTCTTTTGAATTACTGGTTTTACCTTTGGATCTATCCAAAGTTTATGCTCTGCAACCTGCCGATCAATTCTCGGCATATCCTTTGCAGACCACGCGAACACATTGCTTTTTTTCTTGAAAGAAAAGACTTCAGTTCCTTCTTGAATTCTTCTAGCTGCTCAGACCCATATAAGTAATTCTTTTTTTGTTATCAGGATACAGCTAAATTTGTTCCAACTTCTCGACTGGCTCGGGCCTTTGCATCTCTGCCTCGTCCCGATCGTCTCGTATTTCTATTGGTAACGCAGTTACCTCCCTCGGGCCCTCCTTATCTTTCAAATATGCCACATAGCACTGTCGAGAGATTCTTTGCTCAGAAGAAACCTTACCAATTCCCATTTCTGTCAGGAATTTTATCTTCAGGTGCTTTGTTGAAACTATAGCACCTAACTTCGATAAAGATGGCCTTCCGAGAATGACGTTGTAAGCCGGAAGTTCTCGAACCACCAAGAAGTTTGCCTGAACAATAGCCTCTTTAGGGAAGCTTCCAATCGACAAATCTAGCTTTACTGATCCTTCTGCTATTACGGACGATCTCGCAAAGCCATATAAGATGAGGGCTCCATCAAGTCTTCATCCACTCTAAGCTTTTGATCAGCTGAATAAGATAAAAGGTCTGCAGTAGACCCGATGTCAACTAACACCCTATGTACTTCTCGGCGTGCAATCTCTACCTTGATGACTATGGCATCATCATGAGGTAAACAGACGCCTCTTTCATCTTCCTCACCGAAGGTGATCAAACCCTCACCATTCGGCCTTTTCCGCTTCTGTGTTTCTCCGGTTCCAACAAACTTGGATTTGGCTTTCAGCTTCCGAAGCGACTCAAGTTCGGGACCTCAAATATTGTTAGTATGGGTGACCGAGTGGCATCAATCACTTCCTTACCTTTCTTAGATTTAGGAGCCTCTGTCGGTCATTCTGGACTAACCGAACGTTCCCTCTTGTTACCTGTGTCTTGCGGTTCTGATCATCTTCTTCTGACGAAATTGGACAAGTGTCCCTGAGATATCAATCTTTCAATATCCGCCTTTAAATGCCTGCAATCATTGGTATAGTGACCGTAATCCTTGTGGAGACGGCAATACCTCTCTCTATCTTGCTCCCCAGGCTTCGTGGGAAGCTTTGGTGGCCACTTCGTGATATTTTGCCTCTTGATAATGTTAAAGATGTCAGCCCGAGGAGTATTTAATGGAGCATACTCACTTTTGCCAGGAGATCTTTGCCGCCATGCCTGGCGAGGCTTTCCAACTCGATCATGAACATTCTGCTTCGGCCTCTGCTTGTTCTCAGGGGCCTTCTGTTCTTTCGTAGAGGCGTTATTGTCCCCCTAGCATGCATCCAGGATCTCTGTCACCTCTGCCTGCTTCTGACACCTTTGCACCAGTTCAACATAGGTGGTAGGCATGTCTTGAAGTAGTAACTCCAAGAGTCGTCGGTTAGTGAGTCTAGTGAACAAAGCAGTTTTAGCTACCTGTTCATCTAGATTCTCTATCACCATTGTGACCCTGTTAAATCTTTTTAGATATTCCCGAATCGATTCGCTTTTCCCTTGTCTGATAGTGAACAAGGTCTCCTCGGTCTTTTTAATCTGGATTCCACTTTGGAATCGTCCTATGAATTTGCGCGCCAACTCTTCAAAGTCCACGATCCTTCTCAATGGGAGATTTGAAAACCATTTGTGTGCTACTCCAGTCAAAGATGAACCGAAAACCCTGCAAAGGATTTCATCTGAATTACCCGCAACAGCCATAGTCTGCTGGTAGTAACTGATATGAGCGATGGGATCTCCCGAGCCTTGGCAAACAGAGTCTTTCGAATAACCGAATAAATATCATCAGTTATTCTCCCTCTCGCCAATTGTCCGAGTTTTTGATTGATATTGGCCAATTCTTGGCCAATACGTGCTGATCAATCACCAACAACACGATTATTTTCCCGAACCGCGCGCCTGATAGTTGGTGAGTGAGTTCGCACTCCTGCTCCCAACCTTGTCGTTGAATCAGTTGTGCTTCCTTGCGGTCCTTCAAACCGCTCATCCTAGGTTCTCCTTCTTGCCTCCGAGCGCCTTCTCGCAAATTCTGACGGACATCCTGGTCATCGATCAGTCTTTGCTCCCTTCGCGGAGAACGTCGTGGTGGGAGTGAAGCCAATACTTCCTCCCTCTGTACCACACCCCTTCTCGCACCACATTGATCAGGTGCTTGCGGTGCCACCACCTGCCTGGTCAATGTACGGAGCGCCTGACTCACCTCCAAAAGCTGGAGTTTCAGTTGATCTAGTTGATACTGGAGTGGATCAGGAGGATTATTACCTCCCTGACCACCATCTTCCCGTACTTCAAGAGGTCGACTTCCCTCAGGGATATCTGGATTATTTGCTCCGGTGAGTTGAACGCTAGCTTCTCGTTGGGCCGCTACAGCTGCTACTGCTGCTGATCTAGTAACCATGGCTTTCTAAAGACTTTCCCACAGACGGCGCCAAATGATGCGTTCAAAATCTGCTCAGCCCTTAGATCTCCTGTGGATGACCTGCAAAAACGAACGTCAGATGTGGCCCGACCGCTAGGATCAAGAGTCCATCTCCAAAGGCTAAGTCAGTTGATGAACTGATCATAAACGGCTCTGCCTGAGCACAGAGCTAAAGAATGAATGATGAGAATACGATTCAGATTGTATGTATTTCTATCTCTCTACCTTGTGGGTAGGTGATGTCTTATATAGTGTGTACCTTCGAATCTCCTTTGTTGGATGTTGTTAGTGCTAAAATTGCCGATCGCCTCGAACCGTCACCTTCGCACCGAACTCCTCAGATCTTGATCAATCTGGTTTGCTCTTCAGTCAATCAACCTTCCACTCCTGAAAAATAGAACACCAGTGAGAAACGGAGCCGATCGTCTTGATCGGCGTCACGTGTCCGACGGCCTAGTCAAAATGGTGAAGACGATGCTCCAGAGCTCAAAAGAGCTTCTAAGGTGCTCTAATGGAGTCAAATCAGAGTGCATTAGTGTTTTTTGGTTGATCTCAGAGACTTACCTCTTTACGAATCCTCCTTTTCCTTTTATATAAACTTTCCCGCTCATAATACTTTCAATCATGACCATCGGATCATCGCTCCTGATTGGATGGTGTTGATCATCCTTTCTCTATAATCTCGAGTGAACTCATAAGTTCTTTCATCTCATCATTCGAACCCGGTTAAGCCTGATGAGACCGATATAAACCAGAAGTGGATATTTTAGCCACAACACAAGCCCCCAAGCCTGCTGATCAGGTTGAATTTACATGAGACTCTGATCAGCAGGTTTGAACCTGTCCATCAAAATCATCCTGCATACCCTGCTAAGCTCTTACGTCTTTTCCCAAGGTACTTTTTTTTTTCCCAAAAAACTATGACGCCAAGCCATCATATCGTCATTAACTTGAAAATTGACTAATAGCTCTCCCCCTTATAAAATCATATCTTTTGTAATTGTAGAACCATCTTGCGTGATTATCACATCTCTGTACTCAGCCCCCAAATCATTTTGCAAACCGGCTGATCATAAATATAACTTTTCATCTTCCTTAACGTTATCGCCGCTTGATCATAAATTTTGTCTCTTCCCCACGTACAGTCATCATGTTCTCCCTTACTTTTCATATATCATCCTCGCATTCCTAACTGCAATTTCCCCAAATTCATCGATTGATTCCACGCGTCGGTTATGAAAAGTAATGACCATTGAACTTGGAACATCGTGCATTTTCCCCCCATTTTACAAGAAATCTCCTTTCGCCCCTCTTCATTCTTTATATATTTATCTATCAACTGTCACCTGCTCTCCTCCGTACTCTGTCCTCCTCTTTCGAGAATATAAAATACACTTATCCGCCATTTTTTTTCTCTCACTTTTCTTCAAATTTTATCCTTCAAGTTTTCTTCTTCTTCCTTTCCTGCTTCCACCATGGATCCTGCTTCCAACCCTTCAGCACCCAGTACCTCCACTCAGTCCATTATTCCTTTAAACATCGAACAACTGAAAGATATGTCTGGTGCCTCCTCTTCTCATCAGAATCCCTCAGACTGGAAACCCACTCTGTACACTCACGACGAAGCCATCGTTGTTTATACTCCTGTAGACATGTCCAAGGAGAAGATGGACCCAAAATTGCATGCCCTGAGTGGTATCCCACCAAGATAAAGAAGTCTCACCTGGCTTCTTATTTGGAAAATTACCATTTCCCTTCTGACGCCAGAATATGGGTTCTCGAACCTTCTGACTGTCCTTATTTAGTTGATCCAGGAGTCATCACCATTTATCTTGTCCATCTCGATTCAGGTTTCAGAATTCCTTTGATCCTAATAGTTCAGTCTTTGTTAGATTACTATCATGTCTGTCCCTCTCAACTCACTCCAAGCAGTTGGAGATTGATTTACTGCTTTTTCGCCTTCATTCTCAGAATGAAACGAACCCCCTCTGTCGATCTTTTCAGGAACTATTACACTCTGAAAGTATCCCGCGAACGCGGATATATTCACTTTGCTAGAAGAACCTGTATTTCAAATGAACTAGGTAAAGAATCCCAGATTTTCATTGACTCTTCTATTCCCCATGATAACAAACAGTGGCGAGAAAAGTATTTTTTCTACGCCATTCTGAATCCAAATTTCCGCTCCCGATGGTGTTTACACTCTTTGAACTCCCTGTCCCCTTTGAAAGTGCGTCCAGAACTCAATGAATATGACTGGAAACTTGGGGTTTGATTCCTACTAGAACTCCAATTGACACGGCCGTCTTAAAAACAGATGCAGGCCTAATCAAACACGGTCTCTTCCCAGGTAAGGATAATAGTAATAATATACCTTTCCTCTCTTTACCACTACTTTTCCTTTAAACCTTGTCTTCATTTTCTGCATCTATAGAAACTGTTGTTCGACCAATTCCTAGTGTCACTGAACTTCGAAGGGTTGTCTTAGAAGAAGAAAAATCTGATTTGAAGGTTATCAAACCCTCCAAGAAAAGAAAGCACACTGCTCCTCAAAAAGAAAGTCTACTGAGAAGGAAACTTCCCCTTGACAGAAGAAAGTTGACCAAACGCCAGAAGGTTCCGTCAGAGAAAACCCTGATGTTCAAATCGTGAAGACTGTTGCCAGTAAAACACCTGGTCCCAAGATGAGGACCTCCAGAACTTTCAACACCCTGAGATTTAGACTTCGGTCTACAGGTCCAGCTTCTGGCCAAGGGTTATCTGGTTCCAAGAAAAAGAAGAGAAAAGAATCCAATTCTGTTCCTGTTGAAGCCCCCAATGAGGAAAACAAACATCATTAACTAGGTCATGCATTCAAATCACAATACAATAAGACATGTAAATAGGCAGATTGTGAGTTGGAATACTCACCTCGTAATCCGAACTTATAATCTTCAATAGCGGGATCAAAGAAAAGATCCAAAATCACCTAAACAAGCTTGACAAAACATGTATAGGTTATAAGAAGCAAATCCAAGAGATAGGAGTCAAAATGGAGTAAAATTGGAATTATTGTCAGCCTGGTCGATTGGTTGGTCTACTGGCCCAATCGACCAACCAGTCGACCACCAGAGTCAGTACGAGATAGAATTGATGTTTCTAATTCGAAACTTGATTTTCATGATCCGAAACATCACCAAACTTGGAGGAGACCTCAATGACATACCCTAACACTAAAGAGTAAGTCCAAACACCAACATTGATCAAAACACAAAGATACAAATTTGGAAACAAAACTGTCTATAAAAGTAACAATTAGGGTTTTTGATGAAATTGTACTATGATCACAAAGGGAAAACCAAGATGGAGGGATTCTCATTCTAGTAAAGAGTAATCAGAAATCATACTCTAAACCATCATGAAAAGCAGTCCTAATCATGCTAAGATTCAAATCAAAGAATGGATCAAGAATAGACATTGTTTCATGATGATTCCACAATGGTCATGGCGAAGATCAATATGAAATCATTAAAACAAAGAGAATGCAAGGATATTGTAGAAGGGATGGTTGCAAGAATGTAGCATCCACCTCATAATCCCAAACATAAGAGATGAAAACAGTAAAATAGATTATAAGAGAGACTACAAACCTTAAGCGGAGAAATGGAAGATGGAAGGCTTGAATCTTCGCAAAGAACTTCACCGAATGCAAAGGAAAAGCTTGAGAGAGGTCTTCACACGTTACAGATGGCTTAGGAGGCAGGGGAGACAAAAAGGCTCGAGGTTTGATTAAATAGGAAGCTAAAAACCCGAAACAAAAGGTTTTCTCGAATTTCAGATCTGGTTGGTTGATTGGTTGGTCTACTGGCCCCAATTGACCAACCAGTCGACCAACAGAGACAGCAAGGCTAGAATGCATTGTTTTGGTCATAACTTCTTTGTTTGAAATCCAATTGATCCGAAATTCAAAAGGGAACCTCACACAAACATACCAAGACTATCTAGCATGAATTGGACATCATCCATGGTCAAAAAAATCAGTACTTTATAATTTGGGAACATGAGTTTCTAAATTAGAAACAACATGGTTTTCATAGCAAACTCACCATGTGGTTTCAAGGAATGCATAGAGTGAATGGGGGTTCACTCTAAGACATAAGGAGATAAGAGAATAGGTAGTTACAGTAGTGTAACACCTTCTCCATAATCAAAACATCAAGTTAGAACAGTAAGAAGAAGAAACGAGAGAAGAAGGAGATAGATTACTGAAATCAAGGTCCAACTTCAAGGTATAACATTAAATTAACCTTTCTTCACCCAAAACAAATAGGGTGTCCTAACTAGGTTTGGGCTGGATTTCACAACTACTCTTCAGTTGGCAGATAAGTCAATTAAGATTCCCAAAGGGATGGTCGAAGATGTTTTACTGAAAGTGGGAGAATTTATTTTTCCAGTTGATTTCATTGTGCTAGATACTAAACCTTTTTCAATTAAAGATGAAATCCCAAAAATTCTAGGAAGACCATTTTTGGTTACTAGTAATGCATTAATCAATTGTCGAAATGGTCTCTTACGGTTGTCTTTTGGAAATCGAACTGTGGAGTTTAATATGTTTAGGATAGGGAAACAACCACAAATAGAAGAAGAGATCAATATGCTTGAGGAGTCTTTAGATTTTCCTAATGATTTGATTACCAACTTTGAGATTGATTTTGATTTTGAATTTAAAAAATGTATGGATATGTATGATGATGATAGTGAAACTTTCTTTTCTGAAATCTTAAATTTTCACACACCTTTGGAGCCTATTGAACCTCTATCCATCTCCATCTCCACTCTCAAGCCCTCAATAATTGAACCCCCCCAGCTAGAATTGAAAGAGTTGCTTTCTAATTTGAAGTATGCTTTATTGGAACAAGATAATACTCTTCCTGTCATTGTTGTCTCTGATTTAATTTCTGACAAAGCAGAAGAGTTGATCACACTGTTGAATGATAATAAAGAAGCATTGGGTTGGTCTATCACAAATATCAAAGGTCTAAGCTCTTCCATTGTACAACATCATATTCATCTTATGAAGGATGCTAAACCTTCTAAAGAACCTCAACATATGATGAGAATTTTCTCTTACATGGTGAGTGATTTTCTTGAAGTCTTTAGGGATGACTTTTCTATTCATGGTTTTTCTTATTTGGAGTGCCTTTCCCATCATATATAGCAATTGAAGATAAGACAAAAGCTTCCCATGATAAACACATCTTGATTGAAAGGTATACCCCTCTTTTGCCTTGTCCTTATTCTTCATTTCAGCATGCATTGAGGACATTCCTTAGAACTAGAAAGGGCACTTCGACTCAGAATCGAGGTGACTTGATCGAAACTCTTAGGAATGAGATTATTGAAAAGAACTCTCACATCACTGTCTTTGTGGGCATATGCAAAGCAAAGCTACAAAGTAACTTGGGTTTCTGGTGTTTGCTCCACCATGTCATTCAAGCCAACCGTAGTACTACTCAAAAGAAAAGAGAGAGAGATAAATACAAGTGTCATTAATACCTTGGTAGAAAATACTTCAAAGCCTTAGTCCTTGGTCCCCTTACTTTATGAGTGGTTTTGCTTAAAGGAGAGGTGTACTTGAAAGATATAAGGTGAGGCTTTGATTGAGATATATACTTTGTCTCAAGAATCAATATGGGGTAATAAAGTTCAAGTGTGGGGGATCTTAAATCCATGGTGAGAATAAAAGTCATAGCTATTTATCCTGTATGAGTACTTACCAATTGTTAGAGTTGGAATTTGCGATGTTTTATTTTGAGCTGAATTGGAATTTTGGATATATATTCACTGCAAACATCAACGAGACAAAACTCATCCTCTAGGGGTAACCTAGTGATTTAAAGGCTTGTTGCACATGCTAAGTGTAACCGTGATTCCTACGAAAGTGAGTTAGGATTTATTTTGTTGCACTAGTTTCTTATCTGCATTTGTATTTTTCTTTAATTTTTGCTTGAGGACAAGTTTAGTCTAAGTGTGGGGGAATCTGATGAGCACATTTATGTGTGAAATCTTACGGCATAAAGCATGCATTTTACACACTTAGAGTGGAGCTACCTTGGGTTTTATGTTGTTTTTGCAGATTTGAGGACTTTTCAATATTTAAGCAAATATTTGGAGTTTTGGGTATGAATCATGCAATTTTACACGTCAAGAGGTCCATTCAAATTCTCAAATGCAAAAATGGGCCTAATCTGGAGCATGATGGGCTAGAGATGTGATTATGGGCCAACTCCAAAATATTTAAGAGATAAAGAAGGCAAATTTGATCTACGGCTGAGATTATAAATTATCAATCAAATCTACAGAGATATTATTGAGAGAGTCCAAATGGAGAAAGAGTCCTTGCATACCTCAATATCTTATTTCCTATTTGTGATTTGATTAAAGAAAGAAAAAGAGGAAAAAGAATTATATTCGGATAAGGAAGAAGGAAAAAACCCATTTTTGAATGTCTCTGTTCAATTTCGATCAAGTCCTTCATCGAACGGTCATCCGGTGTAGTCCGATCAAGCTGATTTTTGGAGAAGAGCTTCAGGACTTCTGGATCCTGAAATCAAACGGTGGAATTATACATTTGATCTCTCTAAGTCAGTCCGATTAGTACGTCAAACCCTAATTGGTTGAGTCAGATAGAAACCCTGAGTTTGATTCAAATTCTATCAAGATTCATATCCCATGTAAACTCTATAAAAGGAGAGCATACTCCATTAAAGGAGAGGTGTTTTTAGAGCTTAGTAGAAGAATTCTTTCTTCTCTCTTCAGTTTATTTAGGCTTTCTCTAGTTTTCTTTGCTCGCATTTATGAGATTTAAATTTTTAGATTGAATGTTTAGGTTTAATTTTTCTATGTAATGCAGTTCAAATTCAAGTTTCTAGTTCAAGTTTCAAGCTTTAAGATTCGTTTTTCTCTGGGTCTAGTAATTGCAGATCTAGATCTAGATCTGGTTGTTAGGGTTGGTTGAGATTCGAATCGTTTGTTCAATTTGTGAGTAAGTAACTGATATGGAGAGTTTATGATCAGACCGGGTTCATACCTGTTCTGACCCTCGACCCCGGTCGAGAGGGAGAAAACCGAATCGCTCCCGAACGAACCGGATCCAGAAGATGGCTTGCCAAAGAAGATAGATTATTCGGCTGCAAGCGTGCCCTAATCTTACTTATGGATTAGGGTAATCACCCTGATGACAGCAGACTCAAACTGACGGCTGCGGATAATCATCATCAATGGGATAACTATCGCATAACCTAACGGTTATCTCAGGAGTCCTCTACTAGCCCAAACTAGTAGAAGTTTATCCTTCAACGGATCTTACTAATGAGATCCAACGACTACCCGAAGAAGGCTCGAGTGCATCCAACGAAGGAGATTCGAAGGTACACTCTATATAAACCTCACTACTATACAAGGTGAGGGACGAATCAATCGATCAAGGAGAATACTATCTGAGACTTAGGTTCAGATCCATACTGATAGACCTAAACTATCAGCGTCCTGCTATCTAGATCACCTTTCCCGTTTCTTCATTCATTAGCTCTGTGCTTCTAGCAGAGCCGTTTGTGATTAAGTTCATCAACTGACTTAGCCTTCAGAGGTGGACTCCCGACCCCAGCGGTCGGGCTACATCTGACGCTTTTGTTTTGCAAGACACTACGTGGAGATCCAAGGGCTGAGCAGATTTTGGACGCATCATTTGGCGCCGTCTGTGGGAAAGACTTGAGAAAGCCATGGTGACTAGATCAGCAGCCGCAGCAGCCGCTGCACAACGCAATTCCGGTGTTCAGATACCTGGGGTGAATAATCCGGATATTCCCCAGGAAAGCCAAAATCCTATCGAAGTGGATAAAGGCCAGGGAGGACGTAATCCTCCTGATACAATCCAAGATCAATTGGATCAGGTAAAGATTCAACTCTTGGAGGTGAGCCAAGCACTCCGCTTGCTCACCAGACGAGTGGTTTTACCACAAGAACCTGATCAACACGATTCGAGGAGACGTGCATTGCCACGTGACCAAAGAATGGCTGAAGACCGGAATGTTGATTAGAATTTTCGTGAAGGAGACCGAGGACTTCGGAGGATTGATGATCAACTAAGGCGAGGCGATTTGTTCGATAGACCGCAAGAGAGTACAACCGATTCAAATACAAGGTTGGATTCTGGGGTAAGAACTCACTCACCCACTGTCAGAAGAACCGTTCGTGATGATCGAGCAATTCGTGACGAGAGAAACGTTCGTGAAGGACGGGCTGTTCGTGATGAACGAGTGGCACGTGATGATCGTGTTAATCGAGGTCGTGATCGTATTGCTGAAGACCATCCGACCCAGATTGGTCAAGAATTGGCCAACATCAATGAGAAGTTAGGGCAATTGGCTAAGGGAAGAATAACTGAGGATATTTACTCAGTCATTCGGAAGACTCCTTTTGCTGAGCCAATCGCGGGATATCGGTTTCCCCATAACTTCCGTTTGCCTACCTTCTCAACATTCGATGGCTCCGGAGATCCAACAGCTCATATTGGCTATTACCAACGAGACCATGGCGTTTCGGGTAATTCGATGAAATTTTATGCGGGGTTTTTGGTTCATCTCTAACTGGAGCGGCACAAAAGTGGTTTTCTAACCTTCCCTCGGGAAGGATCGTAAACTTTGACGAATTGGCACGCCAATTCATAGGGCGATTCCAGAGTGGGATACAAGTCAAGAAAACGGAAGAAACCTTGTTTCTTGTCAAACGGGGAAAGAACGAATCGATCGGAGAGTTTACGAAAAGATTCAACAAAGTGACGATGGAGATAGAAAACTTGGATGAACAGTAGCCAGAGAACCGCTCTATTCACGGGACTCACAAATCGGAAACTCCTGGAGTTATTACTACATGATATACCCACGACTTATGCTTTGAGTTGGTACAGAGATGCTAGAAGCGGTGCTGAAGTCATGGAAATTCTAGATGCGCGCCAAGGAGATAATAAAGTCTCCAATAAGGAACAAAAGGCTCTGAGCGAGAGGCGAAAGCCAAAGAAGAATGTTCGTGATCGGGTTGGAAGATCCCAACCTTGGCGCCAAAGATCCCCCGGTAGAAGTGAGTACACTCCATTGAATGCTCCTCGGGCCGATATTCTGAATATCCTCAAAAGAAAAAATATTTTGAAGTGGCCGCCTAAAATTCTTTTGAAACCCGGAGAGCAGCGGGATCGGGAAAAGTATTGCCGATTCCACAAGGACTATGGTCATTACACTAATGACTGTCGTCATCTAAAGGCGAGATATTGAGAGATTGATATCTCAAGGACATCTGTCCGATTTTGTTAGCGAGAAGAAGGGAGGAGCCACGCGGGCCACGTGCGGCTGCCCCTAAAAGGAATCGTTCGGTTAGTTCGAACGATCAAGGGAGGCCCCGAAGTCCAAAAAAGGCAAGGAGGTGATTGAAGCTGCTACTCGATCACCGATCCTTACCATCTTCGGGGGTCCAGAGCCCGAATCATTCCGGAGTTTAAAAACCAAATCCAAATTTGTTGGAGCCGGAGAGGCGCGAGAAGCGGAAGAAGCTAAATGGTGAAGATTCTATCACCTTTAGCGAAGAAGACGAGAGAGATGTTTGTTTACCTCATGATGATGCTATAGTCATCAAGGTAGAGATTGCACGGCGGGAAGTGCATAGAGTATTGATTGATACGAGTCTGCAGGTGACCTAATTTCTTACGAAGTGTATCAAAAATTGAAGGTGGATCAAGATTTGATGAAACCTTCATCAACACACCTATATGGCTTTGCGGGGTCATCTGCGGTGGCGGAAGGATCGGTTCGATTGGATCTTTCCATTGGAAGTTTTCCCAAAGAAACAAGCTGTCCGAATCAACTTTCCGGTGGTTCGAGAACTACCAGCCTATAATATGATTCTTGGGCGACCATCTTTATCCAAGATAGGTGCTAATGTTTCGACAAAGCACCCAAAGATAAAATTCCCGACTGATATGGGAATCGGTCAAGTCTCCTCCGACCAAAAGATCTCTCGGCGGTGTTATGTTGCCTATTTAAAAGACAAGGAGGGTCCGAAGAAGGTTCTTGCCCTCCCCATAGAAGTTCGAGATGATCGGGAAGAGACAGAGATGCAAAGGCCCGAACCGGTGGAGAAAGCGGAGCAAATCCAGCTGTGTACCGAGGATGCGAAAAAGATTACTTATGTCGGGTCCGAACAGTTGGAAGAGTTTAAAGATGAATTGAAGTTATTCCTTCAACGAGAATAAAGATGTATTCGCGTGGTCTGCTGAGGATATGCACGGATCGATCGGGCCATTGCAGAGCACAAACTCGGATAGACCCTAAGGCGAAACCAGTGATACGAAAAAGAAGAAATTTCTCTATTGAAAAGTATGAAGCCGTTCGGAATGAAGTTGAAAAACTTAAGAATTCTGGTTTCATAGAACCAATCGAGTGCCCAACTTGGTTGGCCAACGTGGTGATGGTGAAAAAAGCGAATGGGAAGTGGAGGATGTGTACAGACTACACAGATCTAAACAAAGCTTGCCCAAAAGATTGTTACCCGTTGCCTCGGATTGACCTCTTGATAGATGCTACTGCAGGATATGAAACTTTAAGTTTCATGGATGCCTACTCGGGGTATAATCAGATCCTTATGAATAAGGAGGATGAGAAATATACGGCTTTTATGACTGATCGTGAAAGCTATTATTACAAGGTCATGCCTTTTGGCCTTGAAGAATGCGGGAGCAACATATCGAGAGGGCCGTCAACAAGATTTTCAAAGAGCTGATAGGAAAGAACGTTGAAGCATATGTTGACGACATCTTGGTGAAAAGCTTTACAAAAGCAAATCACATTGCAGATTTAATCGAGGTTTTCTCGATGCGAGGAAACATCAAATGAAGTTGAACCCCGAAAAATGTGCCTTTGGAATCTCCTTGGGCAAATTCTTGGGTTTCATGGTATCACAGAGGGGAATTGAGGCAAATCCTGCCAAAATACAAGCTCTGGTTGATATGGAGGCTCCCAAAACTGTTCGGGATGTAAAATGTTTGACAGGGAGAGTTGCTTTGCCTTAAATCGATTTATCTCCAAGTCCGGAGAAAAATGTTTGCCTTTCTTCAAGGCACTTAAAGACCTGAAGGGCGATAAGGAAGCAAAGTGGACTGAAGAGTGCCGAGAAAGCTTTTGAGGAATTAAAAGAAGCACTTGGACAACCACCGATCCTGTCCGAGGCGAGAGAAGGGGGAAATATTACAGCTATATCTAGCGACATCCCTTTCCGCGGTCGGTGCGGTACTTGTTCGGGAGAAAGATAAGAAACAGATGGCCGATTTACTATGTAAGCCACGTGTTGCTTTGGATGCGGAGACGAGATATTCGCAGATTGAGAAGCGAGCTCGGCTCTCATGATGGCCGCCAGGAAGCTAAGGCCATATTTTCAGTGCTCATCCAATTAAGGTATTTACAACTTTTCCTCTTAGTAAAGTTCTTAACAAACCTGATTTGTCCGGAAGGATGGTATCCTGGTCGGTTGAGCTAAGTGAGTTCCAAGTGAGCTTTAAGCCCGGGACTGCAATCAAGGCTCGGGCATTAGCCGACTTTGTAGTAGAAACTACTGCACACCGGTGGAACCCACCATTGAAGATCCCATTATACCAACCACTTGGGAGGTATATGTCGATGGTTCGAGTAATAAAGATGGAGCAGTGCGGGAATTCTATTAAAAAGTCCGGCGGGATTCATTATTCGATATGCTTTGAGATTCGCATTTGATGCGAGTAATAACGAAGCGAGTACGAGGCCCTAATAGCGGGACTTCGGTTGTCAAAGGCATTAGCTATTGCAGATGTTACTATTTATAGTGACTCTCGACTTATAGTCAACCAAGTCCGGGGGGAGTATGGCATTAAAGAACCACGCTTGCAAAAATATCGGGAGATAGTGCGGGCATTTCAGAACCAATTTCGGAATTTGAAGATATCTCGATTTCGAGGAATGAAAATTCGATGGCGAGATGAGCTATCCCGACTAGCCAATGCCAAGGAAAAGAATCTAGACCCTTCGGTCTACATTGAAGAGGTAACCTTTCCAAGTTATCATGAGAAAGAAATTTCTTATATTGAAGCGAACGTTCTTTGGATGGATCCAATAATTGAATATCTAAGAGATGACAAGTTACTTGAGGATCCGGTAGAAGCAAGGTTGATCAAGATTCGATCAGCTAGATTTGTCATTCAGAATGGGAGACTATATAAAAGATCTTATGCTGGACCCCTTATGAGATGTATAGGGCCCGAAGGAGCAAACTCAGCTTTGGCTGAGGTTCATGAAGGAATTTGTGGCGCTCACATGGGTGGCGAGCCCTGGCCCACAAAATTCTAAGACTGGGGTTATATTGGCCTAAGATCCAAGAAGTCTGCTATGGACTATGTTCGTCGATGTAGTAACTTGTCAAATTCATGCTACGATGATCGAGGTGCCCGGCGGAGACTATGACTTCAATTCTAAATCCCATTCCCTTTGCAATGTGGGGAACTGATATCATGGGCAAATTCACCAAGGCATCGGGCGGACGGGAATATCCGATAGTAGCAATTGATTACTTCACAAAATGGGTAGAAGCCGATTACAATGGCGACAATTACTGAGAAAAAGTAGAGAAATTTGTGCTTGAATCAATCATATATCGATTTGGGATTCCAAAGATAATTGTCACTGACCATGGTACTCGGTTCGATCGTCCACAATTTGAGCAATTCCGTGGAACATATATGATCGAGCATCGTATGTCCTCGGTGGCATACCCCCAAAGTAATGGCCGGGTAGAGGTTACTAACCGAACGCTACTTGGAAGGAATAAAGAGAAGACTTGAAGCCGACAAAGCTTCTTGGGTCGAAGAACTATATAATGTCTTGTGGGCTTATAGAACTACGGTTCGAACACCTACGGGAGAAACTCCATTCAGGTTGGCATATGGATCCGAAGCATTGGCACCAGTGGAGATAATGGCGAGGGACGTTGCGGGATCGTGAGTTCGAGGAAAAAGCAAATGAACAAGGACTGCTTGATAGTCTTGATTTGTTGGATGAAGTTCGGGCAAAGGCAATAGCACGAACTCAACATTATCAAAGAAGGATAGCGTCTCATTATAATACTCGAGTGAAGAATCGTCGGTACTTAGCCGGAGATTTGGTGTTGAGAAACATCCTAGCTTCCGACCCGCGTCACCAAAAAAAGTTGGACCCTTCCTGGGAAGGACCTTATATGGTTGTGAAACCGGTCGGTTCAGGAGCTTACAAGCTGAAGAACATTGATTCCCAGAAAGAATTGGATCGTTCGTGGAATGCTAGGCATCTCAAAAAGTTTTATCCTTGAAGATGATTTCAATTTTGTTCGTGATGTAATCATTTTCAACTCAATCAATGCAATTTTTGGTTTTCAACAAACTATCTTTTGATTGGGGGGCATCATACACCACATTCAACAACACATTCAAGAACAAGATCCAACTATAAGGCATCGGATGAAAATTCGTGTGGGTCCTTCAACACTTCAACACTTATGGAAAATCTTTCGAACTTTCTTAAGTCGGGGCATCGGATGAAAATCCGAGTGAGTTCCTTTTGCAAGGCGTCGGTTTAATACCCGAGTGAGTTCCTTCGAGACTTATTGAATTTTTGAAATATCCTTAAGTATAAGGCATCGGTTTAAAACCCGAGTGAGTTCCTTCTCAGACTTATTGTATTTCTCTGGAAATCCTTAAGTATAGGCATTGTTTCAGACAACTAAAACCTAATGCAACGACGATTCAAGTGGCAAGCAAAGTTCAAGATAAAGTAATTTCTTATTTCTTCAGAAGATCCAAAGAAGCCAGTATCAAAACAATCACAAGAGCTGGATATAATCTCTGATCAAAGAAGAAAGTCATTACAGGTGACTGTTAACAAGTTATACAAGATCGACGCGACTTTGCTAGAACAAACATATGAGTCAACTATTGGTGAGGAAAAGAAGAAATGAGGATTACAAAAATATTCTAATATTCAGAAAATCCTCTGCAATTTCATACTCTTTGCCCAGCTTGTCCAGGAGAAGAATGGTCCTCGACCAAACTCGCATTCGGCACAAGCTCGTCATAATTGACTTCTTCCAGCGGAGAATAAACAGGAGAATCTTCCAGATATTGCATAATATCTGGATCGGAAGGTGGAGGATCAATCTTATCCTTGGTCCAGTCGGGAGGAGAAATACCCAGGTTGGTAAATACTTCAGGATGGCAAACAGCACTGTAGGGAGTCGTATCAAAATGAGGATCTTTCCTTAATATTGATTCCCATACTTCGTTCTCACCATCCCGGTACGCCTGCAAATTATAAGCATTCAGCATATCAACAAAAGGCTTACTGTGTAAATACTTGAAGACGCAGGCTCTGCGAACATCGGTTGGAAGGGATTCGGGCAAAGGAACGACGGCTTGCCTTTCGGGTAATGTTTCAAATCCTTTAGCTCCTGACTTTCCAACTGTCCGTTCCAGTCGCCGGATCTTCTCCCTGGCATCATCCAAATCTGACCGAAGACGACCAATCATCGAATTCTTTTCTCCTGCCACCTCCCAAGCTAGATTCCGAAGGCGAGCAATCTCAACATCTTTAGCTTTAGAGATTCCCCGAAGCCTAGAAACTTCATTGCTCAACCTACGAGTCTAGTAACTTGCTTCTACTTGGTTGTGGAAGTTATCGACAAGACTCCTACAAACAACTTTCGAGTTAGCGAGGAGCGAGAAAAGTAATTTTTCAAAATTAGAGGAAAATGAAGAAAGACTTACATCACCGGTGACTTCGTAAAGACTTCATCTGGAAGTTTGGAAAGAAGCTGCGCTCTCGAAGTCATTCGAGCAGTAGTACACCATTCCAACGCTTTGTCAAACTCGTTTGACACTAATTCAGGCGAAGGATGAGAAGGATGAGCTACATCAAGAGAAGGACGAACTACACCAAGAGAAGGATGAGCTTCATCACTTGTCATCCGACGACGCTTCTGGTAGCAAAATCCTCCAACTCGAAGGAGAGGAGGAGGATGCCAAACAAGCACTTGGGAGTTAGAAATAGGAGCAGCACTGCTGGGCCACACCTTCATCGACGCCAACATAGTTGCCTCGGATGCCCGAAGAGTCTCCTTCGGGGGTGCACCGACAGGCTCACCAACAAGCTCACCGAGCGGGATTGCCGCCGGGACCATCGGCAACGGAGTGATCAAGATCTTCCTGGGAAAGACGAGCGGTCACTTCGGGCAAAGGAGGCGCAGGGACGGCATCAACGAAGGCTGCGGGAATCGACTTGAAGATTCACCGCCGGCGATCGCCTTACGCTTGGAGGATTCACTAGCTGAAACCACCGCACCGGCCCCAATCACCACCGACGGAACGCTATTCTTGCGAGATTTTGCTCGATAAAGTCTGGGTTGATCTTGGGAGCCACTATACAAAAAAAAAAAAAAAAAAATGAGCAGCCGTATCGATACGAAATAATAAACGACAACAACAATGGGGAAACCCTAGTTTTCTAAAGCATCGACGAGACCAACAAAATAAACCCCAAGTATAACTACTGTGCGGTTTACTTTGGGGGGGAAAAGGAGAAGGAGATGAGAAATCTAAAACTCACTCGTTCAGAAATGGATAGAGCTGCCGTCGAAGTACGAGGAATACGGAGGCAGGCCGAAGGACGAAAGGTTGCTTTGGCACTTTAGCAAATCTATCTTGCAGAAGTCAGGTTAGATGGAGAGTACCCACGAAGGCTTTAAATAGCCTCAGGTATAAGACGACGGTTGAAGGCTAAGAACAACCGACGACCCAGATCGAAACGACGCTTCGAAATCCACAAAAAGCAAGATCAAATGTCGAAGGGATGCCACATGGGAACATGTGGAAGCGAGCACCTGGTGCAGAGAAACCTCCAATCGTCGCACTACCATTAAAATAATGGAGGTATTTCCGACTCATTGGAAACATGATGAATGGTACACAAAAAGCGGGAAAACGTTTGAACTTCGCGAGAGGGAAACGTGCGGACTTTGCAATAAATGAAGTGGTGGGGAAGATTAACGCATCTTCCCGAAACGCATCTTCACAATATTTCTACAAGATCATTATTCGGCGAGGAATGAAGAGTTAAGTGATAAGTTTTATCATTAATACTTTGATATTCAAGGCAATACTTCGGCAAGAGATGAGGAAATTCTGAGGCCAACATGAATAAAGAAATGTCTATTCATTAAAATAAGGGTACATCTTTACAAAGGAACAACACCCTAAGCCTTTTCTTCATTGTTGCCCGAGGGACCCTGGTCGGGATGACTTTTCTCAGGATCCTGAGAAGAGCCTTCCTCAAGAACGTCATCGGCTGAATCCTCTACAGCAACAACTTGAGACTCGGCTTGTGATTTCTCCTCTGGAAGTGCCAGCTCGTCATCTAGATATGCCTCATATTGAGGGTCAGCTGGAAAAGGATCATCTACTCCCTGGGCCCAGTCTGGGAGATCCATACCAACTTTCCCGAAGACCTCCGGGTGGCATACCTCACGAAAAGGAGCAGTGTCGAAGTCAGGGATCGTTCCAAGGATCTGCTCCCAAACGTCGTTCTGCCCCATGCGGTAAGCCTGAATGTTGTAGAAACCTAGCAATTCGGAGAAAGGTACGCTGTCCAGGTATTTCCGGATGCACTCCTTCGAAGGTTTGGCTTGATATGCTCAGGCTTGCTAGGGATTGCCAACTTCAGATGTTCTTCGAGATCCCTACTCTTAATTTCAAGGCGGTCACCAAACAACGTGGCAGCTGCCTTTTGCTTCCTGGCCTCGCGCTCGGCAGCAGAGACACGAATTCTTGAAGCTTCAAGGGCTTCCTTGAGGGAGGTCACTTCTTCCTCATGCTTTTTCTGCAGCTCTCGAGTAGCTGCGGTCAGTGGTCTATTTCAGAATTGGCCTTGGCCAATTTCTCTTCACAAGTTTGCAGCAAGGAGCTGGTGCGACCAACACGGCTCAATGCTTCCATGTGTTGATAAAAGCTCAACACAGCATTCCTGGGAAGATGGAAGATATCAGAAGAAGTCATCAGAAATTATGAAAACATAAATAAGCAAGAAGACCGTTACCTTGTAGATTGACTCACAAGGGAGGTGTCATCTAGGGCTTCAAACTCCTGGCGATCAGAAGGAGCAAGACTGAGAGAGCTCCACTCTGCAGCTTTCTCAGGATCCCGAGTGACCCCGTCGGTCATCTTCAGGGTCCACTGGGGTAGGAAGACTTCCTCACCATCCGTCGAAGCTTTGGATTTTTTGTTGGAGGGAGCATCAATTGTGTCATGCCTCCTCTTGGTTCGGACGGAAGAGGAGACGGTGGCCCTCTCCACCATTGGTTTCTTCCCTTTACCCGAAACATCAGCTACATGCCTGATATTCCTGATACCCCTGTAAGAGGGGTCGGGAGAGAGAAGAGAAGCCTCTTGATCTGCAATCAAGACCCTGGGCGATCGTTGTTCGGCTGTCACAACGGCTCTAGCGGCCTTCACCCGCAGGTTTTCAGGGTTCGTTCTGGGAGGCACTGCAAAGAAGAAGGACAAGAATCAGAATTCAAGACATATCACTTCAGTCAAATCAAAGGATGATGGTTAGAAGCTCACAATGAGCCAAGCCCCAGTACTGAAGGATGGAGTTATACTCCATTTCATATCCATGTATCTCTTGATACCACGGAATAGATTTGATCTTCAAGATGGCCGCCTCGTCTTCTTTGGATAAGGGAAGGCCCCGGTTACTTTCGGACGAAGAAGTAAACCTCCTCCAGGTGGTCGGGAAGTTAAGATCTGATGGAGGCGCTCGACAGAAAAAATATCGTTCGCGCCATCTTTTGTGGTTAGAAGGGCAAGTTCCTTTGGCGAGGATGATGCCCCTCCAATCAAGTTCAGCCCTATTGCGTTTGGAAGACCCATCCGGGAGGATGGGAGATAGAAAGAACATGAAAATGTACAAAAAGAGAAAGAGATGGCGTGATGCCAAGCTCAAAACACAAACCCAAGAAACCGACGATGAGACGCCAGCTATTGGGGAGGAGCATTCCGGGACAAATGTTCCAGTGATTCAAAACTGCGGAAAATAAAGGATTAAAAAAGGGAAAGCGAACCCCGCTTTCCAGTGTATCTATGTACAGAGAAAATTCACCCGAAAGGGATGAATCAACCCTCTCATCAGGGTGGGGAGCCCTAACCTGATATGAGGAAGGAAGGTCAAAATCTTGAACAGCGGAAAGAAGAGTTTCCCCATTATAAATGGAGGGAACAGAGCCAGGCCCACTATTGGACCCGGAGGTTTGAGGTTGCCTAGAGGAATCAACGATCTTGGAAGATCCGGACTCGACAAGGACGGGGAGAAGTTTCGGTTTTTCTTTCAAAACCTTTTTGAGAAACTTCAGCGAACTCCTGCCAGAGGACGGTTAGGGTTTTGTTATCACTATCCGACTGTTCGGGAGCTGGAGAAGCAAAAGCATCACTGCTATCACCAACATGGGGTACTAAAGAAGCCCTATCATCCGCCATTACTTGTTTCAGTAAACTACAAAAAGAAAAGATCGGTAAACTTACCGATTCGGTGAGACGGAAGCTTGAGAGCGGGAAGGCGCGAAAGCGGACGACAAAGGTTCAAATTCCAGACAGGAAGAATGAAACCTACGAAGACAACGAACCGCTTTTAAAACTCCCGCACGAGTGTTCGGGAATCTGAACGATCGAGATTGATTCAAAATCAACGATCAAGATTGAAAGACGTTTTGAAAGTTTGAACTCACGAATCCGAAATAGGCGTTCGGAAACCGTCGCTTGGATGACGTGAGCCACGACAGATCAACTGCAACGGAGACATGTGGCCTTACACTCACAACGCTTGAGGAAAAGTGACCACCGCATTAAATGTGATATGACATTTAATGAAGCACGCAGAGATCATCACCTGACGACGAACCCAGTTAAAACCAAGCCCTCGGGATCGACCAAACGCTTGGTCTGGGGGGCTCGTGATATGGAGAGTTTATGATCAGACCGGGTTCATACCTGGTCCGACCCTCGACCCCGGTCGAGTGGGAGAAAACCGAATCGCTCCCGAACGAACCGGATCCAGAAGATGGCTTGCCAAAGAAGATAGATTATTCGGCTGCAAGCGTGCCCTAATCTTACTTATGGATTAGGGTAATCACCCTGATGACAGCAGACTCAAATTGACGGCTGCGGATAATCATCATCAAAGGGATAACTATCGCATAACCTAACGGTTATCTCAGGAGTCCTCTACTAGCCCAAACTAGTAGAAGTTTATCCTTCAACGGATCTTACTAATGAGATCCAACGACTACCCGAAGAAGGCTCGAGTGCATCCAACGAAGGAGATTCGAAGGTACACTCTATATAAACCTCACTACTATACAAGGTGAGGGACGGATCAATCGATCAAGGAGAATACTATCTGAGACTCAGGTTCAGATCCATACTGATAGACCTAAACTATCAGCGTCCTGCTATCTAGATCACCTTTCCCGTTTCTTCATTCATTAGCTTTGTGCTTCTAGCAGAGCCGTTTGTGATTAAGTTCATCAACTGACTTAGCCTTCGGAGGTGGACTCCCGACCCCAGCGGTCGGGCCACATCTGACGCTTTTGTTTTGCAGGACACTACGTGGAGATCCAAGGGCTGAGCAGATTTTGGACGCATCAGTAACCTTCTTCAATAATCTTCTCTCCTCCCCCCATTCCTGCTTCTATCTACCCCTCCATATTCTTAATTTAGGATTTACTTTCAGCATTTATTTATTGTTCTCCCTTCCCCTGGGTCCTTGATCAGAGATGCCTACAGTCGTGCTTCTCTTTGATTAAGGTTTTCCTTTTCTTTTATTACTCTATTATTTATTTTATGTTATTTACTTTCAGTATTTATTTATTGTTCTCCCTTCCCCTGGGTCCTTGATCAGAGATGTCTACAGTCGTGCCTCTCTTTGGTTAAGGTTTCCCTTTCCTTTTATTGCTTTAATTATTTCTTTCTGCAATTTCTTTTTCTCTAATATCCTTTCCCCCGATCGGTGGACTGTAAGCTACGGCAAAGGGTCCACGGTCAAAGTCATTATAATTATACTCCCCTTTCCTAGATCCAGAGCTGACACTCGAATGTCTTCCCTTTTATTTTTATTTATTTATTATTCACATTTTTTTCTCCCTTTATTAATTATGCATTGATTATGTTTGCTTTAATTTTCGTTTCAATTCGATTGCTTAGTTTAATTAAGTAATTAACAAATTTGAATCATTGCACTCTCGCATTATCATTAAGAAGTTAATTTTAAAGTGGCATATCTCCTTGAGATCGACCTATTAGCTACATGATACCGTGCGCTTGCAGTTACTTTTAATTTCACGAACATTACTCGTTCAAATTCCTCAAGTATTTTATTCAAACCCTCTTCTTTCTCATTTCACCACTTCACTTTACTGTTTTCGTGAACTATTGTTGTATCTGTGATTACGCTTCTATTTGCAAGTTTTTGCTCTTCCAAGTTTCAAAGTTCAAAGAAATCCTCTTTTGTTCACAAGTGTTATCTTCTTAGTTATTCTCTGTTTTTCTTTTTTTCTTTTCTCTCATTCAGGGCTCTGTCTTTAGTTCTAGTAGAACCTTAGTTTCTTCATTTCCCCCTCATGTTTTGCTAGTTGTGTGAAACACAGCCCTAACCTTTAGCAATGGGGATTCATGGGCGCTAAAGACAGGTAACCAACCCGTGAGAGGATAGGAATCACATTGTGGGGGCCATTTATTGGTAGGGTTGCATATGAATAGACTTGGGCTCACGTGAGAGCTTCCCGTTTACCATATGTGGATAACAAATAGGGTTGATGAGTCCGTAGTCAGGGACTATGAGGACTCTAGTGTGAAGGATGCCGGAAAGGATCGCCAGGGGCGAGGAATGGACGTACCTGGATCTAACTTGATGTAACTAAGTAGGAGACTTGCATTCGGCTAGGCTTTGACCCTGACATGCGCCAGTACTTAGACCAATGGTGATGTGAGAAAGTGGTGACTTAACCCCCAGCCATGGAATGTCCCGAGGGATGCCGGACCCACTACCAAAAGGCGTTGTGTGATGAGACCTTCGTAAATAAGTACGGTGCTATGACTTAAAGCATGTCTGCCAATAGAGACCAGCATACATAGAGTTAAAATCATATTGCATCATGTGTTTCATATCATATAAGCATTTTACTTTGCTTTGAAATCCTACTATTTATGTTGTTATGGATTAACTGCCTTATTGAGTTTCTTTGAAATTCACTCCTTTTGTACAATATCTTTGTTAGACTACTCTATAGGTACTGATGACTACGAAGGTCAATATGAGGAAGCACAAGCTGAAGAGGCGTACTACACGCAAGGTGCTGGCAATCATGAAGATTACATTGAGGATTCCTTAAGTGGTTTTGCTTGTTACTAGAATTAGCCCTAATGTGGAGTGGGAACGTCTGAGCGTCATTGATGAAGTCTATGTTTATGAAGACGTTCTCTATAAAGTAGAAAGACTTTAGTTTAGTTTGTTACATCTTTCTTTCTTATCTTAGAACCGGATGTAATCTTTCTTTTGACTTGCGATCTACTTTCCGCTGGTTGTAGAGTGGGATTCCGCCTCACTTTACTTATTGATCTAGACATTTTGATTGTTTTTCATACTCTGATGATATATGATTTATTCTTTCCTTATTTGGATCTTTTGGATTATACTTGGTACATCGATTATTTATGTTCATGATTATGTTATTGTCTATGTGGGAGGTTGATTACCTCGATACTTGATCTTCGGGGCTGTGGATCACACACTCGGGTATGCCAGGTAGGGTACCGGCTGGGTGGATGTGACAGAGTGGTATGAGAGCCCAAAGTTCAAGGAAATCCTAATCACAGAAAACAATAATGGAACATTCCTGAGTCATAGATTTGAGATGACTCATCTACTCTTAGAAGTGAATAATAGAACACTTGGATTAGAAACTTAACCAACAGCGCTAGGCACAGGGGAAGTCTCAGAGGAAACCCTACTATCTTCCATTACTAAAAGATCTGACTGTGGTTCACAGAGAAAAGAAACCTGGAGACAGAAAGTAAATTTTGCAAAGGGATCAATAAACTTACTGAATCACTGAGGCAGAGAGCTCGAGAACGAGAGAATCGTAAAGGCGTGAAGAGGACGACGAGGTTTCAAAATTCCAGACAAGAAGAATGAAACCTACGAAGACAACGAACCGCTTTTAAGCACCCGCACGAGTGTTCGAGGACGTGAACGATCGAGATTAATTCGGCATCAACGATCAAGATTTGAAGACGGTTTGAAAGTTTGAACTCACGAATCCAAAACAGGCATTCAGAAACCGTCGTTTTGATTGCGTCAGCCACGATAGTTTCGACTGCAAGAGGATGCATGGTGGCACCCTCACAATGCTCAAGGAAAAAGCGACACAACTGCATTAAATGTGAAATGACATTTAATGGGTTATGCAAAGACTATTACTTGATGAAGAACCCAGTTAAAAACCAAGCCCTTGGGATCGACCGAACGCTTGGTCTGGGGGGCTCATGATATGGAGAAAATATGATCGAACTTGGTTCATTCTTGGTTCGACCCTCGACTCCGGTCGAGACAAAGGGAATCAACTCGCTTCCAAGCGAGCAGGGTTCAGGAGGTAGCTTGCTGAGGAAGAAAACTAAATCAGCCACAAGCACGCCCTAATCCGATACTTTTGGAGAAGGTTAATTAACCTAATGATGGCTAGCAGAGTTCGGTGGCTGTCACTCATCGCTATCATATGGATAACCACCAGATAACAGTCGGGTTATCCTAGGAGTCCTCTACTAGTCCAAACTAGTAGAAGTCTATCACTCAACGGATCTATCTATTAAGACCCAACGACTATCCGAAGAAGGCTCAAATACATCCAACGAAGAAGATTCGAAGGTACACTCTATATAAGACATCAACCTACCCACAAGGTGGGGACGGACGAAAGCACTCAGATGCTTACTATCTGAATCGTATTCTTGTTATTCATTCCTTAGCTCTGTGCTCTAGCAGAGCCGTTTGTGATTAAGTTTATCAACTGACTTAGCCTTCGGAGGTGGACTCCCGATCCCAACGGTCGGGCCACATCTGACGCTTTATTTTGCAGGTCATTCTAAGGAGATCTAAGGGCTGAGCAGATTTTGGACACATCATCTGCCAATAGAGACCAACATACATACATAGAGTTAGAAGCATGTTGCATTCATTGTTTCATATCATTGCATATATGTTTGTTTGCGAATGCATGTGAAGATGCTTATTGTGTTTGGATTACTTGCTAAGTTCTTTTGAGCTTACCCTTCGGGTGACTTGTTTTAGATGACATTGCAGGTACGAAAGAGAACCCGTGCCACGGTACGGAGGACCTTTCTATACATGGTATAGCTCCGGAAGTCCTTGGACAAGTTAATGAATAGCGAGGCAGCCAACTCTCAGATTTGGATTGCATTGATGGCTCCCATTGATGGCAGCCAGCATCGTCTTATTCGCCGATGGGATAATGCGCTAGATGCTGATCTGAAGCTTCAAGAGCATAACCTAAAGGTGAAGAAGAAGAAGAGCCGACTGAAGATGTTGATTAGACTTATCTTGTTTCTTCTAGACTTTTATTTTACTTGCATTAGCTTAGGGCTTTGCTATAGATTTCGATCTACCTTTCGCATATGTTTGTGGAGTATATTTCCGCTATACTCCACAGTTGTCTTTTGATTTGGTATCTTGTTATTCCGCACTCTGATATTCTTAGTGATCCTTCTGAGATCATTTCTTGAATTTTATTATTAACTTATTAGAATACAATGATTTGTTCTTGCTTTTGATTATGTTATTGTGCTAAATGGATATGACCGTTCCTAAACGTGATCTTTTGGGTTGTGGATCACTCCCCCGGGTAACCCAGATACAGTATAAGCTGAGTGGATTTGGCAGGATGTGATAGTAGTTCTAGTTGCTTTCAATTCTTCCAGTCCTAATTCCTTATAAACATGGTAAGGCAAAAGATTCACACTTGCACCAAGATCAAGTAAAGCATGTTCAATGTGTGTATTGCCTATGATACAAGCTATGGTAGGGCTCCCTGGATCCTTATACTTGGCTGCTACAGGTTGAGTAATTATGAAACTAATGTTACCTGTCAAGAATGCCTTTTTGGGAATGCTAATGATTCTTTTATGAATGCATAAATCTTTCAACACTTTTGCATAGGCGGGGGATCTAAGATATGACATCTAAAAGAGGGATATTTACTTCTAACTTTTTGAAGACATCAAAAAATTTCTCCATAGTTGCAATCTTCTTCTTATTAACTAGACGACTAGGATAAAGAGCCTTAGGAACATAAGGACTCTCATTTGAAATTTGCTCTTTTCTCATAATTTCTGATAGTGGTTCACCAAACTTAGGTACTACTAAAGCAATTGCCTCATCCTCAACTTCTATGGGTTCCTCATACAAACTTTTATTAGGAGATACTTGAACATTCTCCTCATCACAGTGGTCACTAATCTCTCTCTTTTCATTAATATGTGACTCACCTATTAAATACCCTTTCCCACTTCTCAATGCAAACACATAATTAATTGAAGCTAAAGAAGAATGGGAGGATTCAACTTGGTTGACTTGATTTGGTGGGCTTTGTTAAATTTGAATCCTAGGATTTAACTTAGGTTGGCTAGGCATTTTACATTTTTCTCGCTCAGACAAAGCACTTGCAAGAGAAAAACGAATCTTAAAGCTTGAAACTTGAACTAGAAACTTGAATTTGAATTGCATTACATAGAAAAATTAAACCTAAACATTCAATCTAAAAATTTAAATCTCATAAATGCAAGCAAAGAAAACTAGAGAAAGCCTAAATAAATTGAAGAGAGAAGAAAGAATGCTTTTACTAAGCTCTAAAAACACCTCTCCTTTAATGGAGTATGCTCTCCTTTTATAGAGTTTACATGGGATATGAATCTTGACAGAATTTGAATCAAACTCAGGGTTTCTATCTGACTCAACCAATTAGGGTTTGACGTACTAATCGGACTGACTTAGAGAGATCAAATGTATAATTCCACCGTTGGATTTCAGGATCCAGAAGTCCTGAAGCTCTTCTCCAAAAATCAGCTTGATCGGACTACACCGGATGACCGTTCGATGAAGGACTTGATCGAAATTGAACAGAGACATTCAAAAATGGGTTTTTTCCTTCTTCCTTATCCGAATATAATTCTTTTTCCTCTTTTTCTTTCTTTAATCAAATCACAAATAGGAAATAAGATATTGAGGTATGCAAGGACTCTTTCTCCATTTGGACTCTCTCAATAATATCTCTGTAGATTTGATTGATAATTTATAATCTCAGCCGTAGATCAAATTTGCCTTCTTTATCTCTTAAATATTTTGGAGTTGGCCCATAATCACATCTCTAGCCCATCATGCTCCAGATTAGGCCCATTTTTGCATTTGAGAATTTGAATGGACCTCTTGACGTGTAAAATTGCATGATTCATACCCAAAACTCCAAATATTTGCTTAAATATTGAAAAGTCCTCAAATCTGCAAAAACAACATAAAACCCAAGGTAGCTCCACTCTAAGTGTGTAAAATGCATGCTTTATGCCCTAAGATTTCACACATAAATGTGCATGTCAAATCAATTGATGAGGATGAACGACGGTTCGGGTATCACTTTTCAATGGATGGGATCAATTGAAGATCAATGCCTGGATACGCGAGACGGTTTGAGAAAAAGTGTAATAATGGCGTTTGAATATTGTAGGCACGTGGCAGCAAGCGATGCACAGGGGTGGCTCGATGAACGTATTGTTGCATTGTAAAGTAATAAATGCAAAGTTTCAAAAACGAGAGGACATTTAACCTTTTGGCTGATGATCGAGAAGATAAGCAAAGCAATCGGTCCCGAGGACTCACCTTGATCACTTAGCCTAGGGGGCTCATGATGAGGAGAAAATAAGGCGGGACCGGGTTCAAACATGGTCGGGCCGATGACCTCCGATTTGACAAACTCGATGATCAAACCATCAAGTGACGTGAAGAAGGGACTTGAACATTTATAGAAGGTAGTACAATCCCTGAAGATTCAGAATGGACGATCGTGTTCTAAAAGGTAACTAACACTAGTAAGGAATGAATAATCGTGCCAAAGAGGGTAACTACCATTATCTCTAAAAGAGAGTTAAAACACTAGGATCGGATGGCTACAAAAGAAGATAATGAACGAATCCAACGGTCGAGAATAAAAGGTAAATCCTATATAAACTAAAGGGTCACACACAAACAAAAGTAACTTAATCGTTTCCCTCCATTATCGTATTCAATTAAGCTCTACAACTAGCCAGAGCTTTGTGGTGATCCATTAGCCACCCAACTGCGCGGTCGGACCACATCTAAAGTCTATCTTGTAGGAATTTGAGGGCTAAACCATTTTTGGACGCATCACAATGAATTTTGGTGCAATCAGATAACCTAATAGGTATCTCCTATCTTTAAGGCAGTAGGGTGAATCTGTAATTAGGTGTTAACCATGTCCTCAATGCCATGACTCAACTCATTGATAGTGTTAATTCATGTATTTTCCAGCAAGTACAAAGGATGTATAATTCATGTACTTTCCCTTCTCTAGTTACTTGGCATTCTTCCACTTAGGTGTTTTATACCGTATTCTATATATTTTTACTTTTTTTGGATAGAAATATATTTTTACTTAATATCCAAAAAAAATATATAAATTCAGAATTAGTATTGATAACAATCTAATCCATCAATTTTTTTTCTTTCTTTTTGCTAGAAGTCTAGAATATCCATTAAAATGAATTTGCCTTGATATATATTTGTCTCAATAAAAAACCTATAAAAATCCAGGTTTTATTGGACCGATATTATTAATAAACGAATATAAATATGGATCAGTGAATTTCCAAAACATCCAAGAAAAATCCCAAAAGTACCAATTATATCCCCCAACTCAACCCAAGGAAATCGTCAGATCAATCTCTTTTTGTGTAGAAATATCATAGAAGAACAAATTAAGTCCAAGGTGGTTTTTTTGGTGGCCTTAGTGGGTGAGACACCACGCCCTAGCTTTGCTCAATTTCTCATGGACCCTTCTGCAGCACTTGTTCTGTTTTTTTTGCATTTGAACAGACCAAAGAAGGCCATTGACCAAAGAGAAGGCTCATAAATCTATCGCCTTTCTGATCTTATTCGGGTCCAGCACAGTACATCAAGTCATTTACTTTGGGCGGTGGAATTAGAATTTCTGTCAAAATTTCGGATCTTACGGCCGAAATTTCTGCTTCATGCTAATGCGCTGTATCCAAGTTTTTTCGTCTCATCAGTCGTCACGACAGTAGCGGAAGAGTAAATGAGACCTGCAAGACTGTAAGATCATTTACGAACCGCGTGTGTTCAATTAAATCAAAAACCCCACTTCCTTGGCCTTTCATCCTTGAATTCCTACCTCTCTTCCTCTCGGATTAAATAAATATCTCAAAGCCGATCGACAAGAACACCTTAGCTTTCCCCTAAAGAAAGAACCAAAATTTTTTTTGGGGTCATTCGTCGTTTCTGAATCTTCTTGTAGCAGAGAAATCTGAGAAGGAAATGGCACGGGGCCTGGGCCAGGAGCCAGGACCTGGCTCGGGTTCCTCTGATGTGGGTTTCTGAAAGGAAACGATAAGGGAAACATGGTTGAGGACAAAGAGAATATCAGAATTGGGTGGATTTAGGAAGCATAGATGAGGTGTAAGAGACACCCTTTCGACCCCAGCAGTGGCGTTGGCATATGCGCTTCTTGTCTTCGTGAACGCCTCTTTGCAATCATCGCTGCCCAAGCTCGTCAACAAGCTCTAGCTCAAGCTCAAGCTCAAGCACAAGCAGAAGCCGACGCTGAAGATCGTCGGAAATCTAACGCCCGCCGCCCACCTCCGCTTGTCTTCCCTCGTTCTGTCTCTCCTTACATCTATAGCCGCTCTGCAAGCGATCCTTCTGTGGAATTCAATCCCAATCACCACCATAACAAACTCGATCAGCGATTCTACAGCACCCCTCAGGTGGGTTCCACGTCTAACTTCTCCACCACCATCGGCATCGGCGGCGCCACTCCCAAGAAGAAGCGCAATCAGTTTTCGATCCTCAAATATCTGTTAGGTAAATTCAGATCGGAAGATTCAAATCCGCATCCCACAAACTCTAGAACTTTTAGAGTCTCCAAGTCTTCCTTAACTACTACATCTTCATCGTCTTCACCGATGTCCTCGCAAAATTCGTTCACAAATTTCTTTCCCAGTCACCGTAAGAAACTATCTTCACCGCTGTCGTCGCAAAATTCGTTCTCAAGTTTCCTCCCCAGTCACCGTAAGAAACTATCTCGTCTTTTCACCTTCAATGAAACTCGCAGCGGCAGAGGCCACCGACCGCCAGGGAGAAGAGATCGAGGAATTTCACCAGAGAGAACAACCGCTGCAGGCGAATTATGCGGCGATTACGACGACACCAGCAGCTACTCATCAAAATCCTCACCACGGGGGCTTCAGGCTCAACGGACGCCACCACATGCGACACCGACAAGGTCTCGACGGCGAGGCCATCATAGTAGAAATGTTTCAGGTTTGGCTGTTTGTTTTAGCCCATTGGTGAGACCAAGCCCAAGTAGACACCCTCGGAATGTGGGAATCTCCGGTGAAATTGGGTTCTCAAGTGAAGTTCGAGGTTCAAGTAAGCCGCATTTCCCTTCTGCTCCTTCTTTCTGCAAGAACAGATCGAAAAAACTTGCAGACATTGGAAGGTACAACAACGGTTACAAATCTTGATGTTTGATGATAATTGGTTTGTGATAGAAAACTTTTCTTTTTGGGACGGTTTTGACCTTGTAATTCTCAGGTTTTTTTTTTTTTTTTTTTTTTTTTCACTTCTTATAAAGTTATAATGTTGCACGCAACCACAGCTGCTGGTTCAGCTTTACTGTTTTTTGTACTGTCTTGTTCAGAAAAATTAAATAGCCATTACTGGAGTTGAATTCTCTCAGTTTCTCCTTCTCTCTCTTCCTCTCTCATCAGTTTCTGTGTAAAATTTCAAGATCCAAAAGATGGGAAAGTGCTAAATTTGAGTCGTGGGGCCTGATGGCTAATATTTGGTGAGAGCTTAATTTAATGATTATTTCTTTACTTAATCCTAGATTTTTATCTTTTTCTCTTAATCGTTAAATCCTAGCTGGGATTGAACCTCCAACCATCAGAGTCAATTCTGCAGAACAGGCGTTATGAATTGTTGTTTTGCCCTAAAATCATCAGCACCGGCAGCGGCTGCGACAGGGACGGCAGTAGTAAATTCGCCATCTATAGAATCATCATCTTCCATAGGTAACTCTGCTTTCGTTTTATTGCTGTGCTACAGTATTTGTTTGTGTTTTTCCACTTTATGGTGGAATTTATATTCGTGATGATTGGGTGGTGCAGGGACTGAAACCACCGAGAGTTGTCGAGAGGAGACACCGGCATCGTCGTCGAGGTCGACTACCCAATTCTCACCTACTTTCGACCTCACTCGTGAGTATACTTCCGCACTCCAGACTAATTCGTACAAAGAGATTTGGTCAAAAATTCATCAAATCCACCATCATAGTGTCGAATTGAGTACTCCAGATTTGTTGTCGCAGTTTCTCCAACCAAACCGATCGTCGGTTGAAGAAGCCCTCCGCGACGCCACCACACCCGGCAACGTCACTCGCCTCGCCTGTGCTTCCTTCGATTACAGCGAACACGCCTCTAATCTCTGCCTATGCCTTCATCAGAGTATTGATCGTGCCAGATCCCTCTACGGCCCAATTCACGACCTTCTTGAGCTTCTTCCTATCGACTTGGATCTAATTCCACTTAACCAGCAACAATGCTACAGGGCGTTCGATGTTTTCCTTGAATTCGAGTCCCTCGACAACCCTTTCCCTAACCCATATTCGAATCCTAACATCTTTAACGACATGCGTCACTGCTTTGCTCAGATGAAGGTACAGCTCGACGTGAACCTCCACAAATCCCGCAAGAAGGTGCGTCTCTGTCGCGGGGCCACCACTGGTTCTGCACTTTGCCTCATTGGGTTGACGGTAGGTGTGGCCGCAACTGCTGTCGCCATTGCTACGCATGCTCTGGTCGCGATCGTGGCTGCTGGGCCCCTTTCAGCTTTCTTACCCACTCACTTCACCAAGAGAGAACTCCACCATGTTGCACAGCTTGAAGCTGCTGCCAAGGGTACTTACGTTATCAACAATGACCTCGACACCATTGATCGTCTTGTAGCGCGCTTGCACGCTGCTGTGGAGAGTGACAGACTTATAATCCGTTTGGGCTTAGAGCGTGGAAGGGATAAGTATCCCATTCAGGAGATAGTCAAACAGCTCCGCAAGAATCAACCCAACCTGCTCCATCAGCTTAGAGACCTCGAGGAGCACATCTGTCTTTGTTGTTGCACAGTTAACAGAGCCAGATCTCTCCTTGTTCGAGAGATTCATCTCCAGCAGACCCGTAATCTTCACTAACGTAGCCGACTCCAAGCATTCTTCCATCGTGTAGTTCATTTGGGCATTTTCACAAACAGTTGCGAGGCAAGCTTCTTCCCCATCCCCTACTGAGAAACCAACAGACCAGACATTTTCTATTTCAGTGGCAATATGGGCTGGACCCTTGAGCCCAAGAATCTGAAACGCTTGATTCCTAGCCCAAAGCAAGATTGGTTGGTTGCGTCTTGCGTGCATTGCGAAATAGGGTTTGTATGGATGCGGCTGGTACGGAAGCCGCGGTTGGTTCACTTTTTCCTTTTCTCTGGAAAACTGGAATCTTTATTCTGTCGGAGTGAGGGACCTTTACTTAATGTACAATCTTCTACTGGTCCAGTTTCCAATGGTGACACATTGAGCAAAAGCCGGCACCAAGAATGTTTGTGGAAAAGGTAGGAAAAGGGGAGAGTAAACCAACCGCCTTCCATAACCATGTTTGAATGTAGCTTTTGTTTAGGTAATTTAATTAAAAATTGTGTGGTCCAACCGTTCTATAATATTCGGAATTTAAAAAAAAAATCCATATCTCTATATGCAAATAAGGGTGTCAATCAATACGGTGTTGGTAATTCGGTACGGTATCAACTTTGAATACCTAGAACCAGAACTGTACCGTACATAATTTTAATGGTACGGTACGGTTTTGGTATTCGCAAAAACGGTCCGGTACGGTTTTGGTATAAAATCGTGATACGAGGAAAATTGTACCGAACCCATGGACCGGGTTCATAATCATCAGCCAGGTTAGACCGGTAACGGGGACCCACCAAACCCTAATTAAATGATCATAAAGGCGCCGCATTTTGGTTATCAATCCGGTAAGATCTCCCAAACCTTGCAGTAGACGAAGCTGACTTGTAGAAAACAACTACCGGCAAAGCGGTGAGGGAATCGTGCCGCAATTGGTAACTACCTGTGTTCCCGAATATCTAGAAGGAAACCCTACAATCGGATGGCCACTAACAGAGATCGAGACTTTACTTAACGATCGAGAATTGGAAGTAAAATCTATATAAAAAAGTGATTTATTCACTCAAGAGTTATCTGAATCGTTTCCAATTTATGCATTCATTATTATGCTCTACAACTTGCCAGAGCCTTGGTGATTAGTTCAGTAACTGACTTAAGCTTTGGAGGTGGCCTCCCGACCCCCACGGTCGGGCCACATCTAACTCTCTTTTACAGGCCATCGTCAAGGATTCTGGAGGCTTGAAATTTTCTGGACGCATCATTTGGCGCCGTCTGTGGGAAACACTTCAAGAAGTCATAGAAACAAGATCAGCAGCAGGAACAGCGGCTCAGCGAATCGCTACCAATCCACCACTCCTTGGGGAGAATCATCCGTCAAATGTTCCCCAAGGAAGCCAACTCCCAAAAGCGCATGGGGATGGAGTTGATGGACCTGAACATCAAAACCATCCGAATCCTCTTCAGCAACAAATGGACCAAATGCAGGTCCAATTCCTAAAGATGCAGGATATGATCTGCACTCTAGTTAGACAGTGCAATTTCTGTCGAAAGGGAAGGACAACCAGTTGAAGGCCAGAATTTTGGCCCAAACGCTCAAAAAGACCTTCTATGTCGAGCCTGGGATTTGAGGGTTGGCGAACTTCCAAGGAGGGGCGATCGGTACGACAGGCCGCAGGCCAGTTGAACGACTCTTGGACGAGGTTGCCAAGGGGAGTGCGTACTCATTCTCCAACATCCAAATGTTCGGAAAGGGTGACCGTTCGGACGGAGGATGGGCGATCCTTTCACATCGGCCGAGAGCTAGCCAACATAAACCAAAGGTTGGGGCAACTCTCCCGAGGGCGAAAAACTGAAGATATATATTCAGTTATTCGGAAGACTCCTTTCTTGATACTATTGTCCTGTTCGTGTTTCCACATAATTTTAGGCTTCCTACTTTCACGGCGTTTGATGGTTCGGGAGACCCTACTGCCCATATTAGCTATTATCAGCAAACCATGGCGGTAGCTGGAAACTATGATGAAATTCTTTGCAGGGTGCTCGCCTCTTCCTTAACTGGGGCAGCTCAAAAATGGTTTTCGAACTTCCTTCGGGAAAAATCAATGATTTCGACGACCTTGCCTGCAAGTTTATCGGGCGTTTCCAGAGTGGTATCCAGATCAAGAAAACGGAGGAAACACTCTTTACAATCAAGCAGGGAGCAAATGAATCGATTCGGGAATACCTGAAGAGATTTAACAAAGTTACCATGGAAATAGAGAATTTGGATGAACAAGTGGCGAAAACCGCTCTCTTTACGGGGTTAACCAATCGAAAACTATTGGAATATCTACTTCAGGATATGCCATCCACCTATGTTGAATTAGTGCAAAGATGCCAAAAGCAGAAAGAAGTAACAGAGATACTCGATGCACGGCAAGGAGAATCTAAGACAGCAACCAAGGAGCAAAGGGTCCCCGAGAAAAGTCAAAAACAAAAGCAACCTACTCAGGACCGTGATCGGACAAGAAAGCCACGTCCGGCGTGGAGAAGATGATCACCCGATCAAGACAAATATACACCATTAAATACTCCCCGATCGGAGATATTGATGCAGATAAAAAATCGAGACATTTTGAAGTGGCCGCCTAAGATAGTTGGGAAGACGGGAGAAAAGAATATGGAGAGATATTGCCGATTCCACAAAGACTTTGGGCACTACACTAATGACTGTAGGCACCTCAAGGCAGATATTGAAAGATTGATCAATCAAGGTCATCTTACAAGTCTTTTGAAAGTTCGGGAGGACGAGAAGAGAATGACGAATGAAAAAAGGGATCGTTCGCCAAGCAAGGAGCGTCGAGTCAAGGTTCCAAAATCTTAAAAAGGCAAGGAATTGGCAGGATTTAGTAGATTCCCAATCCTCACTATATTCGGGGGACACAGACCTGAGTCCCTGAGAAAGCTAAAGGCAAAATCAAGATTTGTGGGATTAGAAGAATCCCAAAAAAGAAAGAAAGTGGAGGAAGTTCCCATCACGTTCGGTGAAGAAGATGAGCGAGGTATGAGCATGCCTCATGATGATGCAATAGTTATTAAAGTAGAAATCGGGCGATGGGAGATACACAGAGTCCTGGTAGACTCGGGATCTTCGACTGATCTTCTTTCTTATGAAGCTTTCCAGAAGCTAAATCTTGAGGAAGATCTAATGAAGCCATCATCAACGCATCTCTATGGATTCACAGGTTCGTTTGCCATAGCTGAGGGATCGGTTCAGTTAGATCTTTTGATAGAAAATTTTCCGAAAGAATCTACCATTCGGGTTACTTTTCTGGTGGTTCGGGATCTTCCTGCCTACAATATGATCCTCAGTAGGCCTTCGTTGACAAAGCAAGGCACTATAGTTTCGCCAAAACATATGAAGATAAAGTTTCCTACTGACACTGGGATCAGGCAAGTAGTTTCAGATCAAAAACTCTCCCGACAGTGTTATGTGGCTTATCTAAAGGATAAGGAAAGACCAGAAAAAGCCACGGCCTTACCAATTGAGGTAAGAGATGATCGGAATGAAGATACCATGCAAAGGCCCGAACCAGTGGAGAAAATAGAACAAACCTGCTTACAGATGGGACTTTGCTTGGTCAACAAGTGATATGCCAGGAATTGATCGAGCCATAGCCGAACACAAGCTTTGGATCAATTCAGAGGTCAAGCTCGTAATTCAGAGGAGACGGAACTTCTCAATCGAAAAACATGAGGCTATTAGAGGGGAGGTCGAAAAACTGAAGAAGTCTGGTTTCATCGAAGCCATCGAGTGCCCAACGTGGTTGGCTAATGTCGTAATGGTAAAAAAGTCTAATGGGAAATGGATGTGTACTGATTACACATACCTCAACAAAGTATGCCCGAAGGACTATTATCCTTTACCGCATATAGATCTTTTGATTGACGCAATGGCTGATTATGAAACATTAAGTTTCATGGATGCTTATTCGGGATATAACCAAATCCTGATGAACAAGAAGGATGAAAGACTCACGGCTTTCATGACGGACAGGGAGAGTTATTTTTACAAAGTTATGCCATTTGGTTTGAAGAATGTGGGAGCCACATACCAGAGAGCTGTAAACAAGATATTTAGTGATCTGATCGGAAAAAACATGGAGGTATACGTCAATGACATGTTAGTGAGAAGCCTTCAGAGGGCTGGGCACATTGCAGATCCTAAGGAAGTTTTCTCTGTTTTGAGAAAATATCAGATGAAGCTAAATCCGGAGAAATGCGCCTTCAGAGTATCTTTAGGGAAATTCCTGGGATTTATGGTTTCCCAAAGAGCAATTGAGGCAAACCATGTAAAGATACAAGCTTTGATCGATATGGATCCCCCAAAGACCGTTCGTGATATTCAGTGCTTAACCGAACGAATAGCAACCTTGACCCGATTCATATCACAATCAGGAGAAAGGTGCTTACCTTTCTTCAAAGCCCTTAAGGATTTGAAGGGAAGCAAAGAAGCTCGATAGACGGACAAATGTCAAAAGGCATTCGAGGAATTGAAGAAGAGACTCGGGCAGCCACCATTGCTTTCTCGGCTTGAGAAGGGTGAAATTTTACAAGTATATTTAGCATCATCACAGTCAGCCATGAGTGCTATCCTCATTCGGGAAAAAGAGAAAAACAATGGCCCATTTACTATGTCAGCTATGTGCTATTGGATTCCGAAACCAGATATTCGACGATTGAGGAGCAAGCATTGGCGCTTATGGTAGCAGCCCGAAAGTTGAGACTGTACATTCAAGCTCATTCGATCAAGGTACTGACTAATCTCCCCTTGAAAAAGGTCATGTTCAAACCTGATCTATAGGGAAGGATGGTAGCATGGTCGGTCGAGTTAGGGGAGTTTCAGGTGGATTTTAAGCCCCGAACAGCCATAAAAGCACATGTTTTGGCTGATTTTATGGTGGAATCTACAGCCCCGATCGAGGAAGAAAAGGAACCTATCATACCAAGCATGTGGCACATATATGTCGATGATTCTAGCAATAAATTTGGTTCGGGAGCGGGAATTTTGTTAAAAAGTCCAAGAGGTTTCCTGATTCGGTATGCTTTGAGGTTCAAATTCATGGCGGGTAACAACGAAGTAGAGTATGAAGCTTTCGTTGCAGGACTTAGGCTCGCCAAAGCTTTGGCAGTAGCTGAAGCGACAGTATACAGTGATTCTCAACTTATTGTCAATCAGATAGAAGGAGAATACGGAATAAAAGAACCTCGCTTACAGCAGTACCAAGAGCTGATCAGGAATCTAAGGAAGGAATTCAAAGAAACAAAGGTATGTCAAATCCCCGAAAGGAGAATTCAGTAGCAAATGAACTCTCGAGGTTGGCAAACGCTAAGGAAAAAAACTTAGGACCATCGGTCTATATAGAGGAGCTGAACTTCCCGAGCGCTAAGGTCGACCCCATTTTGTACATAAAAAGCGACAAATGCTAGATGGACCCCATTATTGAATATATTTAGGATAACAAGTTACCTGAGGATCTAAAAGAAGCACGATCGATAAGAGTTTGTGCGGCAAGATTCACCATTCAACAAGGCAGGCTATATCGAAAGTCTTTTGCGGGGCCTTTACTCAGATGTGTTGGTCCCGAAGGAGCCAAAACTGCGTTGACTGAGGGTATCTGCGGAGCACACATGGGTGGACAAGCCTTAGCGCACAAAATCCTCCGTCTTGGGTTATATTGGCCCAAGTTGGAAGAAGATTCATTGAAATACGTTCGGTCTTGCAATCAATGCCAGATACATTCGAACGTGCCAAAGCAGCCTGCTACAACACTCACTTCAATTCTAAACCCCATCCCGTTTGCAATGTGAGGGATAGACTTGATGGGAAAATTCCCCACAGCAACAGGAAGAAAGGAATGCCTGATCGTAGCAATCGATTACTTCACAAAGTGGGTAGAGGCAACTCCTTTGGCATCGATCACAGAAAAACAAATGGAGAAGTTCGTGCTAGAGTCGATCATCCACAAATTCGGAATTCCAAAGATACTGGTGACTGATCACGGAACTCAGTTCGATAATCTCCAATTTGAACTCTTTTGCAATACTTATATGATCAATCACCGAATGTTGTCTGTTGCATATCCTCAAAGTAATGGTCAAGTAGAAGTGACAAGCCGAACGCTAATGGATGAAATCAAGAAGAGACTAGAAGACAACAAATCCTTATGGACAGAAGAACTACCGAACGTCCTTTGTGCATATCGAACAACAGTCTGCACACCTACTGGAGAAACTCCATTCAAATTAACATATGGTGCGAAGCACTTGCACTTGGTCGAGATAATGGCAGCAACCATTCTGGAAAGAGAGTTCGAAGAACAAGCCAACAAAGAAGGTTTATTAGACAGCCTGGAATTATTGGATGAAGTTAGGGCAAGAGTAGTCGCTCGAACCCAACAATATCATCGAAGAATAGCCTCTCACTACAACGCTCGAGTAAGACATCAATAGTTCCGAGCAGGAGATTTGGTTCTAAGGAACACTCTTGCCTCGGACCCACACCATCAACGAAAGTTGGACCCAACATGGGAAGGACCATATATGATAATCAAGCAAGTAGGATCAGGAGCTTATAAATTGAAAGATCCGGCAACTGAACGTGCATTAGATCGATTGTGGAACGCGAAGCATTTGAAGAAATATTTCTCTTGAAGATTGTCAAACACCTTTTTTATTGAAGATTGTTAATCAATCTTGATCAATTTGATCTATAATTACTTAATGCATAATACTGGTTTTACTTCCTGATATGTCCAACATCTGCTCAGCCCTTAGATCACGGATGAATGACCTGCAAAAGCAATCGTCAGATGTGGCCCAACAGCGGGGGTCGAGAGTCCACCTCTGAAGGCTAAGTCAGTTGATGAACTGATCATAAAAGGCTCTGCTTGAGTACATAGCAAATGTATGAATACGAATATAAGGAATATGATTCAGATACCTCTCTTGTACGTAGGTCATGTCTTATACAGTGTTTACCTTCGAATCTCCTTCATTGGATTTACTTGAACCTTCTTCGGGTGGCCGTCCGATCTTAATGATTAGATCTGTTGATAATAGATCTGTTCGTTGGTGGGATAATGAATAACTACACAATCATATCGTGGCAGTTATCTGAGTAAGCACGATCGTTTGCTCCCCTAAGTGCCGTTAAGCGTCTCTCCTTGACGATTCGTCCACTCTGATTATTACGGAATTGGGTGTGCCTGTTGACTGAGTCAGGTTTCTTCCCAACAAGCTATCTTTAAACCCGGCCTGCTTGGATGTGAGTCGGTCCATTTTTTCCTGACCAGAGTCGAGGGTCGAACCAAGGGCGGACCTGGTTCGATAATTATATTTCCCGTATCACAAGCCCCCCAGACCAAGCATTCGGGCGATTCCGAGGGCTTGGTTTGAACTGGTCTCGTTAATCAAATGATAGTTTTGAATGATCCTTCGCTTATTAATTGTCGAATAGCATTTAATGCTGCTGCATCACTTTTTCCCTCGAGTTTCGCGAATGCCTTCATTTTTCATGGGGGTGATGCCACGTGTCCTTTGCAGCCGAAATCATCATTGCACACGAAATCAAAACAACGGTTTACAAAACGTCTGTTCTAATTCGATTTGTTCAAACTTTTTTGAAATGTCTCTCGATCATGATTGTCGATCCTGAAGTTATCCTGATCGTACACGTCCTCGATTATCTATGTGCATAAAAGTTGTCCGTTGTCTTCGTGTGTTTCATTCTCTTTGTCTGGAGTTTGAAACTTCGTCGTTCTCCTTGCGCCCTAATAGTCTTCTTGCTTTCACGCTCTCTGCTTCGGTGAATCAGTAAGTTCACTGACTCTTTTGTATCCTTTATTTGTCTCGCTCTTTCTTTTTTTGCCTTCTTTGCAGTGCCTCCCCAAGTTAACCCAGAGAACCTTCGGGTCAAGGCGGCCAAGGCAGTTGTAGCTGCAGAACAACGATATCCTCTGGCACTGATGACAGATGAGATAGCTGCTATGCCTCCTCCAGACCCTTCTTACAAGGGTATAAGGAATTTGAAACCAATGGTTGAAGCTTCTGGGAGAGGGAAGAAGCCAATTGTAGATGAGGCAAAAGTCCCCTCTCCAGCCCGAACCAAGAGGAAGCATGTCCCAACCGAAGCCTTTGTCCCGAAGAAATCTCAGAAGAGTCAAGATTCTGAGGAGATCTTCGTTCCACAGTGGACGCTAAGCATGTTGGATCGGGTCACACAAGATCATGAAAAAGCTGTTGAGTGGAGCTCTCTTAGCTTGATGCCAGCCGATTGTCAAGCTCTTGAATCTTTGAGTGATGATACGCTCGTTCGTTTCTCAACAAGGTATTGTATTTCCTTGATCTTCTGTCACTTGCTTTGTAATCCTTTCTAGTATTTCTTAATAATTGTCTATTTCCTCAGGACTATTGTGGTGAGCTTCTACCAGCATATCGAAGCTTTGAACCGGATTGGTCGTAATGGTTCCCTACTTCAAAGTTGTGAAGAGCAGTTGGCGAAGGTGAATTCCGAAGTGGATCAGTTGAAGAAGGAAGCTGGAAGAAGGAAGCTGTAGTGTTGAGGGAGGAAAATGACAAAGTCAACAACACCTTGAAGAAGGAACTTGACTTGTCTATTAGTCGCATAGGAGCTTTGGAGCGTGAAGTGAAGAAACAGACAATGTACGCCTCCGAATGCATGGAATGGGTTGAAATTTTGGGCCTTGACAATGATTGTCTTAAGAAGGTGATCGTTCCCTGCAAACCCGAACATCTTTCCCAAGATCTTCGGAGAAACTACATTCGGAAGTACCTGAACAGCGTCCCCTTCAGCGAACTAATGACTCCGTACAACCTTCAAGCCTACCGAGCGGGACAAAATGATGTCTGGAAGGCTATCCTTGAGCAAACCCTACTTTTGATATGGCTCCTTTTCAGGGTGTTTGCCACAAAGAAGTCTTCGAAAAGCTCGAGTTGCCTTTCCTAGATTAGGCTCATGGAGAAGAGGATCCTCGGGAAGAGGTGGCGAATCATTGAGAAACTCCTCAATGTTCGTGGATCCTTCTGCAAAGCCCATTAAAGAAAAATAGAAAACTGTTTCTCTTTTCCTTTTTATTTTTTTTATTTTTTTATATTTTTGTAAGGGTTGGCCCCCTATGGCCCTTGGCGATGAAATGAATTTTACTTTCTTTTTCTCGAACTCTCGCAATATTTGTTGTGACGAACTGGTAGAACTTTCTTCATACTTAGAGAATTTTCTCTTTTCCTTCTTTCAGAATCACGTTCGAGAACTAAACTTTTTTCTGAAGTAACCTTATTCCTTGGTCAAAGTTGACATTTGGGAACCTCAGAGGGGTTGACGTTCAGGATCCTTAGGATACATCCATGCCTCTGGGTTGATTTGGTTCAATCTGAATCCCCTGTGACTTACTTGAAGCGTTTTTCTCCAAGTTGCACCCACTTTATGACGAAAATCAAACGTTTCCTTCGTATTTGTGTATAAAGTTGTCCTTCCCAAGAAATTGAAAATATTCTTGTCATTTAATACTGGTGCAACGGTTGGTTTTTTGCTGCGCATTCTCGTATCAGGTGCATATTGCTCCACGTGGAGGCTTGGGACGAACTTAGCTCTTAAATTTCGAATTTGAAACATCCTTATCTCCTGACCGTTGATCCTAGATTTGTTTTTGGAAATTCAAACCGTCCCTCGTTCATGACCCTTGATTCGTACAAGCCATAAACCGTCGCCTCACCCCCTGTGGCTATTTAAACCCCTCAGGGGTGCTTCAACTTGCTTTCATCCTTTGTAGGAGCAGTTGTTTATCTGATTACTTTCTCTTCGCCTTCGTTCATTAACGAAACTTGTCTTCATCCTTTGTTGCCTTTGCATTCCTATCCTCTAATGATACCCTGAACAGAACTTGAAAAAGTAAGTTTTCTCATTTTTTTTCTATCTGGTTTGTTGGCCTTCTCCTCCCTGAATAAATTCCATGTAGTATACTTGGGGGTTATTCATTTCGGAAGCTCTTTGCTGGAAACTCCTTTTTTGATATCTGAACTTCAGACATCTAGGGTTTCTTCTTCTTTTTTTTTTTTTTTTTTTTTTTTTTTTGTGTTGGCTGATCTCTTGAACTGACGACGTTTGTCTTTCCTTGTAGTGCCTCCAAGAGTTAACTTGGATGTTGTTAAGGCAAAATCTACTAAGAAGACTACTCCTGTGAAACCCAGCCCTAACCTTGACCCGGAAACCTTGTTATTTGTAGGTCCAGTGACCCGAAGTAAAGTAAGAAGTCAGCTTTGGGCCATCCCAGTGGAGGACTTGGTGTCTGGCTTTGAATCCATGAAAGTTGATGATGAGGTTCTATTTATGGAAACTGAATCTTGATGAAGATCGGATTAGTTGATGGACTTGGAGTGCTCTCTATCATGGTTTGAAGGCATTTCTACCTATTAGGTAAGTCACTTGATATGTGTGCAAAACCCCTTTAGGATTGGATTTGATCTGGGTCTTCAATTCCCTGTTTAGGAGTTGTTTGAACCGATTGGTCGATCGATTGGTCGACTGGACCAGTCGACCAATCCACTCGACCAATGGGTTCTGTCTTTGGCAATTAGGTCTTGCTTGCTCTATTTAAGTCCAATCTCGAGTCTACTTCGTATTTTCTGCCTCCAAACTCTTTGGAACGAACCAAAGACCTCTGCAAGTCATCTCCCTTGCATCCTTGGTGTTTATCTTGACGGATCTTCGTCAAAACTCTTCCTCTTGCATCAAAGGTATGTCTACACTCTCTTCTTCACCTCCATCTCTGTTTTTCTTTCCTTTTTGAGTTGAGACAGTAGAGGAGATGCTGCATTCTCTGTTGCAAACATCTCTGGACTTGTCTCTCATGATCTTCCTAAGGATTGATGGCTAATGCAATGATCATGGTTAAGATCATTGCAAGCTTTTGAAGGAATCATGATCAAATCATGATCTTGTCTTTGTTCATCTTTTGATTTAAATTCTGATCTTCTTAGATCTACTATACTGATCATGTTAGTAGTCAATTGCTGTGTTTTCTTTACATGATCCATGATCTATCAATCTCTAGTTGTTTCTCTTCTACCATACCATGCTTTCTTCATGAATCATGATAGTTACATCTATGGTAGGTTTTGTTTCCTTATTTAGATTTTTGCTCTTAGGTCTATTTTCTTGAAGATCTAAGTATGCCTTCCTTGATATCTTTATCCGAATCAATGATTCATTCTCCTATTGTTCTTGTCTATGATTTCTATCTTGAATTCTTCAAGAACCATGATTGATCTAATTATGGTAACTTTTTGTTTCCTAATTTGTATCTTGAAGGCTTGATTCGATTAGTGTTTTGAGGTCCCCTATATGTTAGGATACTACTAATGTAGTTTACCCCTTGTTTAGTACCCTTTTGAACCACCAAATTCGGATCTTATATATTAAAACTCTGATTTTGTAGGCCACTGTCTTCATTGGTCGACTGGGGCAGTAGACCAATCCAATCGACCAATGAGTACAGCAACTCCAGATTTGGTCTGTTTTGGATGTTTTGATATCTTTTCTGTTAGGGATCTTTCCTAATATGTTGTATACACTTGTTTAGGACCTTCTTCTCAAGTTTGTCAAGATCTTACTTGATTTCTTAGGATTCCTTTGCAAGTTATAAAAGGTAAGGATGGTTACTTCTTTAACAACATAAATTGCATATCTTAGTTTCTATATTTGAATCTTGTTAATTTATTTCTTTAATTAGATTCTTATAATGTTATACTACTGTGGTACTGTCTTGATATCAGTAGCATTACTTATTTATATAGAATTGACTCATGTATGATTTACTTACCAGTTATATACAAGTTGATTGTAATTATTGATTTCTTTCCATGTATGAAGTTACCATATATGTGATGTTATGAATTGATGCTTGTGTATGCTTAAGTATGGTTTGGAAAGGAGAGGTGTCCTTTTGACACTTCTGTCCTTGGACTACTACGGGAATATTATGGGATGTTTCCGGAGATGCCCTCTGGACACCTTCCTAAACTGTTGGATGACATATTTAGGACTATCTAGTAGTGTTTGGCTAGGATGTCCCGTTATGTCAGACCCTAATCGGAGGGGTATTGAGACCGAACGACCCGTGGTAGCAATGGGGATTCATGGGCGCTCAAGACCGGTAACCAACCCGTGAGAGGACAGGAATCACATTGTGGGGGCCATTTATTGGTAGGGTTGCATATGGTTAGACTTGGGCTCACGGGCGCTTAAGACCGGTAACCAACCCGTGAGAGGACGTGAGAGCTTCCCGTTTACCATATGTGGATAACCAATAGGGTTGATGAGTCCGTAGTCGGGGACTATGAGGACTCTAGTGTGAAGGATACCGGAAAGGATCGTCAGGGACGAGGAATGGACGTATCTGGATCTGACTTGATGTAACTAAGTAGAAGACTTGCATTTGGCTAGGCTTAACCCTGACATGCGCCGGTACTTAGACCAATGGTGATGTGAGAGAGTGGTGACCTATACCCCCAGCCATGGAATGTCCCGAGGGATGCCGGACCCATTACCAACTGATGATGAGTGATTGAGACTTTCCTAAAGAAGTACGGTGCTATGACTTAAAGCATGTCTGCCAATAGAGACCAGCATATATAGAGTTAGATTCATACATTCATTGTTTGTCTCATACCATATTGCATTTGTGTTTGTTTTGTAATCCTGCCATTTATGTTATTATGGATTTAACTGCCTTACTGAGTTTCTTTGAAACTCATTCCTTTATTGTACAATGTTTGTTAGACTAATCTACAGGTTCTGAATATCATGACTGCTCGTATGAAGAAGTGCAAGGAGAAGAGGCATATCTCCAGGAAGGTGATTGCGGTTACGACAATTACACTGAAGATCCCGCGAGTGGTTATGCTCCGTACGATGCTTAGTCTGACCATAGAGTGGAAGCACCCTTGTGCCATTTATGAGATTTATACTTATAGGGATATTGTCTATAAGATTGAGAACAATTTAGTTACCTATTGTACCTGCTATTGGGATTAGATTCTATCCTGTTTATTCTCTTTTAGAACTACTTTTCCGCTGGTTGTAGAGTGGGATTTCGCCTCACTTTACTTATCTGATTTAGACACTCTGATTATATTTAGTACTCTGATTTATATATGATTCATTCTTTCCTTATTTGGATCTATGGTTTATCTTTCGCACATCGATTATTATTGTTCATGATTATGTTATTGTTTATGTGGGAGGTTGATTACTCGATACCTGATCTTCGGGCTGTGGATCACACTCTCGGGTATGCCAGTTAGGGTACCGGCTGGGAGGATGTGACAACTCCAGTGGTGAAAAAGGTTGTTCAGCGTGAAGAGGTTGCTGTTGCTGAAGTTCAGATTCCCACAGCCTTTGCTGATGCCTCGTTGGCATCTTCTTCCATGATGGAGACCGTTCGGTCTGCTATGGAAGATGTAGTTCCTTCAGCTGTCGTCCGCGCCTCCGAAATCCCATCTGGTGCCTCGTTGGCATCTTCCTCCATGCCTTCAACGGTCATGGATGCGACACGGATACTGCTCCTCCGAGGGTGGAGGAGGTTTTCCAGAAGGCCGAGTAAGATTCATCCTGTCTCTGCTCTCTAAGTACTCGGACATCCTCCGTGACCTGTGTCAACTGAGCCTTCATCCTCTCCTATCTACTGTACATCTGCTCCTGTCTGACCTCCATCCTCTCCAGAATGGAAGTCATAGTAAGCATCTTAGCATACAAGTCTAGTGTCTCTGGAGCTGCATGTGAAGGGCTTCCGACCTCAAAGTGTGATGATGCGGGAATCTCACAATGACTTGGATCAGCCTCATGCATCTTGTGTCATCTCCTGCCTTGTCATCAGTATCTAGACCAGCATCTCCCTCATCCTCTGAATCCTCATTGTCATCCTCATCCTCATCATCCTCCACACCCGGAGATCTCTCTGCATGACTAAGCTGCATCTAACTAATAGTCCTTGTCCCGATGGCATAACCCAGATCTCCAGTAAGCCCAATTGTATCCTCTAGCCTCACCTCAAAGTGCCTGAAGATGAGTGTCAAAAGTCGTCCGAAGCAAAGGTTTCGCTTACTTGGATGCTATACTATTCTATCATGGTGTTTTGAATGATGAAGGACAAGTCTATCTCGAACCCCATGTAGATGCGGTATATCACTAAAGCCTCCATCACTGTTATCTGATGGTGATATCCCGACCTCTAGCCTTGCTGAAAGATGATAGGTTGCTGAAGAAAAAACTCACTAAGTCGGGATATACTAGAAGGTCTATAGTGAATAAATGAGTCCATTGCATGACATCGAACCTCTGTTAGATCCGAAAAGTCCTAAGCTGTCGTAAACGTAGTAACCGACCGTACTCTATATGGCAATGCTCAAAGAAAACCTCATACAGGAACTCTGCCTGAGGTGTGACAAAGCAATCACGACGAATGACATCCTCTCGTGGCTCTAAGAGTAGTACTCTACCCCTGCTTCTACCTCTCCTGTCGTCTATCTGTCATCCTTGTGGTGGCATGATGAGTATATGTGAAATCCAGCCCAAACCTAGCTAGGACACCCTATCTATTTTGGGTGAGGAAAGACTTGTTTAATGTTAGACCTTGATGTTGGACCTTGATTTCAGTGTTTCTATCTTTGAAAGTTTTAGGAAGACATGTCAAACCTTTCCCTTAATGTAGATCCAATGTCCCGAAGTGAAGGAAGATGTCTCTGTGGGCCCTCTCTGTAGAAGACATGGTGTTTGACACGAAACCCATGGATATTGTTGATGGTGCTCCATTCTCGGATGCATTGTTAGTGTTTTTTTAGAAACTGCACCTTGGAGAGGGGGAGCTTAGTTGATGTACCTAATGCACTCCCGGACATGATTTGAAGGTAATTCTCTGACCTAGACTTGTTGCTTGACCTGTAGGAGAAAGCCCAAGTGATTTTGACTCAATCTGGCCCTCCAATTCCGTCCCCCAAGTTGCTGTCATTGTTTGGTCGACTAGCTTGGTCGACTGAGCCAGTCAACCAACCTAGTCGACAAAGGATTATTAAGCCCGAGAAAATCTGACTTTTGGGTCTTTTTGAGCTCTATTTAAGTGGTCTTCATAGCTTAAGCCCTATTCTATTGCTAGGACTCTCTTGGAACGTGGAGAGGCTCCTCTTAGGCCATTCCTTGGTGTTGGTGAAGATCTTCTTCAAGAATCATTGTCTCTCATTCCAAAGATCATCCCTAAGGTATGTATTCTCTCACTCACTCTATATTCTACTCTAATCCCTTCTCTTACTTGCTATTGTAACCATGAAGTTGGTGCTGTAACATTGCAACCACCACTTCATGTGTTCTTTCCTTGCTAATGCATAAGTCCCTTCCATTCCTACCTATGCTATACTTTCATTTTGATTCTTGTATATGCATTTCCATGATTTTCTTCTTAGCAACTTGTATTCTTGTCCTAAACTGAATTGTAAAGCATGCTAAGTGTAAAACCCAGCCCTAACCTTGACCTGGAAACCTTGTTATTTGTAGGTCCAGTGACCCGAAGTAAAGTAAGAAGTCAGCTTTGGGCCATCCCAGTGGAGGACTTGGTGTCTGGCTTTGAATCCATGAAAGTTGATGATGAAGTTCTATTTATGGAAACTGAATCCTGATGAAGATCTGATTAGTTGATGGACTTGGAGTGCTCTCTATCTTGGTTTGAAGGCATTTCTACCTATTAGGTAAGTCATTTGACTTGTGTGCAAAACCCCTTTAGGTTTGGATTTGATCTGGGCCTTCAATTCCCTGTTTTGGTCTTGCTGTCAGCATTGGTCGACTGATTGGTCGACTGGGCCATCGACCAATCCACTCGACCAATGAGTGCTTGTCTTTGGCAATTAGGTTGTTCTTGCTCTATTTAAGTCCAATCTCGAGTCCACTTCGTATTTGCTGCCTCCAAACTCTCTGGAACGAACCAAGGACCTCTGCAAGTCATCTCCCTTGCATCCTTGGTGTTTTCTTGACGGATCTTCGTCGAAACTCTTCTTTTTGCATCAAAAGGTATGTCTACTCTCTCTTCTTCTCCTCCATCTTTGTTTTTCTTTCCTTTTTGAGTTGAGACAGTAGAAGAGATGCTGCATTCTCTGTTGCAAACATCTCTGAACATGTTCTCATGATCATCCTAAGGATTTGAGGCTAGAACAATGATCTTAACCATGATCATTGCAAGCTTTTGAAGGAATCATGATCAAACCATGATCTAATCTTGTTAAACATCTGATTTGAATTATGATCTCTTTGGATCTTCTATGTTGATCATGTTAGTAGTTAATTACTGTGTTTTCTTTCCATGATCCATGATCTATCAATCTCTAATTGTTCTCTTCTACCATACTATGTGTTCTTCATGAAGCATGGTAGTTACATATATGGTAGGTTTTATTTCCTTATTTAGATTTATGCTTCTAAGCCTTGTTCCTTGAAGATCTAAGTATGTTTTCATGAAACCTTTACCTGAAGCAATGATCCATCCTCCTATTGTTCTTGTCTTTGATTTCTATTTCGAATTCATCAAGATCCATGGTTGATCTAATTATGGTAACTTTTTGTTTCCTAATTTGGATCTTGATGTCTTGTTTGGATTGGTATTTTGAAGTCCCCTATATGTTAGAATACTACTGATGTAGTTTACCCCTTGATTAGTACCCTTTTGAACCACCAAATTTTGATTTCATATCTTAAAACTCTGTTTTTTTTAGGCTACTGTCTGCATTGGTCGATCGATTGGTCGATGGACCATCCGACCAATCCACTCGACCAATGAGTACAAAGAACTCCAGCAATTGGTCCGTGTTGGATGTTTTGGTATCTTTTCTGTTAGGGATCTTTCCTAATATGTTGTATACACTTGTTTAGGACCTTCTTCTCAAGTTTGCCAAGATCTTACTTCATTTCTTAGGATTCCTTTGCGAGTTATAAGAGGTAAGGATGGTTATTTCCTTAATTACATAGATAGCATGAATCTAGTTTCTATATTTGAATATCATTGATATGATTCCTAAATTAGATTCTTACAATGATATACTACTGTTGCATAACTTTGATTACAGTAGCATTACTTATTCATATTGAATTGATTCATGTATGATTTACTTACCAATGTTATACAAGTGATTGTAATTATTGATTTCTTTCCATATATGAAGTTACCATATATGTGATGATATGAATTGATGCATGTGTATGCTTAAGTATGGTTTGGAAAGGAGAGGTGTCCTTTTGACACTTCTGTCCTTGGACTACTACGGGAATATTATGGGATGTTTCCGGAGATGCCCTCTGGACACCTTCCTAAACTGTTGGATGACATATCTAGGATTGTCTAGTAGTGTTTGGCTAGGATGTCCTGTTATGTTAGACCCTAATCGGAGGGGTATTGAGACCGAACGACCCGTGGTAGCAATGGGGATTCATGGGCGCTCAAGACCGGTAACCAACCCGTGAGAGGACAGGAATCACATTGTGGGGGCCATTTATTGGTAGGGTTGCATATGGTTAGACTTGGGCTCACGGGCGCTTAAGACCGGTAACCAACCCGTGAGAGGACGTGAGAGCTTCCCGTTTACCATATGTGGATAACCAATAGGGTTGATGAGTCCGTAGTCAGGGACTATGAGGACTCTAGTGTGAAGGATACTGGAAAGGATCGTCAGGGACGAGGAATGGAAGTATCTGGATCTGACTTGATGTAACTAAGTAGAAGACTTGCATTTGGCTAGGTTTTACCCCGACATGCGCCAAAGACTTATACCAAATGGTTGTGAGAGAGTGTGTTGACTTAACCCCCCGCCAAGGTTTGTCCCGAGGGATGAAGGACCCATTACCAATCGGCTGCTCAAGACCGGTGAAATGATCCGTGAGAGAATCCAAGATATCTTAAATGGTTGAGGATGTGAGTGGACTTTCCTAAAGAAGTACGGTGCTATGACTTAAAGCATGTCTGCCAATAGAGACCAGCATACATAGAGTTAGATTCATTCATTCATTGCTTGTCTCATATCATATTGCATTTATGATTGTTTTGGAATCCTGCCATTTATGTTATTATGGATTTTAACTGCCTTACTGAGTTTCTTTGAAACTCATTCCTTTATTGTACAATGTTTGTTAGACTATCCTGCAGGTACTGAGTACTATGACGGTCCCTATGAAGAAGCGCAAGGCGAAGAGGCATATCTCCAGGAAGGTGATTGCGGTTACCACAATTACTCTGAAGATTCCGCGAGTGGTTATGCTCCGTACGATGCTTAGTCCGACCATTGAGTGGAAGCGTCCTTGTGCCATTTATGAGATTTACACTTATAAGGATGTTGTCTATAAAGTGGAGAACAATTTAGTTACCCATTGTACTTGCTATTGGGATTAGATTTTGTCTAGTTTATTCTTTTAGAGCTACTTTTCCGCTGGTTGTAGAGTGGGATATTTGCCTCACTTTACTTATCTGTTTGACACTCTGATTATATCTATTATTCTGATTCATTTATGATTCATTCTTTCTTTATTGGATCTATGGTTTATCTTCCGCACTTTTATTATGATTGTTCATGAATATGTTATTGTTTATGTGGGAGGTTGATCACTCGATACCTGATCTTCGGGCTGTGGATCACACTCTCGGGTATGCCGGATAGGGTACCGGGCCGGGAGGGCGTGACAGATTGGTATCGGAGCCCAAGGTTCGAGGAGATCCTAACCACAAAAGACAATAATCGAACATTCATGAGTCATTGATCTGAAATGACTCTTCTACTCTTAGAAGTGAATAATAGAACACTGAATTAGAAACTTGACCTTTGAGGCATAACAGAACATTTCCGAATAATATACCATAATTATACTTGAACAAATGTCACTAATGCACGGAAAAGAAAGGTGCATAATATACAATAATTAAGTGAAACAAAATGAACTTCATTAATTTCAAAAGTTTTTACAACGGTTACATCTTAAATGCATAAATGGAAATCCTAAGGTACAGTCTATCTAGGTGATCTTCTCTCGATCTCTCGTATGCTCCGAACTCCTCCGCTAGCCGAGTCACCCGATGCTCTATCCTATCCCGTCGTGACTCCATCCTCTCATACATCTGCTCCTGTCCGACCTCCATCCTCTCTAGCATGGAAGTCATCGATCTCATCCGTGCCCCAAGATCCGAAGTCTCCGGAACCGCATGTGAAGGGCCACCCGCCTCGAAGTGTGATGAAGGAAACTCGTGATGCACCGGCTCAGCCCTCGTGCATATCTCGCATCATCTCCGGCCCGATCATCACTATCGGACCGATATCCTCTCCTCCATCCTCCGACCCCCGATCCTCATCCTCCGATTCATCATCATCCTCACCCTCCGGACCAGGAGATCTCTCTCGATCGCTCGTAGTCTCATCCGACGAATGGTCCGAGTCCCAATAGAGTATCCCCGTGAACCAGTGTCCACCGGTGTATCCTCGAAACTCACCCCGAAATGCCCGAAGATCAAAGTCGGTAGCCTCCCATAGCAAAGATTCCGCATGCTAGGCCGCAGAACTAAGTCCAAAGCATGACCTCGCTGAATGATGTAGGAGAGATCGATCTCGAAGCCCATGTAGATGCGGTAGATGACTAAGGCCTCCATCACCGTGACCCGATGGTGATGTCCGGCTTTCGGCATAATGTTTCGGCCGACTATGCGACCGATAATCCGTGCGGAATCCGTCATCCGTCCGCTAGTCCACGGAGTGAAGCATCGACGACTATCCCATAGTGTAGAGCATATCTCGCGTAGCTCGTACGGCATCAAATAGTCTGTCCAGATCTGCTCCGCAGGTATCCACACACACCGCCGTGGATAGTAAGGAACCCGCAAGATCTCAGCCGTTGTCCGGGTAGAGAAGCGAATCCGAGTCCGGAAGACCCCGCTCCCGAGGACAAGTCTAAGTGGATGTCCTTGGCCTCGAGCCTCCTCTCGTGTAGGTAAGGTTGCCGAAGAACAACCTCACTAGTTCCGGTATACCGGCAGATCCTCGGTGAAGAGATGAGTCCACCGCAATGTGTCGAATCTCTCGCCGAATCCTAAAGGCTCGAGCTGGCGTAAGTGAAGTAGACGTCCCATCTCGATATTGCAAGACTCGAAGTAGGCCTCGTACAGAACTCGGCCTGAGGTGTGTCAAACATGTCTGGTCTCCTAACCTCCTGTCTAGGCTCTGAAGGAACCTGACCTCTACCCCTAAGTGCCCCTACAATGCGACCGCGACCACGACCTCTACCTCGTCCTCGCCCTCCCCTCTACATAGTGGGTATCTGTGAAAGAGACAAGAGACAATTCCAGTTAGTGCTATCTTAAGATTTGAGCCAAAAGGGTATTTTCGTAATTTTTCGGAAAATTTCAAATTTGGGGGAAATTTGATTTGAATATACTAGCATGTGCGCAATACTTGGAATTTCATGTCTATGAAGTTTGTTTGATGAAAATCGATCAAAAATTTGGATTAAAGCGAAAAATTCAGCAAGAAGGAAATTTGGGGATTTTGCAATTTAGGTCAAAATTGGATTTTTCGAAAAGTTAAAATTGGTTAAATCAAATTGTATGGACCTATCTACAATGTCATCTTGAGCATGTAGCATTTGATCTCGTGTGAAAATTTCAAGCGGTTTGAGAGAAAACGGAATTTTTCTAAAGATATCGATTTCGGTATAAAACATTGCGAGATGAACACCAATATGTTAAAACTTGTTGTCTATGCATGGCATTGTGTTTAAAACCTAGGGAATATGTTTCTAAGCATTCCTAAGCATGATTTCTAGCATTGGATACAACTAAAGCATGGTTTTATTGAAATGCAAGCATGAGAAGATGAAAATGGAAGAAAGAATAAGAGATTTACCTTGTTTGTGTAGATCGTGTGTTGTGGTGTTGTGGTTGAAGCACTAAATCACCTCAAGAACACTTGTGAGAACTCTTGGAGACTTTCCCTAGAGCTCTCTCACCTTTGGAAGAAGTTAGAATGAGGTTGGAATGTGAAAATGAGGCTTATAATGCGAATTTTCGCATTCTCGTCGCATTGGTCGACTCATTGGTCGATCGGGTCACCGACCAATCACTCGACCAATGGTCACAGAGACCTCAATTGCTGTTGAATTTTTGGAAAATGTGATTTTTGTCTTATGGATTATTGTTTGATGACTATATGGATGTATTTGAGCATGATTTAAGTTTTCAAATCATTTGGACTTGTGGTTTATGTTGAAACTTCGAAATTCGGTATTGTGATGTTCTCGGTTTTGCGTAATGGTTACTCCGAGAAGTGGGCGTGGTGAATCCAAAGTGGTCATGGAGGTGGTGAAATACCTCAGGGAGGTGGTGAAGTACCTCATGGAGGTGGTGAGATACCAAATGTTGATCAGGGTACTCATGAGATACCTGGTGCCCCGAATGTTGGAAGTTTTCGAGATATTGCCAATATTATGGGCAATATGATGCAAAGAAGCAAGCAGCTCAGTTCAACCAGATGTTGGTGGGTTTCATGACTCGCATAATGAGACCCGGGCTGGTGCTAATGTGAATCCTCATGCCGCAGTCCCGAATGCGGGAGGTTTAGCTGAACTCCTCATACTCGCCCGATGGAGAGTTTTCTCGAAATGCAAGTACCCACTTTCACCGGAGTTACCAAGGACCCCTTGTTTCCTAACAAGTGGCTTCGTGAGTTGGAGAAGGCTTTCCGACATCCGCAATGCTCGGAAGCTCGTAAGATTTTGTTTGCCGAACGTGGTTGCAACAAGAAGCCGATGCATGGTGGATCTCCACTCGGCCTGTTTTGGAAGGTTTGCATGTAGGAGTTGTAACTTGGGAGTTGTTCAAAGAGGCTTTTTGTATGAATTACTTTCCCGAGGCGGTAAAAGATGCGAAGGAAGCCGAGTTCATGATTCTTACTCGTGGATCTCTCGTCTGTGTTGGAGTACCAACAGAAGTTCGAGGAGCTTCATTTCTTTGCTCCGCATTCTTTGAAGGATGACCTCGCGAAAGCAAAGAAGTTCTTCAAAGGATCGCGCCCGCCATTAAAGCTTACCTCACAAATCCAGCCTATAGTGAGCTATGCTCAAGTGGTGCAGAACTCGAAGAAGTTGGAAGAAACAGAGAAGGAAAGTGCTCGTGTGCAAAAGCCCTGGCAAATCAAGGAATTCTGGGTTGGTGGATCGTAATGACCGTCGTTTTGTGAGACCTACACCCTACCCCACTCCTACCTTTCGGGCTAAGAGTGTAGGTCGAACACGGGTTTTCAGCAGCCCGGCCGCTTTAGGACAAAGATGGCGGAAACCGACCACCAGCAAGTGCAAGTGCAAGTGCAAGTGCAAGGCCTTTTGTTCGAAGCCCTCTGTTGCAGCCACCCCCGTTGGATCCAAAGAATCCCGTTTGCTTCTACCGCAAGCAAGCTGGTCATTTTGCTCGTGCTCTGTCCGGCGGCCCGCCCAGCAGCCTCGCCCCAATGGTGAAGAGTGCTCCCGCTCCTCCCTCCGGTAGAGTTTTCAGTATTTCCAAAGGCCGAGAAGGATCCAAGCCATGAAGTGATTACAGGTACATTGTTAGTTGCTTCTATTTCGCATTTGTCTTATTTGATACGGGTGCATCTCATTCGTTCATGTCATCTCGCATTCATCAAGAAGACTAACCTAATCCCCGAGAAGTTGTCTAGTTGTTTATTGATTAGTACACCTACTGGTCCTCATGTGAAACTAGATAAGGGGTTATCTAAATGTCCCGTGTTGATTGGTGAGAAGAACTTGGAAGCCAATTTTGTAATTCTTGACATGAAGGACTTCGATGTTATTTTGGGAATTGATTGGTTGACAGCCCACAAAGCTGTGGTCCTTTGTTCCTCAAAGAAGATTCAGTTCCATATTTGTGGAAGTCCGGCCTTTGAATTTCAGTGGTGAAAAGAGAAGGGTTTGTAAGAAGGTGTCGTCTCGCACCGATGCAAGTCTATGCCCTAGTGGATGATGCTTCATCCGAAGGCAAGGGTATAGTGGAGAAAAGAGTCGATGAAGTCGAGTTGTCTGCGACTTTGTTGATGTCTTCCCCGATGATCTATCGGGAGTGCCTCCGGACAGGGATGTCGAATTTTCTATTGATCTCGTCCCCGGTGCCGCTCCGGTATCTAAAGCTCCGTATAGGATGGCTCCTACCGAGTTGAAAGAGTTGCAAAATCAGTTGAATGAGCTCATTGATAGAGGTTTCGTACAGCCTAGTGTGTCACCTTGGGGAGCTCCGGTCTTGTTCGTCAAGAAGAAAGACGGTAGTATGCGCTTGTGCATCGACTACCGTGAGTTGAATAAGTTGACTATCAAGAATAGATATCCGCTGCCCGTAATTGATGATCTCTTCGATCGCTTGAAGGGTGCAGTTGTGTTCTCAAAGATTGACTTAAGGTCCGGATATCACCAATTGAAAGTGAAGTCTAGTGATATCTTCAAGACAGCTTTCCCGAACGCGGTATGGTCACTACGAGTTTAGAGTCATGCCCTTCGGATTGACCAATGCTCCTGCGGTGTTCATGGACCTCATGAACCGAGTATTTCATGATGTGCTTGATAAGTTTGTGATTGTTTTCATTGATGACATCTTGATCTATTCGAAGAGCGAAGAAGAGCATGCGAGTCATCTAAGTTTCACGTTGCAAAGGTTGCGAGAAAAGAAGTTGTTTGCTAAGTTTAGCAAGTGTGACTTCCGGCTTAAGAGAGTGGTATTCCTTGGTCATGTAGTTTCAGCCGAAGGTATTCGTGTCGATCCCGAAAAGGTCCAAGCCGTGGCTGATTGGGAAAGACCGAAGTCGGAACGGAAATAAGAAGTTTTCTTGGATTGGCGGGTTACTACCGAAGATTTATTGAGAACTTTTCTCGGTTGGCTGCTCCTATGACTAAGTTGACCAGAAAGAAGAAAAGTTTGTTTGGTCCGATGCCCGTGAGAAGAATTTCCAAGAGTTGAAAGATAGATTGACAAGTGCCCCGGTTTTGACTATACCCGATAGTTCCGGTGGTATGACAGCTTTATACCGATGCGCCAAAGATTGGTTTGGGTTGTGTACTGATGCAACATGGCAAGGTCGTAGCCTATGCTTCTCGGCAATTGAAGGATTATGAGCGGAATTACCCCACTCACGATCTAGAACTTGCCGCCGTTGTCTTTGCTTTGAAGATTTGGAGACACTACCTTTACGGTGAGAAGATTGCCATTTTCACGGATCATAAGAGTTTGAAATACTTCTTTACCCAAAAGGAGTTGAACATGAGACAAAGGAGATGGTTGGAACTAGTCTCCGATTATGATTGTGATATTCAAGATCACCCCCGGGAAAGCAAACGTTGTTGCCGATGCTCTTAGTAGGAAGAACCGGAAGAAGACTTTGGATTTGAATGCTTTGAGTTTACCATTGTGGTCTTCTATTGAGAGTTTTGACTTGAAAATCGTCCCCGAAAATTCTGATTTTATTCTTTCCGCCATGACGGCAAGATCTGGTCTTAGAGATAAGATTGTTGCTCACAGAGTTCCGATCAAGAGCTTTTGGTCAAAGTTGAGAAGATTTCTTCGAATCCCGAGTCGGACCCCGACTTTGGTATATCCATGGATGGTGCTTTGTTGTTTAGAGGAAGACCGTGTGTGCCTCGCAAATGAAGAAGTTAAGAAAGAAATATTGAAGGAAGCACACCAATCAGTCTTTACTATACACCCGGGAAGCACCAAGATGTACAAGGACTTGAAGGAACATTTTTGGTGGATTGGTCTAAAGGCGGATGTTGATGATTTTGTTGCCAAGTGTGAGACTTGCCAACGTGTGAAAGCCGTTCGACAACCTCCATCTGGATTACTTCAGCCTCTTCCTATTCCTAGTTGGAAGTGGGAGGATATCTCCATGGACTTTGTGACTAGCTTGCCTCGGACAAGTAAAGGCAATGACACTGTGTGGGTGATTGTTGATAGGTTGACCAAATCAGCCCATTTCATTCCTATGAAGATCACTCATACTGGATAAGCTAGCAAGGCTTTATGTGGATAATGTGGTTCGTCTGCATGGTGTGCCTTTGAGTATTGTTTCGGATCGTGATCCCAGGTTCACCTCAAGGTTTTGGAATAGTTTGCAGAAGGCCTTGGGAACCCAATTGAACTTGAGTACAGCTCATCATCCACAAGCCCGATGGACAATCTGAGCGGACAATTCAGACATTGGAAGACATGCTCAGATCTTGTGTGGTGGATATGGGTGGTAATTGGGATGAACACCTAGCTTTGGTTGAGTTTGCCTATAACAACAGTTATCAAGCAACAATAGGCATGGCTCCATTCAAGGCTTTGTATGGCAGTACTTGTAGGACACCTTTGTACTGGATCGAGACAGTGAAAGAAAAGTCTTAGGTCCCGAAATGATTGAAGCTACGAGTGCTATGGTAGATATGATAAGAGAAAGGATTAAGTCTGCCCAAGACAAGACAGAAATCTTATGCCGATAAGAGAAGGACCGATTTGGAATTTCAAGTTGGAGAGAAAGTCTTTCTGAAGGTTTCACCAATGAAGGGTGTGATGAGATTCAATGTTAAGGGAAAGCTTAGCCCTCGCTACATTGGACCTTTCGAGATTTTGGAAAAGGTTGGACCTGTTGCGTATCGATTAGCATTACCTCCGCCTCTTGCTGGTGTTCACAATGTGTTTCATATTTCGATGCTCCGAAAATACATAGAGAATCCGGAACACATTTTGCAGCAAGCACCCGAAGGACTTAGTGCTGATTTGACCTACGATGAAGAACCGGCCGAAATCTTGGATAGGAAGGACAAGCAGCTGCGGAATCGCACCATCCCTTTGGTGAAGATTCGGTGGAAGAACCATACCCCTAAAGAAGCTTCTTAGGAGAAGGAAGAAGATATGAAGGAGAAGTTTCCTTACCTCTTTGGAAGCACAGGTACGCTTTCAATTTCGAGGACGAAATTTCATTAAGGGGGGAGAGATGTAAAACCCAGCCCTAACCTTGACCCGGAAACCTTGTTATTTGTAGGTCCAATGGACCCGAAGTAAAGTAAGAAGTCAGCTTTGGGCCATCCCAAAGGAGGACTTGGTGTCCGGCTTTGAATCCATGAAAGTTGATGATGAAGTTCTATTTATGGAAACCGAATCCCGATGAAGATCTGATTAGTTGATGGACTTGGAGTGCTCTCTATCTTGGTTTGAAGGCATTTCTACCTATTAGGTAAGTCATTTGACTTGTGTGCAAAACCCCTTTAGGTTTGGATTTGATCTGAGCCTTCAATTCCCTGTTTTGGTCTTGCTGTTAGCATTGGTCGACTCGATTGGTCGACCGCTCGACGACCAATCCACTCGACCAATGAGTGCTGTCTTTGGCAATTAGGTTGTTCTTGCTCTATTTAAGTCCAATCTCGAGTCCACTTCGTATTTGCTGCCTCCAAACTCTCCGGAACGAACCAAGGACCTCTCGCAAGTCATCTCCCTTGCATCCTTGGTGTTTTCTTGACGGATCTTCGTCGAAACTCTTCTTTTTGCATCAAAAGGTATGTCTACTCTCTCTTCTTCTCCTCCATCTTTGTTTTTCTTTCCTTTTTGAGTTGAGACAGTAGAAGAGATGCTGCATTCTCTCGTTGCAAACATCTCTCGAACATGTTCTCATGATCATCCTAAGGATTTGAGGCTAGAACAATGATCTTAACCATGATCATTGCAAGCTTTTGAAGGAATCATGATCAAACCATGATCTAATCTTGTTAAACATCTGATTTGAATTCTGATCTCTTTGGATCTTCTATGTTGATCATGTTAGTAGTTAATTACTGTGTTTTCTTTCCATGATCCATGATCTATCAATCTCTAATTGTTCTCTTCTACCATACTATGTGTTCTTCATGAAGCATGGTAGTTACATATATGGTAGGTTTTATTTCCTTATTTAGATTTATGCTTCTAAGCCTTGTTCCTTGAAGATCTAAGTATGTTTTCATGAAACCTTTACCTGAAGCAATGATCCATCCTCCTATTGTTCTTGTCTTTGATTTCTATTTCGAATTCATCAAGATCCATGATTGATCTAATTATGGTAACTTTTTGTTTCCTAATTTGGATCTTGATGTCTTGTTTGGATTGGTATTTTGAAGTCCCCTATATGTTAGAATACTACTGATGTAGTTTACCCCTTGATTAGTACCCTTTTGAACCACCAAATTTTGATTTCATATCTTAAAACTCTGTTTTTTTTAGGCTACTGTCTGCATTGGTCGACTGATTGGTCGACTGGACCAGTCGACCAATCCACTCGACCAATGAGTACAGCAACTCCAGAATTGGTCTGTGTTGGATGTTTTGGTATCTTTTCTGTTAGGGATCTTTCCTAATATGTTGTATACACTTGTTTAGGACCTTCTTCTCAAGTTTGCCAAGATCTTACTTCATTTCTTAGGATTCCTTTGCGAGTTATAAGAGGTAAGGATGGTTATTTCCTTAATTACATAGATGCATGAATCTAGTTTCTATATTTGAATATCATTGATATGATTCCTAAATTAGATTCTTACAATGATATACTACTGTTGCATAACTTTGATTACAGTAGCATTACTTATTCATATTGAATTGATTCATGTATGATTTACTTACCAATGTTATACAAGTGATTGTAATTATTGATTTCTTTCCATATATGAAGTTACCATATATGTGATGATATGAATTGATGCATGTGTATGCTTAAGTATGGTTTGGAAAGGAGAGGTGTCCTTTTGACACTTCTGTCCTTGGACTACTACGGGAATATTATGGGATGTTTCCGGAGATGCCCTCTGGACACCTTCCTAAACTGTTGGATGACATATCTAGGATTGTCTAGTAGTGTTTGGCTAGGATGTCCTGTTATGTCAGACCCTAATCGGAGGGGTATTGAGACCGAACGACCCGTGGTAGCAATGGGGATTCATGGGCGCTCAAGACCGGTAACCAAACCGTGAGAGGACAGGAATCACATTGTGGGGGCCATTTATTGGTAGGGTTGCATATGGTTAGACTTGGGCTCACGGGCGCTTAAGACCGGTAACCAGCCCGTGAGAGGACGTGAGAGCTTCCCGTTTACCATATGTGGATAACCAATAGGGTTGATGAGTCCGTAGTCAGGGACTATGAGGACTCTAGTGTGAAGGATACCGGAAAGGATCGTCGGGGACGAGGAATGGAAGTATTTGGATCTGACTTGATGTAACTAAGTAGAAGACTTGCATTTGGCTAGGTTTTACCCCCGACATGCGCCAAGATTTATACCAAATGGTTGTGAGAGAGTGTGTTGACTTAACCCCCTGCCAAGGTTTGTCCTAAGGGATGAAGGACCCATTACCAATCGGCTGCTCAAGACCAGTGAAATGATCCGTGAGAGAATCCAAGATATCTTAAATGGTTGAGGATGTGAGTGGACTTTCCTAAAGAAGTACGGTGCTATGACTTAAAGCATGTCTGCCAATAGAGACCAGCATACATAGAGTTAGATTCATTCATTCATTGCTTGTCTCATATCATATTGCATTTATGATTGTTTTGGAATCCTGCCATTTATGTTATTATGGATTTTAATCGCTTTACCGAGTTTCTTTGAAACTCATTCCTTTATTGTACAATGTTTGTTAGACTATCCCGTAGGTACCGAGTACTATGACGGTCCCTATGAAGAAGCGCAAGGCGAAGAGGCATATCTCCAGGAAGGTGATTGCGGTTACCACAATTACTCTGAAGATTCCGCGAGTCGTTATGCTCCGTACGATGCTTAGTCCGACCATTGAGTGGAAGCGTCCTTGTGCCATTTATGAGATTTACACTTATAAGGATGTTGTCTATAAAGTGGAGAACAATTTAGTTACCCAGTGTACTTGCTATTGGGATTAGATTTTGTGTAGTTTATTCTTTTAGAGCTACTTTTCCGCTGGTTGTAGAGTGGGATATTTGCCTCACTTTACTTATCTGTTTGACACTCTGATTATATCTATTATTCTGATTCATTTATGATTCATTCTTTCTTTATTGGATCTATGGTTTATCTTACGCACTTTTATTATGATTGTTCATGATTATGTTATTGTTTATGTTGGAGGTTGATCACTCGATACCTGATCTTCGGGCTGTGGATCACACTCTCGGGTATGCCAGATAGGGTACCGGCTGGGAGGGCGTGACACTAAGTCTGATTTTAAGCTAGCATTTGATTCTAATCTATTGCTTAACACTTTCCCTAGCTGATTCCCTAATTCCCCTTGCAATTGCATTTGATTTCATTGAAGATTATGATTCTTGCATATAGAACTTAGCGTTTCAATTTGGGGATTCCAATTTAGACCATTGGATTATGCTAATTACTTGCTAGATAGTGTTCTTATACTGTTCCTAACAATCCCTCCAAATTTCGGAGTGATATGAGCTCCGGAAGATAGGTTTCGGACCAAATTTCACTATTTAGCCCCGCACTGTTCACTTCGTCGACTGCCTACCAAGTCAGTCCACCAATTGATTACAGCATTGATGTATTGTTCGATTTGATCCGTTTGACCTCCGATTTTCTTGATTTCTCTTCTAATATTGCATCAATGTTTGTCTAGGGTCTAAGTACTATCTTTTGAAAAATTCTCTTTTGATCTTTGGACTAACTTCATCTCGAATTAAGGTAAGGATGTTATTACCATAATTACATGGATTATGTGATGCTTCTATGTTGGAACTTGGAAGAATCACCTCTTTTGCGGTAAGTATCACATGATTGTTGTATGTACTTTAAGACAGTAGTACCATGTTTATATGTTATTTGGTTATCATGACTATGCATTCTTGTTAATTACATATATGATTGATCATGTTATGTGATATGTCTTTCTATATGATGATGTATCATTTGTGTATCATATGACGAAATTGGAAATGTGATTGAATATGTATGATTGGGATTGGGGAATGTCCTATTGACATTTCTGTCCTTGGACATCGGAGAGAATAATATGGGATGTTCTCTGAAGATGCCCATCGACACTTTTCTGGATTATTGGATGACATATATAGGACTTGTCTAGCAGTGTTGGCTAGGATGTCCCTGTTGTATCAGACCCAAATCAGAATGGCATTGAGACCCAACGACCCGTGGTAGTAATGTGGTTTGGTGGGCGCTCAAGACGGGTAACCAACCCGTGAGAGGATGTGAGAGCTTCCCGTCTACTATTTGTGGATGACCAATACAATTGATGAGTCCGTTGTCCGAGTTGGTTGTAGCCATAGGATACGTGACTCTAGTGTGAAGGATACCAAACTGAGTTGTAGCCATAGGGGAAGTATCCAAATCTGACATGATATGACTGAGTAGATGACTTGCATTGGGCTAGGCTTTACCGGGACATGCGCCAATACTTATATACCAATGGTGATGTAAGAGAGCGGTGACTTAAACCCCAACCATTGATTGTCCCGAGGGATGTAGGACCCAATTACCATCGGTGAACCCAAGATATCTTAAATGGTTGAGGGAAGAGTGATTTGAGACCTACCCAAAGAAGTATGGTGCTATGACGTAAAGCATGTTTACCATAGAGACCAGCATATATAGAGTTAGATTCATACATGCATCGTCTATTTCATATCATCTTGCATCATGCTATGTTTTGCATCATGTATCTATGTTATTGTGGAATAACTTGCCTTGCTGAGTTCTTTTGAACTCACTCCTTTTTGCAACATCTTTTATTAGACTCTACTGCAGGTACTACTACTGTTGAATATTGTTGGTGCAGATTTTGCCGCGTTCCCTAGACCAAGAATCTAGAACCGAACCAAACAGATCTGAATTGACCTAAATCTTCACTGGACTGAATCAAGATCTCACTCACTTCCTGCGAAACAATGAACTGATCAGAAACGGAGCCGATCGTCTTGATACTGAATTCAATCAGAACCGTTTTCCTGTACTTTTGACTTCTCAAATTTCAACTGCTTTTTATCCTTCCTCGTCAAGTCTCTACTTCACTTCCCAAGTGGCAAAATCTTAATTCATCAACGTTTCATATTCCTTCCAGAAATCATGATTTTCAAAATTGTGATTCGGATTCCCAGGCTGTCATCAATTTAGACGTTGATCCCAATCTGCTTTAAAAGAACAAACCCTAACCCCGCTCATAAATAAATCCATCTTTAGTAATCATCAAACACTGTGCTCAGCCCCCAAATCATCTCGAGGATCATCTAAAAGTCGTTATTTGTTAGCCCTTTTGATGCCCTCATCAATGCACCTGTTCAGCTTCTCTGACGTTATCTTCTTCCCCGTCGTTTGATCAATAGACATTATTTTCTTCCTATTGCACGATTTTTATGCTTTCCTTAATTCTTTTTATTTCAACCACATGTTTGGTTGCAATGTTTTCAAATCCACCAATTAACCCCAAGCGTCGATTACGAACAGTTACAGCCGTCGATCTAAATCATCGTACATTTCCCTCCAGTTTTCAAGAATCTTTTCATCACGTCACCTCATCCCTGTATTTATTCACTCCCTATCATCCGCTTTCTGCCATAACCTACTTGTAAAACCCAGCCCTAACCTTGACCCAGAAACCTTGTTATTTGTAGGTCCAGTGACCCGAAGTAAAGTAAGAAGTCAGCTTTGGGCCATCCCAGTGGAGGACTTGGTGTCTGGCTTTGAATCCATGAAAGTTGATGATGAAGTTCTATTTATGGAAACTGAATCTTGATGAAGATCTGATTAGTTGATGGACTTGGAGTGCTCTCTATCTTGGTTTGAAGGCATTTCTACCTATTAGGTAAGTCACTTGACTTGTGTGCAAAACCCCTTTAGGATTGGATTTGATCTGGGCCTTCAATTCCCTGTTTTGGTCTTGCTGTCAGCATTGGTCGACTGATTGGTCGACTGGCCCAGTCGACCAATCCACTCGACCAATGAGTGCTGTCTTTGGCAATTAGGTTGTTCTTGCTCTATTTAAGTCCAATCTTGAGTCCACTTCGTATTTGCTGCCTCCAAACTCTCTGGAACGAACCAAAGACCTCTGCAAGTCATCTCCCTTGCATCCTTGGTGTTTTCTTGACGGATCTTCGTCAAAACTCTTCTTTTTGCATCAAAAGGTATGTCTACTCTCTCTGCTTCTCCTCCATCTTTGTTTTTCTTTCCTTTTTGAGTTGAGACAGTAGAAGAGATGCTGCATTCTCTGTTGCAAACATCTCTGAACATGTTCTCATGATCATCCTAAGGATTTGAGGCTAGAACAATGATCTTAACCATGATCATTGCAAGCTTTTGAAGGAATCATGATCAAACCATGATCTAATCTTGTTAAACATCTGATTTGAATTCTGATCTCTTTGGATCTTCTATGATTGATCATGTTAGTAGTTAATTACTGTGTTTTCCTTCCATGATCCATAATCTATCAATTTCTAGTTGTTCTCTTCTACCATACTATGTGTTCTTCATGAAGCATGGTAGTTACATATATGGTAGGTTTTATTTCCTTATTTAGATTTATGCTTCTAAGCCTTGTTCCTTGAAGATCTAAGTATGTTTTCATGATACCATTACCTGAAGCAATGATCCATCCTCCTATTGTTCTTGTCTTTGTTTTCTATTTCGAATTCATCAAGATCCATGGTTGATCTAATTATGGTAACTATTTTGTTTCCTAATTTGGATCTTGATATCTTGATTTGATTGGTGTTTTGAGGTCCCCTATATGTTAGAATACTGCTGATGTAGTTTACCCCTTGATTAGTACCCTTTTGAACCACCAAATTCGGATTTCATATCTTAAAATTCTGTTTTTTAGGCTATCGTCACTGCATTGGTCGATCGAGGCCGATCGACCAATCCACTCGACCAATGAGTACAGCAACTCCTGAATTGGTCTGTGTTGGATGTTTTGGTATCTTTTCTGTTAGGGATCTTTCCTAATATGTTGTATATACTTGTTTAGGACCTTCTTCTCAAGTTTGCCAAGATCTTACTTGATTTCTTAGGATTCCTTTGCGAGTTATAAAAGGTAAGGATGGTTATTTCCTTAATTACATAGATAGCATGAATCTAGTTTCTATATTTGAATATCATTGATATGATTCCTAAATTAGATTCTTACAATGATATACTACTGTTGCATAACTTTGATTACAGTAGCATTACTTATTCATATTGAATTGATTCATGTATGATTTACTTACCAATGTTATACAAGTGATTGTAATTATTGATTTCTTTCCATATATGAAGTTACCATATATGTGATGATATGAATTGATGCATGTGTATGCTTAAGTATGGTTTGGAAAGGAGAGGTGTCCTTTTGACACTTCTGTCCTTGGACTACTACGGGAATATTATGGGATGTTTCCGGAGATGCCCTCTGGACACCTTCCTAAACTGTTGGATGACATATCTAGGATTGTCTAGTAGTGTTTGGCTAGGATGTCCTGTTATGTCAGACCCTAATCGGAGGGGTATTGAGACCGAACGACCCATGGTAGCAATGGGGATTCATGGGCGCTCAAGACCGGTAACCAACCCGTGAGAGGACAGGAATCACATTGTGGGGGCCATTTATTGGTAGGTTGCATATGGTTAGACTTGGGCTCACGGGAGCTCAAGACCGGTAACCAACCCGTGAGAGGACGTGAGAGCTTCCCGTTTACCATATGTGGATGATCAATAGGGTTGATGAGTCCGTAGTCAGGGACTATGAGGACTCTAGTGTGAAGGATACCGGAAAGGATCGTCGGGACGAGGAATGTAAGTATCTGGATCCGACTTGATGTAACTAAGTAGAAGACTTGCATTTGGCTAGGTTTTACCCCGACATGCGCCAAGATTTATACCAAATGGTTGTGAGAGAGTGTGTTGACTTAACCCCCTGCCAAGGTTTGTCCTGAGGGATGAAGGACCCATTACCAATCTGCTGCTCAAGACCGGTGAAATGATCCGTGAGAGAATCCAAGATATCTTAAATGGTTGAGGATGTCAGTGGACTTTTCTAAAGAAGTACGGTGCTATGACTTAAAGCATGTCTGCCAATAGAGACCAGCATACATAGAGTTAGATTCATTCATTCATTGCTTGTCTCATATCATATTGCATTTATGATTGTTCTGAATCCCGCCATTTATGTTATTATGGATTTTAATCGCCTTTACTGAGTTTCTTTGAAACTCATTCCTTTATTGTACAATGTTTGTTAGACTATCCTGCAGGTACTGAGTATTATGACGGTCCCTATGAAGAAGCGCAAGGCGAAGAGGCATATCTCCAGGAAGGTGATTGCGGTTACCACAATTACTCTGAAGATCCCGCGAGTGGTTATGCTCCGTACGATGCTTAGTCCGACCATTGAGTGGAAGCGTCCTTGTGCCATTTATGAGATTTACACTTATAAGGATGTTGTCTATAAAGTGGAGAACAATTTAGTTACCCAATGTACTTGCTACTGGGATTAGATTTTGTCTAGTTTATTCTTTTAGAGCTACTTTTCCGCTGGTTGTAGAGTTGGATTTTTGCCTCACTTTACTTATCTATTTGACACTCTGATTATATCTATTATTCTGATTCATTTATGATTCATTCTTTCTTTATTGGATCTATGGTTTATCTTCTGCACTTTTATTATGATTGTTCATGATTATGTTATTGTTTATGTGGGAGGTTGATCACTCGATACCTGATCTTCGGGCTGTGGATCACACTCTCGGGTATGCCAGATAGGGTACCGGCTGGGAGGGCGTGACACTACTTCTCTTCAGACTCAAACTGCAAATCTCTGCAACCCCTTTACCATCCTTCATGTGTTTTGCTTTTTCTTCTTCTTGGATCCATCTACTAATCCTTCAGCCCCCAGCACTTCCGAACAAGCTATTGCACCTTCAAACGTTAATTTGGACAAAATCCTGGGTGCCTCCTCTCCTGAATAGGCTCCATTAGATTGGATCCCTGCTCCTTATGCTCTGGACGAAGAAATCACTCCTTATGTTCCCTTGGACACCTCTAAGGAAAAATTTGACCCCAAATATGTTGGACCTGAATGGTTTCCAACTATGGTAAGGGAATCTCATTTGTCTTCTTATCGTCAAGATTTCCATTTTCCTTCCAATGCCAAGTTATGGGTTCCTTAACCTTCTGTGCGTCCATATGATGCTAGCCCCGGCGTTATTGCTGTTTACCTCCATCACCTTGATTCTGGATTCAGAGTTCCGCTGATTCCCATTGTCCAATCTTTACTGGATTACTACCATATCTGCCCTTGTCAACTTACTCCGAACAGTTGGAAGTTGGTTTATTGTTTATTTGCTTTTATCCGTAGAATGGGTCGCCTCCCATCTATCGATCGTTTAAAAAATTATCACACCCTCAAAGTTTCCCGTGAGTGTGGTTACATCCACTTTTCTCGAAGAACTTGCATTGCCAGTGAGTTAGGTAAGAAAACCAAAATCTTCACCAACTCTTCTATTCCTCATGATAACAAGAAATGGAGAGAAAAGTATTTTTTCTGTGCTATCCCCATTCCCAATTACCGTTCTCAATGGTGTTTCCATACAAAGGAATCCCTTCATTCTCTGAACCAGCATCCTACGTTGAGTGCATATGATCAAGAAACATGGAGCCTGATCTCTTCCAAGAGATTCCATTGATGCAACAAAACTTAAAACTGATGTTCGTTTGGCAAGTCACAACCTTTTACTAGGTACATAGTTGAAGTATTTCCCCCTTTCTTTCCTCTTTTTTATTTTTTTATTTTTTTTTAACCTTTGTTTTTTACAGGGCTGATATTTATCAAGTTCCTAACATTGTTGAACTCCGAAAGGCTACTTCAAAAGAGAAGAAGCTTAATTCCAAACCTGAAAAGTCAGGTAAGAAAAGAAAACATTCAGCTGTTCGTCCCTTCAGTGACCGAAGTCACAAGAAATCCCCCAAGAAAAAGCTTGTTAAGAAGACTGATGAGAGAAAGTCTACACCTGGTCAACAAAAAGTTGATTAGGCACAAGAAGATATTGTTGAAGAAGATGTTGATGAAGAAAGCTCCAATATTCAATTTATCAGAGTGGTTGCCAGTAATAACCCTACTGAAAGAACAAGAACCTCATGAACCTTGAGATGTAGACTTTGCTCTACAGGCCCCTCTTCAGGTCACAAGTTGTCCGCCACCAAGAAAAGAAAAGAGAAAAAATCATCCGCTTCTCCCTCTGCTGAAATCCCTGTTGAAAGAAACAATCTCCAGGAAGAGACTCCCATTGTCACTGACAATGTAATTGAAGAGATTGCCGAACTCGTTTATTCTCCTAGGAATGAAGTTTGTACTCCTCCTATATCACCCATGTTACCCCATGATGCTTCTGTTCTCCCAGAGAAGATGGTTGAGAATGAAGATCAAGGTAAGAAAATTCCTGATTATTCACTTGATCAGCTGAAGAAAATTGCTGAAGAAATTCTTGCTCATGCTGCAGGTAATATTATTGAACAAATAGCTTATCAGCTATTTGATGAGAACACTTCTATTCCTATTCCTCCTCCTGAAGTTGCTTTTGGAAAGAATATCCCTAGGGATATTCCTCAAAATGAGAATGTTGTTGCTACAGATATTCCTATTTTTTCTCCCCCTATACAAGATCCTGTTTTGCTTGCCCTTGTTTTTAACAATGTCATCCCAGACATTAACATTGCTCCTGATATTGGTGAAGAGAATGCCCAGATTGCTCCATCAAATGAAGAATTTTTTGATGTTGCTCCCCCTGAATTTGATATGCCAGTTGATCCTCCCATTGGTCCTGAGGACCAAGAGAACATTGCGGCTGAAGTTGTTGACATGCAAGTTGACTCTAATGATGCCGCTGTAGATGTTGATCATCATAATGTGCTGGAAGTTGTTAATCCTCACCCCATCGGCCCTGGGCAATTAGAAGATGTCCAAAGTGTAGCTGACTCTGGAGACCATTTTCACCATGTTTGGGGTTTGAAAGAAAATCACACTGCCAATTGGAATTGGGAAGTTGCCCGTGAATGGGGAACTAAGAGAAGAATTCCCCATGATAAAAGAGAGACTGCTGGCATGTCTGATGAAGGGCTTTACACACATGCTTGGGGGTAAAAAATAAACCTCTATCTTTTTGTTAAGATAAACCATCTTCATTTGCTGTTATTTTACTAAGTCTTTCTTACTTTTTCTGCAGATGCTTTGGTGCTACTTTCAATGCTTTTTCTGAGGTCTTGGAAAGAGAAAAAAAAATATTTCCTTGGAAAATAACAATTTGATTAAGTTTACTTTTGAATTGATTGATGAGGTACAAGAACTCAAGAATAACTTGAAATCCTCAGAAAGGAAATTAGAGGCTGCTCAGTTCAAAGAAATGGATTTATGTTCTGAGATAGATAGTTTACAGGATGATTTTCAAATATGCTCTGATCTATGTACTGATTTGCAGGAAGAAGTTTCGAATTTAAAAGCTTCTTTGATGAAATATAAGGAAAACCTCTTGCAAACTGAAATGTTGAAGAACAATGCAACGGAGAGGGCCAGACTTGCCACTTATGAAAGGAATGAAATTCAGGGTAAGTTAGAAAGGGCAATTGCCTGGTCCAAAGGCTTTGAAAAATAAATAGATGCTTTGAAGATTAAATTTGAAGAAACCGAAAGATTGAAGTTGAACTTGGAAAGACGAAACAGGCTTTTGCAACAGGCCTTTGATTCTCTTTCCAGGGAGAAAAGTGATTTGGAATTTGGCTCTTAATGAGGTTTCCTTGGAGAAGGATAATCTCAGAATTTCTTTCAATGAAGTTTATGAGGAAAAGGACAGTCTAGCTCTTGCTTGGAAAGAAATTGTGAAAGAAAAAATTTCCATGGCTCTAAACTTTCAAGAAGAGAAGAAACAATTTGAACTTGAAAAGAAAAGGATGCAGGATGAACATCAACTTGTCCTAAGCTTCGTTACTCTGCAGTTGAACAAGCAGGAGATAATCCGGCTTTTTAGGATTCTGCAAAAATGTAGTGAAAGTCTGTTTTGATCAGATTTTCTTTGAGATACTCAAGATCTGTCCTAGCATTAATTTCAAATTGCTTCCTCCTGAGTTTCATCTCTCCCGGAAGTTCTTTGACCTCAGGAACCTGAATCATCGTGACTCTGATGATTCCGCAGAGGAGAATGAAGAAAATGAAGAAGAATACGAAGAGGAAAATTCTGAAGAAGAAGAAACCTCAAGTTCAAACAAGGATGATGATTCCGGCGATGAATCAGCATCCGAGAAAAATGATGAGCCAATTGATGAAGACTCTCCCGCTGGTAACATTCCTGCTGAACCAAAAATTTATACTTTGACGTTTGAAAAGAATACTTGAAGAAATCCTTTCTTTTGTTTTTTGATTTTCATCAAAGTCAGTCTTTTTCTGATGTATTGGTCTATCTTTTCCCTTTTTGTTCCTTTTTCTTGATATATGAATCTTTTGGGTTTTGTAATATAACCTCCTGTTTTCTTTTAATACTTGACTGAGTAGCTCTTCTGCAAATTTATAACCTTCAATCTGCATAATGACTCCTCTTAATCATCCTTAAGGAAGCAAAAATCCTTGATCAGCTTCGGAAAGCATGACCAGACCTCGGAAGGCTGGCTACTTGAGCCTGACTTACGGAAAGTCGGGATCACCCTCGGAAGGAATGATCCGTGATCAGCTTCGGAAAGCATGACCAGGCCTTGGAAGGCTGGCTACTTGAGCCTTACTTATGGAAAGTCGAGATCACTCTCGGAAGGAATTTTCTGTGATCAGCTTCGGAAAGCATGACCAGGCCTCGGAAGGCTGGCTACTTGAGCCTTACTTACGGAAAGTCGGGATCACCCTCGGAAGGAATGATCAGTGATCAGCTTCGGAAAGCATGACTAGGCCTCGGAAGGTTGGCTACTTGAGCCTGACTTACAGAAAGTCGGGATCACCCTCGGAAGGAATGATCCGTGATTAGGTTTGGAAAGCATGATCAGGCCTCGGAAGGCTGGCTACTTGAGCTTGACTTACGAAAAGTCGGGATCACCCTCGGAAGGAATGATCCTAATCAGCTTCAAAAAGCATGACCAGGCCTCGGAAGGCTAGCTACTTGAGCCTGACTTACGGAAAGTCGGTATCACCCTCGGAAGGAATGATTATTCATGATCAGCTTCGAAAAGCATGACCAGGACTTGGAAGGCTGGCTACTTGAGCCTGACTTACGGAAAGTCAGGATCACCCTCGGAAGGAATGATCCGTGATTAGCTTCGTAAAGCATGACCAGGCCTCGTTAGGCTGGTTACTTGAGCCTGACTTACGGAAAGTCAGGATCACCCTCGGAAGGAATGATCCGTGATCAGCTTCAAAAAGCATGACTAGGCCTCGGAAGGCTGGCTACTTGAGCCTGACTTACGGAAAGTCAGGATCACCCTCGGAAGGAATGATCCGTGATCAACTTCTGAAAGCATGACCAGGCCTCGGAAGGCTGGCTACTTGAGCCTGACTTATGGAAAGTCGGGATCACCCTCGGAAGGAATGATCCTAATCAGCTTCGGAAAGCATGACCAGGCCTCGGAAGGCTGGCTTTGTAGAGTTGAAGAAGAATCTTTAAGTGAATGACAGTCGATAGGGATAAGCTTTGGTGAAAAACTGAAAATTCTACTCCTTTTCTATTGATAATATTTTCTCAGATGAGTTACATTCGACGGTCGCCTCAAGCAGCTTTCATGCAGATCTTTAAGCTAGTATGTGTTTGTACTAACAACTTTCGTTACCACATATGGTCCCTCCAAGTTTGCGGAAAGCTTCCCACAATTTCTTGGGTCTGATGCTGATTTTTTCCTCAAGACTAAATCTCCAACTTTGAAAGACTTAGGCCTGACACGAGCATTATAGTATGCTGTTGTCCTCCTCCGGTATTCCATATTTCGATATAGAGCTTTTTCTCTAACCTCATCCAGAAATTCTAGATTCACTCTCAGTCCTTCTTCATTGGTTGTTGGATCAAACTTTTCTGATCTTTCTGACCCCACCATTACCTCTACTAGAACCAAGGCCTTTGACCCATCAGCCAATTTGAAAGGTGTCTCCCCCGTCGGTGTTTTGACTGTAGTTCTATATGCCCATAACACATGAGGTAGCTCATCTACCCACAGACTATTAGCTTCATCCAATCTTCTCTTGATCCCATGCAATAGAGTTCTATTGGTTATTTCAATCTGCCCATTGCATTGAGGATAAGCTACAGAGGAATTTTTATACTCAATCTGATAATCTGCGCAGAGTTCCTTGAACCTTTCATTATCAAACTGAGTGCCATGATCTGTCAGCAAGATCTTAGGCAAACCAAATCTAAAAATGGTCTTATTTTCTGAAGAAAAAAAATTCCGTTTGATTTGTTGTTGTTGTGGCCAAAGCTTCTGCCTCCTCCAATTTCGTAAAGTAATCAGTTGCTGCGACCACAAATTTTCTTCCTCCAGATGCAATAGGAAATGTACCAAGTAAATCCATTCCCCACATGGCAAATGGAATAGGATTGAGGATTGAAGTTAACTGTTCTGCAGGCTGCTTCTGAATTGGAGCGTGAATTTGACACTGATGACACTTCTTTACATATTCAATTGCTTCAAATTGCATTCGTGGCCAGTAAAATCCTTGTCTTAAGATTTTATAAGCCAAAGCTCTTCCTCCAAGATGACTCCCACAGATTCCCTCATGAACTTCTGCAAGTGCATATTGTGCATCAGATGGTCCTAGACATTTCAAAAGTGGCCTAGAAATTGTTCTTTTATACAGTAACCCCTCTTTCAAAATAAACTTTGCTGCTCTCCTTTTCAATACTCTAGCCTTCTCTCTGGTCTTCGGAGAGTATCTTTGAGATATTGCATAATAGGATCCATCCATGACACTTCCATATCAATTTCCATTATCTCTGATACAGAATATGCCGGAATATCTAGCTCTTCAATATACACAGCCTGTGGTAGAGAAGCAAATTTTGTTGATGCTAACTTTGCCAAAGAATCTGCCATTGTATTTTGATTTCTTGGAATTCTCATGATCGAGAATTGTTGGAACCATCATTTACATTCAAGCGCCTTTTTAAGATAACTGATCATTCTATCATCTTTTGCTTCATATACTCCTGTAACCTGGCTGACCACCAGCTCAGAATCGCTCTTGACTTCAATGTTTTGTACACAGGGATTTGGCTAACCGTAATCCCGCAATAAGTGCTTCATACTCTGCCTCATTATTTGAAGCACGAAAATTAAATCGAAGAGCACTCTGAATTACAAATCCAACTTTGCAAAATCATACTTGCTCCTGATCCTTGAGCCTGACTTGATCCACTTACATGAAGAATCCACCCACTAGACTTCTCACTTAAGTCCCCCTGATCTTCCGGTGACGAAACACTTTCAGCAACAAAATTTGCTAGGACTTGTGCCTTTATTGCGATTCTGGGTCTATCGTCAATGTCATGTTCTGTTAATTCTATTGCCCAGGACATCATTCTTCCGGCAAGGTCAGGTTTATGCAATATTTTCTTTAAAGGCCAATTGGTTAGAATAATAATTGGATGAGCCTGAAAATAGGGTCTGAGTTTTCTTGCTGCTATTATCAAAGCTAAAGCTTGCTTCTCAAATTCTGGGTATCTAGATTCCGCATCTAACAATGTATAACTTACAAAGTAGATAGGATTTTGAATCGTACCTTCTTCTTGAATTACTACAGCACTCACTGCCGCCTTTGATGAGGATAAATATATCTGTAAAGCTTCTCCTGGTACTAGCTGAGATAAGACTGGTGGACTAATCAACCTTCTTTTTAATTCTTCAAATGAATTTTGACAGTCTTCCGACCATCTGAATTCATTGAGTGAATTCAGATTCTTCAACGCCTTGAAAAAAGGTGCACACTTATCTCCAGATCTAGATATAAATCTACTCAAAGCCACAACTTTCCCCGTTAAACTTTGAATCTCCTTCATATTGCTGGGTAATGACATATCTAGAATGGCCTTATTTTTTTCTGGATTTGCCTCAATACCTCTCTATGTGACCATATAACCCAAGAATTTTCCAGATGAAACTCCAAATGCACACTTCTCAGGGTTAAGTCTCATTCCATTCTTTCTAAGTACATCAAAACATTACTTTAGGTCAGTAAGGTGATCAGATTTGAATTGACTCTTTACCAAAAGATCATCAACATAAACCTCCATATTCCTCCCAATCTAATCAGCGAACAATTTATTCATTGCTCTTTGGTATGTCGCCCCGACATTCTTCAATCCAAAAGGCATAACTTTATAACAGTAGCTTTCACAATTTGTCATAAATGTCCTATGAGGTTGGTCCTCTTTCTTCATAAGGATTTGATTATAGCCCGAATAAGCATCCATAAAACTTAGCATTAGCTGACCTGAGATAACGTCAATCAACTGATCAATCCGCGGCAAAGGATAGCAATCCTTAGGGCAGGCCTTATTCAAATCAGTATAATCCACACACATTCTCCACTTGCCATTGTGCTTTTTCACCATTACAACATTTGCTAACCATTTGGGACACTCGATCTGCTCAATAAATTTCGATTTCCTGAGTTTTTCCACTTAGACCTTAATTGCATCTTGCTTTTCTGATGAAAATTTTCTCCTTCTCTGCTTTACAGGTTTAACAGTACTGTCTATCCAGAGACAATGTTCCACAACCTCCCTGCTCAGCCCTGGCATTTCTTGGGTTGACCAGGCAAAGACATCTGTTCATACGAAGAAATTCTTTCAACAAAACTTTGTCCTGGAACGTTCGATCAGCCCCAATCATGGTCCCCTTCTTTGGGTTTTCGAGATCAAAAGAAAATTTTTCTAACTTCTCAACTGGTTCTCCTCTTTGAATTTTTCCCTAATCTTTATTATCCATAATTTCAACAGTAAGGGCAAGAGCCTTACCTTTTGACTTGGAATCTTTCAAAAAGGTTGTATAACTTTGCCTTGAAGTTTTCTGGTCAGATCTGCATTCTCCAACGCCTCCTTTAGTTGGAAACTTCATTTTCAGATGCCTTGTTGACACCACAGCACCAATAGAATTCAAAGTTGGTCTTCCCAGAATTCAACTTTGAATTCTATTGTACGCCGATAAATTCTTTATCAGCAAGAATTTAGTAACCGTAGTTACTGTTTGTGGATGTGTTCCCAATGTTACTGTCAGCTCCACAATTCTTTCCACAGAAGTAGACTCCCCAGAAAACCCAAATAACCTTGTTCCACAAGGCTTTATCTTCACAGTATCCAACTTCAACCGTTGAAAAGCTTCATTAGGCATGATGTCTATTGAAGACCCCGTATCAATCAATACTCTGTGAATGTCTCTGTTTGCCACCTCAATGACAATGACGATAGCATCGTCATGTGGTTCCTGAATTCCACTCATTTCCTCCTTCATGAAGATTATTTCTTTCATCTTCTTAATTCTTTTAGGAATGACATGAGATTCAACAGAATTCACATACCTGGCATGTGCCGTTGACTTTGAAACTGAATTTAAGTCTAAGCTTCCCAATATAATCATAACAGGTGATTGTTTTTGGTGAACTCTTTGATTTTCCTGACCTTTGACATTTTCCTCTGGAGAATTAAGTTGAAAATATCTTTTCACCTGGTCCTCTATTATTCCACCTCCTTGGTTGCTCAGCAACATCCCTCTATTGTCCTACATTTCGTCTTTGAACATATCGATCCAATCGTCCCTGATTGATCAATCGTTCAATTTCATTTTTTAGAATCCTGCAATCATCTGTATCATGACCATGATCCCTATGAAATTTGCAGTGTCTGTTTGGATTCTGCTCTTTCGCCTTTGCTATCATCGGTGCCGGCCATTTTACAAATCCTTGGTGCTGGATTCGCATGAGAATTTCCGATCTTCTAGTATTTAGAGGGGTATAATTTTCTAGAAATGGTCTTGGAACATCTCTTTTGATTTGACGGTGAGGACCATTCCTTGAATAATTTCTACTATTTCTCCGATCTCTCTGATCAGATCGTATAGCTTCATCTTCTTTCTTTTTGTTCCCATCACCATCAGTTTCCTTTCTGGCTTGCAGGATATCCTTCATGTTGGCATACTGGTTACATTGGGATGTTAATTCTGCAATGTTCGCCGGCTTGTTCATAATTAAGAATTCCAGTAAATGATCATCTGTCAAACCTCTGAACATAGCATCATAAGCTACTGCTTCATTCAGGTATTTTATCTGAATTGATTCTTGATTGAATCTCTTCATATAATTTCGAACTGATTCCCCTTGGCTTCGATGAATTGCTGCTAAGTTATCCATCGTTTTGTGCTTTTCATGCTTGCTTTGGAATCTCGATAGAAAAATCTCTGAAACTTCTGATTGAATCTGGTAGCAGACTAAAAAACCAAGTCGTTGCTGGACCTTTCAGTGACGACGGAAAGGATCGGCACTTCAAAACATCGGAGTTACCTGCCAACATCATAACATAATTGAATTGAGCCAAGTGTTCCAACAGATCTGAGCTCCATCATACACTGTAGACGCCGGAATTTTGAAGTTATGTGGCAATGGCGCTGACATAATGTCTTTGGATAATGGATTTTGATCCATCATTTCTTCCACCTTTTCTTCATTGTCCTTGTTCGTCAATCACTGAATTTGATCATTGAGGATGCGAAACCTTTTACTGATTTCGGATCCATGAACTTCAGATCTATCATTCTCTGATTTCTCTTTTTTATCTCTTTGACTCCCGAGAGTTTTACTAGACCTACTCTGGTTTTGACTTAAACGATCATCCTTAGACGATCCTTGATTTTCCAATTCTAGAGGAATGTAGTTTGGATCTGCGATCTCTCCTGATCCTTCTTTGAGAATTGATCTCCTCTGGTTTTCTCTTGACCCTTGCATCCGAGGATTTGGTGCAGAGACCGCCTCAACTCAGGAAAGAGTGCGAGATCTTCCAGCTTCTAGCTGAACTCCAACTTGCTTGATGAACGGCCTCATCAGATTTTGTGTTTCGAGGATTTGATGTTGCATATTTTCAAATCGAGCAGTGATTTGATTTGGATCTAGTTCTAATTGAGAAGCAACAAGCGTATTTGCGAGCTGTTTCTCCTGTCTTTCAGAAATTTCAGCAAGATGAGGTGAACAATCTTCCGTCACTATCTGCTTATGTCGAGTCTGCATTGTTGGAATTTGCAGTGTTGGAACTATTTCTCTTGTCTTTCTCTTCGGATTGATCCTTTTTGGCTCTCTCTGACTAGCCTCTACCATTTCAACTGGTAACGTCTCCTCCCGCTCAGGTGACTGAGCCATGACCTCTGTTCTGAATCTTGTTAAAGCTTTACTTCCCACAGACGACGCCACATGTTGGTGCAGATTTCGCCGCATTCCCTAGACCGAGAATCTAGCACCGAACCAAGCAGATCTGAATCGACCTGAATCTTCACTGGACTGAATCAAGATCTCACTCACTTCCTGCGAAACAATGAACTGATTAGAAACGGAGCCGATCGTCTTGATCGGCGTCGAGTCTCTAATGATTTTGTCAGATGATCGATCAAGTAGAGCTTCCGAAGAAGTTTTAATGGAGATAGACAGAAATCGAGTGAGAGTTCCAGTGAATTCGAATGTCCTAACCTTTTGAGCGAATATGCTGCCTTTATATAGAACTTTTCCTGCTTGATCTCCTTTTAACTATGATCATTAGATCGTAATAATGAAATGGTCAGTCGTGATTAGGTCTTCACTTAGTTCCTGGGCGTACCCATAGATAGCTTTGCTTCATCAGCTTAAAATCAATCGAATCGCCTTAAAACCGGAGCGAACCGGCTTGAACCAAATTTGGGATATTTTAGTCACAACAACTATGATGGTCAACAGTATGAAGACCAAGTTGATTACTCATACACTATTGATCATGGTGACTACGTCGGTGAAGACTATCTGTACGAGACTGATACTTGTCTGGAGCAGTTCGGCTTTTGTACTTGTGTGCCAGCGATGGGATATTGACATATTCTCTTTTTGACCTATTAGTGGATTCGTTGAGACCGTAGTTTAGTTCGTTCCCCTTTTATTTGGGAACCGGTTGTATCCTTTACTTTTATTCGATCTACCTTCCACTGTTGTTGTAGAGTGGATTTCCACCTCATTTCGCATGTTGACTATTTATTCTATTGATATCGTTTTCTTCACCCTAATATTCTTTTGATCCTTCTGAGATCCTTTCTTGACTTTTATTATTAAATTACTTGAATACAAAGATTTGTTCTTGCTTTTGATTATATTATTGTGCTAACTTGTTATGATCGTTCCTAAACTGGATCATTGGGACCGTGGATCACTTCCCCGGGTAATCCAAATAGGGGGTACCATGGGTGGATTTTGCGGGATGTGACAGTATATCTGTTGTGAACACAAAAAGAAGATTGATGTTAGTGGTGCGAAAAAATCAGCAGGAAGGGCATTTTCGTAATTTTTCAAAATTTTTTCAATTTTAGAGAAATTGAAATTTGAACATACTAGCATGTGCATAATACTTGTATAACATGTTAGGAAGGTTTGTTTGAGAAAAATCCATCAAATTCAAGATCTAAAAAAATGAAAATTCAGCAAGAAGGAAAAAGGGGATTTTGCATTTTAGGTCAAAAGAGGATTTTTGAAAAATTTGAAACTGGCTCAATCGAAGTGCATGAACACAACTACCATATCATATAAAGCATGTGGGAACTGATTTGGTGCTAAAATTCCTTGCGATTTAAAAATAATTGAAGTTTTTCAAAAGAGGGATTTTCGGTTGTGTGAATAGTGAAATTGGTGTAAAGTGGGTGAAATCTTGCTATTAAGACATGGGCATTGTATGGAAAGTTGTTGGACCATGTTTCTAAATGTACCTAAGCATGTTTCTAACCAATAATAGCAAGCATTTCATAGTTTTAAAGAAAATCATGTTGTAGGTAAATGACATTGAAGAGAAGGAAGAGATCTTACTTGTGTATGTTGATCAAAGATGATGGAGAGTAGTTGTTGAAGCCTTTTGCAAGCCTTGGAACACTTAAAAACCCTAGAAAACCTTTTCCCTAGAACCCTTTCTCAAGTTTTGAGTGTTTGGAATGAGTTTAGAATGAGGATTTGTGACTTAAAACATGAAATTCACGCACCTGTGTGCGTGGGTCGACTAGGCCAGTCGACTAACCAATCGACCCACAGAGACAGAAGGCCCAGTTGCTGTTGGATTTTTGGAAAATGTGATTTTTGGCCCATGAATGATTGTTTGAAGGCTATATTGATGGTTATAAGCCTAATTTGAGTTTTCCAATCATTTGATCAAGTGGATAATGACGAATCTTCGATTTTCAGTGTTTTTTATTCCTTTCGGTTTTTGCAGAATGGTTACCCTAAGGAATCGTAGTATTGGTGCTGACCCTAGTGACAGTGGAAGAATGCTTGACGGAACCATACCTGATGGTGCCCCTGACCAGCAGACTCTGAGGAATGGTCAGACTACTACTGATCCACCTGGTGCTTCGAAAGTAGGAAGTTTTTGGGATATTGCCAATATCATGGGCAATATCATGCAGCAACAAGACACTCAGATTAATTAGATGATGAGTGATTTTATGACTCTACATAATAAGACCCGTACTACTGCTAATGGAAATCCTCATGCCATTGTCCCTAGTGCCGAAAGGTTAACAGGAACTCCCCATACTAGACTGATGGAGAGTTTTTGGAAATTGCAAGTGCCTCTACTTTTACTGGTGTTAGTAAGGACACTTTGTTTCCAAACAAGTGGCTGCAGGAATTAGAGAAGTCTTTTTGCCACCTGCAGTGTTCTGAAGCTCAAAAGATTTTGTTTGCTGAACAGAAGCTCCAGCATGAAGCCGATACCTGGTGGACCTCCACTCGTCAGATTCTTGAAGATTTACATGCTGGTGTAGTTACTTGGGAAATTTTTAAGGATGCATTTTGTAAGAACTATTTCCTAGAAGCAGTAAAGGATGCTAAGGAAGCCAAGTTCATGGCTCTTGCTCAAGGACCTCTGTCTGTACTTGACTACCAACAGAAATTTGAGGAACTCTTTTTCTTTGCCCCTGAATCTATGAGACTTGAGTGAGCGAAGGCAAATAAGTTTTTCAAGGGATTGCGACCTACAATCAGGGCTTATCTAATTGTTCACCCTATTTAAAGCGATGCCCAGATTGTTCAGAATGCAAAGAAATTGGAAGAGACGAAGAAGGATAGCACTTGTGTGTAAAGGCCATGGCAGTAAAGAAATCCCAAAATGGTTGATCGCCCAAAAAGGAGATTCATTAGACCTACACCCTATCCTACTCCTGCTTTTTAGCCTAGGAGTGTAGGCTAGTTCAGGATATGCACAGGCTAGCCGGCAGAATCAGTTCAGTGGGAACAGACAAGCAGTAAATGTTCTAGTTACTAGGCCAGTGAATGTGAATCCTAGATCGGTGATTCAAAAGCCTCTAGTGGCAGTACCTCTAGTTATGCCAAGGGATCCTGTTTGCTTTTTCTGTAAGCAAACCGGAAACTTTGCTCATGCTTGCCCAAGGAAGATGAATCTGTCATCTGCCCCAGTAGTGAAGAGTACTCCTGCCCCTCCGTATGGAAGAGTGTTCAGTATAACTGGTACTGAACTGAATGCAAACCATAAAGTTGTGACAGGTACATTGCTAGTCGCTTCTATACCTGCATTTGTACTATTTGATACGGGTGAATCTCATTCATTCATATCATCGACATTTGTTAGAAAGACTGACTTGACACCCAAGAACTTATCTAGTTATTTAATGATTAGTACCCCTACAGAATCTGTCGTGAAACTAAATAAAGTGTTAGAAGAATGTCCTGTCTTGGTTTGTGAGAAGAATCTGAAAGCCCATAAAGCTGTATTTTTTTTGTTCTTCAAAGAAAATTCAATTTCAAATTGGTGGAAGTTCAGTATTTAAATTTCAAGGTGAGAAAGGAAGTGTTAGCGAGAAGACTTTGACCGCAATGATGCAAGTTTGTGCATTAGTGGAAAGTGCTTCACACGAAAGCAAGGACAAGGAAGAGAAGAAGGTAGAGGAAGTCAAGGTAGTTTGTGACTTCATGGATGTTTTCCCCGATCATTTGTCAAGATTGCTTCCTGATAGAGTTATGGAGTTTTCAATTGATTTAATCCTAGGAGCTGCTCCAGTATCTAAAGCCCCATATAGAATGGCACCTACCAAATTAAAAGAACTATAGAACCAATGGAACAAGCTCTTAGCAAGAGGTTTTATACAACCAAGTGTATCACCTTGGGGAGCTCCAGTTCTATTTGTGAAGAAGAAAGACGGTAGCATGCATCTATGCATTGATTACCGGGAATTGAAAAAGATGACCATTAAGAACAGATATCCGCTGAAGAAGAGAAAGACAATTTCTGGTTTGAAAAACCTCTTGTTACTGTCCTTTTTGACTATAAACGATGGAATCGGCCATTGAGATATATATACCTAAGAAAGAAACAATTGAAAAATGCTATAAGAAATGAAATGTCACAATATTTTTTTTATACATGTCGAAGCGATGGAAAAAAAAGAATATCTTTTACATATCCACCCAGTCTGTCAACCTTTTGTGGAATGATAGAAAGAAAAAAATCTTTGTACACACTGGAAAAAATTTCTTCTGAAGAACTATATAATCAATGGATTTATACCAATGCAGAACAAAAAAAAAAGAACTTCAGTAAAGAATTTTTAAATAGAATGGAAACCCTAGACAAAGGATTTAGTACTCTAGACATACTTGAAAAAAAAAATTCGAGTATGTAATGATAATATTGAAGAAGAATGCATACCCAAAGGGTATGATCCTTTAGTGAAGGGACCCTATCGAGGAACGATTAAAAAATTTCATTTAATCAAAAATGATTATTTAATTCCTTCAATAGAAAGGATTTGGATAAATAAAATTCATGGTATCTTTCCTACGGATTATCGAGAATTTGAACAGAAAATTGATACATTTGATGATAAATCCTTTTCAATAAACATTGAAAATTTGTTCACCCAAAAATGGGACGAGGAATCAAGACTCAATTTGAATTGGAAAAACTTTTCTTTATTAGCAGAACAAGAAATAAATCGTTCAGAAAATCAAGTTAAATTTTTTCGATTTTTATTTGATACTATTAGAATTGATCCAAAAAATCAAAGAAAAGAAAAAAAATGGATTGGAATAGTTAGCAGCTCCGTATCAAGGTCATCATCGATATCGTCACTATCATCAATATCGATATCATCAATAAAAGAACCTTTAGGCTTGTCATCTAGGAACTTGTTCGTAAATACTGTAATGAAAGGAACATAGGAGTTTGTCGCTAGGTATTTGACCAAATAGGATCGTCCAGTTCCTATAGAACCTATCATTAAAATACCCCTAGAGGGGGATAGGGCTAAGCGGAGCAAAAAGGGTTTTCCATGAGATGGGAAATGAAAACCATTAGCCCCACATGAGGTTTGTGAATAAGTGATTGTCTGATAATGAGCAAGGAATATCCGTCTTTCTGCTAAACAGGATCTATTAAACTCATAATTCATTAGATACTTTTTATGAATGTCAACTAAGTATCGTAAGTAAATGGATCCCGGTTGTTCAATCATTTGATAACCAGAGTCATTCTTTGATAAATTATCACTATGAGTCAGACTCAATAGAATTTGATCCATCCTTTTTTCTGTCGTTAAGGTGGAGAACTGAACCAAGAATTCTCTTTCTTCATCATCAATCGAATCACTATTCGTGACTTAGGATTCTATTTTATCATCAATCCAATTACCGTTCACGTTTTTTTTTCTTATCAAGGAATAGATCTCTTTACTTGTATGACTTAGATGTCTCGTATTTCTCGAAAAAGTGATTCGATTGATGGGATTTGGTATGATACTTATGAGATCGATGATATTGATGAGATTGATATTCAAATATTCCCCAGGATTGACGACTTTTTCGATCAGTTGAAAGGTGCAGCTGTGTTCTCGAAGATTGACTTGAGATCTGGATATCACCAACTTAAGGTTAAATCTAGTGACATTTTCAAGACAGCCTTTAGAATGAGATATGGTCAGTATGAGTTTAGAGTTATGCCCTTTGGGTTGACTAATGCTCCTCCTGTTATTATTGATCTTATGAACCGAGTTTCTTATGATGTGCTTGATAAGTTTGTGATAGTCTTCATTGATGACATCTTCATTTACTCAAAGGATGAAGAAGAGCATGTGAGACACCTTAGTTCCACCTTGCAAAGACCGAGAGAAAATAAACTTTATGCAAGTTTAACAAGTGTGATTTTGTTGCATCTGCACGGAGTGCCTGTGAGTATTGTTTCTGATAGAGATCCTAGGTTCACCTCAAGGTTTTGAAATAGTTTGCAGAAAGTCTTGGAAACCTAGTTAAGTTTGAGTACTGCTCATCATCCACCGTCTGATGGACAATCTGAGCGGACAATTTAGATTTTGGAAGATATGCTTAGGTCTTGTATTGTGGATATGGGTGGCAATTGGGATGAACACTTAGCTTTGGTTGAGTTTGCCTATAACAACAATCGTTGTATGGAAACACTTGTTGGACACCCTTGTATTGGACTGAGACTAGTGAAAGAAAAGTCTTAGGTCCGGTGATGATTGAAGTTACAAGTGCAATGGTGGATATGATAAGAGAAAGGATTAAGTCTGCCCAGTCAAGGCAGAAATCTTATGCGGATAAGAGAAGGACCGATTTATAATTTCAAGTAGGTGAGAAAGTATTCCTGAAGGTGTCACTTATGAAAGGTGTAATGAGATTTAATGTGAAAGGAAAGCTTAGCCTTGGTTCATTGAACCTTATGAAATTCTTGAGAAGGTTGGACCTGTCGCATACCATTTGGCCTTACCTCTGTCTCTAGCTGGAGTTCATAATGTGTTCCATGTATCGATACTTCAGCAATACAGAGAATCTGGAACACATACTACAGCGGGAACTGAAGGACTTAGTGCTGATGTGAAACCCAGCCCTGACTCTAATCCGGAAACTTTGTTATTTGTAGGACCAGTGACCCGAAGTAAGGCAAGAAGTCATCTTTGGGCCATTTCTGTTGAAGATTTGATGGCTGGATTGGAATCCATGAGTGTTGATGCCAGTGTCCAAATGGTGGAAACTGCACCCGGATGAAGATTGGATTAGTTGATGGTCTTGGAGTGGTCTCTGTATTGATTCAAAGGCATTTCTAACTCCTAGGTATGTCACTCTAGGTGTGTGCAAAACCCCTTGATGTTTGGACTTGATCTGAGCCTTCAATTCCCTGTTTTGAAATTGCTGTCTTGATTGGTCGACTCATTGGTCGATTGGTCCAATCGACCAATCAATCGACCAATTGATTCTGTTTTTGAAATTTGAATCCTGTCTCTTCTATTTAAGTCTAATCTTGGGAATACTCCGCCTCCTCTTCCTCCTAAGCCTCTGGAACGAGTTAGAACCCTAATCTAACCCATTCCCTTGCATTCTTTGGTGATCTCTCGCAAAGACTTGAAGAATTCTTCATCCTCCTACAGCAAAGGTATGATTTCACTCACTCTCTCTTCTACCTCTGATTTTCTTTCTTTAATACTGTTCTTCGTTGAGATCAGGAAGAAGATGATGCACTCTTGCAACCATCTATTCCATGATCTCATCATGATCTTTAAGATCCATGATCATCATCATGATCTTAACCTCAGCCAGTGGAATCTTCGAAACCCTAACCCTAATCCTTTGAAACCCTAACCTTTGAGATCGTCTAGAGAGCTTTTGGTAACCTCCCTTGTGAAGGAAAATCTTCTTGGGTAATATTGTGTTAACCTAAACTTCATCATTGAACGACCCTTCTTGTTATTTTTGGCTAACAATTTATCTCCCTTCATCCAGAGCTCTCAATTATTTTCCGAGGGAACCAAAAAGGGTAAAACCCTAATTCTTGGGTGAGATCAAGAACCTCTAGTTTGATCATGGTAACCCAATCAACGTGTTTTCTTTACTATATCTGTAATCCTCATATCCTAATTCTTGAATCTTTGATTATAATATTTTTCTCTCATAATCTATGTTTAACCTAGTAGGTTAACCTTTGTGTTCCTAGGTTATAATTTGGAACTTGATTTGATTTATGATTTGATATCCTCTATACCCTAGAATACTATCATAATAATTCCCCTCTGATTTGTACCCTTTTGAACCATCGAATTCGGTTCTGGATTCTCAAAATTCGGAATCTTGCAGGCCACTGTCTGCATTGGTCGACTGGTCCAGCAGACCAATCAATCGACCAATGAGTACAGCAACCTCAATCTTGGTCTGTTTCGATTGATTTATGATCTTTTCCTTTATGCATCTTTCCTAACATGTTGTGTGCACTTGTTTAGGACTGTCTTCTCAGGTTTAGTCAAGATCATACTTGATTCTTTAAGATCCCATCCAAGTTAGAAGGTAAGGACAGTTAATTCCTTAACTACATAGATTGCTTGTTCTCTGATTTGTACTTTATGAAACTATGAGATTACCTACTATTGTTGTATTTTAATTCTGATCTCCTACTGTGGGAACAGTAGCACTTGTTTATGTCATCTTTTTCATTATTCATGTTATATGAATTACTTATTACTGCTTAATCTGATTTTGCTTTTACATTCTCTTTTATATGATGAACTACTGGTTGTGTATGTCATGACTGATTTGAGAATGTGTTTGATTAAGTTTGGTTTGGGATTGGGAGGTGTCCTTTTGACACTTCTGTCCTTGGATATTATCGGAAATAGTATGGGATGTTTCCGGGGTTGCCCATCGACACTTTCCCGAATCAATGGTTGTCATACCTAGGGATGTCTAGCAGTGTTTGGCTAGGATATACCCCTGTTATATCAGACCCGATTCGGAAGGGTATTGAGACCGAACGACCCGTGGTAGCAATGGGGATTCACAGGCGCTCAAGACCGGTAACCAACCCGTGAGAGGACGGGAATCACATTGTGTGGGCCATTTATTGGAGGGTTGCATATGGCTAGACTTGGGCTCATGGGCGCTCAAGACCGGTGAAATGATCCGTGAGGGGACATGAGAGCTTCCCGTTTACCATATGTGGATAACCAATAGGATTGATGAGTCTGTAGTCAGGGACTATTAGGACTCTAGTGGAAAGGATACCGGAAAGGATCGTCAGGGACGAGGAATGGAAGTATCCGGACCTGAGTTGATGTAACTGACTAAATGACTTGCATTGGGCTAGGCTTTTCCCTGACATGTTTCGGTACTTATGCCAAATGGTTGTGAGCGAGTGTGTTGACTTAACCCCCTACCATGGTTTGTCCGAGAGGGATGCAGGACCCATTACCAACCGGCTGCTCAAGATGCCTTAAATGGTTGAGGGAACCCAGGATATCTTATATGGTTGAGGGTGTGAGCAGACTTTCCCTAAGAAGTACGGTGCTATGACTTAATGCATGTCTACCATAGAGACCAGCATACATAGAGTTAGATGCATTCACACTTTATCTGTTTCATACTGCATTGCATCATGTTATGTTTTGCCACATGTTATTTATGATGTTATGGATTAACTACCTTACTGAGTTTCTTCGAAACTCATTCCTTTTTGTATATTCTTTGTTTAGATTATCCTGTAGGTACAGATTATTATGACGAGCAGTACAGTGAAGCGCAAGCCAATGAAGCGTATTACACGCAAGGTGCTGGCGACGATCAAAATTACTTTGATGATCCCCCGGCGGATCAAGCTGTGCACTACTTTTGAAAACAGCATAGAGTTAGAATGGATTCATTGGATTGACGAAGTCCATACTTATGAAGACGTTATCTATAAACTAGAAGATGCTTGATCTTAGTTTATTTCTTAGTACCTTTGTTTCAGTTGTAATTGCTTTTGACTTTCATACTACGTTCTGCTATTTTGGTGAAGTGAGTTTCCGCCTCACTTTACTCCTTTTTGATATCATTGGATGTCCGGTATCTTTTCCGCACTCTGATTATACTGATTATTCATTTTTGTTTTGAACCTTGTTTATAATATTAAACCTTGATAAATTCCTGTTTATGATTATGTTATTGTATATGTGGGAGGATGATTTCCTTGATACTTGATTTTCAGGGCTGTGGATCACACTCTCGGGTATGCCAGTTAGGGTACCGTTTGGGAGGATGTGACAGCTGATCTTTCTTACAATGAAGAGCCAGCCGAAATCCTTGACAAGAAGGACAAACAGTTGCGGAATCTTACCATCCCTTTGGTAAAGATTCGGTGGAAGAATCACACCCTTGAAGAAGCTTCTTGGGAGAAGGAAAAAGACATGAAGGAGAATTTCCTTATATTTTTGGAAGCTCAGCTATGCTTTAAATTCCGAGGACGAAATTTCTTTGAAGGGGGGGGGAGAATGTGAAATCCAGCCCTAACCCAGAAACCCTGTTGTTTTTAGGCCCAAAGACCCGAAGTGATGGAAGAATGCAACTATGGGCCATCTCAATGGAAGACATGGTGTTGGACCCAGAACCCAAGAAAATTGATGATGGTGATCCATACTTGGAAACTTTGTCTGAGTTGGAAAAGAAACTGCACATAGATGAAGTAGAGCCTAGTTGCTGGACATGGTTTGAAGGCATCCCTCCACGTTAGGAAAGTTATTTGATGAGTTATGAGAAGCCCATTCAAAAATATTGAGGTTTGGACCTTGAATTCCCTGTTTTGGGCTTGCTGTCTGCATTGGTCGACTGATGGGTCAATTGGGCCAGTCGACCAACCAATCGACCCACAATGACTGTGAAACCCAGCCCTATCCTAACCCCAACCCTGACCTGCATCCCTTGATGTGTGTAGGTCCGAAGACCAGGAGTGGTGGAAGAAGAGACTTGTGGGCCCTCGTAGTGGAAGACTTGCTGTATGATTCGGAGCCCATGGATATTGACAGTGAAGCCCCTTACTTGGATACACTGTCAGTGTTGAGTGAAAAATTGCACCTAGAAGAGGGAAGCTTAGTTGAAGTGTTTGATGCGCTTCCAGTCTTGTTTCAAAGGTATTTCTCTACTCTAGACTTGTTTATTGACTTGTAGGAGAAAACCCAACTCAATTCGAACCGATATAGCCTTTCATTTCACTGATTCAAGCTTGTTGTACATGCTTGGTCGACTGGCCCAGTCGACCAAAGCTAGTCAACCAAAGGTTGTACAAATCCGAGGAAAAGATGCTTTCTGGATATTCCTCTCTCTATTAAAGTGTTTCTCGTGTTTTGAACCCTATTCCACATTTCTAACTTGATGAGAACGTGAGGAGAGCTTCCCAAAGCACCTCCTTGGTAGTGGTGAAGATTATTCCCTCCCAATCATTGCCAATCATTGATTCTTGTCTCCATTAACATTTACAAGGTATGATTCATCACTCTCACTCTCTATTCTACTCTTTTCTTTTCTTTTCTTGCTATTGCAACCTTGGAGTTGATGCTGCAACCTTGCAACCATCACTCCAAGTGTTCACTCTTAGCTAATCATTGATTCCATTCCATTTCCATTGATGCTATGCTCTCATTTCAATCCTTGCATATGCATTTCTTTAATTCTCTTCTTAACTTCATGTATTCTTGTCCTAAACTGAGGTATATAGTGTGTTATGTCTATGTTTATTGCTAGCATGTGATTCTAATCCAATTCCCATTAGTTCCCCTAGCTAATTCCTTCAATTCCAATGCAATTGCACTTGATTTCAATTCATGCTATGATTATTGCATTTAGGACATAGGGTTTAATTAGACCATTAGATTGTGTTAATTACTTGATTAGTAGTGTTCTTATACTGTTACAATGAATCCCTCCAAGTTTCGGATCTATCTGAGCCCCAGAAGATCGATTTTGGGCCAAAAATCACTATTTGGCCTCGGCACTATTCACTTGGTCGACTGACAATCATTCAACCAATTGATTGCTGAATTGTGTAATTTGCCGATTTGATCCGTTTGACCTCCGACTTTCCCGATTTCTTTTCTAATCTTTCATTTATGCTTGTCTAGGGTCTTAATACCATATTTGGATAATTCTTTTGTGGCCTTTGGATTATCATCATCATGGCTTAATGTAAGGACGGTTATACTTATATAACATAGACTATGTGATTATTACACTGATGTTGGCAACTTAGTAGGCTTAACTTCATTAGTTGTTTTAGACATCATATGACTACTATAGTTACCTTATAACAGTAGCACCATGTTTATTATCTTGCTTATCATGTCTATTCATTCTTGTCATTTACTTATACACGGTCATGTGATGTTATGACGTATCTTTTAATATGATGATGTATCATGTATGTATGAAATGATGAATTGAGAATGTGATTGGATAGGTATGATTTGGGATTAGAGAATGTCCTTTTGACTTTTCTGTCCTTGGACATCGTAGGGAATGGTATGGGATGTTCTTTGAAGATGCCCATCGACGCTTTCTCGGATTATTGGATGACATACATAGGACTTGTCTAGATGTGTTGGCAAGGACATCCCCATTGTATCAGACCCGAATCGGAAGGGCATTGAGACCGAATGACCCGTGGTAGTAGTATGGTTTGATGGGCGCTCAAGACCGGTAACCACCCCGTGAGAGGACATAAATCATACTACGGATACCTGAAATGGGCCATTTATTGGTAGGGTTGCAAATAGCTAGACTTGGGCTCACGGGCGCTCGAGACTAGTGGGTTAGATCCGTGAGAGGATGTGAGAGCTTCCCGTCTACTATTTGTGGATGACCAATAGGGTTGGTGAGTCCGGTGAGTAATATCCGTGACTCTAGTGTGAATGATACAGGAAAGGAATGGACGTATCTGGATCTGACATGATATGACTAAGTAGATGACTTGCATTGGGCTAGGCTTCACCTTGACATGAGCCACTACTTAGACCAATGGTGATGTGAGAGAGCAGTGACTTAAACCCCAGCCATGGATTTGTCCCAAGGGATGCAGGACCCATTACCAACCGGTGATTGAGTGATTGAGACTTACCTAAAGAAGTATGGTCTAATGACTTAAAGCATGTCTACTGTAGAGACTAGCATATGTAGAGTTAGAATCATACTTGCATCATGTGTTTTATATCATTTTGCATCATGTTATAACTTGTAACATATGGTTTATGTATTATGGATTAACTGCCTTGCTGAGTTTTTTTGAACTCATTCCTTTTTGTGCAATTGTTTTGTTAGTCTTCTCTACAGGTATCGAAGAAGCCAATGGCTCATACTTTGAGGCAGATTAGGATCCCGCACACTACACTGAAGGTCTTGGCCATTATGAAAGTTACTGTGAAGGTGCCGAGGGTGATTACCCTCCGTACCAAAATTAGCCGGACTTTGGTGTGGGAGAGGCCTTGCTTAGTTTCCTTCGTGTACACCTACGAGGACATTCTGTACAAGACTGAGGAGACCTTGGATCTGTAACTTAACTTTCATTGATATGCTTTTAGATGTTGGTTCTGTAACTAACTTTGATTGACTATTTTTCCGCTGCCACTGAGGGAGTGACTTCCGCTCACTCTCTCTCTTTTGGATTATATTTATACATTGGTATCATCTTTATTCAGCCCCTCGATTATTTGTTCTTATCTTATTCATGATTACCTTTATTATATGCTTTTACCTTGATTATTATTGTTCAAGATTGTGTTATCGCGTATGTGGGAATCATGGTCGCTCAATACTTGATCTTCCGGACTGTGGATCACATACCCGGGTATGACTAGTAGGGTACCGGCTGGGTGGATGTGACAATGATAGTAGGGTCAAAATTGTAAAACTCTGATTTTTTTTAAAGGTTTTTTGTTCTATTTAAAGGTGAACTCTGTGTTTTTCACTCATTATCACTCTAAAGCCTTTACAGAACGTGGGGAAGAACCGTAGAACCTCCTCTTCGAAGCTAAGGAAGATCCCCAAGCATCTGTCTGAGTTTCTTCATCGAATCTTCTTCTACAAAGGTTAGTAATCAAATTGTTTCTTCTTTGATCTATTCTCTCTTCTATTTTCTTCTGACTATTTGGTTATGAGGAAGGTATTACACTACTGTAATGGCCTCTTCTCTGATCCTCTTAGCGTTAGAGTGAATCCCCCCCCCATTCACTCTATGTTCTTGAAGCCATATGGTGATGTTTTATGTAATTGATCTTACCTAAGATCTCGATTACTCTTTCCTTAATTTTCTACCAGTCTTTATGATTGTGAGGGAGGTCTCATATCACTACCATGACCTTCCCTTGCATCCCCTTGATTGTTGGGTGGATCCCTATTTTTCCCTTACCCTTTGTGAATCTACCTTGGGTTTATTTTGAAGGAAATTTTGGAAACTTTCAAAAAGGGTATCCAAATTGGGAACCATGATTTATCTTTTATTTGCTATATCCTCCCCCAACACCTTTCTTGATTGTGAATTTCAATTCTTCTTTCCCAAGAGTGAATCCCTATTCTCTCTAGTCTTTCCATAAGATCTGTGGACTGTCTGCGATGAAATCCTAATCCAATGTTTCAACTAGAATTCTATCTTTTCGACCTTGTTTATGCTTAGACCTTCTTAAATCGTCTTAGTATGTTTTTGGGGAACTCCCCTTCGAATTTCGGAGCAATCGGACTTCAAACGAAGTAGTTATGAATGATTTAGGGTTTTCTGCGTACTGTTCCTTAGGTCGATTGGTTGGTCGACTGAACCAAGCTGCCCAAGCTGACTGTAGCTTGTTTCTTCTTCCAATTTGATCCATTTAAATTCTAATCTTTTTTAGGGCTTATTCCTAATGATTGTTATATGCTTGTAGGGTTTGTTTGCTAGTTTTGGACTTCTCATCTTATTTCTTCAGAATTCTTTGAAGATTGTTTAAGGTAAGGACAGTTGATCCCTAATAACCTAATACACATGTCTACTTGTAACTAAATTGGATTACATTATCATATTATTGTTGTATTAGCTTTCTTAACTACAGTAGTGCTTGTTTATTTGATTCAATTATTATTTCAGTCATGTATGAATGATTTTTACTTATGTTTTGTATTATCAGTTGTGCTTGTGAATGACTGATTTGGGAATGTGATTGCTTAGGTTGTGATTGGGGAATGGGGAATGCCCTTTCTGGGTTTTTGTCATTGGACACTAGTGGAGGTGGTATGGGATGCATTCCTATGGTGCCCCTTGGCACTCTCCCTAATTACTGGTTGACATACCTAGGGCACATCTAGAAGTGTTTGGCTAGGATGTCCCTATTATATCAGACCCAATCGAAAGGGTATTGAGACCGAGCAACCCGTGGTAGCAATGGGGATTTATGGGCGCTCAAGACCGATAACCAACCCGTGAGAGGACATGAATCACATTGTGGGGGCCATTCATTGGTAGGGTTGCAGTAGTAGACGTGGGCTCATGGGCGCCCAAGACCGGTATCCAAACCATGAGAGGACATGAGACCTACTTGTTTACTATTTATGGATGACCAATAGGGTTGATGAGTCCGAGTTGGTTGTAGACATAGGATACGTTGACTCTACGGAGAAGGATACCAGAAAGGATCGTGAGAGGTGAGGAATAGAAGTATCTGGATCTAAGTTGATATGACTAAGTAGAAGACTTGCATTTGGCTAGGCTTAACCTTGACATGCGCCAGTACTCAGACCAAACGGTGGCATGAGAGAGTGTTGACCTAAACCCCAGCAAAGGTTGTCCGAGAAAGTTTCAGGACCCATTGCCAACCGGAGAACCCAAGATACCTAGATGGTTGAGGGAGAGTGTGAAATCCAGCCCATACCCTAGCCTGGACACTCTATCTATTTTGGATGAAGAAGTGACTTAGTGGTGTTTGACCTTGAAGTGGGACCCTGAGTTCAGTGTGGATATGTTAAGAAGGTCCTAGGAAGTCAAGTCAGACCTCTCCCTTAGTGTAGATCCGGAGACTGGAAGTGAAGGAAGAAGTCTTTGTAGGCATCTCAATAAAAGACATGGTGTTTGACCCAAAACCCATGGAGATTGTTGATGATGGAGTTCACTTTTTGGAAATCTTCTCTAATTGGAGATGAACTGCACTTTGATGTTTAAGAGCTTGGTTGATGGACTTAAAGCCTAGTTGGACATGGTTTGAAGGCATTCCTCTATGCTAGGTTAGTCATTTGTTGATTTGGGGGAAGCCCATGTGAATTTGATGTAGTTTGGGCCTTGAAGTCCCTGAATAAGGCTTGCTGACAGCCTTGGTCGACCAACAGGACAGCAAGATTTGGTAAGATCTTCTTTTAGGGTTTTGATGCTCTATTTAATAGGACTTCGTGTTTCTTAGCCTCCCTTGTTTCTAAAAGAATCTCTAGAGAATGTGTGAAGCCTCCCTTGTTTCTTAGCCTCCCTTGTTTCTAAAAAAATCTCTTAAAGCCTCTCTAGGTGTTGTGGAAGATCCCCAAGCATTCTACCAAGTTTCTATTTTCGTTTCTCTCATTCAAGGTTAGTAATCTATCTCCTACTGTTGTAATCTCTTCTCCCCACCATTGTTTCTTATTGTTTTGATGGTGAGGAAGGTATTGCACTACTGCAATGACCCAACTCTGATCTCCTTGTGTCTTAGAGTGAAACCCCATTCACTCCATGCATTCCTTGAAGCCATATGGTGAATCTTGTTGATTTTTCATTGATTTTGATTGAGTTTTGATAGCATAATCCATCCCCCTGTAGTTTTCCTTTTTGTGGATCACACCTTCGAGTATTTCAGGTAGGGTACTAGCTAGGGGGACGTGACACCACCCGCCAATATCAGACCCACCCGACAACCCATAGGTGTGATTCCACAGTCACAAGATTAGGTTCACATTATCAATAATAATAAATACACATAGCATCAAAATCAATGAGCAAGAACAAATCCAATAATTAAACAAAAAAGAGAAAAGGTATAAGAAATCCAATGAAATAGTACTAAAATGAAATCAAGGGTATCAAAGGAATGTATGAATTAGTGGAAGCAAAAAGGAAACATCATAGTTATGTCTTGTTAATCGCTTTCTCCTTTAAAGGTACTTTATCTCATATTTCTCGATCCATGGAGTCATAACACCCTCTTTCATAAGAGCACTCTATGCATCCACATGAAGCTTCATGTTGTGCAACACCAAATCCCATTGATGCCTCCAGTACCTCTTCAAAGGCATTCTCCCACTCATATGGAACTTCTCTTATTTCTTTATAGTCATTTAAAGAAAACAGACATAATCCACAAGAATGAGTTCTAAAGAACTTAGTAAGGCAACAATCCCATATACACTTTGATATCGCAATCACATGACAAGCAATGATGAAACAATGATATGCTGAAATATGGATGCACCTAATAGCTAACATGCTTTAAGATATAACACCAGTCCTCCTTTGGATAGGTCTCGTCACTCTGATCCCTCACAGACTTGCCACCTTTGTTGGGATCCCGGACAAGTGGTATAGTCCTCGTCAATCAACCATGGTTGGGGTTTAAGTCGATACTCTCTCACCATGACCATTGACAGTAGTACTAGCGCTTGACGAAGATTCTAGCCTAATGCAAGGTCCTATGGTAATATACTACATGTGGTCCAGATACCTTACCTATGGCACTGACCAACTCAATTTAGTATTCTTCTCCACCTAGGAATGAATGTCCTCACAGACTAATGGCCTCTGTTGGACTCCAGTTGTGAAATCCCTCACAACCGTAACTTGAAAATTTATATTGTAGGTCCGAAAACTCGAAGCACAAGAGAAGAAGACAACTGTGGGCCATCCAAATTGAACCCATTGGATTTGACTTGGAACCAATGGAAGTAGATGGTGATGAAGCTAAGATAGAAACCTTGGCAAATTTCGGAAGAAGATCTCCAGCTTGAATGATGACAGACTTGGTAGATGGACCAAGAGTATAGTGATGACACAAGTGGAAGGTCCCGAAAAACTAGGTAAGACCCTTCTATAACTTTGAAAGGACCCAAGAGGAAGTTAGAGCTTTCAGGGACCAAAAAATATAGGTTGGCAACCTGCCTTGGTTGCCCCAAGCGACCAACCAGTACCGGGGCAGAATTGACACTTTTGGGAAATTAGGTTTCTGAAGCCCTATTTAATCAATTTTTGTTCTAACTTGTGTCATTGTGTCATAAGGCTATCGGAGAACATCAAAGGCACTCTAGAGCTCTCTCTCCAAGGTCAAGGAAGATTTCCAAGTATCTATGAAGTTTTCTGACTGCGATTCTTCTTCTACAAGGTTAGTGATCACTCTCTTTCTTCTAGTTCTACATTCTCTATTGTTTCTACCTAGAGACTTTGAAGTAGGTCTTAAGCTAAGGTAGTGACCTAATCTTCCATTCTCTTAGTTCGAGAGTGAATCTCCATTCTCTCTAGTTCTTCCGTGAAGTTCATGGTGTGATTTTGGTAAAAGCCTAGCATGAATCTATATGATTGTTATTCTCTTTGGTTAGTTTGATTTCCAATCTATGCTAGACCATATTCTATGATGTTTTTAGACCTTATTCTACTATTCTCTTAGTCATGGTCTAGCATGTTTGTAGACCTTATTCTACTATTCTCTTAGTCCTAGAATGAATCCCCATTCACACTAGTCTATCCATGAATCTGCAGTTTGATTTCGGATGAAACCTAAATTAAGACTCATTAGGTTTTCACTCCTTTGACCATGATGCCTAAATCATATTAGATAGTGTCCTACTATTATTTTAGAGTTTTCTAAATGATTTCGGAGTGATTTGCAGTACAAACAACGAGTTTCCGATCAATTTTAGGTTTTACTATCCGTACATAGTAGCCTTTTGGTCGATTGGCTTGGCAAGCCAGGTGACCAAAGGGTACCGAGACAGCAAATTGCCTTGTTTTGCCCTCTTTTCATCTTCAAACCTTTAGGGTTTGTTCCTAACATTAAATCATTGTATTATTAGGGCTTATTTAGCAAGTTTGAACCTACCTTTTGGTCTACTCTTCAAAGATTTCAAGTCGACAACAAGGTGAGGACATTCACCTAAAAATAACACAAGTTACTTTCTTATTTTGTAATAGAATTTGAATGCATGATCTTTATTACTGTTTTAGGAGTTTATCATGATAAATATGCCTCTATAATTTTAGAATGTTATTCGTTATGATGCTATGCATAATTGTAAGAATGTGAATGTTTGGTATGTGAATTGATTGTGATATGATGTTATATTTGGAATCATATTGTAATTTGATTGCTTATGTTGTGATTGTGGAATGGGGAATGCCAATTGGGTGTTTTTGTCTTAAGACATCAGTGTTTGGCTAGAAACCCCATCATCTCACCCTATCAGCATGGGTATTGAGGCCAAGTGACCCATGGTAGCAATGGGGATTGTGGGTACTCAAGACCGGTATTAGTGAGAGGACACAATCACATTGTGGGGGCCGTTCATTGGTAGGGTTGCATTATAATAAGCATGGGCTCATGGGCGCTAAAGACCGGTAGACAACTCGTGAGAGGACGTGAGAGCTTCCCGTTTATTATATGTGGATGACCAGTAGGGTTAAGAGTCTGTAATCCTAGTTGGTTGGAGCTCCATAAGATACGATAATTCTAGGGGGAAGGTACTGGAACGGATTGCAAGCGGCAGGGAAGGGAAGTATCTGACCCTAATTATGATATGACTTAATAGATGACTTGCATTGGGCTAGGTATAACCCTGACACATGCCAATACTCATACCAATGGTGAAGTGAGAGACTGGTGACCTAAACCCTAGTCATGGTGATAGTCTGAGATGGATGCCTTGACCATTGCAGAGAACCCAAAAGACGTGCTTAATACCTGGGAGGGAGAGTGTCTGAGACTACCCAGAGGAGTATATGGTGTTCTATCTTAATGCGCGTCTTCCATTAGAGACTAACATATGTTAGAGTTAGATGCATCACATTGTCTCATATCATATTGCATCATGCTTTGTTCTTGAATATTGATTGTAATTTTTATCTGTATTTGAACTACTTGCTAAGTTCTTTTGAGCTCACCCTTCAAGGACAATGTTTGCTTTAGACTTTGTTGCAGGTGTTGATGACGTCAAGATCCAGGAGTACGAGACCATGTCGAGTGATCTGTATGGTATACAGAGTATTCGCAATCACGAACATCACAGTGAAGAATGTCCGTGGGATGAATGTGCGTACCAGAATTAGTTCGATTTTGGAGCTGGAGTACCACATATTGGATATGGAGGTCTTTGAGTTTAGACATTATCTTTCTGATAAAGAGACTTACTATGAGTAGTACTTAGAACGATTTGTAGTCTTCTTTAATCTTTAGTTGTAATACCTTTAGTTGACTATACTTCCGTGCTTTGCCTATTATAGTTTATTTTTGCATACTCTTTTACTCTGATTACTTTGGTATCATTTTCCACACTTTGGTATTGATTTGAGATCCATTCTTTGTATATTCTTTCAATTACACTAATACAATGATTAGTTCTTGCTCATGATTATACTAGTGTGCTATGTGGGAGGATGATTGTTAAGACTTGATCTTCGGGGCTGTGGATCACACCTCCGGGTATTGCAATTACGGTACCAGCTGGGGGGGATGTGAAACCATTCCCTAACCCTATGGTCATCCACATATTGTTGGACAGATGCTCTTATGTCTCCTCACGACACCCAAGCTGTCTTTTGGACGCCCATAAGCCCAACCCTAATATATGCAACCCTACCATTCCATGATCAACAGTGGACCAATGAATCTCCTCACGAACTAGCCACTATTGTGGACGAAATAGAGTCATGTCATTGTCATCACGGGTCATTCAACTTCAATACCCCTGCCGAAAGGGTAGTAGCATGTGTGGGTACCTAACCATGCACTCTAGACCTCCTAGGAATGTAGGAAAACAACTATGAAGGTACTAGGAACATCAAAGGATTGTGTCCCATAGCACAACCCTTAGTATCTCAAGCTAGGAGTACCCAACATGGATAATCCTCAGTCATAGTGTCACATCCACCCAGCCGATACACTATCTGGCATACTTGAGTGTGTGATCCACAGCCCCAAAGATCAATTCGAGGAAATCAACCTCTCACATTTACAATAATACAATAAAAAACAAGACTAAATCAATGTTTAACTATTACAAATAGTTAAATTAAGATAAGATTTAAAGAGAATTTACAATATAATTAGAGTGCAGAAAATGATACCAAAAGAATAAATCAATGTAGAGTGTAGCGGAAAATCACTCTACAACAGTAGCAGAGAAGTAGCTCAAACTAAAAAGGGGATTACAACCGATTCCCAAATATGGAAAGAAAGAAGTAAACTAAATCTAAATTAATGTCTCTTCAAATCTATAAATAACGTATCCATAAGTAAAAGCTTTAATGTCCATCACCTACACCCAAGCACTAGAGTCGGACTAATATGGATAAGCTCCAGCTTCGTATTGGTAGTCTTCACAGTCGTAGTCACAGTAGCTAGTACTTTGGGTACCGTATGAGTCATCCACTTGGCCTTCATAGTATTGGCCCTCATAGTCATCTGTACCTGTAGATAGATCTAACAAAATTGTTGCAAAAATGAGTGAGTTCAAAAGAACTTAGCAAACCAGTTTATTCCACAATAACACATGTAGTATGATAGCAAAACATAAAGGATGCAACATGATATGAAACAGACATGCAAGTATAATTCTAACTCTATGTATGCTGGTCTCTAATGGCAGACATGCTTTAAGTCATAGCATCATACTCCTCTGGGTAGGTTTCAAATCACTCTCCCTCAACCATCTCGGTATCTTGGGTTCTCCAATGGTACTTGGGTCCTACATCCCTCTCGGACATTCCATGGCTGGGGTTTAGGTCACCGCTCTCTCACGCCACCATTTGGTCTAAGTATTGACGCATGTCAAGATTAAGCCTAGCCCAATGCAAGTCTTCTACTTAGTTATATCAACTAAGATTCAGATACTTCCATTCCTCACCTTTTGCGACCTTTTCCGGTATCCTTCTCACTAGAGTCAGTGTATCCTATGGCTACAACCAACTCGGACTACAGACTCATCAACCCTATTAGTCATCCACAAATAGCAAACGGGAAGCTCTCATGTCCTCTCACGGGTTGGATACCGTTCTTGAGCACCCATGAGCCCAAGCATACTACTACAACCCCACCAATGAATGGCCCCTCACAATGTGATTCTTGTCTTCTCACGGGTTAGTTACCGGTCTTGAGCGCCCACGCACCTCCATTGCTGCCACGGGTTGCTCGATCTCAATACCCTTCTGATTGGGTCTGATATTATAAGGACATCCTAGCCCAACATTGCTAAACAAGCCCTAGGTATGGCAACCAATAACCAAGGAAAGAGTCAAAGGGCACCACAGGAAACCGTCTCATACCACCTCCACTAGTGTCCAAAGACAGAAACGTCAAAAGGACAATTCAGCAATATAATTATAAGAAAACCAATACAATAGTAGTACAGCCCATTCACCTCAAGGTTTTGGAATGGTTTGCAGAAAGCCTTGGGAACCCAATTGAATCTAAGTATAGTCCATCATCCATAGTCTGATGGACAATCTGAGCGGCAATTCAAATATTAGAAGATATGCTTAGATCTTGTGTGGTAGATATGGGTGGAAATTGGGATTGAACGCTTAGCTTTGGTTGAGTTTGCCTATAATAACAATTATTAAGCAACAATAGGCATGGCTCCATTTAAAGCTTTGTATGGTAACACTTGTAGGACGCCTTTGTATTGGACTGAGACAGGTGAAAGAAAGGTGTTGGGTCCAGAAATGATCGAAGCTACAAGTGCTATGGTTGACATGATTAGAGAAATGATCAAGTCTGCCCAGTCTAGACAGAAATCTTATGCCGATAAGAGAAGAACCGATTTAGAATTTCTAATTGGAGAGAAAGTTTTCCTCAAAGTATCACCTATGAAAGGGGTGACGAGATTCAATGTGAAAGGAAAGTTTAGCCCTCGCTTCATTGGACCTTATGAGATTTTGGAAAAGGTTGGACCTGTAGCATACCGCTTGGCCTTACCCCCCCCCCCATCTCTTGCTGGAGTTCACAATGTGTTTCATGTTTTGATGCTTTGGAAGTACATAGAGAACCCAAAACACATACTACAACAAGCACCCGAAGGACTTAGTGCCGATCCTTCTTACGATGAGGACCAGCCGAGATCCTAGACAGAAAGGACAAGTAGTTGCGGAATCGCTCCATCCCTTTGGTGAAGATTCAATGGAAGAACCACACCCCGGAAGAAGCTTCATGGGAGAAGGAAGAAGACATGAAGGAGAAGTTTCCTCATCTTTTTGGAAGCACAGGTACACTTTCAATTTCGAGGACAAAATTTCTTTTAAGGGGGGAGAATGTAAAATCCAGCCCTATCCTAACCCTGACCCTGACCCGGATCCACTGTTGTTTATAGGTCCAAAGACCCAAAGCAGTGGTAGAAGAGACTTGTGGACCCTTTTGATTGATAATTATGAATCGGAGTCCGAGCCCATGGACATTGACGATGATACCCCTTACTTGAGTACATTGTCGGTGTTTAGTGAGAATCTGCGCATCGAAGAAGAGTAAATTAGTTGAGGTACCTAATGGACTCCTGTGCACAATCCGAAGGTATTCCCAAAACTAGACTTCTTGATTGAATTGTCGAAGAAAACCCCATTCAATTTGACCTTGTATATCCTTCCAAATCCCTTCCCGAAGTTGCTGAACTAATCCTGATTTTCTATTAAATTCTAGTTTGGTCGATTGGCATCGACCAAAGTTTCCCAGTCAGACAGACAAGTTAATGATTATTTGGAATATTCCCTATTCTATTTATACTAGCCTCGTGTTTTGAGCCCTGTTGCAATCATTATCACTCCTGAGAACGTGAGGAGAGCTTCCCACAGCACCTCCTAGGCATTTGTACAGAAGATTCCACCCAAATCATTGCTAATCATTGTTCATTGTCTCCATCTACAACTACAAGGTATGATTCATCACTTCCACTCTCTATTCTATTCTTTTTTATCCCTTTTTTTCTGTTGAGACCTTGGAGATGGTGCTGCAACCTTACAACCATCACTCCAAGTGTCCACTCTTGGTCAACCTATGATTCTCTCCCTTGCCTATTGATGCTATGCTCTCATTTCAAACCTTGCATATGCATTCTTTGATTTTCTTCTTAACTTCATACCTTCTTGTACAAAATTGAGGTATATAGTATGCTATGTACATGTTTATCACTAGCATATGATCCTAATCAGATTCTTATAAGTTCCCTTAGCTAATGCATGCCTTTTCAATGTCAATGCAATCAATTTCAATCCATGCTATGATGCTTGTCTCTTGAACTTAGTAGCTCAATTTGGGGCTTTCTATTTAGACCATTAGATTATGTTAATTCCTTGATTTGTAGTGTCCTCATACTGTTCTTAAGCATCCCCAAAGATAATTTTGGTCGATCCTCTTTGGTCCATGCCATCGACCAAACTTGTTGCTGACAGCAACCTCAGCCAGTTTTGACCCATTTGACATCCGATCTTCCCGATTTCTTCTCTAACCTCTTGTTTATGTTTGTTTAGGGTCTTAACACTACTTTTGGATCATTCCTTGGTAATTCTTGATTCATCATCAACTCGACCTAAGGTAAGGATGGTTATCTCCATAAACACATAGGCTATGAACTTATGTTTTGGTGCTTATACTTAGTGAACGTAGTCTCTTAATTGCTTTTGAATATTATAGGACTGCTATACATGTCTTGGAACAGTAGTATTATGATTTCATATACTCTTGTCATAATGGTTTATTATTCTTGTTACTTGTATTCATGATGGATCAATTCAATGTTATAATTTAACTTTTATCATGATGATGTATCAAATGTATGAGATATGATGGACTTGGGTATGTGATTGCCTAGGTATAACTTGGGATTGGGGAGTGTCCTATTGACGCTTCTATCCTTGGGCATCGGAGGGAATAGTATGGGATGTTCTCCGAAGGTGCCTATCGACACTTTCCCGGGTTATTGGATGATATACATAGGATTGTTTAGTTGTGTGGCTAGGATTGTCCTTGTCGTGTCAGACCCGAATCAGAAGGGTATTGAGACCGAATGACCCTTGGTAGTGTATGGTTTGATGGGCGCTCAAGACCGATAACCAACCCGGGGGAGGACATAAACCATGCTACGAATACCCGAAAGGGGCCATTTATTGGTAGGGTTGCAAATAGCTAGACTTGGGCTCACGCGCGCTCAAGACCGATAACCAACCCGTGAGAGGACGTGAGAGCTTCCCGTTTACTATTTGTGGATGACCAATAGGGTTGATGAGTCTATAATCCGGGATTACGCTAACTCTAGTGTGAAGGATACCGGAAAGGATCCTCCGGGGTGAGGAATGGACATATCTGGATCTGAGTTGATACGACTGAGTACATGACTTGCATTGGGCTAGGCTTTACCTTGACATGCGCCAATACTTATACCAAATTGTGATGTGAGAGAGTGGTGACCGAATCCCCTACCATGGTTTGAGAGGACTTTACCCAACTACTACGGCAGTCCCAAGATACGGAATTGGTTGAGGGAGAGTGACTGACGACCCAAAGAAGTATGGTGCTATGGCTTAAAGCATGTCTACCATAGAGACTTGCATTCATAGAGTTAGAATTATATTTGCATCATATGTTTCATATCACATTGCATTATGTTATGATCTGTGTTTACATGATTTTGAATTATGAAATAACTACCTTGTTGAGTTCTTTTGAACTCATTCATTTTGTGCAAATGTTGTTAGATTTTCCCGCAGGTATTGAAGACTCTGATGGCACATTCTACAAGACGGACTTTGATCCCTCATACCACCCTCCGGGTGGTAGCTACGGTGAAGATCAAAGTTATGGTGCCGAAGAGGATTACTCTACGTACCAAGGTTAGCCCCACTATGGTGAGGGAGCGGCCATGCTGGGCTTTCTTCGTCCACACCTATGAGGAGACAATCATTAGGATAGAAGAAACCCTTGCTTAGTACCCCATTTCCCTGGATTATTGTTAAACATTTGGGATATGTAATTAACTTTCTTTGAATACTACTTTTCCGCTGCCTTGAGAGAGTGACTTTCACTCATTTTCTCATTCTTATGATTACACTTATACACACGGTATCATTTATTTCCACAGTTTGATTTTTGAATCTTATCTTATTCATGATATCTATTATTTATTGCTTTTACCTTGATTATTATTGTTCATGATTGTGTTATCGCGTATGTGGGAGGCATGGTCCCTCGATGCTTGATCCTTGGACTGTGGATCACATTCTCGGGTATGCCAGATAGGGTACCAGCTGGGTGGATGTGACACATTAGGGTAACTTTAGGTCCGCATCTAACTCACGATCCCATCGGCGAACAAGACGATGCCGACTGCCATCAATAGGAACCATCAGAGCAGTCCAAACCTGTGAGCTACCTGCCCCACTGGTATAACCTTCTTCAAAGACTTCTAGAGCTGCACCATATAAGGAAGGGTCCTCCGTATCGTAGCATGGGTTCTCTTCCAAACCTGCAAGGTCATCTAAAAACAAGTCCCGCCCGAAGGGTAAGCTCAAAAGAACTTAGCAAGTAATCCAATCACAATAAACATCTTCACACACAATCCAAGGCAAACATAAATGCAATGATATGAAACAATATATGCAAGTATGCTTCTAACTCTATATATGTATGCTGGTCTCTATTGGAAGACACGCTTTAAGTCATAGCACCATACCCCTTTGGGTGAGTCTCAAATCACTCTCCCTCAGCATTCTCGGCATCTTGTGTTCTCCATTTCGTAATTGGGTCCTGGATCCTTCCCGGACATACCTTGGCTGGGTTTAGGTCAACACTCTTTCACATCACCATTGGTCTGAGTATTGGTGCATGTACAAGTTTAATCTTAGCCCAATGCAAGTCATCTACTTAGTCACATCTACTCAGGGTTAGATACGTCCATCCTTGCTTCCCGCGATCCTTTTCGGTACCTTTCCCACTAGAGTCACTATCTCCTTCCGTGCTACATAGACTCTTAACCCTATTGGTCATCCACACATAGTAAATGGAAAACTCTTGTGTCCTCTTATGCTTCCAGCAATCTCGAGCGCCCATGAGCCCAAGTCTACCACATGCAACCCTACCAATGAATGGCCCCCACAGTGTGATTCATGTCCTCTAATGCTTCTAGCAATCTCGAGCACCCATGAATCCCCATTTCTGCCACGGGTCACTTAGTCTCAATTCCCCTTCTGATAGAGTCAGATATGATAAGGGTTTCCTAGCCAAACCCTTCTAGACCAATCATAGGCATGTCAACCATTAGTTAGGGAAAGAGTCAAGGGGCATCATAGGAAAGCGTCCCATACCACTTTCACTGGTGTCCAAAGACAGAAACGCCAAAAGGGCATTCCCCATTCCAAAACTACAACCTAAGCATTCACATCATTTCATGATTCCATACACATCACGCTCACATTCATATTCACACCATAGTCCATATCACGTTCACAACATTAAATCATCAATTCCAATGTGTAAATAACATTATCAACATGCTACTGTATTTACTGAAGTATCATGATGTAAAGAAAACAAAACAACTGTAGCTAGATCATGCATACATATCATATCACACAACGGCATGTAAATAGGCATATTGTGAGTTGGAATACTCATCTCGAAATCCAAAATTATAATCTTCAAGTAAGAGATCAGAGATCAATTCCAAAATCACCTAAACAAGCTTGAGAAAACATGTATAAGTAATAAGAAGCAAATCCAAAAGATTGGAGTTGAAACAGAGCAAAACTAGAGTTACTGACTTTGTGGGTCGATTGTTGGGCAGCTTGGCCCAGTCAATTAGGCAGTCGACCTAGTGAGGGGTATGGAACAGAAAACCTTAAATCGGTCATAACTTCTTCATTTGAAGTCCGATTACTCCGAAATTTGAAAGGAAGATCCTTAAAAACATGCTAAGACTATCTTTGATGATTCAAGCATCTAATAAGGTCTTTAGAATAGAGTTCAAACAAAGCCCTAACAGGCTTAGAACCACGGATCATCATGAAAAGGCTAGAATAAAAGGGAACTCATTCAAAAGGAATAAGAACAGTAGATCATGCTTAGAAAACCAATAAGAAACAAGTCTAACCTAGATTGGAAAAGAAAACTATAGAGAGGATGGATCATGCAACAAAACCAAATAAAAAAACATGGAGAATAATCATATGGCTTCAAGGAAAACATAGAGTGAAGGAGAACTCACTCTAAGCCAAAGGATATCAGAGGTTGGGTCATTACAGTAGTGCAATACCTTCCTCATAATCAAAACAATAAGAAATAATAGTAGAGAGAAGAGATTACAGCAGTAGGAGATGATTCACTAACCTTAAGGAAGAGGATTTGCCAAAGAACATTGAGGATTCGAAGAGGATCTTCCACAACTCCAATGAGAAGGCTGGAAAGAGGTTCCCCACGTTCTCTAGAGGCTTTAGAAACAAGTGTGGTTGAAAACCAAAAAGTTCTAATATATAGAGCATAAAAAACCCTAAAAATATCAGAGTTGACACAAAAGCCCCTGCCTGTGGGTCGATTGTTGGGTCTACTGGGCCAATCCACCAGTCGACCTAGGCTGATAGCAAGCCAAGAAATAGGTATTTCAAGCTCCAAACCTCAAAATTTTCGATGGGGCTTCTCCCAACTCAACAAGAAACTTACTTCGCATAGAGGAATGCCTGCAAACCATGTCCAACTAGGCCTCAAGTCCATCAACCAAACTCTTCAACACCAAGATGCAGTTTCTTCCCCAAATCAAAAGAGGTTTCCAAAAGGGAACTCCATCATCAATCTCTATGGGTTTTATTCAAAAACCATGTCCTCCACTGAGATGGCCTACAAAGACCTACTTCCTTAACTTCAGCTCTTCGAATCTACACTAAGAGAGAGGTTTGACTTGACTTCCTAGGACCTTCCAAAGGTAGGAAAACTGCACTCAAGGTCAAACTTCAAGGTCAAACAACAAACAAGCCCTTCTTCATCCAAAATAGACAGGGTGTCTACGTTAGGGTTTGGGCAGGTTCACATAGCATGCTTTAGAAATCAAAACAATAGAATGATCACACATCAACGAAGATTTCATAAGATCTCTTCTAAAAATCTTGTTGTGTAGATCATAGAAGCATTGGAGTTAATGGAGATTCACTCACAACTACAGAGATTGAAGAAGAGGTGTTTGAAAGGTTACAAAACCATCTTCATAATAACAGAGATGAGAAGAAATCAATATGAGAGTAGAATGATGAATAGTATGAATGATTACTAACCTTAATGACGAATGATCGCCGAAAGACTTTAGAATTCACAAAGTATCTTCCACAACTTGAAGGAGTAGGCTTGAGAGAGGCTCCCCACGTTCTTCAGAGGCTTTAAAAACAAGTGTGGCTGAAAACCACTTAGTCCCATTAAATTGAGCATCAAAACCCTAAAAATAAAAAGTTCAAAATTAAGCCCTATCATCGTTGACAGCAAGCCCAGATCAAGAATTTGAAACTTCAAAATTTTGAATGGGGCTTCTCCCAACTCAACAAGCAACTCACCTAGCATTGAGGGATGCCTTCAAACCATGTCCAAATTTCCTTCAAATCCATCAACCGAGCTCTTCTTCTTCAAGGTACGGTTTCTTCTCCAACTATGACAAGGTTTCCAAGTATGGGACTCCATTAATCTCCATGGGTTATGGGTCAAACACCATGTCTTCCATTGAGATGGCTCATACTTGTCTTCTACCTTCACTTCGGGTCTTTGGACCTACAAACAAAAGGGTTTTCGGGTTAGGGTTAGGCTGGATTTCACCCAGGTGATCAACCCAGGTTAACAACAAGCCCAAAAATAGAGAATTAAAACTCCAAACTTCAAAATTTTCAATAGGGCTTCTCCCAACTCAACAAGTGACTTACCTAGCATTGAGGGACTTTCCAAAACATGTCCAACTAGGCCTCAAGTCCATCAACTAAGCTCTTCAACACCAAGATGCAGTTTCTTCTCCAATTCAGCCAAGGTTTCCAAGTAAGGAACTCCATGTTTTGGGTCGAACACCATGTCTTCCACTGAGATGGCCCACAATTGCCTTCTACCTTCACTTCGGGTCTTCGGACCTACAAACAAATGGATTTACGGGTTAGGGTTTGGGCTGGATTTCACATTCTCCCCCTTAAAAGAAATTTCGTCCTTGAAATTGAAAGCATAGCTGGGTTTCCAAAAAGACGGGGAAACTTCTCTTTCATCTCTTCTTCCTTCTCCCAAAAAGCTTCTTCAAGGGTGTGATTCTTCCACCAAATCTTTACCAAGGGAATGGTTTTATTCAGCAACTGTTTGTCATTTTTGTCTAGGATTTCGACTGGATCTTCGTTATATGAAAAATCAGCACTAAGTCCTTTAGGTTCGCGCTGTAGTATGTATTCTGGATTCTCTATGTATTGCCAAAGCATCAATATATGGAACACATTATGAACTCTAGCAAGAGACAGAGGAAAGGCCAAACTGTACGCAATAGGTCCAGCCTTCTCAAAAATCTCATAAGGTTTGATGAACCGAGGGCTAAGCTTTCCTTTAACATTGAACCTCATCACACCTTTCATAGGTGATACCTTTAGAAAAACTTTGTCCCCAACTTGAAATTCCAAATCGGTCCTTCTCTTTTCCACATAAGATTTCTGTCTTGATTGGACAGATTTGATCCTTTCTCTTATCATGTCCACCATCGCATTTGTAGCTTCAATCATTTCCAGACCTAACACTTTTCTTTCACCAGTCTCAGTCCAATACAAGGGTATTGTCACATCCACCCAGCCAGTACCCTATCTGGCATACCTAAGTGTGTGATCCATAGCCCCGAAGATCAATATCGAGGAAATCAACCTCCCACATTCACAATAATATAATTAAGAACAAGACTAAATCAGTATTATACTATATTAACTAAAAGATCAAGATACATGTATAATCAGAGTGCAGAAAAAGAATGATACCAATACAATAAATCAATGTTGAATGTAGCGGAAAAATCACTCTACAGTACAGCAGAGTTGTAAATCTAAAGTAAAAAGAAATATTACAACCGATTCCCAAAATAAAAAGAATAGAAAAGAAGTAATCAAAACTAAACTAGTGTCTCTTCAAGCCTATAGAGAACACTTCTAAAAGTATAAGTCTCAGTATCTAGATAACGCTAAACTAGCACATGGATGCAGTTAATCCTGGTACGATACACCGTCACCATGGAATTCTTCACTGTCATAGTCACCGTAGCCAGCACCTTGGGCATAGTATGCGTCATCTGCTTGGGCTTCAGAGTACTGACCTTCATAGTCATCAATTCCTATAGATAAGTCTAACAAAGATGTTTGCAAAAAGGAGTGAGTTCAAAAGAACTCAACAAGGCAGTTTATTCCATAATAACACAGTAAAGTATGATAGCAAATCACAAAGAATGCAAAACGATATGAAACAAACAATGCATGTATGATTCTAACTCTATGTATGCTGGTCACTATTGGCAGACAATGTGAAACCCAGCCCAATCCTAACCCTGACCATGACCCGGACGGATCCTTTGATGTTTGTAGGTCTGAAGACCCGGAGTGGTGGAAGAAGAGACTTGTGGGCCCTCGTAGTTGAAGACTTGGTATACATGATTTAGAGCCCATGGATATTGACAGTGATGCCCCTTACTTGGATGCATTGTCAGTGTTCAGTGAGAAACTACACCTAGAAGAGGGGAAGCTTAGTTGAAGTAGTTGGTGCGCTTCTGGTCTTGTTTTGAAGGTATTTCTCTAATCTAGACTTGTTGATTGACTTGTAGGAGAAAACCCAACTCAATTCAGATCAATCTAGCCCTTCATTTCCCTAGATTAAGCATGTTGTCCATGCTTGGTCAACTGAATTGGTCGACTGGGCTAGTCGACCAAGCCAGTCGACCAAAGGATGCCCAAATCCGAGAATTATATGCTTTCTGGATATTCTCTTCTCTACTTAAGGGAACCTTGTGTCTTGAACCTTATTTTACATTCCTAGCTTGCTGAGAACGAGACGAGAGCTTCCCAAAGCATTTCCTTGGAAGTGGTGAAGATTATTCCATTCAAATCATTGCCAATCATTGCCTCTTGTCTCCATTTGCATCTACAAGGTATTTCCTCTCTCTTGCTCTCTATTCTACTCTTTTCTCTTCTTCTTCTTGCTATGTAACCTTGGAGTTGGTGCTACAACCTTGCAACCATCACTCCAAATGTTCATTCCTTGCTAATGCATGATTTCATTTCATTCCTACCTATGCTATGCTCTCATTTTGATTTTTGCATATGCATTTCTATGATTCTCTTCTTTACTTCTTGTATTCTTGTCCTTAACTGAAGTATGTAGTATGATAAGTCTATTTTCTACGCTAGCATATGATCCAAATCTATTGCACATCAATTCCCTTAGCTAATTCCTTCATTTCCATTGCAATTTCATTTGATTTCAATTGATGCTATGATTCTTGTATTTAGAACATAGGGTTTCAATATGGGATTCCTAATTAGACCATCAGATTATTGTTAATTACTAGCTAGATAGTGTTCTTATACTGTTACAATCAATCCCTCCAAGTTTCTGATAGATCCGAGCCCCAGAAGCTAGGTTTCAGATCAAAAATCACTATTCAACCCCGCACTGGTCGACTGACTTGGTCGACTAGGTTTCTGATGCTGAATTGTGTATTTCCTTGATTTGACCATTTCGACCTCCGATTTTCCCAATTTTCCCGATTTCTTTTCTAATCTTTCATTTATGTTTGTCTAGGGACTTAATACCATCTTTGGATCATTTTTTTAAGATTATTGGATTATCATCATCGCGACTTAAGGTAAGGACGGTTATACCCATATAACATAGATTATGTGATTATTACACTGGTGTTGACAACTTAGTAGGCTCAGTTTATTGATTGTATTTGGACATCATATGACTACTGTAGATACCTTGTGGGAGTAGCATCATGTTTATTTACTCTTGTTTATCATGTCTATTCATTCTTATTATTTACTTATACCCTTGGTCATGTGATGTTATGACGTATCTTTCAATATGATGATGTATCATGTATGTATGATATGATGAAACTGAGAATGTGATTGGTAAGTATGATTTGGGATTATGGAATGTCCTTTTGACATTTCTATCCTTGTACATCGGAGGGAATAGTATGGGATGTTCTCCAAAGATGCCCATCGACGCTTTCCCGGATTATTGGATGACATACATAGGACTTGTCTAGATGTGTTGGCTAGGATGTCCTTGTTGTATCAAACCCGAATCGGAAGGGCATTGAGACCAAATGACCCGTGGTAGTAGTGTGATTTGATGGGCGCTCGAGACCGGTGAGTTATATCCGTGAGAGGTTGTGAGACCAATAGGGTTGGTGAGTCCGGTGAGTTATATTTGCTAACTCTAGTGTGAAGGATACTGAAAAGGATCCTAGGATGGGAGGAATGGACATATCTGGATCTGACATGTTATGACTGAGTAGATGACTTGCATTGGGTTAGGCTTTACCTTGACATGCGCCAATACTTAGACCAAATGGAGAGAGTGGTGACTGAAACCCCAGCCATGGATTGTCCGAGATGGATGCAAGACCCACTACCAACTGGTGCTGAGTGATTGAGACTTACCCAAAGAAGTATGGTGCTATGAATTAAAGCATGTCTACCATAGAGACTAGCATATGTAGAGTTAGAATCATATTTGCATCATCTATTTCATATCATCTTCCATCATGTTATGTTTTGTATCATGTGACTTATGTATTATGTAATAACTGCCTTGCTGAGTTCTCTTGAACTCATTCCATTATGTGCAATTGCTTTGTTAGTTTACTCTGTAGGTATTGAAGAAGTTGATGGCTCCTTCCTTGAGACGAACCCCGGATTCCTCATAATACACAGAAAGTCTAGGTACTACGAAGGTCACGGTGAAGATACCGAGGGTGGTTACCCTCCGTACCAGGATTAGCCCAACCTTAGTGTGGGAAAGGCCGTGTTTGGTCTCCTATGTGTATACCTATGAGGATATCTTGTATAAAACCGAGGAGACCTTAGTTTAGACCTTTACACTTTTATTTCTTTGGAACATGGATCTGAAACTTTAACTTTCATTTATCTACTTTCCGCTGTGTACTAAAGGAGTGATTTCCGCTTTCCTTTCTTTTGATTATATTTGGTATCTTTTATCCCGCACTCTGATTATCTTGTTTTATCTTATTAATGATTCCTTTATTATATGCTTTAACGTATTATTATTCAAGATTGTGTTATCGCGTTTGTGGGAGGCATGGTTGCTCGATACTTGATCCTTGGTGTAACAACCCCCGTATTTCTAACCTGGGATCCGTATTGCAGGTCCGAGAACCCGAAGGTCTAGCGGGGTAAATCTGTGGAGTGTCCGGATAGAAGTCCATGATCCATACCTTGAACCCATGGATCTGGATTCTTTTGGTGAATAGCCTGCCTTGCTTGGTAGTTGGACTTCTGGAAGGCAGGTGATGTCTGGAGATGTTCGGAATGAAGGTAAGACCTCCCCTATGTCTTCATTAGGGTTAGGTTGTACTTGGACATCAACCTCCTGAGCAAAGCACCCTTGTATAGCAATATACTTGGGGGCGGTTGCTAGTGGCGGTTGATTAGACCAAGTGACCGCCTGATCCTGGTTGCGGGGTTTTGCCCTATTTTGCCCCTAGACTTCTATAAATAGTAACCCTCACCTATTTTACGAATATTAAATTCGGGATTATTGTTTTTGGAGGTTAGACGGCTGTGGAGACGTGCTGGAAGGTGATCTGAAGTGCTGTCAGTGTTCCAAAAGGTTCTACTGTCCTTCATAGCTGATCTTGTTGAGGTAAGTGATTCCCTGTTCACTCATACTGTCACATCCCGCCCTAAATCCACCAAGGGGATACCCTATCTGGATTACCCGGGGATTGAATTACAGTCCCGCCGATCAAGTTTAAGAACGATCATAGTCACTTAGCACAATAATATAATCAAAAGCAAGAACAATTCCTTGTTTCTAAATAATTTAATAATAAAAGTCAAGAAAGTACCTCAGAAGGATTCACAAATAACATCAGAGTGCGGAAAGGATTTCATTAGTATAAACAATCAAGTGTGAAAAGGAGGGAGGAAACCCATCCTATAATATTAGCGGAAGATGAAACGACTAATAGTAAAGGTTACAACCGATTCACCAAATAACAAGTGAAACAACTAAGCTATAGTCCCCACAATTCAAATAAAAAGGTTAAAAAGGGAATGAGGCGACATCCCATCCCTATCACACAAATATAAAACTGAACTGCTACAAACAAGTCCCGATCTCGGTCTACTCGTCTTTATCAACTAGTTCATCGCCACCAGTATGATACAAGTCTTCAACTCGCCCTCCAGAGGGTTGACTGCCACAGTCAACAGTGGTTGTGAAACCCAGCCCTAACCTTGACCCGGAAACCTTGTTATTTGTAGGTCCGATGACCCGAAGTAAAGTAAGAAGTCAGCTTTGGGCCATCCCAGTAGAGGACTTGGTGTCTAGCTTTGAATCCATGAAGGTTGATGATGAGGTTCTATTTATGGAAACAGAATCCTGTTGAAGATCTAATTAGTTGATGGACTTGGAGTGCTCTCTATCTTGGTTTGAAGGCATTTCTACCTACTAGGTAAGTCACTTGACTTGTGTACAAAACCCATTTAGGTTTGGATTTGATCTGGGCCTTCAATTCCCTGTTTTGGCCTTGCTGTCTGCATTGGTCGACCGATTGGTCGATCGGCCAGTCGACCAATCCACTCGACCAATGGGTGCTGTCTTTGGCAATTAGGTTGATTCTTGCTCTATTTAAGTCTAACCTCGAGTCCACTTCGTATTTGCTGCCTCCAAACCCTCTGGAACGAACCAAAGACCTCTGCAAGTCATCTCTCTTGCATCCTTGGAGTTTTCTTGGCGGATCTTCGTCGGAACTCTTCTTTTTGCATCAAAAGGTATGTCTACTCTCTCTTCTTCTCCTACATCTTTGTTTTTCTTTCCTTTTTGAGTTGAGACAGTGGAAGAGATGCTGCATCCTCTGTTGCAAACATCTCTCGAACATGTTCTCATGATCATCCTAAGGATTTAAGGCTAGAACAATGATCTTAACCATGATCATTGCAAGCTTTTGAAGGATTCATGATCAAACCATGATTTAATCTCTGTTAATTTCCTAATCTGAATTCTGATCTCTTTGGATCTTCTTTCATTGATCATGTTAGTGGTTAATGGTTGTGTTTTCTTTCTATGATCCATAACCCATAGAATTCTAGTTGCTCTCTTCTACCTTACTATGTGTTCTTCATGATGCATGATAGTACATATATGGTAGGTTTTATTTCCTTATTTAGATTTATGCTTCTAAGCCTTATTCCATGAAGACCTATGCATGTTTTCATGTTTTCATTACCAAAAGCAATGATCCATCCTCCTATAGTTCTTATCTTTGTTTTCTATTTCAAAATTCATCAAGATCCATGTTTGATTTATTTATGGTAACTTTTTGTTTCCTAATTTGGATCTTGATACCTTGATTTGATTAGTGTTTTGAGGTCCCATATATGTTAGAATACTACTGATGTAGTCTACCCCTTGATTAGTACCCTTTTGAACCACCAAATTCGGATTTCATATCTCAAAACTCTGATTTTCTAAGCTATCATCTTGCGATTTGGTCGACTGGACCACTCGACCAATCCACTCGACCAATGAGTACAGCAACTCCAGAATTGGTCTGTTTCGGATGTTTTGGTATCTTTTCTGTTAGGGATCTTTCCTAATATGTTGTATATACTTGTTTAGGACCTTCTTCTCAAGTTTGCCAAGATCTTACTTGATTTCTTTGGATTCTTTGCGAGTTATAAAAGGTAAGGATGGTTATTTCCTTAATTACATAGATAGCATGAATCTAGTTTCTATATTTGAATATCATTAATATGTTTCCTAAATTAGATTCTTACAATGATGTACTACTGTTGCATAACTTTGATTACAGTAGCATTACTTATTCATATTGAATTGATTCATGTATGATTTACTTACCAATGTTATACAAGTGATTGTTATACTGATTTCTTTCCATATATGGAGTTACCATATATGTGATGATATGAATTGATGCATGTGTATGCTTACGTATGGTTTGGAAAGGAGAGGTGTCCTTTCGACACTTCGTCCTTGGACTACTACGGGAATATTATGGGATATTTCCGGAGATGCCCTCTGGACACCTTCCTAAACTGTTGGATGACATATATAGGATTGTCTAGTAGTGTTTGGCTAGGATGTCCTGTTATGTCGACCCTAATCGGAGGGGGTATTGAGACCGAACGACCCGTGGTAGCAATGGGGATTCATGGGCGCTCAAGACCGGTAACCAACCCGTGAGAGGACAGGAATCACATTGTGGGGGCCATTTGTTGGTAGGGTTGCATATGGTTAGACTTGGGCTCACGGGCGCTTAAGACCGGTAACCAACCCGTGAGAGGACGTGAGAGCTTCCCGTTTACCATATGTGGATAACCAATAGGGTTGATGAGTCCGTAGTCCGAGTTGGTCGGTGCCATAGGATACGCCGACTCTAGTGTGAAGGATACCGGAAAGGATCGTCGGGACGAGGAATGGAAGTATCTGGATCCGACTTGATGTAACCAAGTAGAAGACTTGCATTTGGCTAGGTATTACCCCGACATGCGCCAATTACTTATACCAAATGGTTGTGAGAGAGTGTGTTGACTTAACCCCCCTGCCAAGGTTTGTCCCGAGGGATGAAGGACCCATTACCAATCGGCTGCTCAAGACCGGTGAAATGATCCGTGAGAGAATCCAAGATATCTTAAATGGTTGAGGATGTGAGTGGACTTTCCTAAAGAAGTACGGTGCTATGACTTAAAGCATGTCCGCCAATAGAGACCAAGCATACTTAGAGTTAGATTCATTCATTCATTGTTTGTCTCATATCATATTGCATTTATGATTGTTCCGGAATCCCGCCATTTATGTTATTATGGATTTTAATCGCCTTACCGAGTTTCTTTGAAACTCATTCCTTTATTGTACAATGTTGTTAGACTATCCCGCAGTGTACCGAGTACTATGACGGTCCCTATGAGGAAGCGCAAGGCGAAGAGACATATCTCCAGGAAGGTGATTGCGGTTACCACAATTACTCTGAAGATCCCACGGGCGGTTATGCTCCGTACGATGCTTAGTCCGACCATTGAGTGGAAGCGTCCTTGTGCTATCTATGAGATCTACACCTACAAGGATGTCGTCTACAAAGTGGAGAATAATTTAGTTACCCAATGTACTTGCTACTGGGATTAGATTTTATCTAGTTTATTCTTTAGAGCTACTTTTCCACTGGATGTAAAGTGGGATTTTTGCTTCACTTTACTTATCTGTTTGACACTCTGATTATATCTATTATTCCATTTCGTTTATGATTCATTCTTTCATTATTGGATCTATGATTTATCTTCCGCACTCTTGTTATGGTTGTTCATGATTATGTTATTGTTTATGTGGGAGGTTGATCACTCGATACCTGATCTTTGGGCTGTGGATCACACTCTCGGGTATGCCAGATAGGGTACCGGCTGGGAGGGCGTGACAGTGGTAGTACCTGCAGAAAAGTCTAACAAAATATGTTGCAAAAAGGAGTCAGTTCGAAAGAACTCAGCAAGGTAGTCATTCCATAAAATATAAACCATATGATACAAGCCATAACATGATACAATATGATATGGAACACATGATGCAAGTATTGTTCTAACTATATGAATGTTGGTCTCTAAGGTAGACATGCTTTAAGTCATAGCACCATACTTCTCTGGGTCGTTTGTCACTCTCCCGTTCCATATCTTGGGAATGCCCGGGGAATATCGGTAAAGTCCTCAAAAAAACCATGGTTGGGGATTTAATCACCACTCTCTCACATCACCATTTGGTATAAGTATTGGCGCATGTCACAGTAAAGCCTAGCCCAATGCAAGTCATCTACTCAGTCATATCAACTCAGATCCAGATATGTCCATTCCTCGCCCCCGACGATCCTTTCTGGTATCCTTCTCACTAGAGTCAGCGTAATCCAAGATTACGGACTCATCAACCCTATTGGTCATCCACAAATAGTAAACGGGAAGCTCTCACATCCTCTCACGGGTTGGTTACCGGTCTTGAGCACCCGTGAGCCCAAGTCTATCCATTTGCAACCCTACCAATAAATGGCTCCCACAATGAGATTTATGACCTCTCATGGGTTGGTTACCGGTCTTGAGTGCCCACAAATCCCCACTGCTACCACGGGTCGTTCGGTCTCAATGCCCTTCCGATTAAGGTCTGATACGACAGGGACATCCTAGCCAAACCACTAGACAGTCCTATGTATGTCATACAATAACCCGGGAAAGAGTCGATAGGCACCTTTGGAGAACATCCCATACTATTCCCTCCGGTGCCCAAGGACAGAAGCGTCAATAGGACACTCCCCAATCCTCGTAGGGAATCGCATATTCAAGTTCATCACTTCTCATGCATCCAATACATCTTCATAATACAAGTTGAATCATGATATTGAAATGAATCATCATAGACATATGTAAACAAGAATAGTAATGTAACATGACAAGAGTATAAAGATTTCAATACTACTGTTCTAACACATATATAACAGTTTTATAAAGATTAAAAGTAATCAAGAGATTCTATTCATAAATAAGAACATAAATCATAAGTTGATGATCTATATGTTTATGGAGATAACCATCCTTACCTTAGGTTGAGTTGATGATGAATTGAGAATACCAAGAATTAGTCCAAAAGAATTGTTAAGACCCTAAACAAACATCAATAATAAGTTAGAGAAAAAGTCGGGAAGATCGGATGTCAAACGGATCAAAACGGAGCAAGGTTGCTGTCAGCAACAAGTTTGGTCAATGGTCTTGGTCGATGGTATCGACCAAAAGGATCGACCAAAATTGTCTTCGAGACAGAATAGTGGATTTTGGGGATTTTGGTCCGAAATGGGTCTTCCGGGGTTCGGATCGATCTGAAACTTAGAAGGATGATTAGTAACAATGTAAGAACACTACCTAGCAAGTATTATCACAATCCAATGGTCCAAATGAAAACCCCAAAATTGAGGTCCTATGTTCTAAAGACAAGAATCCTAGCATTCATGAGAAATTGATGTAATTGAAAGGGAAGCTAGAGAATTAGTTGGGGAATAGGTTAGGAACATGATTACAATCATTTGCAAGCCAGAGATTAGACTAATCATACTCCACATCTCAGTTTAGTATAAGAAATCAAGTTGTTAAGCAAGGAATCATGGTAATGTATATGTAAGGATCAAGATGCAAGTGAAGCATAGCAAGAATGAAGGAAAAGGAAGTATAAATGGGAAGAGACGTTCATGGCAAGGTGTTTGCAAGGTTGCAGCACCTTGGCCATGGTCTCATCAGTAAAAAAAGAAGGGAAGTGAGTAGAATAGAGAGAAAGAGAGAGAATCATACCTTAGAAGATGGTAGTTGGAGAAGAGAGACAAGGATTCTTGTAGAAGGTCATCACCCAAGCTAAGGGGGAGCCTAAGAGGAGCTTTCCCACGTTCTCAGGTGTTGAAATGAGTAAAATATCGTTCTAGGTTCGAGGTTTCACTTAAATAGAGGAAGGAATATCCAAAAAGCATCTTTTTCTCGATTCTGGGCAACTTTGGTCGATGGTCCTTGGTTGATGGCATCGACCAAAACAAGTAACAGGTTTCAGCAGAAAATCCAGAAATAGTTCAGCAACTTCGAATAGGGATTCGGAGGGCTATACAAGGTCAAATTGAGTGAGGTTTTCTCCTAAAAGTCCATCAAGAAGTTTAGTTTCCAAAAATACCTTTGCATCAAGCATGAGAGTTCATTAGGTCCACCAAATAAGCTCACCTTCTTCGATGCGCAAGCAGGATTTGCCAGACATAGTTCAGCAACTTCGAACAGGGATTTGGAGGGCTATATGGGGTCAAATGGAGTGGGGTTTTCTCCTACAAATCCATCAAGAAGTCTAGTTTCGGGAAATATATTCAGATTGAGCACAGGAGTTCATTTGGTATTTCAACTAATTCACCCCTCTTCGGTGCGCAGATTCAAAACTAACACTGACAATGCTCTCAAGTGAGGGGCATCATCGTCAATGTCCACGGGCTTGGGTTCCGACACCAAATCATCAACCAAAAGGGTCCACAAGTATATTTTCCCCCACTTTGGGTCTTCGGACCTATAAACATAACAGGTCCCGGGCCGGGTCAAGGTTAGGATAAGGCCAGACATTACAGATCTACCCTAAGGGAAAGGTCTGACATGGCTTCCTAAGGTTTTCAAAGATAATAATATTGAAATTAAAGTCCAACTTTTGAGGTCTAACATTGAACCAATCTTTCTTTATCCCAAAATAAATAGGGTGTCCGGGCTAGGTTTGGGCTGGATGTTACACATACTTCACCACTTGCTATGATAAAAGTAGATCTGTGTTCCCCTTTGGTTGTTCTTGATCCTTCTATTGCATTGTTTACCTTTTTTTATGATCTTGGTGAGAACAGATCCGAAAACCAAACCCTGCTTTCATGAAAAGGGCTGATCTAATCAAGAGGGAGGATTCTGGTTAACCAAATTGATATCTTTGGTTAGGTTTAGTATCACCCGTGGTTATGGGAGTGATAGATTTGAAATTCGGACTATGATCATTCAAAATTCGGATTGAAAACGGATGATCAGAAGCCTGAGTTTCGGATTGAAAACTCTCTGTTTTTGGGGCGGTCACTCAGCCTAAGCGACCGGCTGGTGTACAGTGACCAAATGACTTTTGATTTTGATCCGATTTGATTCATTCGACTTATTCCTTATTGTAACCTTGTATATAGGTGTTCTCTATTTCAAATAAAAGTCTTATAATAGTTTCTGGATTGCAAGTTAGAGGAATTCTGCATAATTACAGGTAAGGATACACAATCCTATCTTTATGAAATGACTTAAGCATGCTAGTCCAGTGTCTGTTATTACTGTTCTTTCATTTCATATGATGCTGTAACCATGTTTAGTATGCTGATCTTATTATATGCATGATGTTTGTACTATCTTTACTTATACTTTGTTGATCATGAATGTGTTTTGCTGATGTTGGTTGGTTTGTGGTTTTGATGGAAGGGGTGAATATTGGGATATCCTAGCTTGGGATATCAGAGGGCTAAGGTATGGGACACATGCTCGCTGATGTCTCTAACACTATCATAACTACTGAATGACATACCTAGGTAGAGTCTAGAGTTGCATGGCTAGGTACCCCACATGCTACTATCCTTTCGGTAGGGGAATTGAAGCCAGATGACCCATGATGATAGTGATGTGACGATGGTCCACTGTTGGTCATATAAAATGGTAGGGTTGCATATGTTAGGGTTGGGCTCATGGACGTCGAAGGAACGGACCGGGTGTCGTGAGGAGTCATGAGAGCATTCCACCCCAACAATATGTGGATGACCATAGGGTTATGGAATGAAGTCCAATAGCGGTAACCAGTCCGTGAGGGTTCTCATTCCTAGGTTGCGAAGGATACTAAACCGAGTTGGTTGGTGCCATAGGGGATGTATCTGGACTTCATGTAGTATGTTATATTATGACTTGCATTGTATTAGAAACCTCGACATGCGCCGTACTCACGCCAATGGTCGAGGTAAGAGAGTGTTGACTTAACCCCAGCCATGGTTTGAGAGCCAGGTGTGGACTTTCCATTTTACCCAGGATCCCTACAGAGGTAACCAATCTTGCTGGATCAAAGTGACTAGACCTACCCGGAGGAGGGCTGGTGTATATCTTAAAGCATATCAACTGTTAGAGACTTGCATCGTTAGATCTTAGCAGTATTCATACTTTGCATTCATACATATCATATATGCATTTCTGATTGGTTTGACATATGGATGGGAATCATTGTTTGTTCTTACTGAGTTCTCCAGAACCATTCATTTATTTGTCTATGTTTTATTAGCTTGTACAGATGGAGGAAATATGCAGGAAGATGGATTGGTTTCCTATGAAGGAACCTTCCCATATGAAGAAGATAGGGCACCGGCAATGGGAAATGGAGATAACCTGTGTGGGAGCTCCTATCCAGGCAGTTTGCTCACCGAATGGAGAAGAACTGGAGGACCCCATTTCTAGAAATTCAAGAAAACATTATTTTGCTTTAAAGAAAGAAACTGGAAAGAAAATCATATAACTCATTTTTATTGCTTCTGCTGAACTCATTTTATTTTGATTATTTATTCTTTCCTTGATTATTTTATTGGAGTATTTGGACTCCTGTAATTCTTTTATTTAATTTATTGAACATTTTCCTGCTCGTGATTGTCTTTACTTGCATTTATTATTATTGATAGACTAGAACCGTGGATCCTGTGACGGATCACTCCCACAGGTTGTCGAACGGGTAACCGAGCCCAGCGGGTGGGGTGTGACACTTGGGACTGTGGATCAGATATCCGGGTATGCCAGGTAGGGTACTGGCTGGGTGGATGTGACAGACATGCTTTAAGTCAAAGCATCATACTCCTCTGGGTAGGTCTCAAATCACACTCCCTCAACCATCTCAGTATCTTGGGTTTTCCGGTGATAATTGGGTATCCTTCTCACTAGGTCAACATATCCTATGGTTACAGCCAACTCGGACTACAGACTCATCAACCCTATTTGTCATCCACAAATAGTAAATGGGAAGCTAACATGTCCTCTCACAAGTTGGTTACTAGTCTTGAGCGCCCATGAGCCCAAGTCTACTATTGCAACCCTACCAATGAATGGCCCCACAATGTAATTCATGTCCTCTCATGGGTTGGTTACCGATCTTGAGTGCCCACAAACACCCATTGCTGCCACGGGTTACTCGGTCTCAATACCCTTCTGAATCGGGTTTGATATAACAAGGACATCCTAGCCAAACACTGCTTGACAAGCCCTAGGTATGTCAACCAATAATCCGCGAAAGAGTCAAGGAGCACCATAGGAAATGTCCCATACCACTTCCAATGATGTCCAAAGATAGAAACGTCAAAAGGACATTCCCCATTCCCAAATTAGACTTAAGCAATCACATACCCAAAATTAGTCATTCATATACACAACCGATATTTCAATACATAGAAAGATAATCAATCATACATGATCAAATTGACAAAAGAATCACATGAACAAGACCTACTGTAGTTCAAGAAATTACAGCAGTAAAATAATTGTAAGAAAAATAAGACAACATTAGTCTGAACATGCAAATCCGAATCATAAACCAAAGATCATGCATTCTAGGTTATTAGAGAATCAACCATCCTTACCTTAAATAACTTCGAATAATTCCAAAGGATCATGGAGGATAGGTCCAAGATTAGCAAAGAAACCCTAAAGAAGCATAATTCAATCATTAAGAACAAACCCTAGAAGATTAGAAGTCAAACGGATTGAAACAGACGAAGAAATCCATTACTATCAGCATGGGCTGATTGGTTGGGTCGATTGGTGCAGTCGACCCAATGAACAGTACGAAGTAGAATTTTGAATTTTGATACGAAACTCATCTTCCCGGATTCAAAGCACTCCAAAAATTCAAAGGAGCCTTAGAAACAATAATCTAAGATTAACTAACATAGATTAGACATCAACATTGATCAAAATAGTAGACTTCTAAATTGATCAAAAATAGGGTTTTAATAGAAAACAGGCTGTAGATTTAACGAAGACGATAGAGAGAATGAAAATTCACTCTAGAAGAATAACAACAGTAGATCATAGATGAAAACTAACATGAGAACAGATATAACATGCTTTAGAAATCAACACAATGGAATGATCACACATTCATGAAGATATCACATGATCTCTTCTTAAAATCCAACTGTGTAGTTCATAGAAGTATTGGAGTGAATGGAGATTCACTCGTAACTATAGAGATTGAAGAAGAGGTGTTTTGCAAGGATGCAATACCATCTTCATAATCACAGCGATGAGAAGAAGTCAATAGAGTAAATCAATGGAAGATTTAGAGAGATTACTAACCTGAGGAATAATCGTCGTAGAACTAGAGAATTCGTATCGGATCTTCCACAAACTAAAGAGAGGGCTTGAGAGAGGTTCTCCATGTTCTCTAGAGGTTTTATAAACAAGAGTGGCTGAAAACCATGAAGTCTCATTAAATAGAGCATCAAAACCCTAAACAGAAGATCTCAATCAAATCCTATCACTGTGGGTCGATTGGCAAGGTCGATTGGCATAGTCTACCCAAATAGTCAACCCAGGCTGATAGTGGACCCAAGTCAAGGAATTGAAGCTCCACACCTCAAAATTATCAAATGGGCTACTCCCAACTCAGCAAGCAACTCACCTAGTATTGAGGGATTCCTTCAAACCATGTCCAAATAGGCTTCAGCTCCATCAACCAAGCTCTTCTTCATCAAGGTGCAATTTCTTCTCCAACTTTGACAAGGTTTCCAAGTATGGAACTGTCAAATCCACCCAGCCAGTACCCTACCTGGCATACTCGGGTTTGTGATCCACAGCCCCGAGAATCAAGTATCGAGGAACCAAACTCCCACATAAACAATAACATAATCATGAACAAGATAAAATCAATATAATATCATATAAACAATGAGATCAAGATAAGAATAAGAGAGACAATATAATCAGAGTGCGGAATTTAAATGATACCAATATATGAAAGTCATAAGTAAAGTGTATGTGGAGAAATCATTCCCCAAATCGCAGCGGAAAGTAGTTCGCATATAATTAAATTTACAATCCAATCCTCAAAAGAAGGAAATAAAGGGATAAACATCTAAACTAATGTTTCTTCGGTCTTATACAGTATATCCTCATAAACGTAAATAAAAGACACGAGACATGGCCAACACTGCTCCAGGGTGGGACTAATCATGGTATACAGCATAATCCATCGAGGGATCTTCAAAGTAATCTTCGTGATCGCCAGCATCTTGATGGTAGTATGCTTTATCAACGATCGTCTCTTAGTAGGGGCCATCAAGCTCTTCTGTTCCTCTAAGATAGTTTAACAGAGCATTTGCACAAAAATGAGTGAGTTCAAAAGAACTCAGCAAGGCAGTTATTCCATAATAACATAAATAACATGATACAAAACATAGCATGATGCAATATGATATGAAACAGACAATGCATATATGAATCTAACTCTATGTATGCGGCTTTCTATAGGCAGACATGCTTTAAGTCATAGCACCATACTTCTTTGGATCAGTCTTACTCACTCGGCTCCGGTTGGTAATGGGTCCTACATCCCTCGGGACAATCCATGGCTGGGGTTTCGGTCACTGCTCTCTCACATCACCATTTGGTATAAGTATTGGCGCATGTCAACGTAAAGCCTAGCCCAATGCAAGTCATCTACTCAGTCGTATCAAGTCAGATCCAAATACTTCCCCTATGGCACCAACCAACTCGGTTCAGTATCCTAAACACTAGAGTCAGCGTATCCTTTGGCTACAACCAACTCGGACTACGGACTCATCAACCCTATTGGTCATCCACAAATAATAGACGGGAAGCTCTCACATCCTCTCACGGATATTGCTCACCGGTCTCGAGTGCCCACAAATCCACATTGCTACCACAAGTCGCTTGGTCTCAATACTCTTCCGAATCGGGTCTAATACAACAAGGACATCCTAGCCAACACCGCTAAACAAGCCCTATGTATGACATCCAATAATCCGAGAAAGTGTCCAAGGGCACCATCAGAAATATCCCATTCTATTCCCACTGATTTCCAAGGATAGATATGTCAAAAGGACATTCCCCAATCCCAAATCATACTTAATTAGTCACATTCCCAATTCAATCATATCATACATAGATGACATTTCATCATATAGAAAGATATATAATAACATAATCAATCGCACATGTAATTAACATAATGAATATTCATGATCACAAAAGAATACATAAGTAATGCATTCTTGTACTTTAAGTACTTACAACAGTCATACAAATCTAAGAAATACAATAATGAAGTGAATCTAAGAAGTTCCCAAATTAGAAACAAGATTAGCACAATCTACATAATTATGGTAAGAATCGTCCTTACCTTAACTCGAATCACAGATGGTCTGGATATCAAGGAGAATGGTCCCAAGGTTAGTACTTGAACCCTAAACAATCATATGTGCAAAATCAGAAGAAAAATCAAGTAAATTGGAGGTCAAACGGATTAAAACGGCCAAATACACAAAGCTGTATTCAGCTAGCTGACTGGCTGGCTGGCTTGGTTGACTGACCCAATCGACCAGATGGAACAGTAACGGGGCTGAAATTGCATTTTTTATCCGAAACCTAGCTTTTGGAACTCGGATCACTCCGAAATTTGAAAGGAATGTTAGGAACAATAGACTAAGACTACCTACTAAAGATTTAACATACAACAATGATCAAATCAGAATCCCCTATTTGAAACCCTAATTTCTAAATGCTAAAATCATGTTCTTCAATGAAATCAATTGCAAATGCAAAGGGAAATAAGGGATTCAATCAATGGAATGATGAGCAATAGATTAGAAACAATTAATAACATGTAATCAGACCTAGCATACTAGAGAAATCAGTTTAGTAGATGAAATCATGTTGATATGAAGAAAATCATAGGAATGCAAGGTTAAGAATCATGTATAAGGAACATAGCATGATAGAATAGAAATGGGGGTTTATAGAAATCAAAGAGACAATAGAAGAGGTGGTTGCAAGGTTGCAACACCTTCTTCATAGTCCCAACAGCATGAATAAGAGGAGGTAAGAGTAGATTAGAGAGAGAATGAGAGATTTCATACCTTGGAGATGATCTTGGGAATGAGAAACAAAGAATATTGTAGGAGCACTTCACCACTACCAAGGAGAGGTCTAAGAGGGTCTTCCCACACTCTCAGGAGGTCCTAGCAATAGAATAGGGTCCTAACTACGAAGTCTAGTTAAGTAGGGCATAAAATAACCTAAAAATCAGCATTTCTTGTATTTAATAATCAGCTGGCTGACTTGGACCCAGTCGACCAAGCTAGGACATCAACTTAGAATAGGGAAATGGAAGGCCAAATCAACTCAAATTCTTAGGGTTTCTTCCTACATCTCAAATGAATAGTCTAGGTCAGAGAATTACCTTCGAATCAAGTCCGGAAGCGCATTAGGTCCATCAACTAAACTCCCCTTCTTCAAGGTGCAGTTTCTTATCACATTGACAATGCATCCAAGTATGCAGCACCATCATCAATCTCCATGGGTTCAGGGTCGAACACCATGTCTTATACTGAGAGGGCCCACAGTAGGCTTCTTCCTCCACTTCGGGTCTTCAGACCTACAAACATCAAGGTTACTAGGTCAAGGTCAGGGTTAGGTTGGGGCTGGATTTCACATTCTGCCCCCCCCCCCACCTAAAAGAAATTTCGTCCTCGAAATTGAAAGCGTACCCGAGCTTCCAAAAAGATGAGGAAACTTCTCCTTCATGTCTTCTTCCTTCTCCCATGAAGCTTCTTCAGGGGTGTGATTCTTCCACTGAATCTTTACCAAAGGGATGGTACGATTCTGCAACTATTTGTCCTTCTTGTCTAGGATTTCGGCTGGCTCTTCATCATAGGAAACATCAGCACTAAGTCCTTCAGGTGCTTGATGTAGTACTTCCGAAGCATCGACACATGAAACATATTATGAACTCCAGCAAGAGATGGGGGTAAGGCCAAACGATATGTGACGGGTCCAACCTTTTCAAGAATCTTAAAAGCTTCGATGAACTGAGGGCTAAGTTTTCCTTTCACATTGAGTCTCATCACCCCCTTCATAGGTGATATTTTTAGGAAAACTTTTCTCTCCAATCTGAAATTTCAAATCGGTTATTCTCTTATCCACATTGGATTTCTATTTAGACTGAGCAGACTTAATCCTTTCTCTAATCATATCAACCATCGCACCTGTAGCTTCAATCAATTCCAGACCCAAGACGTTTCTTTCACCGGTCTCAATCCAATACAAGGGTGTTCTACAAGTGTTACCATACAAAGCCTTGAATGGAGCCATGCCTATCGTCGCTTGATAACTGTTGTTATAGGCAACTCAGCCAAAGCTAAGTGTTCATCCCAATTTCCACCCATATCCACAACACAAGATCTAAGCATGTCTTCCAAAATTTGAATTGTTCGCTCAGATTGTCCATTAGACTGTGGATGATGAGCTGTACTTAGATTCAACTGAGTTCCTAAGGCCTTTTGCAAACTATTCCAAAACTTTGAGGTGAACCTAGGATCATGATCAGAAACAATACTTACTGGCACTCCATGCAGACACACCACATTGTCCACATAAAGCCTGCCTAGCTAATCCATACCGTATCATTACCTTTACTTGTCCAAGGCAAGCTAGTCACGAAATCCATAGAAATGTCTTCCCACTTCCAAGTAGGAATAGGAAGGGGCTAAAGTAATCCAGATGGAGGTTGACGAACGGCTTTCACACGCTGACAAGTCTCACACTTGGCCACAAAATCTTCCACATCGACCTTCAAACCATCCACCCAAAATGCTCCCTTAAATCCTTGTACATCAAGTACTTCCAGGGTGTACTGTAAAAATAGACTAGTGTGTGTTGTGACTAAAATATCCCAATTCCGGTTCAGGCCGGTTCGCTCTGGTTTTAAGGCGATTAGACTGATTTAAGATGAGAAGATGAAATCATCAATGGGTCCGCCCAAAAGTCAAATAAAGGTCTAATCATGACCATTCAATTTGTTATTATGATCCAATGGTCACAGTCAAAAGGAGATCAGACGGGAAAATCTATAAAAGGGGACGAAGCTCTCATTCAACAGGTAACACACTCAAATTCACCAAAAACTATCGTTCGATTCTTGTCTATTTCCATTAAAGCTCTTCAGAAGCTTTGAAACCCTACCTTAACGATCGTCTGACAAGATCGTCGGAGACGCGACGTCGATCAAGATGATCGGCTCTGTTTCTAACGAGTTCACTGTCTTACAGGAAGCGGGAGTTCCATTCAGCTCAATCTAAAGTGGTTCAAATCAATCCAGATCTGAAGAGTTTGGTGTTTGATTCAAGGTTCAGAGACCATGGCGAAATCTGCACCAACATTTGGCGCTGTCTGTGGGAAGATTCAGGATAGAGATCATGGCTTAATCACTTGAGCGAGAAGAGACAATACCGGTCGAAATGGTGGAGGCTAGTCAGAGAGAGCCGAGAAGGATTAATCCAAAGAGAAAAACAAGAGAAATGGTGCCGACACTACAGATTCCGGCAATGCAAACTCCGCAAAAACAGAGAGTAACAGAGGATCATTCACCTCACCTTGCTGAAATTTTTGAAAGATAGGAGAAATTGCTCGTAGATACGCTTGTTGCTTCTCAACCAGAGCTGGATCCAAACCAAATCATTGCTCGGTTTGAAAATATGCAACATCAGATCCATGAAACATAGAATCTGATGAGATCTTTCATAAAGCAAGTAGGAGTTTGGCCAAAAGGAAGAGCTTTGATCTCACCGGCTAGAAAATCTCACTCTTTCCCGAGTTGAGGCGGTCTCTGACCAAAATCCTTGGATGCAAGGGTTGAGAGAAAGCCAAAGGAGATCAATTCTTAGAGAAGGATTAGGAGAGAGCATGGATCCAAGCTACATTCCTCTAGAGCTGGAAGACCAGGTATCATCTAAGGATGATCGTTTAAGTCAAAGCCAGAGTAGGAAGAGTAAAACTCTTGGGAATCGAAGAGATAAAAAGAGAAAGAAAAATTAGAGGATAATAGATCTGAAGTTCATGGATCTGAAATCAATAAAAGGTTTCGCCTTCTAAATGATCAGATTCAGCGACTGACAAACAAGGATAATGGAGAAAATGTAAACTATGGATCGAAATCCGTTTTCTAGAGATATTATGTTAGCGCCATTGCCACATAACTTCAAACTTCCAATATTCACAATGTATGATGGAAATTCGGATCCGCTAGAACACCTGGCTCAATTTAACTCTGTTATGATGCTGGCAGGTAACTCGGATGTTTTGAAGTGTCGATCCTTGTCGTCGTCATTGAAAGGTCCGGCAACAACTTGGTTTTTCAGTCTACTGCCAGATTCAATTGGAAGCTTCAGAGACCTGACAAAGATTTTTCTATCGAGATTTCAGAGCAGTATAAAAAGCAGCAAGACAGTGGATAACCTGGCAGCAATTTGCCAAAAGTCAAGGGAATCAGTCCAAAGCTATATGAAGAGATTCAATCAAGAATCAATTCAAATAAAAGACCTAAATGAAGCAGTAGCTTATGATGCTATGTTCAGAGGTTTGACTGATGATCATTTGCTAGAGTTCTTAATCACGAACAAACCAGCGAACATTGAATAACTGACATCACGATGTAATGCTAACATGAAGGATATACTGCAAGCCAGGAAAGAGACTAATGATGATGGCAAAAAGAAAGAAGATGGAGCTCTACGATTTGATCAGAGAGATCAGAGAAACAGCAGGAATTATCCAAGGAATGGCTCTGTTTGTCAAGTGCGAAGAGATGTTCCAAGACCATTCCCAGAGAACTATACTCCTCTGAATGCTAGAAAGTCAGAAATTCTGATGTGAATCCAACATCAGGGGTTTGTGAAGTGGCCGGCACCGATGATAGCAAAGGCAGAAGAGCAGAATCCGAACAGATACTGCAGATTTGATAGAGACCATGGTCATGATACAGATGATTGCATAATTCTAAAGAATGAAATTGAACGATTGATCAATCAAGGGCGGCTGGATCGGTATGTTCAAAGAAGAAATGGAGGACAACAAAGAGATGTTGCTGATCAGCCAAGAAGGTGGAATAATCGAGGACCAGGAGGGGAGGACCAGGAGGGGAGGACCAGGCGAAAAGGGATTTTCAGCCTAATTCTCCAGATGAAAATAGAAAAGGTCAGGAAAACCAGAGAGTTCAGGAAAAAAAACAATCCCCTGTTATGATCATATTGGGGAGTTTAGACTTAAATTCAGTTTCAAAGTCTAAGGTTCATGCCAGGTATGTCAATTCTATTAAATCTCATGTTATTCCCAAAAGAATTAAGAAGATGAAGGAAATAATCTTCATGGAGGAGGAAATGAATGGAATTCAAGAGCCACATGATGATGCGATTGTTGTTAGCATTGAAGTGGCAAACAGAGACATTCACAAGGTTTTAATTGATACGGGGCCTTCTGTAGACATCATGTCATACGAAGCCTTTTTATGGTTAAAGTTGGATGTTGTGAAGATAAAGCTCTGTGGAACAAGGTTATTTGGGTTTTCTGGAGAGTCTACTTTTGTAGAAGGAACTATGGAATTAACAATAACATTGGGAACACATCCACAATCAGTGACTACAGTTACTAAATTCTTGCTGATAAAGAATTTATCGACATACAATATAATTCTGGGAAGACCAACTTTGAATTCTATTGGTGTTGTGGTTTCAACAAGACATTTGAAGATGAAATTTCCAATTGAAGGAGGCATTGGAGAATGCAGATCTGACCAGAAAACTTCAAGGCAAAGCTATACAACCTTTTTGAAAGATTCGAAGTCACAAGGTAAAGCTCTTGCCCTTACTGTTGAAATTTTGGATAATAGAGATGAGAAAATTCAGAGGGGAGAACCAGTGGAGAAATTGGACAAATTCTCTTTCGATCTTGAAAATCCAGAAAAAAGGACTACGATTGGGGCAGATTAGACCAATCAGGATAAAGTTTTGTTGAAAGAGTTCCTTCGCATGAATGCAGATGTCTTTGCCTAGTCAGCCAAGGATATGCCAGGGCTGTGTAGGGAGGTTGCAGAGCACTGCATCTGGATAGATTACTATTAAGCCTGTTAAACAGAGAAGGAGGAATTTCTCATCAGAAAAGCATGATGCAATTAAGGTTGAAGTTGAAAAGCTTAGGAAACCGAAATTTATTGAGCAGATTGAATGTCCCAAGTGGTTGGCGAATGTTGTAATGGTGAAAAAGCCTACTGGTAAATGGAGAATGTGCGTGGATTATACTGATTTGAACAAGGCCTACCCCAAGGATTGTTATCCTTTACCACAGATTGATCAGTTGATTGACGCCACTTCAGGTCAGCAAATGTTAAGCTTTATGGATGCCTATTTAGGCTATAATCAGATCCTTATGAAGAAGGAAGACCAACCTCACACGGCATTTATGACAAATAGTGAAAGCTACTGTTACAAGGTTATGCCTTTTGGATTGAAGAATGCTGGGGCAACGTATCAAAGAGCAGTGAATTGTTTGCGGATCAGATTGGGAGGAATATGGAAGTTTATGTTGATGATATTCTGGAGAAGGGTCAATTCAAATCTGATAATCTTACTGATCTAAAGGAATGTTATGATGTACTCAGAAAAAATGGGATGAGACTAAATCCTGAGAAATGTGCGTTTGGAGTTTCATTAGGGAAGTTCTTGGGTTATATGGTTACGAAAAGGGGTATTGAGGCAAATCCAAAAAAAACTAAAGCCATTTTGGATATGCCATCACTTAGCAATATGAAGGAAATTCAAAGTTTAACAGGAAAAGTTGCGGCTTTGACCAGATTCATATCTCAATCTGGAGATAAGTGTGCACCTTTTTTCAAGGCATTGAAAAATCTGAATGCAATCAATGAATTCAAATGGTCGGAGGACTATCAAAATTCATTTGAAGAATTAAAAAGAAGGCTAACCAATCCACCAGTCCTATCTCGGCCAATTCCAGGAGAAGCTTTAAAAATATACTTATCCTCTTCAAAGGCAGCAGTGAGTGCTGTATTAATTTGAAAATAAGGTATGATTCAGAATCCCATCTATTTTGTAAGTCATACATTATTAGATGCAGAATCTAGATACCCTGAATTTGAAAAGCAAGCCTCGGCTCTAATAATAGCGACTAGAAAGCTTATACCCTATTTTCAGGCTCATCCAATTATTGTTTTGACCAATTGGCCTTTAAAGAAAATATTGTATAAGCCTGATCTTGCCGGGAGAATGGTATCCTGGGCAGTGGAATTAACAGAGCATGACATCGACCATAGACCCAGTACTGCGATAAAAGCACAAGTCCTGGCGGGTTTTGTTGCTGAAAGTGTTTCACCACCAGAAGATCAAGAAGGCTTTAGTGAGATATCTAGTGGGTGGATTTTTCATGTGGATGGATCAAGCCATTCTCAAGGATCTAGAGCAGGTATAATTTTACACAGTCTAGCTGGATTTGTAATTCAGAGTGCTCTTCGGTTCAATTTTCATGCTTCAAATAATGAGGCGGAGTATGAAGCTCTTATTGCTGGATTACAGCTAGCCATCGCTATGTGTACTAAATATTAAAGTCAAAAGCGTTTTTGAATTGGTGGTCAGTCAAGTGACAGAAGTATATGGAGCAAAAGATGTTAGAATGATCAGTTATCTCAAAAAAGCACTTGAATGTAAAGGATGGTTCCAGCAATTCTCGATTATGAGGATTTCCAGAAATCAAAACACAATGGCAGATTCTTTGGCAAAATTTGCTTCTCTGCCACAAGCTGTGTATATTGAAGAGTTCAATATTCCAGCATATTCAGAATCAAAAATAATGGATATTGATATGGAAGTATCATGGATGGATCCTATTATACAATATCTCAAAGAAGATACTCTCCCTGAAGACAGGGAAAAGGCTAGAGTATTGAGAAGAAGAGCAGCAAAATTTGTCTTAAAAGATGGGTTATTGTATAAAAGAACAATTTATGGCCCACTTCTTAAATGTGTAGGACCATCTGATGCACAGTATGCACTTGCAAAAGTTCATGAGGGAATCTGTGGAAGCCATCTTGGAGGAAGAGCTTTGGTTTATAAAATTTTGAGACAAGGATTTTACTTGCCATGGATGCAATCTTAAGCAATTGAATATGTAAGGAAATGCCATCAATGTCAAATTCATGCTCCAATTCAGAAACAACCTGCAGAACAGCTGATTTCAATTCTAAATCTCATTCCATTTGCAATGTGGGGGATGGATTTACTTGGTCCATTTCCTATTGCATCTGGAGGAAGAAAATTCGTGGTGGCAACAATTAATTACTTTCCAAAATGGGTGAAAGCAGAAGCTTTAGCCACAACAACAACGAATCAAATGGAAAAGTTTTTCAGAATAAGATCATTTTCAGATTTGGTTTGCCTAAGGTCTTGTTGACAGATCATGGCACTCAATTTTATAATGAAAGGTTCAAGGAATTCAGTGCAGACTACCACATTGAGTATAAAAATTCTTTTGTGGCTTATCCTCAATGCAATGGGCAGATTGAAATAACTAATAGAACTCTCTTGCTAGGAATTAAAAGAAGATTGGATGAAGCAAATAGTTTGTGGGTGGATGAGCTACCTCATGTGTTGTGGTCTTATAGAACTACAGAACACCAACAAGGGAAACACCTTTCAAGTTGGCTTATGGGTCAGAGGCCTTGGCTCCAGTAGATGTGATGGTAGGATCAGAAAGATCATAAAAGTTTGATCCAGTGACCAATGAAAAAGGATTGAGAGTGAATCTACAATTCCTAGATGAGGTCAGAGAAAAAGCTTTATATCGAAATATAGAATAACAGAGAAGAACAGCAGCATACTATAATGCTCGTGTCAGGCCTAAGTCTTTCAAAGTTGGAGATTTGGTCTTGAGGAAAAAATCAGTATCAGATCGAAGAAATTGTGGAAAGCTTTTGGGAAATTGGGAGGGGCCATATGTGGTGACAAAGACTTTCATTGCAAACACATATTGGCTTAAAGATCTACATGGAATCTCCTTAAGGCGACCATGGAATGTAATTCATCTCAGAAAGTTTGATCTAGTGACCAATGGAGAAGAGAATTGAGAGTGAATCTACAATTTCTAGATGAGGTCAGAGAAAAAGCTTTATATCGAAATAAAGCATATCAGAGAAGAACAGCAGCATACTATAATGCTCGTGTCAGGCCTAAGTCTTTCAAAGTTGGAGATTTGGTCTTGAGGAAAAAATCTGTACCAAGAAATTGTGGAAAGCTTTCCACAAATTGGAAGGGGCCATATGTGGTGACAAAGACTGTCAGTGCAAACACATATTGGCTTAAAGATCTACATGGAAGCTGCTTAAGGCGACCGTGGAATGTAATTCATCTCAGAATGTATTATCAATAGAAAAGGAGCAGAGCTTTTAGTTGTTCTTGAAGGCTTATTTCTATCAACTGTTATCACTTAAAGATTCTTCTTCAACTATGCAAAAGAGCCTTCTGAGGCCAGGTCATGCTTTCCAAAGCTGATCACGGATCATTCCTTCCGAGGGTGATCCCGACTTTCCGTAAGTCAGGCTCCAGTTAGCCAGCCTTCCAAGGCCTGGTCATGCTTTCCGAAGCTGATCACGGATCATTCCTTCTGGGGTGATCTCGACTTTTCGTGAGTCAGGCTCCAGTTAGCCAGCCTTCTGAGGCCTGGTCATGTTTTCCGAAGCTGATCACGGATCATTCCTTCCGAGGGTGGTCCCGACTTTCTGTAAGTCAGGCTCTTGTAAGCCAGCCTTCCGAGGCCTGATCATGCTTTCCGAAGCTGATCAAGAAGATTTATTAAGCAGATTGAAGATTCTATATTTGCGGAGGTGCTACTCAGCCAATTACTAAACGACAAAGGCTTAGGTCAACAGACAAAAGAGGTTATCTTATAAAAGAAAAAGAGATTCATTGATCAGGAAAAGAAAGCCAAAAAGATCAATATAGATCAGTACATCAGAAAAATACATTTTATTAGATAAAAAAAATAAAAAAATAAAAAAGGTTTTCAAGTTTTCTTCTCAAATATCAGACATTTGGGCCTACAGGAGTATTATAAGTGGGAGGACTCTTTTCAATCTGCTTATCATCTTTCTTGGATGCTTATTCATCACTAGAATCATCATCCCTGCTAGAGCTTGAGGTTTCTTCCTCTTCAGAATCTTCATCTTCATATTCTTCTTCACTTTCTTCACTTCCTTTTGCAAAATTCTCAGAGTCAGGATATTTCAGATTCCTAAGATCAAAGAACTTCTGGGAGGGAAGAAACTTAGGAGGAAGCAGCTTAAAGTCAACACTAGGACAAATTTTAAGTATCTCAGAGAAAATCTGGTCAGAACAGACTTTCACTACACTCTTGCAGAATCCTAAGAAAGCTGGATTATCTCCTGCCTGTTCAACCGCAGAGGTAACAGAACTTAGAACAAGTTGGTGTTCATCTTTAATTCTTTTCTTCACAAGTTCTAATTGTTTTCTCTCTGCCTGAAAGTTCTGAATCATGGAAGTTTTCTCTTTGATAACTTCCTTCCAAGTAACAGCCAAACTATCTTTTTCCTTAGAAACTTCATTCAGATAAGTTCTAACATTGTCCTTTTCCAAGGAAATCTCATTCAAAGCCAACTTCAAATTATCTTTCTGAGCCTCTAGATCAATTTTCTCTTTGGAAAGGGAATCAAAGGCTTGTTGCAGATGACTGTTTCCTCTTTCCAAATTCAAATTCAATCTCTCAGCTTCTTCAAATTTGATCTTCAGATCATCTCTTTCTTTTCCAAAACCTTTGGACCAAACAATAACCCTTTCCAACTAACCTCGAGTTTCATTTCTTTCATAAGTAGCAAGTATGGCCCTCTCCAAGGCATCATTTTTCAGCATCTTAGTCTGCAAAAGGTCTTCCTTATATTTCATCAAAGAAGCCTTTAAATCTGAACGTCTTCTTGCAAATCAGTACATAGATCAGAATAGATTTGAAAATCATCCAGTAAACTATCTATCTCAAAAGACAAATCCATTTCTCTGAATTGAGCAGCCTCTAATTTTCTTTTTGAGGATTTCAAGCTGATCTTGAGTTCTTGTACCTCATCAATCAATTCAAAGTTACGTTTGATCAAGTTGTCATTTTCCAAAGAAAGAATTCTCTCTCTTTCCAAAACCTATGAGTAAGCATTGAAAGCAGCACCAAAACACCTGCAGATAGAGTAAGAAAGACTTAGTAAAATAAAACCTAAGGAAAATGATTTATCTTAACAAGAAGGATAGAGGTTTATTTTTTACCCCCAAGCATGTGTGTAAAGCCCCATATCAGACATGCCAGGTGTCTCTTTCTTATCACGAGGAATTCTACCCTTGGTTCCCCATTCACGGGCAACTTCCCAATTCCAATTGGCAGTGTGATTTTCTTTCAAACTCCAAACAGGGTGAAAATGATCCCCAGAATCAGCAACACTTTGGGCATCTTCTAACTGCCCAAGACCAATTGGTTGAGGATTAACGGCTTCAATTATTTCATGAGGGTTAACGTCTACATCGGCATCATTAGAATCGACCTGCATGTCGACAACTTCAGCCGCAACATTCTCTTGATCCTCATATCCCACAGAAGGATCAACTGGAATATCAAAAATAGGAGGAGCAGCATCAAAAAGTTCATCATTTGGTGGAGCAATCTGAACATTCTCTTCAATGACATCAGAAACAACATTGATGTCTGGAATAACATTGTTAAAAGTAGGGGTAGGAAAAACAAGATCTAGTAGAGGGGGAGCAAGAGCAGGAGCATTATTGGCAACAACAGTTTCATTTTCAGGAATATCCTTAGGGATATTATCTTCAAGCATAACTTCAGGAGGGGGAACAAAATTATCCTCATCAAATAGCTGGTCCGCTATTTGTTCAATGATATTACCTGCAGCATGAGCAATAATCTCTTTAGCCATTTTCTTCAGCTGATCAAGAAAGCAATCAGGAATTTCCTTACCTTGGTCTTCATTCTCAACCATTTACTATAGGAGAACAGAATCATCATGAGGTAACATGGGTGACATGGGAGGAGTGCAAACTTCATTCCTAGGAGAATGAATAGGTTCAACAATCTCTTCAGATACCTTTTTGGTGTCAATGGGAGTTTTTTCTTGGAGATTATCTTTTTCAATAGGGACTTCAGTAGAAGGGGAAACAGAGGATTTCTTCTTCTTACTTTTCTTAGTGGCAAAAAGCTCATGACCTGAAGAAGGACCCATAGAGCGAAGTCTACTTCTCAGAATCCTTGTTCTTCTAGCAGGATTGTCACTAACTACCACTTTAACAAGCCAAATATCAGAACTTTTAGCATCAACATTTTCTTTTACTTGGTCATCTTCAACATCTTTTTGTACCTGGTCCACCTTTTGCTGACCAGGTGGAGATTTCTTCTCAATAGACTTTTTCTTAAGAGATTTCTTGGGACTTCGGTCATTGGAAGGATGAATGGCAGAATGTTTTCTTTTCAAACCTGATTTCTCAGATTTGGGATTAGATTTACCTGACTTCTTAGGTTTGGAATCAGGAGCAGCCTTTCGGAGTTAAAAAATGTTGGGGATTTGATAAATACCAGTCCCTGGAAAAGACACAGAGATCAGAATGTAAAAAAAAAAAAAAAAAAAAAACTCTGATATACCATGTAAAAGGTTGTCTTGCAAGACCAATATCAGTTTTGAGGTCGGTTGCATCAGCTGGTTTTCTAGAAGGGATCAGGTTCCATGTCTCCTGATCATACTCACTCAACGTGGGATGTTGGTTCAAAGGAAGAAGGGATTTCTTTGTGTGAAAACACCATCGAGAATGGTAATTGGAGATTGGGATGGCACAGAAAAAAAAATTCTCTCCATTTCTTATTATCATGGGGAATAGAAGAAATGGTGAAGATTTTGGTGTTCTCACGTAATTCTTCGGGAAAAGTGGATATAACCACGCACAAGGAAACTTTGAGAGTATAATAATTTCTGAAAAGTTCAATAGATGGGATGTGACCCATTCTACGAATGAAAGCAAAGAAACAGTAAACTAACTTTCAACTGTTGGGAGTAAGTTGGCAAGGGCAGATGCGGTAGTAGTCAAGCAAAGATTGGACAATGGGAATCAGAGGAACTCTGAATCCAAAATCAAGGTGATGGAGATAAACGGCAATAACGCCAAAGCTAGCATCATATGGACGTTCAAAAGGTTCAAGAGCCCATATCTTGGCGTCGGAAGGAAATCGGTAATCTTGACGATAAGAGGGCAAATGAGACTTCTTTACCGTGGTTGGATACCATTTAGGTCCAGCATATTTGGGATCCAACTTCTCTTTGGTGGTGTCCATAGGAACGTAAGAGTAATCTCTTCATCTTGGGCATAGGGAGCAGGAATCCAGTCTAGCTGAGCCTGTTCAGAAGAAAAGGCACTTAGGGTTCTATCCAAGTTAACATCTGAGGAAGTGTTAACTTGTTTAGAGGTACTGGGGTGTGAGGGGTTAGCAGATGGATCCATGGAGAAGGAAAGCAATGATGAAGGTTCAGGAAATGAAAATAAAACACAAGAGGAATAATGGAGGAGTTGCAGAAGATTGTAGTTTGAGTTCGAAGAAGAAAAGTAGGTTATGGCCGAATGCAAATGACAGGGAGTGAATAAATACAGAGATGAAGTGATGTGATGGGAAGTTTCTTGAAAATTGGAGGGAAATATACGATGATTCAGATCGACGGTTGTAACTGTTCATAATTGACGCTTGGGGTTAATCGGTGGATTTGGAAACATTGCGACTAGACATGTGGATGGGATAAAAAGATTAAGGAAAGTATTATAATCATGTGATGGAGAATAAAAAATATTTATTGATCAAACAACGGGAAAGAGGATAACGTCAAGGAAGCTGAAAAGGTGTATTAATGAGGAGATAAAAAAGGTCTGAAAAATAAAGATTTTTGGCTGATCCTCGAGGTGATTTGGGGGCTGAGCACAGTGTTTGATGATTACAAAGGATGGTTCTACTTCCAAGGGGGATTATGGTTCAATCTTTTAAACGGATCAAGATCAGTGTTCAAATTTACGATGACCTGGAAATTCAAAATTGCAACTTTGGAAATTATGGTTTTTGGAAGGAATATGAAGAGTTGATGGATTAAGATTTTGCCACGTGGAAGGGAAAGTGGAGATTTAATGAGGAAGATTAAGCGCATGGAGAAAAGCAGTTGAGATTTAAAAAGTCCAATACAAAAGGAACGGTTCGATTGAATCCAAGTATCTATTGATTGATCTCTCCAGCTGAGTTGAATTGGACGATTCTGATGAGCTCCAAGGTTGACAGATGAGCTCAAAATTCTGATGAGCTCTACAAAGCTATAGATTGATCTCAGAATTTTTGATGAACTCTCTCAACTGAAGGATGAATTTCTGATGAACTCTCCAAATAATCCCTCATAACTAGAAATGAGCTTAAATACTTAAGAATTCTCAACCAAAATTCTACAGTCATTTGGGAGAGAGATTCAAACCTCCTAACCAGAGTCTAGTACAGTTCAACTTGATCAGCAGGCTTGGGGGCTCGTGTTGTGACTAAAATATCCCAATTCCGGTTCGGGCCGGTTCGCTCCGGTTTTAAGGCGATTCGACTGGTTTAAGTTGATGAGATGAAATCATCATGGGTCTGCCCAAAAGTAAAATGAAGGTCTGATCAATGACCATTCAATTTGTTATTGTGATCCAACGGTCACAGTCAAAAGGAGATAAGGCGGGAAAATCTATTAAAGGGGACAAAGCTCTCATTCAACAAGTAACACACTCAAATTCACCAAAACACTCGTTCGATTCCTGTCTATTTCCATTAAAGCTCTTCAGAAGCTCTGAAACCCTACCTTAACGATCGTTTGACAAGATCGTCATAGACGCGACGCCGATCAAGACGATCGGCTCTGTTTCTAACGAGAGTTCACTGTATTACAGGAAGCGGGAGTTCCATTCAGCTCAATCTAAATCGATTCAAATCAATCCATATTTGAAGAGTTTGGTGTTTGATTCACGATTCAGAGACCACGGCGAAATCTGCACCAACAGTGTGCTTCCTTCAATATTTCCTTCTTAATTTCTTCAACAGCCGACATACAAAGTCTGCCTCTAAATAATAAAGCACCATCCATAGACATACCAAAATCAGGGTCCAACTCAGGATTCCAAGAAATCTTCTCAATCTTCTCCTTCAATTCCTTATAAGAACTTTGTAGAGCAACAATTCTGTCTCTGTGAAACCTAGCCCTAACCTTGACCCAGAAACCTTGTTGTTTGTAGGTCCGACAACCCGAAGTAAGGCAAGAAGTCAACTATGGGCCATCTCAGTGGAAGACTTGGTGTTTGGCTTAGAATCCCTGAGTGTTGATGACAGTGTTCCATTTATGGAAATTGCACCCTGATGAAGATGAAATTAGTTGATGGACTTGGAGTACTCACTGACTTGGTTCAAAGGCATTTCTACATACTAGGTAAGCCACTTGGTGTGTGTGCAAAACCCCTTCATGTTTGCATTTGATCTGAGCCTTCAATTCCCTATTTTGGACTTGCTGTCCTAATTGGTCTACTCATTGGTCGACTGGGCCAGTCGACCAATCAATCGACCAATGGGTTCTGTTTTGTTGAATTAGGTCTTGGCTTCTCTATTTAAGCCCGACTTCGAGTCTAATTCATCTTTTGTGCCTCCAAACTTCCTGGAACGAACCAGAGCTCTTCTCAAGTCATCTCCTCTGCATCCTTGGTGATTTTCTTGACGGATTTTCGTCAAATCTCTTGCATTTACATCAAAAGGTATGTGATCATCCTCCTTTCTTCTTTATCTTTGATTCTCCATAGTTTTCTTTTCTTTTCTGTTTGAGAACAGTAGAGTTGATGTTGCATCTCTGTTTCAACCATCACTCTACTCATCTTCTCTCTTTTCCTAAGGTTTTAAGGCTTGATGGATGATCTTCATCAAGATCATCACTCGCTTTTGAAAGGATACCATGTATTCATCTTCTTTCCTTTTTTTAGATTCAATGTTCTTCAACCTTAGATTTGTTTTCTAGAAGATGTAGACATGCTTTTCATGAATTCTTTATCAGATTAGTAATCCATCATTCCATAGTTTCTCGTCCATGAATTTGCCATAATTTCTCCAAGAACCATGATTGATCTAATTATGGTAAGTTTTTGTTTCCTATTTTGTGATATGAAGACTTGATATTATTAGGGTTTTGAAGTCCTATATAGATCAATACACTATCACTGCATATTCCCTCTTGTTTGGTGTCTTTTTGAACCACAAAATTCAAATTTTGAATAAAAAATCTCTGATTTTGTTTGTCACTGACTCTGTTGGTTGACTGCTTGGTCGACCGAGTCAATAGACCAATCAATCGACCAATGAGGACAGTAACCTCATATTTGGTCTATTTTGGATGATTTGATCTCTTCCCTTCTAGGTTTCTTTCCTAATATGATATATATACTTGTTTAGGACTTTCTTTCCAAGTTTAGACAAGATCTTCCTTGATCCCCAAGATCCTTTGTGAAGTAATTAAGGTAAGGATAGTTATTTCCTTAATTACATGGATTGCATAATTTAGTTTCTATATTTGAACCTCACTGATTTATTTCCATAAATAGATTTCTATATTGATGTACTACTGATGTAACTACTTTAATTACAGTAGCATTATTTGTTTATGCTAATTAGTTCATATATGATTTACTTGCCAATTATATACATGTTGGATCATGTTATTGATTTCTTTCCATATGGGGAGTTACTATATTTGTGATATGATTGATTCATGGTTGTGAATGATTAGGTATGGTTTGGAAAGGGGAGGTGTCCTTTTGAAGCATCAGTGTAGACTGTCAAACCACTGGAAACTCTATTGTTTGTAGGTTCGAAGACCTGAAGTAGAAGTGGAAGTCAACTATGGGCCATATCAGTGGAAGACATGGTGTTTGATTTAGAACCCATGGAGATTGATGATGGTGTCCCATACTTGGAGACTTTGGTGGAATTGGAAAAGAGACTACACCTTGGTGAAGAGAAGCATGGTTGATGATCTTAGAGCATGGTTGGACATGGTTTGAAGGGATTTCTCTATGCTAGGTGAGTTGTAGGTGGAGTTGTGAGAAGCTCATTTGATTTTGATAAGAGTTGGACCTTCATTTCCCTGACTTGGGCTTACTGTCAGCCTGGGTCGTCTGGGCCAATCGACCCAGTCAATCGACCCAAAGAGACATAATCTGTTTAAGATCCTCTGTTTAGGTTTTTAATGGTCTATATAATAGAGCTTCGTATTTCTTAGCCTCCTTTGTTTCTAACCCCTAGAGAACATGGAGAACTCCTCTCAAAGACTCTCCTTGGTGTTGGTGAAGAACTCTTGCAAATTCTCAAGTTCCTCTCTTGTTTCTTCAATCAAAGGTTAGTAATCTCTCTTACTTGATGTTAATCTATTCTTACTGTGATCTATTCATTGTACTGAGATTATGAAGAAGATGCTGCATCCTTGCAATTATCTTTTCTACAATCTCCATTCATTCTTATGGTGTTATGATCTTCATATTGATCTTAACCATGATCCTTGTGATTTCTTCATGAAACTATGATCATACTCTTGATTTGATTCTCTAGCATGATGGATACAACTTCATGATTATTCTTATCTCTGATCTACTATTTTAATCTACTAGAATGAGATTGATAAAGGAAAAATAAACTAGCCTGGACCAGTTCGGTTGAACCCAAATCAGTTTGGCCAGACCAACCAGGGCGGACCAATCCGAGCTAGCCAAGATAAAGTCGGCGGAATAGCAAGACATATTCCAAGAAGACTTGTAGTCAAGGAAACGGTATTCAATTGGAATCCAACTATTCATATTCGAGTAGGATTCAATTACTGAGATTCATATTGCAGACTAACTAATGTTCGAGTCCCAGTCAAACTCATGCATAGAAAAGCTATAAAAAGGTATGACAACACAAGAGAAGGGTATGCTGAATAGAACTATCACTATTCGTATTCTTATTGTTCACTACTTTCTTGTCTTCCTTAGTCGGATTCCTAACTAGATCGTCGGAGGTGAAAACTCGACCTCCACGGTCGAGCTCATTTTTGCAGGTTGAACCGGCTGAAGGGACGAACAAGATTGTGCAACAACAATTGGCGCCGTCTGTGGGAACCTCTGATCAAAAAGCCATTATGAGAACCAGATTAGGGTTATTGACAGGAGACGGATCTGATGGAGAAAAGGAGGTTGATCAGGGCGAAACTCGACAAGGAATTAACACAATTCCCGAGTCCCAAATTTAGCAAGATCCTTCGATTCTTTCAGACCCTCCAACAAATCAATTCGCGACAATGCATCAAATTGACGAAATTCAAAAGGAGCAATCTGAGCTTAGAAAAGAATTCTCATCCCTAAATTCTCATCCCTAAGCGAGTTGGTTAGGATGGCCATGCATCATATAATTGCTCTTGAAGCAAATTCTCAGGAAAAACAAAAAATTCCGGAGGGAAGCAAACATGACCGACCATCCATGCTCGACCAAGAAGCTCGACCATCCCAAAAAGAGAAGGGGAAGAAGATAGAAAAATCCCGAGCTTCAAAAGGAGTTATTCCAGAAGAAAATCCTCCAATCAACAATGACGGAGATCGAGGAAGCAGTTCGGATCCAATCCAAAATCCAAAAGACAAAAAAGTCACAATGGTCCAGACAGACGAGATGAAGATATGAACAAGCGAATCGCTGAATTGGATGAGACAGTCAAAAAGTTGAAGACTCCTGGCAAAGACGAGCTATATGCCATCTTAAAAGAGCATCTGCTCATCCAAAGTGTCTCGAAGCCAGAGATGCCAAAAGGTTTCAAGTGCCCCACTTTTACCGCTTTCGACGGATCGCGATGCTCAAAGCATCACATCACACATTATAAGTCCGTTATGTCTACTTTTAGACATAGTGAAGCAGCCATGTGCCGATGTTTTCCTGCTTCACTAGTTGGAGCAGTGTTAGACTGGTATTTGACACTTCCAAATGGCTCTATCAAAAGTTTCAACCATCTAGATAGGACTTTCCTACTACAATTTCAAAGTGGAGTAGGAACCAAAAAGAGAGAAGATACCTTGTTCTCTGTAAAACAAGGACGAATGGAGTCCATTCGAGACTTCCTTTCAAGATTCAATAATTTGACCATGCAGATAAAAAATATGGAGGAGAAGATAGCTTTCCATGCCTTATATCAAGGACTCAACCATGAAGGACTGCTTGAGAGACTTTTGCTGGACATGCCTAAAACGTACGATGATCTTAGGGAGCAATGCCACAAACAAGCAGAGATAATCAGAAACAATTGAATCTCGAAAGAAAGAGCATCCAACCACTGAGGCAAGAACACACAAAGAAAAACACCAACTAGTCAGGAGACCGACCATAGACCCACCCAAGGATGGTCGACCTGACCAAGTAGGGGCACCAACTATGAGACGATCAGAAATCCTAATGCAAATTAAAGATCAAGGAATCCTCAAGTGGCCCATAAAACTATATTCCTAACCAGATGAACAGGATAAAAGCAAATATTACGAGTTTTATAAAGATCATGGACACTGGACGGATGACTGCTGGCAACTAACAGCAAAAATTGACAGGATCATATCTCAAGGGCAGCTCATGAAATACATTCATCCTACCCAACAAGGTCAAAAGAAAGCAGAAGGAAATTAGAAAAAGATTGAGATCTCCTACCAAGGAAAGGCATCAAAATAGGACCCGAGCAAAGGAAGGAGGAAATCAAAACCGACCACCAATATTCACGGTGTTTGGTGGTCCAACAGAAGAATCAGCTAGACAAGCTACAAGAAAAGCACGTTACATAGGGAACACCAAACTCGAGAAGCCAATTGGAAAGTGTGAAACCCAGCCCTAACCTTGACCCGGAAACCTTGTTATTTGTAGGTCCGATGACCCGAAGTAAGGTAAGAAGTCAGCTTTGGGCCATCCCAGTAGAGGACTTGGTGTCTGGCTTTGAATCCATGAAGGTTGATGATGAGGTTCTATTTATGGAAACAGAATCCTGATGAAGATCTAATTAGTTGATGGACTTGGAGTGCTCTCTATCTTGGTTTGAAGGCATTTCTACCTACTAGGTAAGTCACTTGACTTGTGTGCAAAACCCCTTTAGGATTGGATTTGATCTGGACCTTCAATTCCCTGTTTTGGCCTTCTTTGTCGGCATTGGTCGGCCGATTGGTCGGCGGGCCGATCGACCAATCCACTCGACCAATGGGTGCTGTCTTTGGCAATTAGGTTGATTCTTGCTCTATTTAAGTCTAACCTCGAGTCCACTTCGTATTTACTGCCTCCAAACCCTCTGGAACGAACCAAAGACCTCTGCAAGTCATCTCTCTTGCATCCTTGGAGTTTTCTTGGCGGATCTTCGTCGGAACTCTTCTTTTTGCATCAAAAGGTATGTCTACTCTCTCTTCTTCTCCTCCATCTTTGTTTTTCTTTCCTTTTTGAGTTGAGACAGTAGAAGAGATGCTGCATTCTCTGTTGCAAACATCTCTGAACATGTTCTCATGATCATCCTAAGGATTTAAGGCTAGAACAATGATCTTAACCATGATCATTGCAAGCTTTTGAAGGATTCATGATCAAACTATGATTTAATCTCTGTTAATCTTCTAATCTGAATTCTGATCTCTTTGGATCTTCTTTCATTGATCATGTTAGTGGTTAATGGTTGTGTTTTCTTTCCATGATCCATAATCCATAGAATTCTAGTTGTTCTCTTCTACCTTACTATGTGTTCTTCATGATGCATGATAGTACATATATGGTAGGTTTTATTTCCTTATTTAGATTTATGCTTCTAAGCCTTATTCCATGAAGACCTATGCATGTTTTCATGTTTTCATTACCAAAGCAATGATCCATCCTCCTATAGTTCTTGCCTTGTTTTCTATTTCAAAATTCATCAAGATCCATGTTTGATTTATTTATGGTAACTTTTTGTTTCCTAATTTGGATCTTGATACCTTGATTTGATTAGTGTTTGAGGTCCCCTTTATGTTAGAATACTACTGATATAGTCTACCCCTTGATTAGTACCCTTTTGAACCACCAAATTCGGATTTCATATCTCAAAACTCTGATTTTATAAGCTACTGTCTGCATTGGTCGACTGATTGGTCGTTGGACCACTCGACCAATCCACTCGACCAATGAGTACAGCAACTCCAATTGGTCTGTTTCGGATATTTTGATATATATTCTGCTAGGGATCTTTCCTAATATGTTGTATATACTTGTTTAGGACCTTCTTCTCAAGTTTGCCAAGATCTTACTTGATTTCTTAGGATTCTTTGCGAGTTATAAAAGGTAAGGATGGTTATTTTCCTTAATTACATAGATAGCATGAATCTAGTTTCTATGTTTGAATATCATTAATATGTTTCCTAAATTAGATTTTTACAATGATATACTACTGTTGTATAACTTTGATTACAGTAGCATTACTTATTCATATTGAATTGATTCATGAATGATTTACTTACCAATGTTATACAAGTGATTGTAATTACTGATTTCTTTCCATATATGGAGTTACCATATATGTGATGATATGAATTGATGCATGTGTATGCTTACGTATGGTTTGGAAAGGAGAGGTGTCCTTTTGACACTTCTGTCCTTGGACTACTACGGGAATATTATGGGATATTTCCGGAGATGCCCTCTGGACACCTTCCTAAACTGTTGGATGACATATATAGGATTGTCTAGTAGTGTTTGGCTAGGATGTCCTGTTATGTCGGACCCTAATCGGAGGGGGTATTGAGACCGAACGACCCGTGGTAGCAATGGGGATTCATGGGCGCTCAAGACCGGTAACCAACCCGTGAGAGGACAGGAATCACATTGTGGGGGCCATTTATTGGTAGGGTTGCATATGGTTAGACTTGGGCTCACGGGCGCTTAAGACCGGTAACCAACCCGTGAGAGGACGTGAGAGCTTCCCGTTTACCATATGTGGATAACCAATAGGGTTGATGAGTCCGTAGTCCGAGTTGGTCGGTGCCATAGGATACGCTGACTCTAGTGTGAAGGATACCGGAAAGGATCGTCAGGGACGAGGAATGGAAGTATCTGGATCTTACTTGATGTAACCAAGTAGAAGACTTGCATTTGGCTAGGTTTTACCCTGACATGCGCCGAGTACTTATACCAAATGGTTGTGAGAGAGTGTGTTGACTTAACCCCCTGCCAAGGTTTGTCTCGAGGGATGAAGGACCCATTACCAATCGGCTGCTCAAGACCGGTGAAATGATCCGTGAGAGAATCCAAGATATCTTAAATGGTTGAGGATGTGAGTGGACTTTCCTAAAGAAGTACGGTGCTATGACTTAAAGCATGTCTGCCAATAGAGACCAGCATACATAGAGTTAGATTCATTCATTCATTGATTGTCTCATATCATATTGCATTTATGATTGTTCTGGAATCCTGCCATTTATGTTATTATGGATTTTAAGCGCCTTCTTGAGTTTCTTTGAAACTCATTCCTTTATTGTACAATGTTGTTAGACTATCCTGCAGTCTTGAGTACTATGACGGTTCCTATGAGGAAGCGCAAGGCGAAGAGACATATCTCCGGGGAAGGTGATTGCGGTTACCACAATTACTACGAAGATCCCACGGGTGGTTATGCTCCGTACGATGCTTAGTCCGACCATTGAGTGGAAGCGTCCTTGTGCTATTTATGAGATCTACACCTACAAGGATGTCGTCTACAAAGTGGAGAATAATTTAGTTACCCAATGTACTTGCTACTGGGATTAGCTTTTATCTAGTTTATTCTTTAGAGCTATTTTTCCATTTGGATGTAAAGTGGGATTTTTGCTTCACTTTACTTATCTGTTTGATACTCTGATTATGTCTATTATTCCGATTCGTTTATGATTCATTCTTTCATTATTGGATCTATGATTTATCTTCCGCACTCATGTTATGATTGTTCATGATTATGTTATTGTTTATGTGGGAGGTTGATCACTCGATACCTGATCTTCGGGCTGTGGATCGCACTCTCGGGTATGCCGGATAGGGTACCGGCTGGGAGGGCGTGATGATTGGTATCGAGCCTTTGGTTCGAGGAGATCCTAACCACAAAAGACAACAACTGAACATTCTGAGTCATTGATCCGAAATGACTCTTCTACTCTTAGAAGTGAATAATAGAACACAGAATTAGAAACTTGAACTTTGAGGCATAACGAACATTTCCGAATAACATACCATAATTATACTTGAACAAATGTCACTAATGCAAGGAAAAGAAAAGTGCATAACATACAATAATTAAAGAGAAACAAAATGAACTTCATTAATTTCAAAAGTTTTTACAATGATTACATCTGAAATGCATAAATGGAAAATCCTAAGGTACGGTCTATCTAGGTGATCTACTCGATCTCTATATGCTCGAACTCCTCTGCTAGCTGAGTCACCGATGCTCTATCTGTCTGTCGAGACTCCATCCTCTCGTACATCTGCTCTGTCCGACCTCCATCCTCTCTAGCATGGAAGTCATCGATCTCATCTGTGCACCAAGATCCGAAGTCTCCGGAACCGCATGTGAAGGGCCGCCTGCCTCGAAGTGTGATGAAGGAAACTCGTGATGCACGAGGCTCGGCCTCGCGCATATCTGTATCATCTCCGGCCTGATCATCACTATCGGGACCGATATCCCCTCCTCCATCCTCCGATCCCCGATCCTCATCCTCGATTCATCATCATCCTCACCCTCCGGACCGGAGATCTCTCTAACCGATGTAGTCTCATCGTCGAATGGTCCGAGCCCCAATGGGGTATCCACTGTGATCTAGTGTCCATCGGAGTATCCTCGAAACTCACCCCGAAATGCCCGAAGATCAAAGTCGAAGCCTCCCATAGCAAAGGTTCCGCATGCTAGGCCGCGAGAACTAAGTCCGGCATGACCTGCTGAATGATGTAGGAGAGATCGATCTCGAAGCCCATGTAGATGCGGTAAATGACCAAGGCCTCCATCAACGTGACCCGATGGTGATGTCCGGCTTTCGGCATGATGTTTCGGCCGACTATGCGACCGATAATACGTGCGAGAACCCGTCATCCGTCCGCTAGTCCACGGTGTGAAGCATCGGCGGCTATCCCATAGCGTAGAGCATATCTCGCGAAGCTCGTACGGCATCGGATGGCTGTCCGGATCTGCTCCTGCGGTATCCACACACACTTTGTGGATAGTAAGGGACCTGCAAGATCTCGGCCAATGTCCGGGTAGAGAAGCGAATCCAAGTACCGAAGGACCACTGCTCCCGAGGACAAGTCCGAGTGGATGTCCCCGGCCCCGAGCCTCCTCTGTGTAAGTAAGGTTGCTTGAAGAACAACCTCACTAGCTCCGGGTATACCGGCAAATCCTCGGTGAAGAGGTGAGTCCACTTTGTAAAGTGTCGAACCTCTGCCGGATCCTAAAGGCTACGAGCTGGCGTAAGTGAAGTAGACGCCCCATCTCGATGTTACAATAGCTGAAGTAGGCCTCGTACGAAACTCGGCTCGAGGTGTGTCAAATAGGTCCGGTCTCCTAACCTCCTCTCTAGGCTCGAAAGGAACCCGACCTCTGCCCCTAAGAGCACCTACGATGCGACCTCGACCTCTACCTCCTCCTCGTCCTCCCCTCCGCATGATGTATCCGTGGAAGAGACAAGAGACATTTCCAATTAGTGCTATTTCAAGATTTGAGCCAAAAGGGTATTTTCGTAATTTTTCGGAAAATTTCAAATTTGGGGGAAATTTGATTTGAACATACTAGCATGTGCACAATACTTGGAATTTCATGTCTATGAAGTTGTTTTGATGAAAATCGATCGAAAACATGGATTAAAGCGAAAAATTCAGCAAGAAGGCAATTTGGGGATTTTGCAATTTAGGTCAAAATTGGATTTTTGAAAAGTTGAAATTGGTTAAATCAAATTGTATGGACCTATCTACAATGTCATCTTGAGCATGTAGCATTTGATCTCGTGCGAAAATTTCAAGCGGTTTGAGAGAAAACGAAATTTTTCTAAAGATATCGATTTCGGTATAAAACTTTGCGAGATGAGCACCAAATGTGTTAAAACTTGTTGTCTATGCATGTCATTGTGTTTAATACCTAGGGAATATGTTTCTAAGCATTCCTAAGCATGATTTCTAGCATTGGATACAAGTAAAGCATGGTTTTATTGAAATGCAAGCATGAGAAGATGAAAATGGAAGAAAGAATGAGAGATTTACCTTGTTTGTGAAGATGGTGTGTTGTGGTGTTGTTGTTGAAGCACTAAATCACCTCAAGAACACTTGTGGGAACTCTTGGATATTTTCCCTAGAGCTCTCTCACCTTTGGAAGAAGTTAGAATGAGGTTGGAATGTGGAAATGAGGCTTATAATGCGAATTTTCGCATTACATCTTCATTGGTCGGCGATTGGTCGGCGGGTCACTCGACCAACCACTCGACCAATGGTCACGGTGACCTCATTTGCTGTTGAATTTTTGGAAAATGTGATTTTTGCCTTATGGAATATTGTTTGATGACTATATGGATATATTTGAGCATGATTTAAGTTTTCAAATCATTTGGACTTGTGGTTTATGTTGAATCTTGAAATTCGGTATTTTGATGTTCTCGGTTTTGCGGGAATGGTTACTACGAGAAGTGGGCGTGGTGAATCCGGTGGTCATGGAGGTGGTGAAATACCTCGGGGAGGTGGTGAAGTACCTCATGGAGGTGGTGAGATACCAAATGCTGATCGGGGTACTCATGAGATCCCTGGTGCCCCGAATGTTGGAAGTTTCGAGAGATATTGCCAATATTATGGGCAATATGATGCGACGACAAGCGGCTCAATTCAACCCGGATGTTGGTGGGTTTCATGACTCTGCATAATGAGACCCGGGCTGGTGCTAATGTGAATCCTCATGCCGCGATCTCGAATGCGGGAGGTTTAGCTGGAACTCCTCATACTACTTTGATGGAGAGTTTTCCGAAGATGCAAGTACCCACTTTTCTTGGAGTTACCAAGGACCCCTTGTTTCCTAACAAGTGGCTTCGTGAGTTGGAGAAGGCTTTCCGGCATCTGCAATGCTCGGAAGCTCGAGAAGATTTTGTTTCTTTGAGCGAAGTTGCAACAAGAAGGCTGATGCATGGTGGATTTCCACTCGTCTGTTTTGGAAGGTTTGCATGCGGGAGTTGTAACTTGGGAGTTATTCAAAGAGGCTTTTTGTATGAACTACTTTCCCGGGCGGTGAAAGATGCGAAGGAAGGCTGAGTTTATGATTCGACTCAAGGAACTTTGTCTATGTTGGAGTACCAACGAAGTTCGAGGAGCTTCATTTCTTTGCTCCGGACTCTTTGAAGGAAGACCTCGCCAAAGCAAAGAAGTTCTTCAAAGGACTGCCCACCTGCCATTAAAGCTTATCTCACGATCCGGCCTATAGTGAGCTATGCTCAAGTGGTGCGAGAACTCGAAGAAGTTGGAAGAAACGAGAGAAGGAAAGTGCTCGTGTGCAAAAGCCTTGGCGATCAAGGAATTCTGGTTTGGTGGATCGCAATGACCGTCGTTATGTGAGACCTACACCCTACCCCACTCCTACCTTTCGGGCTAAGAGTGTAGGTCGAACACGGGTTTTCAGCAGCCCGGCCGGTTTAAACGATATGGCGGAAACCGACCACCAGCAAATGCAAGTGCAAGTGCAAGTGCGAGTGCAAGGCCTTTTGTTCGAAGCCCTCTGTTGCAGCCACCCCTGTTGGATCCGGCAATCCTGTTTGCTTCTCTGCAAGCAAGCTGGTCTTTTTGCTCGTGCTGTCCGAAGCGGCACCTTGCCCAGCCTTTGCCCCGGTGGTGAAGAGTGCTCCTGCTCCTCCCTCTGGTAGAGTTTTCGGTATTTCCGATCTTGAGCGGGATCCAAGCCATGATGTGATTACGGGTACATTGTTAGTCGCTTCTATTTCTGCATTTGTCTTATTTGATACGGGTGCATCTCATTCGTTCATGTCATCCGCATTCATTCACAAGAAGACTAACCTAATCCACGAGAAGTTGTCTAGTTGTTTATTGATTAGTACACCTACTTTGGTCTGTTGTGAAACTAGATAAGGGGTTATCTAAATGTCTGTGTTGATTGGTGAGAAGAACTTGGAAGCCAATTTTGTGATTCTTGACATGAAGGACTTCGATGTTATTTTGGGAATTGATTGGTTGACAGCCCACAAAGCTTTGTGTTCCTTTGTTCCTCAAAGAAGATTCAGTTCCATATTTGTGGAAGTCCGGTCTTTGAATTTCAAGGTGAAAAGAGAAGGGTTTGTAAGAAGGTGCTTTGTCTGCACTTATGCAAGTCTATGCCCTAGTGGATGATGCTTCATCTGAAGGCAAGGGTATAGTGGAGAAAAGAGTCGACGAAGTCGAGTTGTCTGCGACTTTGTTGATGTCTTCCCCGATGACCTATCGGGAGTGCCTCCGGACGAGAGATGTCGAATTCTCTATTGATCTCGTCCCTGGTGCCGCTCCGGTATCTAAAGCTCCGTATAGGATGGCTCCTCTTGAGTTGAAAGAGTTGCAAAATCAGTTCAATGAGCTCATTGATAGAGGTTTCGTACAGCCTAGTGTGTCACCTTGGGGAGCTCCGGTCTTGTTCGTCAAGAAGAAAGACGGTAGTATGCGCTTGTGCATCGACTACCGTGAGTTGAATAAGTTGACTATCAAGAATAGATATCCGCTGCCAAGAATCGATGATCTCTTCGATCAGTTGAAGGGTGCAGTTGTGTTCTCGAAGATTGACTTAAGGTCCGGATATCACCAATTGAAAGTGAAGTCTAGTGATATCTTCAAGACAGCTTTCCGAACGCGGTATGGTCACTACGAGTTTAGAGTCATGCCCTTCGGATTGACCAATGCTCCTGCGGTGTTCATGGACCTCATGAACCGAGTATTTCATGATGTGCTTGATAAGTTTGTGATTGTTTTCATTGATGACATCTTGATCTATTCGAAGAGCGAAGAAGAGCATGCGAGTCATCTAAGTTTCACTTTGCAAAGGTTGCGGGAAAAGAAGTTGTTTGCTAAGTTTAGCAAGTGTGATTTCCGGCTTAAGAGAGTGGTTTTCCTTGGTCATGTAGTTTCAGCCGAAGGTATTCGTGTCGATCTGAAAAGGTCCAAGCTGTGGCTGATTGGGAGAGACCGAAGTCGATAACGGAAATAAGAAGTTTTCTTGGATTGGCGGGTTACTACCGAAGGTTTATTGAGAACTTTTCTCGGTTGGCTGCTCCTATGACTAAGTTGACCGGGAAAGAAGAGAAGTTTGTTTGGTCCGACGCTTGTGAGAAGAATTTCCAAGAGTTGAAAGATAGATTGACAAGTGCCCCGGTTTTGACTATACCCGATAGTTCCGGTGGTATGACGATTTATACCGATGCGTCAAAGATTGGTTTGGGTTGTGTACTGATGCAACATGGCAAGGTCGTAGCCTATGCTTCTCGGCAATTGAAGGATTATGAGCGGAATTACCCCACTCACGATCTAGAACTTGCCGCCGTTGTCTTTGCTTTGAAGATTTGGAGACATTATCTTTACGGTGAGAAGATTGCCATTTTCACGGATCATAAGAGTTTGAAATATTTCTTTACCCAAAAGGAGTTGAACATGAGACAAAGGAGATGGTTGGAACTCGTCTCCGATTATGATTGTGATATTCGGTATCATCCTGGGAAAGCAAATGTTGTTGCTGATGCTCTTAGTAGGAAGAACCAGAAGAAGACTTTGGATTTGAATGCTTTGAGTTTACCATTGTGGTCTTCTATTGAGAGTTTTGATTTGGAAATCGTCCCCGAGAATTCTGATTTTATTCTTTACGCCATGACGGCAAGATCTGGTCTTAGAGATAAGATTGTTGCTCTGCGGAGTTCGATCAAGAGTTTTTGACCAAAGTTGAGAAGATTTCTTCGAATCTGAGTCGGACCCCGACTTTGGTATATCCATGGATGGTGCTTTGATGTTTAGAGGAAGGCGTGCGTGCACGACAAACGAAGAAGTTAAGAAAGAAATATTGAAGGAAGCACACCGGTCGGTCTTTCTTTCGTACACCGGAAGCACCAAGATGTACAAGGACTTGAAGGAACATTTTTGGTGGATTGGTCTAAAGGCGGATGTTGATGATTTTGTTGCCAAGTGTGAGACTTGCCAGGCGTGTGAAAGCCGTTCGACAACCTCCATCTGGATTACTTCAACCCCTTCCTATTCCTAGTTGGAAGTGGGAAGATATCTCCATGGACTTTGTGACTAGCTTGCCTCGGACAAGTAAAGGCAATGACACTTTGTGTGGGTGATTGTTGATAGGTTGACCAAATCAGCCCATTTCATTCCTATGAAGATCACTCATACTCTAGATAAGCTAGCCGGGCTTTATGTGGATAATGTGGTTCGTCTGCATGGTGTGCCATTGAGTATTGTCTCGGATCGTGATCCTAGGTTCACCTCAAGGTTTTGGAATAGTTTGCGAGAAGGCCTTGGGAACCCAATTGAACTTGAGTACAGCTCATCATCCACGGTCGATGGACAATCCGAGCGGACAATTCGGACATTGGAAGACATGCTCGAGATCTTGTGTGGTGGATATGGGTGGTAATTGGGATGAACACCTAGCTTTGGTTGAGTTTGCCTATAACAACGGTTATCAAGCAACAATAGGCATGGCTCCATTCAAGGCTTTGTATGGTAGTACTTGTAGGACACCTTTGTCTTGGGTGAGGCAGTTGAAAGAAAAGTCTTAGGTCCTCGAGATGATTGAAGCTACAAGTGCAATGGTAGATATGATAAGAGAAAGGATTAAGTCTGCCTTGATCGAGACAGGAAATCTTATCTTGATAAGAGAAGGACCGATTTGGAATTTCAAGTTGGAGAGAAAGTCTTTCTGAAGGTCTCACCAATGAAGGGTGTGATGAGATTCAATGTTAAGGGAAAGCTTAGCCCTCGTTACATTGGACCTTTCGAGATTTTGGAAAAGGTTGGACCTGTTGCGTATCGATTAGCATTACCTCCGTCTCTTGCTGGTGTGCACAATGTGTTCCATATTTCGATGCTCCGAAAATACATAGAGAATCCGGAACACATTTTGCAGCAAGCACTGAAGGACTTAGTGCTGATTTGACCTATGATGAAGAACCGGCCGAAATCCTGGATAGGAAGGACAAGCAGCTGCGGAATCGCGCCATTCCTTTGGTGAAGATTCGGTGGAAGAACCATACCCCTGAAGAAGCTTCTTGGGAGAAGGAAGAAGACATGAAGGAGAAGTTTCCTTACCTCTTTGGAAGCATAGGTACGCTTTCAATTTCGGGGACGAAATTTCTTTAAGGGGGGGAGAATGTGAAACCCAGCCCTAACCTTGACCCGGAAACCTTGTTATTTGTAGGTCCGATGACCCGAAGTAAGGTAAGAAGTCAGCTTTGGGCCATCCCGAGTAGAGGACTTGGTGTCCGGCTTTGAATCCATGAAGGTTGATGATGAGGTTCTATTTATGGAAACGAGAATCTGATGAAGATCTAATTAGTTGATGGACTTGGAGTGCTCTCTATCTTGGTTTGAAGGCATTTCTACCTACTAGGTAAGTCACTTGACTTGTGTGCAAAACCCCTTTAGGATTGGATTTGATCTGGACCTTCAATTCCCTGTTTTGGCCTTCTTTGTCGGCATTGGTCGACTGATTGGTCGGCTGGGCCGATCGACCAATCCACTCGACCAATGGGTGCTTGTCTTTGGCAATTAGGTTGATTCTTGCTCTATTTAAGTCTAACCTCGAGTCCACTTCGTATTTGCTGCCTCCAAACCCTCTGGAACGGACCAAAGACCTCTGCAAGTCATCTCTCTTGCATCCTTGGAGTTTTCTTGGCGGATCTTCGTCGGAACTCTTCTTTTTGCATCAAAAGGTATGTCTACTCTCTCTTCTTCTCCTCCATCTTTGTTTTTCTTTCCTTTTTGAGTTGAGACAGTAGAAGAGATGCTGCATTCTCTGTTGCAAACATCTCTGAACATGTTCTCATGATCATCCTAAGGATTTAAGGCTAGAACAATGATCTTAACCATGATCATTGCAAGCTTTTGAAGGATTCATGATCAAACTATGATTTAATCTCTGTTAATCTTCTAATCTGAATTCCGATCTCTTTGGATCTTCTTTCATTGATCATGTTAGTGGTTAATGGTTGTGTTTTCTTTCCATGATCCATAATCCATAGAATTCTAGTTGTTCTCTTCTACCTTACTATGTGTTCTTCATGATGCATGATAGTACATATATGGTAGGTTTTATTTCCTTATTTAGATTTATGCTTCTAAGCCTTATTCCATGAAGACCTATGCATGTTTTCATGTTTTCATTACCGAAAGCAATGATCCATCCTCCTATAGTTCTTGCCTTGTTTTCTATTTCAAAATTCATCAAGATCCATGTTTGATTTATTTATGGTAACTTTTTGTTTCCTAATTTGGATCTTGATACCTTGATTTGATTAGTGTTTGAGGTCCCCTTTATGTTAGAATACTACTGATATAGTCTACCCCTTGATTAGTACCCTTTTGAACCACCAAATTCGGATTTCATATCTCAAAACTCTGATTTTATAAGCTACTGTCTGCATTGGTCGACTGATTGGTCGACTGGACCACTCGACCAATCCACTCGACCAATGAGTACAGCAACTCCAGAATTGGTCTGTTTCGGATATTTTGATATATATTCTGCTAGGGATCTTTCCTAATATGTTGTATATACTTGTTTAGGACCTTCTTCTCAAGTTTGCCAAGATCTTACTTGATTTCTTAGGATTCTTTGCGAGTTATAAAAGGTAAGGATGGTTATTTTCCTTAATTACATAGATAGCATGAATCTAGTTTCTATGTTTGAATATCATTAATATGTTTCCTAAATTAGATTTTTACAATGATATACTACTGTTGTATAACTTTGATTACAGTAGCATTACTTATTCATATTGAATTGATTCATGAATGATTTACTTACCAATGTTATACAAGTGATTGTAATTACTGATTTCTTTCCATATATGGAGTTACCATATATGTGATGATATGAATTGATGCATGTGTATGCTTACGTATGGTTTGGAAAGGAGAGGTGTCCTTTTGACACTTCTGTCCTTGGACTACTACGGGAATATTATGGGATATTTCCGGAGATGCCCTCTGGACACCTTCCTAAACTGTTGGATGACATATATAGGATTGTCTAGTAGTGTTTGGCTAGGATGTCCTGTTATGTCAGACCCTAATCGGAGGGGTATTGAGACCGAACGACCCGTGGTAGCAATGGGGATTCATGGGCGCTCAAGACCGGTAACCAACCCGTGAGAGGACAGGAATCACATTGTGGGGGCCATTTATTGGTAGGGTTGCATATGGTTAGACTTGGGCTCACGGGCGCTTAAGACCGGTAACCAACCCGTGAGAGGACGTGAGAGCTTCCCGTTTACCATATGTGGATAACCAATAGGGTTGATGAGTCCGTAGTCCGAGTTGGTCGGTGCCATAGGATACGCCGACTCTAGTGTGAAGGATACCGGAAAGGATCGTCGGGACGAGAGGAATGGAAGTATCTGGATCTTACTTGATGTAACCAAGTAGAAGACTTGCATTTGGCTAGGTTTTACCACCGACATGCGCCGGTACTTATACCAAATGGTTGTGAGAGAGTGTGTTGACTTAACCCCCTGCCAAGGTTTGTCCTCGAGGGATGAAGGACCCATTACCAATCGGCTGCTCAAGACCGGTGAAATGATCCGTGAGAGAATCCAAGATATCTTAAATGGTTGAGGATGTGAGTGGACTTTCCTAAAGAAGTACGGTGCTATGACTTAAAGCATGTCCGCCAATAGAGACCAGCATACATAGAGTTAGATTCATTCATTCATTGATTGTCTCATATCATATTGCATTTATGATTGTTCCGGAATCCTGCCATTTATGTTATTATGGATTTTAATCGCCTTCTTCTGAGTTTCTTTGAAACTCATTCCTTTATTGTACAATGTTGTTAGACTATCCTGCAGTCTTGAGTACTATGACGGTTCCTATGAGGAAGCGCAAGGCGAAGAGACATATCTCCGGGGAAGGTGATTGCGGTTACCACAATTACTCTGAAGATCCCACGGGTGGTTATGCTCCGTACGATGCTTAGTCCGACCATTGAGTGGAAGCGTCCTTGTGCTATTTATGAGATCTACACCTACAAGGATGTCGTCTACAAAGTGGAGAATAATTTAGTTACCCAATGTACTTGCTACTGGGATTAGCTTTTATCTAGTTTATTCTTTAGAGCTATTTTTCCGCTGGATGTAAAGTGGGATTTTTGCTTCACTTTACTTATCTGTTTGATACTCTGATTATGTCTATTATTCCGATTCGTTTATGATTCATTCTTTCATTATTGGATCTATGATTTATCTTCCGCACTCATGTTATGATTGTTCATGATTATGTTATTGTTTATGTGGGAGGTTGATCACTCGATACCTGATCTTCGGGCTGTGGATCACACTCTCGGGTATGCCAGATAGGGTACCGGCTGGGAGGGCGTGACAGAAAGATTGTTTCAGAACCAATCACCTTATCGGCCAAAGACATGGAAGGAGTAAAAACTCTTCATGATCATCCTTGCAGGGACGGAGTAGTCGACACAAGATCTTCTGCAGATATCCTATCTCTAGAAGCCTTCAGAAAACTGTAGCTTGATGAAAGTATGCTCATCCCATGTGGCACACACCTATATGTTTTCACAGGGTCATCGACCCGAGCAGAAGGAACTGTCAAATTAGACCTCTGAATCGGCAAATACCCTAAAGATAGACTTATTCAGTCAAATTTCATGGTCGTTCAAGACTTATCTGCCTATAACGTAATCTTGGGACGACCAACCCTTGTTGCTCTAGAAGTAGTAGTTTTATTCTTACACATGAAGATGAAATTCCCAACAAAAAAGGGCATAGGAGAATGCTCGGCAAATACCCTAGAGATAGACTTATTCAGTCAAATTTCATGGTCGTTCGAGACTTATCTGCCTATAATAACGTAATCTTGGGATGACCAACCCTTGTTGCTCTAGAAGCAGTAGTTTTATTCTTACACATGAAGATGAAATTCCCTACAAAAAAGGGCATAGGAGAATGCTCCGCCGACCAGAAGGGAAGCCGTCAAAGTTACGCCAACTACATGAGAAAAAGGGCAAGAACAAGCTCGACCATGGCGGTTGAAGTCAGGGACGATCGAGATGAAGAAGCCATGCAAAGGGCGGAACCAGTAGAAAAGTTGGAAAGAATTAGACTAAATTCAAAAGAAGATCAAGGAACAATGATCCAGAACAAGAGGAAGAATTCAAAGTCGGTATGACCAAATTTCTACAAGAAAATTCAGACGTTTTTGCCTGGTCAGCCGAAGACATGCCCGCAATAGACAGAAGAATAGCCAAGCACAAATTGAATACCGAATCTCATGCAATTCCAACAATTCAAAAAAGGAGAAATTTTTCTCTAGAGAACCATGAGGCAATCCAAACAAAAGTGCAGAAGCTAAAGCAATCCAGATTCATTAAACCCATTGATCACCCAACCTGGTTGGCCAATGTGGTGATGGTGAAAAAAGCAAGCGGAAAATGGAGGATGTGCACGGATTATACTGACCTCAATAAAGCTTGTCCAAAGGATTGTTACCCTTTGCCAAGAATAGATCTACTCATTGATGCAACTGCAGCCTATGAGATGCTGAGTTTTATGGATGCCTACTCAGGATATAATCAAATTTTTATGAACCCAGACGATCAAAAGCATACAGCATTCATGACCGATAGGAATAGTTATTACTGAAAAGTAATGCCCTTCAGTTTGAAAAATGCAGGGGCAACTTATCAAAGGGCTGTTAACAAAATATACGAACAGCAAATAGGCAAAAATATGGAGGTATATGTTGATGATATGTTCGTCAAAAGCACGTCTCAATCCGACCACCTCCAAGACCTAACAGAAGTATTTGATATACTTCGCACTTACAAAATGAAGCTCAACCCGGAAAAGTGTGCTTTTGGAGTGTCATCAAGAAAGTTCTTGGGGTTTATGGTATCCCAAAGAGGGATAGAAGCTAATCCAGAGAAGATTAAAGCCATACAAGAGATGAAATCACCAAAAAGCATCAGGGAGATACAAAGTCTCACTGGACGGGTTGCAGCCTTAAACAGGTTAATTGCCCGATCAGGAGAGAGATGTTTTCCTTTCTTTCAGGCTCTAAGAAACATCTCCAAGAAAAGAATACTAGAATGGAGCGAAGAATGTCAACAAGCATTTGATCATTTGAAAGAAAAATTGACTACTCCACCTCTACTCGTATGACTGACCACAGGAAAGGAACTAATCATCTACCTGGCAACTTCGCCCATGGCTGTTAGTGCAGTCCTAGTGCAAGAAGAAGAAAAACAACAAAGCCCTGTCTACTACGTGAGCCATGTACTCCTTGATGCTGAAACAAGATATCCAGAGATAGACAAGCAAGCTTTGGCCCTGGTCATAGCAATCAGGAAGCTAAGACCATATTTTCAGTCACATCCTATCGCAATATTAACAAACTTCCCTCTAAAGAAAATATTGCACTGACCAAATCTGGCCGGAAGTTAAGCTAACATCAAATTGAGTTCCGACCATGACCAGCTAATAAAGCACAGGTCCTTGTTGATTTCATCCTTGAAACTTCAGAACCAGAGCACAAGCAAGAAGAGGAAACTACCTCCAAAAGTATCAAAAGATGGATACTTTTGGTAGACGGATCTAGTAACACACAAGGAAGTGGAGCAGGATTACTCCTAATTAGCCCAGGAGGATTCCAAATATGATATGCACTACGCTTCAAATTTAGAGCCTCAAATAATGAGGCAGAATACAAAGCATTAATAGCAGGTCTTCGCATAGCAAAAGCCCTTGATATCCAAAATATGGAAGTCAGAAGTGACTCACAACTAATTGTGAATCAAGTAAACTGGCTATATGAAGCAAAAGCGAAGAGGATGAATAGGTATCTGACCATGGTCGACCAGGACAGACCATACTTCAAAGACATCCAAATCAAACAAGTCCCAAGAGTGGAAAATGAGCAAGTAGATGCTCTATCCAGATTAGCTACGGACGATATGGATGCAGAACCAGTCGTATATATGGAAGAGCTCCAATTTCCAAGCATAAATCTGACCGACCAGATGCACGTACAGACCGAGTAGGGTTGGATGACTCCCATAATCAATTATCTGGTAAATGACTTACTTCCAGAGGATCCAAAAGAAGCTAGAACTATAAAACAAAGAGCAGCTAAATACACGGTCATAAATGACAAGTTATACAAAAAGTCTCTGACTCGACCATTATTACGATGCGTAGAGGCTCCAGAGGCAGCTATTATCTTAAAAGAAATTCATGAAGGAACCTGTGGAAGTCATATAGGAGCTAGAGCACTAGCATACAAGGTAATAAGGCAAGGGTACTATTGGCCCACACTACAAGAAGATTCGAAAACACATGTTCGAAAATGCGACAAATGCCAGGCACATGCCAACACAGCTCTCTCCTGCAATGCCCTTGACATCAACTCTCTCTCCAATTCCTTTGGCTAGATGGGGGATAGACCTGGTAGGAAAACTACCAAAGGCTACAGGAAGCAGAGAATACCTGGTGGTGAAGATAGATTACTTTACTAAATGGGTTGAAGCCGAAGCTCTGGCATCCATCAATACCGACCAGATGAAAAAAATTTGTCACACGTAATACTATGTATCGGTATGGTATCCCAAAAGTCATCGTCACCAACCACAAAAAACAGTTTGAAAATTTTGAGTTCGAACGATTTTGTAAAGAGTAGGGTATAGAGCATCGTTGGTCTTCTGTAGCATATCCACAGAGTAATGGTCAAGTAGAAGTTACCAATAGATCAATGCTCGAAGGATTGAAGAAAAGATTGGATCAATTCAAAGGCAGATGGGTAGAAGAGCTACCTAAAGTTTTCTGGTCTTACCGAACTACTGCCAGAATGACCACCGGCGAATCCCCATTCCGACTAGCTTATGGAGTCGAAGCTTGAATTCCCGTGGAAATTAAAGTCGGGTCTATCAGAGAAGAAGAGTTCAATGAAGAAGCAAACATGGAAGGAATGAGGGCAAGCATAGATTTCATTGAAGAAATCAGGGATAAAGCACAATATCGTCTGGAAGAATATCAAAGACGCATTGCAACATATTACAATGCAAAGGTTAAACCACGACAATACCTCCCTGGAGAACTAGTCCTCCGAAAATCATCTGGCTTCGATCCCACAAATCAAGGGAAGCTAGCTCCAAACTGGGAAGGACCATACATCGTAGTGCAAGCACCTAGAGCATACAAATTGCGAGATCCAGAAACCGAGCAACTAATACCTCGGACCTGGAACTTGAACAACTTGAGGAAATACTATCAATTGAACAGTATTAAGTCCTTACCAAATTTTGAAGTTTTCAATACCTGAATTTTCATAGTCTGTGATTTAGACACTTTGAGTTTTGTTGAATAAAGTTTTTGAAGTTTTGTCAATCCTTTGAATCTCCAAGCATATCATAACAGCTCAAATCAGAATACCGAGCTATGATGATCGGGGGAATAAAGACAGGAATTAAACTCCAAAAGACCTAAAAAAATTCTTAGGCATAAAAAATTGACCTACTGAGGTCGATAAGGAATAATTCAAAAGACCTAAGTCTCTTAGGCACTAAAAAACCTAAGTCCCTTAGGCACTAAAAGACCTAGGTCCCCTAGGCACCGAAAGACCTATAACCTTTTAGGCATTACAAGACCTAGGTCCCCTAGGCACTGAAAGACCTATAACCTCTTAGGCATTAAAAGACCTAGGTCCCCTAGGCACTGAAAGACCTAAAACCTTTTAGGCATTGAAAGACCCAAAACCTTTTAGGCACTAAAAGACCTAAGTCCCTTAGGCACTACAAGACCTAAAAAGCTTTTTAGGCATAAAAAACCGACTTACTGAGGTCGGTAAGGAGTAACTCAAAAGACCTAAGTCCCTTAGGTACTAAAAGACCTAAAAATTCCTTAGGCATCGAGAACCAAAAACTATGGTTGAATAAACTGAGGTCGGTAAAGAATGATCGAAACTTAAGGTAACCAAAGAACCTTAAGAAATTCAAAGTCTCAAGAGCAAAGAAAGACGACAAACATGCATTGAATATATTGCATAAATAAGGACCAAAAAGGTCATACATATATATCAAAAAGACCTTAACAGAATAAAGTCTCAAAAAAGAAATAAACTCCAAAGTTTCAACAAACAGGGATTACAAAAACTAAGATTTGCTTTCCGGATTGGTAAGGTCTGACTGGTTCTTCGAAGAAGAGGTACCCGAGCTTCCAGCCTCTGGCAATGGGTCCCAATTAGAATCCAGAAATCCGACCACTTCAACCGCTTGAGGTTTGGGAAATCTTGGCCGATTAGCACACCAGCGAGGACGAGGAATCTTGAGGTTGTCATAGATACCAAGGTCAATCAAGTCTTGGAATCTTTCTAGGTCCAAATCCTTGAAAGCTGCAATAATACCTTGGTAAGCATGACGCCGAGCATAGATGTATCCCGGTGCAGCTACCTTGGACATGAACTTCCTACAGCTGACTGTCTTGACCCATCTCCTTATAACCTCAAAGCGAAGCTCGTTGGGGATATCTTCAAAGACACACAGAGATTTCTCCTCAAACACCTTCATCAACTTCGCAATCTGGTGGTCCGAGCTCTCTAACTTAGCTTGCAGATTGGAAATCTCTGCCTCCTTGCTGACCAGGGAACCTTGAGCTTCATCTAAGCAAGTTTGAAGAGAGGATTTCTCGTGCTCTATAGCCTCATTTTTTCCCCTTTATAGCAGCAACCTCACTTATTAACTCAGCTTCCCGAGCAATCAAAGAATCCTTGCTCGATTTTAAGGACGAGACTTCAGCTTCTAAATCCTTAACACGTTGATCGGATTTCTGTAGAGTGAAGTAATCCTCTCGAGCAAGAATGAATACTCGACCAACAGATTGAACTAAGGCACAAGCCATCCTATAACCATAAGAAAGAATGGTTATTTACAAAAACAAAAGGAGTGAAGCATCAAAAAATTAAGCGATCATCACATACCTAACAGTAATAGCATGGGCCTTAAGACAACCAAACCCCTGTAGATAGGCCATATCGGCAGGAAGAAGAACTCCAGACATCCATTTGTTGGCAACTCGAGAGATGGTAGAAGAAGTACCATCAAATAGATAAGATTTAGTACCCAACGACCATTCTGGTTGGAGAATGTTGGTCGGCCTTGAAGCCCGCCTCCGACCCAGGGGCATCCTTAAAAGAAATATCCTCACCTAAAGATGGGTGAGGATCGAGTCTGGAAGCCTTCTCAGAGCTAGCACCTGAGCTGGCCACTCTCTTTGATGGCTGGGGAGGTAGCTCGGTAGGTTTCTCTTTACGAACTTTAGTTGCCTTCCCCTTGGAAGAAGAGACAGAACCAGTTGGAGCTTTATCCGACTTGGTCGGATGTTTTTCCTCCACTTGCTGAATATTAGAGGCAACATCTTCAAAATCTTCTTCACCAAGCAACACTACATCATTTTTCCGAATAAGATCACTTGAAATAATAAAATGATGAAGAAAAAAATAAACAAAAGAAGCTACACTTCTTACCAGTCAAGAACCCCCAATGATGGAGGATATTTGGATATTCCGGACAATATCCATTAACAGCAAATAAGTTCCGATCTTCAGTGGGGATCATCCGAATACGATCCCTTGCTTCTTGTTCGGAACGAGAAAGAGGAGGGAGGGCATTTGAATCTCCCTAGGTTTTTTGGGCCAAGAGGTCGGAAAGCTAGTAGGAGAGGAAGAATGAACAAAGAAATACTGGGATCTCCAACCCTTGGTATTTGTAGGAAGGGTTCCTGTTTCTACAAAATTACCTTCCCATCCAGATTGCAAAGAAGTTCATTTTGAGAGATAAAACCAACGACTTTGCTCTTGCTTCTTATGCATAAAGAATTGAAGGAATAAATTTAAGATCGGAATCACACCAACCTCATTTTGCTTACAGAAGCCCCAAAATAAACTATATTACGCCAACTATTTTGCGCTATCATCCTTGGGCACATCCCAAAATGATTAAGAATGTCTACAAAGACTAGGTGCACAGGAAGCCTAAAACCACTAATAAAAGCATCTTCATAAACAGCAAACTCACCCAGGGGAGGTCGATGAGCACGTTCATGCGAAGTGGGGACTCTGATCACAAAGTCATCAGGTATCGCATACCGAGGTCTAATAAGGTCCAAGTCACTCTCAGTTAGCTCGGAAGGAAAAAAGATGGGACCTGAACTACTAGGATCAAAGTCGATGTGTTTAGAAGTCCTAGAACGGTTTCTCTCAAATGCAAAGCTCAGACGGAAAAAGACTTTTTAACCATTTTCTCCTATTTGTACTAAATCGAGCACGAATACTTAAAGTCCTAAACTCCTCATCAATAAGCAGGTTTGGACGAGCACCAGGAGACAAGGTCGGGTCAACAGAAGTGTCACTCTCAGTGTCACTGTACCCGGAAGAGGAAGCTCCACTGTTCCAAGAACGAACAGTTTCGCTTTCAGATGAGGGTTGTCTAGGGGGAACTCTGGGAGGTTTAGAGGCCATTTTCTTGACACCCATTACTAGGCAGAAGCTAAGGTTACAGTTGCAGAAATAGAAGAAAAGACAAACAGAGCCCAAGAAAAAGGAAATGGAAAATACACTCAGAATTTAGCACAAAGCAAAAAATAAAACGGATAAAAATCTCCGTGAAGGAAAGACAAACTTACTTGCAAAAGCAATTGAAGAAAGAGCTCCTATGAAGGTTGAAAAGAGGTCTTGAAAAATTCTACAACCTACGTCTTCTCCACAGACAAACTAAAAAAACTCAGTAGAAATGAAGTGACGGAGGAACAGTGGGTTCTTATACCACTCAGGAGATCCTAATCTAAGGTCTCAAAATGGAAGACTACAGAACTTCCATAAAAGATTTTGATCAAACGTATTCTGAGGAATCCTCACCTAGATGGTCCAAAAAGAACCTATCTCTTATAGCCTCAAAAGATTCCAATCTAGAGGATAAGAGGATAAGGTAAAGAAAACAGTTGAAATTTTTAAAACATTGAAATCTGAAAAGTCATCATGAGACGTCATTCATGCCAAGCCACGTGTCAGTAAAGTTGTTCCATTAATAAACGTTTACCGTCGTTTCAGTTCTAAATGGCGCAGCATCATATCAAGTGACGTCAGCAAAATAAAGATTAGATTTTTCAAATATAAAAGATTAAGTTATGTTGGTCGATAATTCAAGCACCAAATCTCTAAAATCCGAACAAGTTTGCAGTTCGGACTTCAGAGACTGGGGGGCTTATGATAAAGGAAAAATAAACTAGCCTAGACCAGTTCGGTTGAACCCGAATCAGTTCGCCTAGACCAACCAGGGCGGACCAATCCCAACTGGCCAAGATAAAGTCGGCGGAATAGCAAGACATATTCCAAGAAGACTTGTAGTCAAGGAAACGGTATTCAATTGGAATCCAACTATTCGTATTCGAGTAGGATTCAATTACTGAGATTCATATTGCAGACTAACTAATGTTCGAGTCCCAGTCAAACTCATGCATAGAAAAGCTATAGAAAGGTATGACAACACAAGAGAAGGGTATGCTGAATAGAACTATCACTATTCGTATTCTTATTGTTCACTACTTTCTTGTCTTCCTTAGTCGGATTCCTAAATAGATTGTCGGAGGTGAGAACTCGACCTCCACGGTCGAGCTCATTATTGTAGGTTGAACCGGCTGAAGGGACGAACAGGATAATGCAGCAACAGAGATCTTATCATCTCTAGTTCTTCTCTTGAGTTCATAGCTTGTTTTCATTGAAAACTATGACTTACCAAATTAGAAAGTCATGTTTCCAAATTAGTAAGTATGGTTTTGGTCAGTGTTTGGTGTCTAATCTATGCTAGTTAGTCTTAGATTACTGTTTTAGATGTTTCCTCCAAGTTTCGTAGTGTTTCGGATCTTGTAGAATGAGTTTCGAATAAAAAATCAGATTTATGCTATGCACTGTTCACTGGGTAGACTGCTTGGGTTGATTGGACCAATCTTCCCAGGAAGGCAGCAAGGGATTTCTTCGTCCGTCTTGATTCGTTTGATGCCTATTCTTTTAGGATTGCTTCCTAATGACTGTATAATGCTTGTTTAGGGTTTGTTTGCTAACTTTGGATCCGTTCTCTTGTTCACCCGGAATATCTTCAAAGTTAATCAAGGTAAGGACAGTTATTTTCATATTAACATAGATTGCATGAATCTTAGTTTCTAATTTCGAAAATTCATAGATTTGCTACTGTTATTATAGTTTCTTAATATGATGCTACTGCTAGTTCCTCGAACCGTATTTTCTAAATGAACCAGAGCCAATCCTAATTGATCTTGTAAGAGATCCGCTACAGAGCGAATACGTTTATTTTTCAAGTGATTCATATCATCAAGTATACCCATTCCAAATTTCATTTCGATCAAATGATCCGCAGCTACCAATATATCTCACGGTAACAAAAATGTATTGTTCTGAGGTATATCAAGATTCAGTCTCCGATACATATTTCGCCGACCAATCCTTCCTAATTCACACCTTTGTTGAAAAAATTTCTTTTGTAATTCCTTACACAGGGATTCAGAAAATACCGGGTCCCCCCTACACACGAGCAAATTGTTGATAAAACTCCAAAATGCCATTTTCTTTTGACCCAATCTTTTTTTTTTTTTCTTTCCTTCCTTATCATTCAAAAAAGACAAGAAAATTTCAGGGTAGCAAACATTATCTAGAATTTCTCTTAGATTCAAACCCATAGCTGATGATGGAACTATAATAGATATTTTTTGTTTCCTACTCACACGAGCCCATAGTAATGATCAATAAATTCAGTTTATTTCTACATATACGTGTATCAAATCCTAGCAACAATCTAATCTATTCTATAGATATTTAGATATTTGGACTGAAATTGACGAACAACCAAAATCGATATTAATGTTTATTAGTGTCAAATAGAAATCAAAATGGGGTGTGGCCAAGTGGTAAGGCATCGGGTTTTGATCCCGCTACTCGGAGGTTCAAATCCTTCCGTCCCAGAGCAGACCAATCCTGAGTGATCAGGACTCTTTGGCTTTATACCTAGACTATTTTGGCAAGGATCTTCTAAGCAGATCCCCTTTTTATGTTTTGGAATACTTAGAGAATTCATAAATAGATAGAGTTAATGTCAATTAGTAATTAATTTCAACTAAAGTATCAATTCAAATAGTTGTGTCTTTCCGGATCTCATAAACAAAGAGTCAAGGTCAATATGTAACAGATGTATTTTCTTTGGATCTAACCTAACTTTGTATTTCTATTTCGTGTCTAGCTCTAATAAATATTCAATGAATAATTGTAATTGAACATTTTGGTTTTGGTAAAAAAGATCCGCGATCCCTTAATTACCCGCGATTGCCCCTACTAACAATTGTTGGGTTTATTTGATCGATACCGAAAACTCATATTCTTCCGATCCTGATTTGATAAAATCAAATGAAAGAATAACAACTTAAACTTTACTTCTACCTTAATCGGCCTTTTCTATCCAACAAAAAAAATGCTGTAAGTACTTCAAGTACAGTAGTACCTTATTCATGTATTTCTTTATTACTTGAATCATGAATGATTACTTATCCTTGTCATTTACATATGCAATTGATCATGTTTATATGTATCTTTCTATATGATGAGATATCAATTGTGTATGTTATGATTTAATTGGGAATGTGGTTGATTAGGTATGATTTGGGATTGGGAAATGTCCTTTTGACATTTCTGTCCTTGGACTTTAGTGGGAATAGTATGGGATATTTTCGATGGTGCCCTTTGATGCTTTCCCAGATTATTGGTTGTCATACCTAGGGCTTGTCTAGCAGTGTTTGGCTAGGATGTCCCTGTTTATCAGATCCGATTAGTAGGGTTGCAAATAGTAGACTTGGGCTCGTGGGCACTCGAGACCGGTGAGTTATATCTGTGAGAGGACATGAGAGCTTCCCGTTTTCTATTTGTGGATGACCAATAGGGTTAGTGAGTCCGTAGTCCAAGAGGGATACATTGACTCTAGTGAGAGGGATACCGGAAAGGATCTCGAGAGGGGCGGAATGGACGTATCTGGATCTAAGTTGATATAACTAAGTAGATGACTTGCATTTGGCTAGGCTTTACCCTGACATGCTTAGACCAAATGGTGATGTGAGAGAGTGTTGACCTAAACCCCAACCATGGATTGTCCGAGAGGGATGCAGGACCCATTACCAACCGATGATGAGTGATCTGAGACTTTCCCAAAGAAGTATGGTGCTATGACTTAAAGCATGTCTGCCAATAGAGACCAACATACATAGAGTTAGACTCATACATGCACTGTCTGTCTCATGTCATATTGCATCATGCTATGTTCTGCTGTCATGTTATTTATGTTGTTATGGAATAACTTGCATTGCCGAATTCTCTTGAACTCACTCCTTTCGTGCAACATCATTTGTTAGATTATTCTACAGGTATTGATTACTATGACGGCCAGTACGAGGAAGCGCAAACAGATGAAGCATACGTCACTCAAGGTGCTAGCAGTTACAAAGATTATGGTGATGATCCCTTGTGTGATCATGCTACGTATCAGGATTAGCCCTGTCTTGGAGTGAAAGCGGCCGTGCTTAGTTTCTAAAGTTTATGTTTATGAAGACATTCTTTATAAAGTAGAAGAAACTCTAAATTAGTTAGATTATTTCTTTCTTTCTTTTGGAACCGGTTGTAATTTTCTTTTTAGTTTTTGAGCTACATTTCCGCTGTAACCGTGGAGTGATATTCCGCCTCACTCTAAATTTTGATTAAATATATTGATATCATTTCCACACTTTGATGTTATTTCGTTATATTGTTCTGGTCTCTTAATTAATATTGTTTACATTGATTTATTCTTGTTCTTGATTTTTTTATTGTGAATGTGGGATCTGGGTTATGCCATCGGGACGAGGACCATTAGTCAGATGTGGCTTAGTCATGAAGAGAGATCTCTGGGCCTAGAGGATGATGATGACTCGGAGGATGAGGATGATGATGTCCCAGTGGATGAGGGAGATGCTGGTTCAGATACTGATGACCAGGCAGGAGATGACACAAAGATGCATGAGGCTGATCATGAGATTCCTGCATCATCACATTTCGAGGTTGGAGGTCCTTCACATACAGCTCCAGAGACGTCGGACTTGTATGCACAGATGTTATCTATGACTTCCATTCGGGAGACGATAGAGTTCGGACAGGAGAAGATACACAACAGACAAGAGAGGATGGAGGCTTAGTTGACACATGTCACGGAGATGTTAGAGCACTTAGAGAACATAGACAGTCTCCTAGATAGATTGTACTTAGGATTTCCCTTTTATGCTTTATTAAATGTAACTCATTGTAGAAACTTCCTAATATTAATAAAGTTCTCTTTATTTCACTTTGTTATTGTGTATTATGAATTTCTTTTATTGCATTAAGTGATGTTGGTTAACTTATAATTATTGTGCATTATTCAACAAATATCTTATGCTTCATTTAATAAATTTCTAGTACAAGTTCTCTATTATTCACTTCTAAAAATACTTGAGTCATTTTTTTCTATCTATGACTCAGCAATGTTCCATTATTGTTTTATGTGGTTAGGATTTCCTTGAACTGTGGGCTCTAATACCACTACGTCACATCCACCCAGCCAGTACCCTATATGGCATACCTGAGTGTGTGATCCATAGCCCCGAAGATCCAGTATTCGCGGAAATCATCGTCCCACATTTACAATAATATAATCTAGAACAAGATTTAAATCAAAGTTAACTATATTAATCAAAAGATCAAGATAAGATTCAAGATACAATCAGAGTGCGGAAAATGATACCGATAGAATAAATCAAATGTAGAGTGTAGCGGAAAATTACTCTACAATAGCAGCGAAAAATAAATCAAAAGCAAAAGAAAGATTACAAATAGTTATCAATAGGAAGGGAAAACAAAACTAAACTAAGGTCTCAACGAATCTATAAAACAAAACTAAACTAAGGTCTCAACGAATCTATAAAATAAAAGAGAAAGAGACGATGTTCCATCGTTGGTACACAAGTGCTAGAGTTGAACTAATCCTGATAAGCTTCAGTCTCGTACTAGTAATCTTCACTGTCGTAGTCACCGTAGGTAGTACCTTGAGTACCGTATGAGTCATCAGCTTGGTGTTCATAGTATTGACCATCATAATCATCAGTTCCAGCAGATAAGTCTAACAAAGATTTTGCAAAAAGGAGTGAGTTCAAAAGAATTCAGCAAAACAGTTCATTCCATAATAACATATTAACACATGATAGCAAATCATACCGAATGCAATATGATATGAAACAAACAATGCAGATATGCTTCTAACTCTATATATGCTGGTCTTTATTGGCAGACATGCTTTAAGTCATAGCACCATACTCCTCTGGGTAAGGTCCAAAATCACTCTCCCTCAACCATCTCGGTATCTTGGGTTCTCCGGTTGGCAATGAGTCTTGCATCTCTCTCGACATTCCTTGGCTGGGGTTTAGGTCAACACTCTCTCACGCCCTCGTTTGGTCTGAGTACTGACGCATGTCAAGGTTAAGCCTAGCCAGATTCAAGTCTTCTACTTAGTTATATCAACTTAGATCCAAATACTTCCATTGATCCCCTCTGGAGATCCCTTTTGTCCTTCTCCTTAGAGACAGCATATCCTATGGCTACAACCAACTCGGACTATGGACTCATCAACCCTTTTGGTCATCCACAAATAGTCAACATGTAATTCTCATGTCCTCTCATGGGTTGAGTACCGATCTTGAGCGCCCATGAGCCCACGTTCCACCACTGCAACCCTACCAATTGAATGGCCCCCACAATGTGATCAATGTCCTCTCATGGGTTGGTTACTGGTCTTGAGCACCCACAAATCCCCATTGCTGCCACGGGTTGCTCGATCTCAACTCCCTTCCTATCGGGTCTGATATAACAGGGACATCCTAAACTAACACTTCTAGATGTGCCCTAGGTATGTCAACCAGTAATTAGGGAAAGCGCCATGGGGCACCATAGAAATGTGTCCCATACAACCTCCACTGGTGTCCAATGACAGAAATGCCAAAAGAGCATTCCCCATTCCCCAATCACAACTTAAGCAATGACATTCTCAAATCAGTCATTCACAAGCACAACAGATAATATAAAACATAAGTAAACAATCATAATATTTGAATCACATAAACAAGTACTACTGTAGTTGAAGAAACTACAGCAGCAATATAATTATAAGAAAGCTATTACAACAATAGTATAATCGTGCAATCTGATCAATTACAAGTAAACATGTATATTAAGTTATTAGGGATCAACTGTCCTCACCTTAAACAATCTTCGAAGTATTCCGGAGAATAAAGACGAGAGGTCCAAGACTAGCAAATAAACCCTAAATAAGCATATAACAATCACTACGAATAAGCCCTAGAAGATTAGAAGTCAAACGAATCAAATCGGATGAAGAAACAAGCTGTTATCACTGTCGGCAGCTTGGTTGGCAGCCTAGTCCAGTCAACCAACCAGTAGACCAATAGGGCAGAAAACCCTAATTTGGTCATAACTTTTTCATTTGAAGTCTGATTGCTCCAAAATTCGAAGGGGAGTTTCCCAAAAACATACTAAGACTATCCATGAAGGTCTAAGCATCAAAACATGTTCAAAAAGTAGAATCCTAATTGAACCATAGGATTAGGGTTTCATCGCATATAGTCCATGGACCTCATTGAAAGATTAGGGAGAATAAAGATTCACCCTAGGTCAAGAAAAATAAAAACTTATAATCAATAAAGATGTTGGGGAGGATCCAACGAATTAAAAGAGAATTAGGGTTTCCAATTTGGATACCCTCTCATGAGGGTTACCCAAGAGTTTCCCCCCAAAATCAACCATTAACAAACTCCCAAGGTAGAAAGGGGAAACAAGAGCCACCCAACAATTATGGGGATACAAGAAAAGGTTGTAACACTAGTGTGAGACCTTTCCCAAAATCACCAAGATAGGTAGAAAAATAATGAGGGAGTAGTCAAGATCTCAGGTAAGATCAATTTCAAGAACATCACCATATGGCTTCAAGAATATAGAGTGAATTGGGGAATTCATTCCAAGGTTAAGAGAATCAGAGAAGAGGCCATTAGAGTAGTGTAATACCTTTCTCATAGTAAAGAGATCGAAGAATAGAAGAGAGAGAGGTCTTAGGGTTCTTCCCACGTTCTCTAGAGGTTTAGAATTGAAAATGAGTGAAAAACACGGAGTTCCCTTTAAATAGAACAAAAACCCTTAAAAAAATCAGAGTTTTTACACTTTTGACCTTACTGTCACTGTTGGTCGATTGGTTGGTCGACTGGCAAGTCAATGCATTCAACAACTCCAGAATAGGGTTTTCAAGGCCCAATCCTCAATATCTTTGGATGGGCTCCTCACAACTCATCAAACAACTTTCCTAGCATGGAGGGATGCCTTCAAACCAAGTCCAAATAGGCTTTAGGTCCAACAACCAGGCTCTCATTCATCAATGTGCAATTTCTTCTCCAACTCAGAAAAGTTTCCAAGTATGGAACACCATCATCAATTTCCATGGGTTCTGGGTCAAGCACCATGTCTTCCGTTAAGATGGCCCATAGTTGCCTTCTTCCAACACTTTGAGTCTTTGGACCTACAAACAACAGGGTTTCCGGGTTAGTGTTAGGGTTGGATTTCACAACAGTTGTCGTCAACTCGAGGCCCGAGTTCTTGGTATTGAAACCACGGGTTAAAGGGTTAGAAATATGAGGGATTTCACAATTATCTACACTATGCCACCACGAGGACGATAGGTAGGTGGTAGGAGAGGCAGAGGTAGAGGTCGAGTACCACTCCTTGAGCCATGTGAGGACGTCATTCTTAGGGATTGATTTGTCACACCACAAGCAGAGTTCCTATATGAGGTATACTTTGAGCAATTCAGCATAGAGTGCGGTTGTATGCTACAACTACGACTACTCAAGACATTTTGGATTCGCCAAAGGTTTGTATCATGCAGTGGACACATCTATTCACTAAGGATCTGCCAGTCTATCTGGAGCTAGCGAGGCTGTTCTTCAGCAACATGTCCCACTTTCTTGAGGGCAGGATTGTGGATCACCTTCAGTTAGTTATCGAGAGTCAGGTGCGGGAGACATGGATTAGATTCAACACCAACACACTAGCAGAGATTTTCCAAGTACCATTCTATCCACATGAGTACATATGGATACCTATGGGTGCCGAGGTAGACTCCTTTCTACTTCCCTACGAGCTTCATGAGATTTGCTCTACTCTTTGGGATGACACGAGGTGTTACAGTCCACTACCAATGCTAGGATGACACCTTCTGCCAGAGTCATCAGTTGCATTGTGGGCCGAAACATCATCCCGAAAGCCAAACATCACCATAGGGTATCAGTGATGGAGGCTTTGGTGACATATCGCATCTACATGGGGTTCGAGATCAATTTGTCCTTCATCATCCAGAACACCATGATAGAGATAATGGAGCATCCTGGAGTGCAGAACCTTTGCTTCGGTTGACTTCTGACGCTCGTTTTCAGGCACTTCGGGGTGAGACTAAAGGACGCAGAGGTGCATACTCGAGAGCTAAGGTATGACATCGGGACCAGGACCATCGGACAGATGCAGCTTAGTCATGCTGTGAGATCCGAGGGCGAGGATGATGATGAGGGTGAAAATGATGATGATCAGGATATAGAGGACGAGGAGGATGTTGGTCCAGTTAGTGATGACCAAGCAGGAGAGGATGCAAAGATGTTTGAGGCTGATCCAGGTCATCATAAGATTCCCACATCATCACACTTCGAGGTTGGAGGTCCATCCCATACAGTTCCAGAGACACTGAACTTGTATGCTCAGATGTTAGCTATGACTTCAATCTTGGAGAGGATAGAGGTCAGATAGGAGAGGATGGAGGCTCAGCTGACACAGGTCGTGGAGGATGTCAGAGTACTTAGAGAGCAAAGAAAGTCTCCTAGATAGATTGTACTAGGATTTCCTTTTATGCTTTCACAGATGTAACCTTTTGTAAAAATTTCCAAGAAATTAATGAAATTTTATTTGTTTCTGTGAAACCCAGCCCTAACCTTGACCCGGAAACCTTGTTATTTGTAGGTCCAGTGACCCGAAGTAAAGTAAGAAGTCAGCTTTGGGCCATCCCAGTGGAGGACTTGGTGTCTGGCTTTGAATCCATGAGAGTTGATGATGAGGTTCTATTTATGGAAACTGAATCTTGATGAAGATCGGATTAGTTGATGGACTTGGAGTGCTCTCTATCATGGTTTGAAGGCATTTCTACCTATTAGGTAAGTCACTTGATATGTGTGCAAAACCCCTTTAGGATTGGATTTGATCTGGGTCTTCAATTCCCTGTTTAGGAGTTGCTGAACTGATTGGTCGACTGATTGGTCGACTGGACCAGTCGACCAATCCACTCGACCAATGGGCTCTGTCTTTGGCAATTAGGTCTTGCTTGCTCTATTTAAGTCCAATCTCGAGTCTACTTCGTATTTTCTGCCTCCAAACTCTTTGGAACGAACCAAAGACCTCTGCAAGTCATCTCCCTTGCATCCTTGGTGTTTATCTTGACGGATCTTCTTCAAAACTCTACCTCTTGCATCAAAGGTATGTCTACACTCTCTTCTTCTTCTCCATCTCTGTTTTTCTTTCCTTTTTGAGTTGAGACAGTAGAGGAGATGTTGCATTCTCTGTTGCAAACATCTCTGGACTCGTCTCTCATGATCTTCTTAAGGATTGATGGCTAATGCAATGATCTTAACCATGATCATTGCAAGCTTTTGAAGGAATCATGATCAAATCATGATCTTGTCTTTGTTCATCTTTTGATTTAGATTCTGATCTTCTTAGATCTACTATACTGATCATGTTAGTAGTCAATTGCTGTGTTTTCTTTACATGATCCATGATCTATCAATCTCTAGTTGTTTCTCTTCTACCATACCATGCTTTCTTCATGAATCATGATAGTTACATCTATGGTAGGTTTTGTTTCCTTATTTAGATTTATGCTCTTAGGTCTATTTTCTTGAAGATCTAAGTGTGCCTTCCATGATATCTTTATTTGAATCAATGATTTATTCTCCTATTGTTCTTGTCTATGATTTCTATCTTGAATTCTTCAAGAACCATGATTGATCTAATTATGGTAACTTTTTGTTTCCTAATTTGTATCTTGAAGACTTGATTCGATTAGTGTTTTGAGGTCCCCTATATGTTAGGATACTACTAATGTAGTTTACCCCTTGTTTAGTACCCTTTTGAACCACCAAATTCGGATCTTATATCTTAAAACTCTGATTTTGTAGGCTACTGTCTTCATTGGTTGACTGATTGGTCGACCTGGGGAAGAGACAAATCCAATCGACCAATGAGTACAGCAACTCCAGATTTGGTCTGTTTTGGATGTTTTGATATCTTTTCTGTTAGGGATCTTTCCTAATATGTTGTATACACTTGTTTAGGACCTTCTTCTCAAGTTTGTCAAGATCTTACTTGATTTCTTAGGATTCCTTTGCAAGTTATAAAAGGTAAGGATGGTTACTTCTTTAACAACATAAATTGCATATCTTAGTTTCTATATTTGAATCTTGTTAATTTATTTCTTTAATTAGATTCTTATAATGTCATACTTCTGTGGTACTGTCTTGACATCAGTAGCATTACTTATTTATATTGAACTGACTCATGTATGATTTACTTACCAGTTATATACAAGTTGATTGTAATTATTGATTTCTTTCCATATATGAAGTTACCATATATGTGATGTTATGAATTGATGCTTGTGTATGCTTAAGTATGGTTTGGAAAGGAGAGGTGTCCTTTTGACACTTCTGTCCTTGGACTACTACGGGAATATTATGGGATGTTTCCGGAGATGCCCTATGGACACCTTCCTAAACTGTTGGATGACATATTTAGGACTGTCTAGTAGTGTTTGGCTAGGATGTCCCGTTATGTCAGACCCTAATCGGAGGGGTATTGAGACCGAATGACCCGTGGTAGCAATGGGGATTCATGGGCGCTCAAGACCGGTAACCAACCCGTGAGAGGACAGGAATCACATTGTGGGGGCCATTTATTGGTAGGGTTGCATATGGATAGACTTGGGCTCACGGGCGCTTAAGACCGGTAACCAACCCGTGAGAGGACGTGAGAGCTTCCCGTTTACCATATGTGGATAACCAAGAGGGTTGATGAGTCCGTAGTCAGGGACTATGAGGACTCTAGTGTGAAGGATACCAGAAAGGATCGTCAGGGACGAGGAATGGACGTATCTGGATCTGACTTGATGTAACTAAGTAGAAGACTTGCATTTGGCTAGGTTTTACCCTGACATGCGCCGGTACTTAGACCAATGGTGATGTGAGAGAGTGGTGACCTATACCCCCAGCCATGGAATGTCCCGAGGGATGCCGGACCCATTACCAACTGATGATGAGTGATTGAGACTTTCCTAAAGAAGTACGGTGCTATGACTTAAAGCATGTCTACCAATAGAGACCAGCATATGTAGAGTTAGATTCATACATTCATTGTTTGTCTCATACCATATTGCATTTGTGTTTGTTTTGTAATCTTGTCATTTATGTTATTATGGATTTAACTGCCTTACTGAGTTTCTTTGAAACTCATTCCTTTATTGTACAATGTTTGTTAGACTATTCTACAGGTTCTGAATATCATGACTGCTCATATGAAGAAACGCAAGGAGAAGAGGCATATCTCCAGGAAGGTGATTGCGGTTACGACAATTACACTGAAGATCCCGCGAGTGGTTATGCTCCGTACGATGCTTAGTCCGACCATAGAGTGGAAGCGCCCTTGTGCCATTTATGAGATTTATACTTATAGGGATATTGTCTATAAGATTGAGAACAATTTAGTTACCTATTGTACCTGCTATTGGGATTAGATTCTATCCTGTTTATTCTCTTTTTGAACTACTTTTCCGCTTGTTGTAGAGTGGGATTTCGCCTCACTTTACTTATCTGATTTAGACACTCTGATTATATTTAGTACTCTGATTTATATATGATTCATTCTTTCCTTATTTGGATCTATGGTTTATCTTTCGCACATCGATTATTATTGTTCATGATTATGTTATTATTTATGTGGGAGGTTGATTACTCGATACCTGATCTTCGGGCTGTGGATCACACTCTCGGGTATGCCAGTTAGGGTACCGGCTGGGAGGATGTGACAGTTTCACTTTCTTATTGTGTATTATGCATTTCCTTTTATTGCATTAAGTTATGTTTTTTTAAGTCATAATTATTGTGCATTATTCAACAAACATATTATGCTTCATTACTCATGTTTCTAGTCCAAGTTCTCTATTATTCACTTCTAAGAATTCTTAAGTCATTTCTGGATCTATGACTCAGGAATGTTCCATTATTGTTTCCTGAGGTTAGGTTTTCCCTTGAACTGTGGGCACTGATACCACTCTGTCACATCCACCCAGTCGGTACTTTATCTGGCATACCCGAGTGTGTGATCCACAACCCCGAAGATCAGTATCAAGGAAACCAACCTCCCACATTCACAATAATATAATCAAGAACAAGACTAAATCAATGTTATACTATATTAACTGAAAGATCAAGATACATTTATAATCAGAGTGCGGAAAAAGAATGATACCAATACAATAAATCAAGGTAGAGTGTAGCGGAAAAATCACTCTACAGTGCAACGAAATTGTAAATTGAAAGTAAATAGAAAGATTACAACCGATTCCCAAAATAAAAGGAATAGAAAAGATGTAATTAAAACTAAACTAGTAGTGTCTCTTCAAGCCTATAGAGAACACTTCTAAAAGTATAAGTCTCAATGTCTAGATAACAATGAACTAGCACATGGGTGCGACTAATCCTGGTACGATACACCATCACCGTGGAATTCTTCACCGTCGTAATCACCGTAGCCAATAGTAAACAGGAAGCTCTCATGTCCTCTCACGGGTTAGTTAGCGGTCTTGAGCGCCCATGAGCTCAAGTCTACTACTGTAACCCTACCAACGAATGGCCCCCACAATGTGATTCATGTCCTCTCACGGGTTGGTTACTAGTCTTGAGCGCCCACAAACCCCATTGCTGCCATGAGTTACTCGGTCTCAATAACCTTTTGAATCAGGTCTGATATAATAGGGACATCATAGCCAAACACTGCTAAACAAGCCTTAGGTATGTCAACCAATAATTCGGGAAAGAGTCAAGGGGCACCATAAGAAATGTCCCATACCACTTCCATTGATGTCCAAAGACAGAAACGTCAAAAGAACATTCCCCATTCCCAAATTATACTTAAGCAATAACATACCCAAAATCAATCATTCATATACACAACCGATATTTCAATACATAGAAAGATAATCAATCATACATGATCAAACTGACAAAAGAATCACATGGACAAGACCCACTGTAGTTGAAGAAATTATAGCAGTAATATAATTGTAAGAAAACTAAGACAACAGTAGTATGAACATGCAAATCCGAATCATAAACCAAAGATCATGCATTCTAGGTTATTAGAGAATCAATCATCCTTACCTCAAATAACTTTGAATAATTCCGGAGGATCAAGGAGGAGGATAGGTACAAGATTAGAAAATAAACCCTAAACAAACATAATTCAATCATTAAGAACAAACCCTAGAAGATTAGAAGTCAAACGGATTGAAACAGACAAAGAAATCCATTACTGTCAGCTTGGGCTGATTAACTGGGTCGATTGGTCCAGTAGACCCAATGAACAGTACGAAGCAGAATTTTGAATTTTGATCCAAAACTCATCTTCCCAGATTCAAAACACTATGAAAATTTAAAGGAACCTTAGGAACAGTAATCTAAGATTAACTAGCATAGATTAGATATCAACATTGATCAAAATAGTAGAATTCTATATTGATCAAAAATAGGGTTTTCATAGAAAACATTTCGTAGATTCAACAGAGAGACTAGAGAGAATGAGAATTCACTTTAGAAGAATAACAACAATAGATCATAGATGAAAACTAACATGAGAATAGATCTAACATGCTTTAGAAATCAACACAATGGAATGATCACACATTCATGAAGATATCACATAATCTCTTCTGAAAATCCAACTATGTAGATCATAGAAGTATTGGAGTGAATGGAGATTCACTCGCAACTATAGAGATTGAAGAAGAGGTGTTTGCAAGGATGCAATACCATCTTCATAATCACAGTGATGAGAAGAAATCAATATAGGAGTAAATCAATGGAAGATTTAGAGAGATTACTAACCTTACTGAGGAATAATCGCCGAAGAACTGGAGAATTCATACCGGATCTTCCACACACCAAAGAGAGGGCTTGAGAGAGGTTCTCCATGTTCTCCAAAGGTTTTAGAAACAAGAGTTGCTGAAAACCACGTAGTCTCATTAAATAGAGCATCAAAACCCTAAACAGAAGATCTCAATCAAATTCTGTCACTGTGGGTCGATTGGCCCAGTCAACCAAAGCAGTCGACCTAGGCTGACAGCAAGCCCAAGTCAGGGAATTGAAGCTCCAAACCTCAAAATTTTCAAATGGGCTTCTTCCAACTCATCAAGCAACTCACCTAGCATTGAGGGATGCCTTCAAACCATGTCCAAATAAGCTTAAAGTCCATCAACCAAGCTCTTCTTCATCAAGGTGCAATTTCTTCTCCAACTCTGACAAGGTTTCCAAGTATGGAACTCTATCATCAATTTCCATGGGTTCTAGGTCATACACCATGTCTTCCATTGAGATGGCTCATAGATATCTTCTACCTTAACTTCGGGTCTTCAGACCTACAAACAACAGGGTTTCCGGGTTAGGGTTAGGGCTGGATTTCACAAGTGTCCTACAAGTGTTTCCATGTAAAGCCTTGAATGTAGCCATGCCTATAGTTATTATAGGAAAACTCAACCAAAGCGATGTGTTCATTCCAATTGCCACCCATATCCACAATGCAAGATCTAAGCATGTCTTTCAAAATCTGAATTGTTCGCTTAGATTGTCCATCAGTTTGTGGATGATGAGCAGTACTCAAGTTTAACTGTGTTCCCAAGGCTTTCTACAAACTATTCCAAAACCATGAGCTGAACCTAGGATATCTGTCAAAAACAATACTCACAGGCACTCCGTGCAGACGAACCACATTGTCCACATAAAGTCTAACAAGTTTATCCATAGTATGAGTGATCTTCATAGGAATAAAATGGGCTGATTTGGTCAACCTATCAATGATTAACCATACTGTATCATTTCCTTTACTTGTCCGAGGCAAGCTAGTTATGAAGTCCATAGTGATATCTTCTCACTTCCAACTAAGAACAGGAAGGAGCTGCAAAAGTCCAGATGGCGGTTGTTGAATGGCCTTAACATGCTGACAAGTTTCACACTTGGCCACAAAGTCTTCCACATCGGTCTTCAACGAATCCACCAGAAAAGTTCTCTTAGATCCTATACATCTTAGTATTTCCTGGGTGCACTGTAAAAACTGACTGGTGTGCTTTTTGCAAAATTTCCTTCTTAATCTCATCAACAGCAGGCACACAAAGTCTTCCTCTATACAACAAGGCACCATCCATAGATATACCAAAATCAAGATCCGACTCAGGATTCGAAGAAATCTTCTCAATTTTCTCCTTCAATTCTTGATCAAGAGGCTTGCGAGCAAAAATTCTATCTCTAAGGGTGGATCTTGTTGTCACGGCAGAAAGAACAAAATCAGATTTTTCTGGAAAAATTTCCAGACCAAGTTTGAAATCGAAAATAGCAACGGTTTACCCAAAGCATTAAATCTAACTCTTTTCTTTTACTTTTCCTGCTAAGAGCATCAGCAACCACATTCGCCTTACCAGGGTGATACTAAATATCACAATAATAGACAGATACTAATTCCAACCATCTTCTTTGTCGCATATTTAACTCTTTAGTAAAGAAGTAATTCAGACTTTTATGATCTGTGAAGATAGCAATCTTTTCTCCAGACAGATAATGTCTCCAAATCTTCAAGGCGAAGACAACAGCGGCAAGTTCTAAATCATGAGTGGGATAGTTTCGCTCATAATCCTTCAATTGCCTAGAGGCATAAGCTACCACTTTCCCATGTTGCATTAAGACGCAACCCAAACCAATCTTCAACGCATCGGTATAGACTGTCAAACCACCAGAATCATCAGGTATAGTCAAAACTGGGGCACTTGTCAATCTATCCTTCAACTCTTGAAAGTTTTTCTCACAACTGTTGGTCCAAACAAACTTCTCTTCTTTTCTAGTTAGCTTAGTCATAGGAACAACCAACATAGAAAAGTTATCAAAAAATCTCATGTAGTATCCAGCCATTCCCAGAAAACTTTGTATTTCTGTCACAGTCTTCAGTCTATCCCAGTCAGCAATTGCTTTAACCTTTTTGGGGTCAACACAAATACCTTCTACTGAAACCACATGGCCTAGGAATACTACTCTTGAGAGCCAAAAGTCAATCTTGCTAAACTTGGCATAAAACTTCTTTTCTCTCAATCTTTGCAAGGTGAAACTAAATTGTCTCATATGCTCTTCTTCACTCTTTGAGTAAATCAAGATGTCATCAATGAAGATGATCACAAATTTATCAAGCACATCATGAAAAACTCGATTCATAAGATCTATAAAAATAGCAGGAGCATTAGTCAAACCAAAGGGCATGACTCTAAACTCATAATGATCATATCTTATTCTGAAAGCTATCTTGAAAATGTCACAAGAGTTCACCTTAAGCTGGTGATATCTAGATCTCAAATCAATCTTCGAGAACATGGTTGCACCTTTAAATTGGTCGAAGAGGTCATCAATCCTGTATAGCGGATATCTATTCTTTATGGTCAACTTGTTCAACTCCCGGTAATCACTGTATAAACGCATGCTATCGTCTTTCTTCTTCACAAATAGGACCGGAGCTCCCAAGGTGATACACTTGGCTGTATAAAACCTCTGTCTAAGAGCTCATTCAGATGTTCCTATAGTTCTTTCAATTCGGTAGATGCCATTCTATACGGGGCTTTAGTACCTAAGCGGCTCCTGGAATTAACTCAATCAAAAATTCCAAATCCCTATCAGAAGGCAATCCTAACAAATCTTCCAGGAAAACGTCCTTGAAGTCACAAACTATCTTGACTTCCTCGAGCTTCTTCTCTTCCTTGACCTTTCAGATGAAGCACTTCCAATAATGCACAGACTTGCATCAATGTGGTCAAAGTCTTCTTGCTAACTCTTCTTTGCTCTCCTTGAAATTCAAAAGTTGAATTCCCAGCAATCTGGAATTGAATTCTTCTTGAAGAACAAAGAATCATAGCTTTATGGGCTGTCAACCAATCTATTCCCAAAATAATATCAAAGTCTTTCATATCAAGGAGTACTAAATTGGCTTTCAGATTTTTTCCACAAATCAAGACAAGACATTCTTCTAACACTTTATCTAGTTTCACAACAGATCTTGTAGGGGTACTAATCATCAAATAACTAGATAAGTTCTTGGGTGTCAAGCCAATGTTTCTAACAAATGCAAATGAGATGAACGAATGAGATGCACCCGTATCAAATAATACAAATACAAGTATAGAATTGACTAGTAATGTATCTGTCACAACATCATGATTCCCATCTTGTTTAGTACCAGATATATTGAACACTCTTCCTGACAGAGGAGGGGCTAGAGCACTCTTTGCTACAGGGGCAGGCGGCTGATTTGTCTTTCGAGGGCGTGCACGAGCAAAGTGTCTGGTCTGCTTACAGAAAAAGCAAACGGGATCATTTGGCATAACTAAAGGCACTGCCATCGGAGGCTTCTGATTCATTGGTCTAGGATTTGCATATACCGGTCTAGCAGCCAGAACGTTTACTGCTTAACAATTCCAACTGAACTAACTTTGTTGTTTGGCCTGTGCACTTCCTGAACTCTGTCCTACACTCTTAGGCTGAAAAATAGGAGTAGGGTAGGGTGTAGGTCTAGTGAAACTTCTGTCAAATCTATCAACCAAACTAGGGTTTCTATTCTGCCACGGTCTTTGCACACGGGAACTTTCTTTCTCATCTTCTTCTTACTTCTTCAAGTTCTGAACCACCTAGGCATAGCTCTCTATTGGAAGCACAGTGAGGTAAGCCCTGATTTCAAATTGCAATCACTTGAAGAATTTCTTTGCCTTTGCACGGTCTGCTCTCACAAAATCAGGGGCAAAGAAGAAAAGTTCATCAAACTTCTATTGGTATTTAAGCACAGAAAAAGGTCCTTGAACAAAAGCCATAAACTCAGCTTCTTTCGCATCTATCACGTGCTGGCTGGCATCGGCTGCTCCCTCTGCTTCTGGTTTCGTGGGATCACTTCGATAAACGGATGCCATTACCAAGGAGCTAATTCGTTCAGAACTCGGTCAGTATCTGGGAAATAGTTCTTGCAAAATGCCTCTTTGAATATTTCCCAAGTGAGAGCACCAACATGCATATCTTGAAGAATAGGACGGGTGGAGTTCTACCAGGCATCAGCTTCATGCTGGAGCTTCTGCTTAGCGAACAGGATCTTCTGAGCTTCAGAGCACTGCAGATTCCAAAAAAAATTCTCTAATTTTCGCAACCACTTATTCGGAAATAAAGTGTCCTTCGATACTCCAGTGAAAGTTGGCACTTGCAGCTTAAGGAAGCTCTCCATCTATGAAATCCAGCCCAAACCTAACCAGGACACCCTATTTGTTTTGAGATAAAGAAAGACTTGTTTGATGTTAGATCTTGATTTCAGTGTTATTATCTTTGAAAGCCTTAGGAGGTCATGTCCGACCTTTTCCTTAGGGTAGATCTAATGTCCCGAGGTGAAGGAAGAACTCCTTGTGGGCCCTCTTTGTGGAAGACATAGTGTTTGACCCGAAACCCATGGAAATTGACGATGATGCCCCTTACTTGAGTACATTGTCAATGTTTAGTGAAATTCTGCGCATCGAAGAGGGTTGAATTAGTTGAAATACCAAGTGAACTCCCGTGCATGATCCGAAGGTATTTCCTGAAACTAGACTTCTTGATTGACTTGTAGAAGAAAACCCCACTCAATTTGACCTAGTATAGCCCTCCGAATCCCTGTCCAAAGTTACTGAACTATTTCTGGATTTTTCTGTTGAACTGCCTTTGGTGAATCCTCTTTGGTCGATGCCATCGACCAAAGTTTCCCAGACTCGAAGTTAATGATTCTCTTGGAATATTCTCTCATCTACATATGCTAGCCTCATGTTTTGAACCCTATTACACTCATCTAAGACACTGAGAACGAGAGTGGAGCTTCCCAAGGCACTCTCTTGGTATTTGTGAAGGATTCTTGCCCCCAATCATTGCAATCATTGTCTCTTGACCCCATTATCAACTTCCAAGGTATGATTTTCTCTCTTGCTCTCTATCCTACTCACTTCCCTTCTTCTTTTTACTGATGAGACCATGGCCAAGGTGTTGCAACCTTGCAAACACCTTGTCATGAATGTCTCTTCCCAATTACATTGATTTTCCTTCATTCTTGTTATGCCTCACTTGCATCTTGATACTTGCATATGCATTACCATGACTCTTTGCTTAGCAACTTGATTTCTTATATTAGACTGAAATGTGGAGTATGATTAGTCTAATTTCTGGCTTGCAAATGACTGTAACCTTGTTCCTAACCCATTCCCCAACTAATTCTCTAACTTGCCTTTCAACTACATCAATTTCTCATGAATGCTAGGATTCTTGTCTTTAGAACTTGGGGTTTCTATTTGGGGGTTTTCATTTGGGCCATTGGATTATGATAATACTTGCTAGGTAGTGTTCTTACATTGTTATTAATCATCCCTCCAAGTTCCGGATCGATCCGAGCCCCGAAAGACCGATTTCAAACCAAAATCCCCAAAACTATATGCAGCCCGAGACTGTCTTGGTCAATCCTCCTTGGTCGATGCTCTAGCATGCTACTGAACTGTATCCTCCGCCGTTTTGACCTGTTCGACCTCCGATTTTCCCGTTTTCTTCTCTAATCTTTCATTTATGTTTTTTTAACAAGGACATCGAAGCCAACACATCTAGACAAGTCCTATGTATGTCATCCAATAATCCGGGAAAGCGTCGATGGACATCTTCGGAGAACATCTCATACTATTCCCTCCAATGTCCAAGGATAGAAATGTCAAAAGGACATTCCCCAATCCCAAATCATACTTATCCAATCATATTCTCAGTTTTATCAGATCATACATACATGATACATCATCATATTAAAAGATACGTCATAACATCACATGATCAAGTGTATAGGTAAATAACAAGAATGAATAGACATGATAAACAAGAGTAAATAAACATGATGCTACTGTCACAAGGTACCTACAGTAGTCATATGATGTCTAAATACACCCAATAAGCTAAGCCTATTAAGTTGTCAACATCAGTGTAATAATCACATAGTCTATGTTATATGGGTATAACCGTCCTTACCTTAAGTCGCAATGATAATAATCCAATAATCTCAAAAGAATGATCCAAGGATGGTATTAAGACCCTAGACAAACATAAATGAAAGATTAGAAAAGAAATCAGGAAAATCGGAGGTCGAACGGGTCAAATCTAAGAAATACACAATCAAGCATCAGATTGGTTGACTGACTTGGTCAACTGACCCAATCTACCAAGTGAACAGTGCAGGGCTGAATAGTGATTTTTAGGGTCTTAACACTATTATTGGATCATTCTTTTGTGACTCTTGGATCATCATCAACTCAACTTAAGGTAAGGATGGTTATCGCCATAAATGCATAGGCTATGTGCTTATGCCTTGATATTCATAACTTAGCGAACATAGTTTCTTTAATTCTTTTGGATATCATAGGACTGTTGTACATGCTTTAGAACAGTAACATTTTGTTTATATATGTTCTTGTTATAATGATTAGTCATTCTTGTTACTTATATATATGATGAATCATTTCGATATTATGACTTAACTTCTATTATGATGATGTATGAATTATTTATGGTGTGATGGACTTGAGCATGTGATTGCTTCGGTATAATTTGAAATTGGGAAGTGTCCTGTTGATGCTTCTGTCCTTGGGCACCGGAGGGAATAGTATGGGATGTTCTCCGAAGGTGCCCATTGACACTTTTCCGAATCATTGGATGACATGTATAGGGTTTGTCTAGTGGTGTTTGGCTAGGATGTCCCTGTCGTATCAGACCCGAATTGGAAGGGCATTAAGACCGAACGACCCGTGGTAGGGTATGGTTTGATGGGTACTCAAGACCGGTAACCAACCCGTGAGAGGACATAAACCATACTACGGATACCCGAAAGGGGCCATTTATTGGTAGGATTGCAAATGGATAGACTTGGGTTCACGGGCACTCGAAGATCGGTGTGTCATATCCATGAGAGGACGTGAGAGCTTCTCGTCTACTATTTGTGGATGACCAATAGGGTTGAAGAGTCTGGTGGGTAATATCCATGACTCTAGTGTGAAGGATACCGGAAAGGATCCCGGGATAGGAGAAATGAACGTATCTGGATCTGACATGATATGACTAAGTAGATGACTTGCATTGGGCTAGGCTTTACCTTGACATGCACCAATACTTAGACCAAATGGTGAAATGTGAGAGAGCGGTGACTGAAACCCCAGCCATGGATTGTCCGAGAGGGATGCAGGACCCAATTCCCCCCGGTGATTGAGTGACTGAGACTTACCTAAAGAAGTATAGTGCTATGACTTAAAGCATGTCTACCTTAGAGACTAGCATTCATAGGGATAGAATCATACTTGCATCATGTGTTTCATATCATATTGCATCATGTTATGGTTTGTATCATATGGCTTATGTTTTATGAAATAACTGCCTTGCTGAGTTCTTTCAAACTCACTCCTTTTTGCAACATCTTTTGTTAGACTCTATTGCAGGTACTACTACTATTGATTATCGCAGTCAACACTCTGAAGACCAAGTTGGTGACTCGTACCACACTGGTTACGATGAACAGGCTGATAAAGACTAGTAGTCCGAGATTGGGACTTATCTAGAGCAGTTCGGTTTTGCACTTATGTGTTAGGGATGGGATATCGTCTCATTCCCTTTTTAACCTTTTATTTAATTCGTTGAGACAGTAGTTTAGCTTGTTCCCTTGTCACTTTGGGAACCGGTTATAATCTTTATTTTTTGTCGATCTACCTTCCGCTATTATTATAGGTGGGCTCCACCCTCCTTTTCACACTTTGACTATTTATTCTATTTGTATCATTTCCGCACTCTAATGTTCTTTATGATCCTTTTGAGATCCTTTCTTGACTTTTATTATTAAATTATTTGAATACAAAGATTTATTCTTGCTTTTGATTATATTATTGTGCTAAGTGACTATGATCATTCCTAAACTTGATCGGCGGGACTGTGAATCACTCCCCCGGGTAATCCATATAGGGTACCCCCTGGGTGGATGTGACACCATCAGTCTGGTATGGGGAGTTCCTGCCAATCTTTCAACATTCGGCACAGCAGTTTGATGAGGATTTCCATGTGCAACAGTACGAGTCTCATTATGCAAGGTCATGAATTCGATCATCATCTTATTAAACTAGGTAGCCTGCTGCTGCATGATATTCCCCATGATGTTGGCAATATCTTGAAATTTTCCAATAGGCGGAGCACTAAGGAGATTATCAATAGTCCAGCCATTCATAGGAGTCTGATCACCAGTGACACCATCATGTATGGTTCCATTTGGTATTCTTCCATTGCCACTACAGGTCGCACCAGTGTTATGGTTTCTTAGGTTAACCATCTGTAAATCCAAAAATTCAAAACAATCAAAAATTGAAGATTCATCAATATCCACTTGATTTCAGGCTTTGAATATTCATATCAGACTTAGAATCATCAATATAGACATTACACAAACATTCACGGGTCAAAAATCAAAATTTTCAAAAATCACCAAAAATTGAGTTCAGTGACTTAGTGGGTCGCTCAAGTCTGATCGACCCAAGCAATCGACCCACACAAGCAGTGCGAGAATTTCACTTAAAATGGCCCACTTCTCAAATCAAAACACATTCTAACTTCCACAACTTCGTGAGAGAGCTCTGGGGAAGGGTTTTCCAAGGTTTTCAAAGATCTTCCAAGGTGGTTTAGGGCTTCTACAACATCACCCAAACACACATTAATCTTCACACAATGGTATGCACTATTCCCTCTCTCAAATGCTTCCAATCTTGACTTGTATTCTTTCAAATCCATGAAATACATGTGCAATAGTTAGAAATCATGTCTAGGAACACTTAGAAAGATGCTCCAAGTAATTTATACACAATGCCATGCTTCTACAATAAGTTTTATCAATTTTCATGTTCACTTTTCACTATTCACACCATAAAAAGCCCATTTTTGAAAAGCTTATCCCATTTTCAAACCACAAAGAATTTTGACACCAAATCACTTTCTACATGACTGAAATGATATGGTAGAGGTGTGCATGCAAGTCCTTGAGTCCAATTTTGCATTTTCAAAAATTTCAATTTTCACCTAAAAGCGAAATTTCCCCTTTTCTTTTTTGCTGAATTTTCTCTTGTAGACCAAATTTTAGAAGAATTTTTCTCAAATAAACCATCCTAACATGTTATTCCAAGTATTATGCACATGCTAGTATGTTCAAATCACAATTTTTTCAAAATTGGGAATTTTCAAAAAATTACGATAATGCCCTTGTTGCTGAATTTTTCTGCAAATAGAACTAACTTATAGTTCCTTTTTCTTTCTCAACAGATACTACCATTATGCCACCACGTGGATGATGCTTAGGTTCTAGGAGAGGCAGGGTGGAGGTTAGGCACCACTCCTAGAGCCACAGGATGACGTCATATGCGGAGATCTCTTTGTCTCACCACAAGTTGAGTTTCTGAACGAGGTGTACTTTGAGCATCCACCTATAGAGTAGGGCCGCGTCTTATAGTTATGTCAGCTGAGGACTTTCCAGATTCGACACTATGCAGTGGACACATCTCTTTACAGAGGATCATCCTGTCTATCCAAATCTAGTGAGACAATTCTTCAGTAACTTATCTTACTTTCGCGAGCGCAGAGGTCTGGGTACTTTGCGACTAGTCATTGAGAGTCAAATCCAGGACACACAGATCAGATTTTCTACCAAGATACTGGCACGCATACTTCACGTACCATATTATCTAGAGGAGTGTAGATGGATACCTGTAGGTGCCAGTTCCGGTATCGAAACCTTGTGGATGCAAAAAATCCCCGCTGGGAGACTCACCCACCATAGCCAAGGAGTGCAACCCGGGTCGAACACCAGATTAGTTTGGGCAAAGCCTTGGAAATCGGGGTTGGCAACCCAAAAAAAAAAAAAAAAAAAAAAAGCTTCAATGTCCCATCGCCGGCACACAAGCACTAGAGTCGGACTAATCTTGATAAGCTCCAGCTTCATACCGGTAGTCTTCACAGTCGTAGTCATAGTAGCCAGTACTTTGGGTATCGTATGATTCATCCGCTTGGGCTTCATAGTATTGGCCCTCATAGCATATGTACCTGTAAATAGATCTAACAAGGTTGTTCCAGAAAGGAGTGAGTTCAAAAGAACTCAGCAAGGCAGTTCATTCCATAATAACACATATAACACGATAGAAAAACATAAAGGATGCAACATGATATGAAACAGACATGCAAGTATGATTTTAATTCTATGTATGCTGGTCTCTAATGGCAGACATGCTTTAAGTCATAGCATCATACTCCTCTGGGTAGGTAAAATCAGTCTCCCTCAACCATCTCGGTATCTTGGGTTCTCCAATGGTACTTGGGTCCTACATCCCTCTCGAACATTCCATGGCTGGGGTTTAGGTCACCGCTCTCTCACATCACCATTGGTCTGAGTATTAGCGCATGTCAAGGTTAAACTTAGCCCAATGCAAGTCTTCTACTTAGTTGTATCAAGTCAGGGTTAGATACTTCCATTCCTCGCCTCTCGTGATCCTTTCTGGTATCCTTCCCACTAGAGTCAATGTATCCTATGGCTACAACCAACTTGGACTATTGGTCATCAACCCTATTGGTCATCCACAAAGAGTAAACGGGAAGCTGTCATATTCCCTCACGGGTTGGTTACCGGTCTTGAGCGCCCATGAGCCAAAGTCTACTACTATAACCCTACCAACGAATGGCCCCCATAATGTGATTCATCTCCTCTCACGGGTTGGTTACCGGTCTTGAGCACCCAAATGCCCATTGTTGCCACGGGTTACTCAGTCTCAATACCCTTCCGAATCGGGTCTGATATAACAAGGTAATCCTAGCCAAACACTACTAGACAAACCCTAGGTATGTCAACCAATAATCACGGAAAGAATCAAGGGGCACCATAGGAAAGTGTCCCATACCACCTCCTCTGATGTCCAAAGACACAAATGTCAAAATGACATTCCCCATTCCCCATTCCCCAATTACACTTAAGCAATCACATTCCAAATCAGTCATTCATAAGCACAACTGATGAATCAATACATAGGGAAATAACCATTCATACATGATCAAAATAATAGTTGAATTAAATGAGCAAGTCCTATATTAGTTACAGTACTTCCAGCAGCAATATAATGATAAGAAAATTATAAGAACAATAGTATGATCATGCAATCCAAATCAAACACAAGTAAACATGCTTTTTGGGTTATTAGGGAACAACTGTCCTTACCTTAATTAATTTCGAAGATTTTCAGAGAAAAGAATGAGGACAGGTCCAAAGTTAGCAAATAAACCCCAAACAAACATAGTTTAAGCATTAGGAACAAACCCTTGAAGATCGAAAGTGAAACAAATCAAAACCGACCAAACTTGCAACTACTGACACTGTGGGCAGCTCAGCTGGGTCGCTCAGGCTGATCGACCCCAATGTCTTGTACGGATTGAAACTCTAATTTTTTTATCCACAACTCTACTTCGGGGATTCGAAACACTCTAAAATTTTAAGGGAATCTCTAGAATAGTAGTCTAAGACTATCTAGCATAGATTAGGTATCAACAATGATCAAAAGAGTAGAATACTAATTTAATCAAAAACTAGGTTTTACCGAAATGAATCCGTGAATTCTACGGAGAGGCTAGAGAGAATGAGAATTCACTATAGAAGGAAAAGAATAGTAGATCTTAGATAGAAATAATCATGGAATGATTCTAGCATGCTTTAGAATTCAAAAACATAGAAGCGATAGTCAATCATGAAGATCACATTTGATTTCCCTTCGAAATCATCACGTGGAGATTCACAAGGTTATAGAGTGTATGGAGATCCACTCTAGAACAACAAGGATTGGAGGATTAGTCATGGGAATGACTTATGATCAACCTTCTAATCAAGAGGATAGAAGAAACCAAAAGACATAGAAGGTGAAGTGTGGATAGTAGTGAATACCAACCTTAAAGAAGAGGAATCTCCGAAAAGCTTTGAGGATTTGAAGAGGATCTTCCAAAATTCCAATGTGAATGCTTGAGAGAGGCTTCTCACGTTCTCTAGATGCTTTAGAACAATGTGGGGCTGATTACCACGAAGTTCTATTAAGTAGAGCATCAAAAACCTAAAAATCAGGATTTTACTCATAATCCCTTGTCATTGTGAGTCGCTCAGCCTGATCAACCCAAGCTGACAGCAAGCCTTTGGGTCAAACACCATGTCTTCCAAAACATAAAAAATTTCAATGGGGCTTCTCCCAACTTAACAAGTGACTTACCTTAGCATTGAGGGACCTTCCAAAACATGTCCAACTAGGCCTCAAGTCCATCAACCAAGCTCTTCAACACCAAGATGCAATTTATTCTCCAATTCAAACAAGGTTTCCAAGTAGGGAACTCCATCATCTATCTCCATGGGTTTTGGGTCAAACACCATGTCTTCCACTGAGATGGCCCATAATTGCCTTCTACCTTCACTTCGGGTCTTCAGACCTACAAACAAATGGATTTCCAGGTTAGGTTTTGGGCTGGATTTCACACATAGTCACTCACACGACACATCATCCACATAAACAAAATGATACAATGCTCAAATCATAATACATGACAATATGCTCATCTCTAAACATGTACAACAACAACCAAAACAAGTAGTAAAAGTATGATCATGCTTAGGAAAGAAGTCAAATCATCATATCATAAATATATTCATACATGCAATTGCTACCTTACCTATCTTAGCGGAAATATCATGGAAAAACATATTAAATGTCTCAAATAGCCACTCCAACTGAGCTCAGAGATCACCTAGATTAGGATTAAGAAGTTTCATCAAGGTTTGAGATCCAAATAGAGTGAGAACATCATCAAAATAGCCTCTGGAAGTAGGCCAGTTGCTTCAACTGGTTGCTTGAGGTGGTTGCTTTAGGCAGTTGGTCCAATCGACCACTTGAAGCTACTTCCTTAAGCAAGTGCCAGCACTTTTGGCAGTTTTCCAAGTCCAAAATTCAGATTTCTGATCTCCCATCTTCGATCTGGTTTCGAGTTGCTCCAAATCCGAATTTTGTCCCTAGAACTCCAAAGAGGTCACCACACATCAGATCACAGAAGAAGAATGATTTGAATCCACATCATCTTCTTCAACAAGATTTGTGAAATCCTGCATCAACCCTAATCCAGAAATCTATGTTGTAGGTTCGAAGACCCGAAGTAAAGGTAGAAGACAGCTGTGGCTCCTCTCTGTTGAACCCATTGGCTCTGACTTAGAACCAAAGGAGATTGATAGTGAAGATCCCATTTTGAAAACCTTGTATGATTTTGCGGGAAGATGTAACCTAAATGATGATGGACTTGGAAGACAGACCTTGAGTACAGTGTGGACGCCTTCGGAAGGTCCTATGAAGTCAGGTAAGACTGTCACATCCCTCAAGCCAGTACCCTATCTGGAATACTTGGAGGTGTGATCCATAGCCCCGAAGATCAAGTTTAGGAACCATCATATCCACTTAGCACAATAACATAATCAAAAGTAAGAACAAATCATTGTATCCAAGTAATTTAACAATAAAAATCAATAAAAATCTCAGAAGGATCACAAAAGAATATCAAAGTGCGGACAACAAGATACTAACCAAAAGATAACTGTAGAGTATTGTGGAAATATACCCCACAAAAAAATGCGGAAGTTAGATCGAAATCTAAAGCAAGATCTAAGCTATTACAAATAAAAGTAAAAGTCTAGAAGAATAAGAGAAATCTAATCAAAATCTTCCATCGGCTCTTCTTCTTCTTCAATCTTCATCTTCTTCACCTCAAGGTTGTGCTCTTGTAGCTTTAGGTCAGCTTCTAGCTCACGATCCCATCGGCAAACAAGACAATGCCGACTGCCATCAATAGAACCATCAGAGCAGTCCAAACATGTGAGGTGGCTGCCCCACTAGTCATAACCTTCTCCAGAGACTTCCGGAGTTGCACCAAATGAGGAAGGGTCCTCCGTACCATAGCAGGGGTTCTCTTCCGAACCTGCAAAGTCAGCTAAAAACAAGTCCCCCATAGGGTAAGCTCAAAAAGAATTTAGCAAGTAATCCAATCACAATAAACATCTTCACACACAATCCAAGGCAAACATAAATGCAATGATATGAAACAATAAGTGCAAGTATGCTTCTAACTCTATATATGTATGTTGGTCTCTATTGGCAGACACGCTTTAAGTCATAGCACCATACTCCTTTGGGTGGGTCTCAAATCACTCTCCCTCAGCCTTCCTAGACATCTTGGGTTCTCTTTTTGGTAATTGGGTCTTGAAACTTTCCTGGACATACCTTGGTTGGGGTTCAAGTCACCACTCTCTCACATCACCATTTGGTCTGAGTATTAGCATGTGTACAGGGTTAATCTTAGCCCAATGCAAGTCATCTACTGAGTCACATCTACTCAGGGTTAGATACGTCCATTCCTCGCTTCCCGTGATCCTTTCCGGTACCTTTCCCACTAGAGTCACCGTCTATGCCCCGGCTACGTAGACTCTTAACCCTATTGGTCATCCACACATAGTAAATGGGAAGCTTTCATGTCCTTTCATGCTTTCCGCAATCTCAAGCTCCCATGAGCCCAAGTCTACTACATGCAACCCTACCAATGAATGGGCCCCACAATGTGATTCATGTCCTCTCACGGGTTGGTTACTGGTCTTGAACGCCCACAAATCCCCACTGCTGCCACGGGTCACTCGGTCTCAATTCCCCTTCCGATGGGATCAGATATACATGATTCCATACATATCACATTCACATCATAGTGCAAATCACATTCACATTACTCCATGATCAATTCTAATATGTAAATCACAATATGAACATGCTACTGTAGTTACAGAAGTAATATAATGTACAGAAAGTAAAACAACAATAGCTAACTCATGCATTCGATCACATCATAACAAGGTATGTAAATATGCATATTGTGAGTGGAATACTCACCTCGTATTCCGAATCTATAGCCTTCAAGTGAGAGATCAAAGAACATATCCAAAATCACCTAAACAAGCTTAAACAAACATGTATCGAACATAAGGAACAACTCCAAAAGATTGGAGTTGAAACGGAGCAAAACAGAGCAAAATTGGAGTTAGTGAATCTATGGATAAATTGGCTGGGTCTACTGGCCCAGTCGACCCAATGAATAGTAAGGAACAGCGAACCCTAAATCGGTCATAACTTCTTCGTTTGAAGTCCGATTACTCCAAAATTCGAAAGGAAACTCCACAAAAACATACTAAGACTATCTATGAAGGTTTAATCATATAAAAAGGTCAACGGGATAGAATTCTAATAAAACACATATTAGGCTAAAACCATGGATCAAAATGGAAAGGTTAGAGTGAATGAGGATTCATTTAAAGAGGTAGAAGATAGTAGATCAGTCATAGATAACTAATAAGAAACAAGTGTAACATATATTAGAATGGAAACTACATTAAGAATAGATCATGCTATCAAAACTAAGTCAAAATCACGAAGAATCACCATATGGCTTCAAGGAAAGCATAGAGTGAATGGGGATTCCATTCACTCCAAGATAAGGAGATCAGAGGTTTGGTTATTATAGTAGTGTAATACCTTCGTCACAATCAAAACAACAAGAGAAACCAGTAGAGAGATTAGATTACAACAGTAGGAGATAGTTCACTAACCTTGAATGAGAGAAAACATAGAGAAATCCTTGGTTAAATGCTTAGAGATCTTCCTTGGCTTGAGGAGGAGGCTCTAGGGTTCTTCCCACGTTCTCCAGAGGCTTACGAACATAATGGGGCTGATTACCACAAAATTCCAATAAAAAGAACACCAAAAACCTAAAAATCCGGATTTGACACAAAAGCCCCTGCTTGTGGGTAGATGGGCTGGGCTGATTGGCCCAGCCGACCCAGCCAGTCGACCCAAGCTGACAGCGAAGCCCGAAATAGGGATTTCAAGCTCTAAACCTCAAAATTTTCTATGGGGCTTCTCCCAACTCAACAAACAACTTACCTAGCACTGAGGGACCTTTCAAACCATGTCCAACTAGGCCTCAAGTCCATCAACCAAGTTCTTCAACATCAAGATGTAGTTCATCCCAAATCAGATAAGGTTCCAAATAGAGAACTCCATCACCAATTTCCTTGGGTTTTGATTCAAACACCATGTCTTCCTATAAGATGGCCCACAAGGTCTTCTTCCTTTACTTTGGGTCTTCGGATCTACACTAAGAAAGAGGTTTGACCTGACTTCCTAGGACCTTCTAAAGATAACAACACTGTATTCAAGGTCCAACTTCAAGGTCAAACATCAAACAAGCTTTTCTTCATCCAAAACAACTAGGGTGTCCAGGTTAGGGTTTGGGCTGGATTTCACAAAGACCCTTACTTAAGTTGGTTGAGGACCCAAGTGGTGAATTTGGCTTTTGGGAACCAAATTTTGCAGTTTTGACGTAAGGCTTTGCCTTGGTTGATCCATTTGGTCGATCCAATAGACCAAAGCATGCCCAAGGACAGAATTGTGCATTTTAGGGAGTTTTAGGTTTTGAAGCCCTATATATATGTAACTTCAAACTTAACCTCACCACTTTGCCTCTTAGGTTCAAAAGAACGTGAGAAGAACCCTAGAGCCTCCTCTTTAAGCCCAAGGTTGATTCCAAGCATCCAAGCAAAGTTCTTCCATTGAATCTTTTTCTACAAGGTTAATATTCGATCCTACTCCATATTGATATATTTTCTCTACTCTTTCTACTTTTTGTTTTGATTGTGAGGAAGGTCTTACACTACTACAATGGTCTAGTCCCATATCCTCATAGTCTTAGAGTGAATTCCCTTTCACTCTACTCTTTCCGTAGACAATACGGTGTGATTTCATTGTTTTGATCTAGCATGAGACCATGATTTACTCCTACTGTAGTTATTTGATTCTAAACTATGTTAGATCTGTTCCTAGGTTGTTTTTTATGCATGATCTACTATTTTCTTATCTTTAGAATGAATCTCCATTCATTCTAGCCTTTCTGTGAGAATCTGTGGATCAAGCCTATTAGGTGATTTATTGGATTTCAATCCCAAAGGCCTTGTTTGATGTGTAGATCATCATGATAGTCTCTATATGTTATTTTAGAATTTTCCTATTAGTTTTAGAGTGTTCCGTGGTCATTCGAAGAGTTTTCGACCAAAGTTGGAAGTTATTGTCCGTACACAGTAGCTTTGGTCGATCCCCTTGGTCGATCCAATCGACCAAGCCAATGACCAAAGGTGTTTGTAACAGCAACTTTGCTCCGTTTCATCTCCAATCATTAGAGTTTGTTCCTTATACTCTCTATATGTTTGTTTAGGGTTATTTTGCTGATTTTGACTTGCTCTTTGATCTCTTTTGTGGAGTTTACGAAGTTGATTATAAGGTGAATACGTTCACTCACAATATGCTGTCATACTTCTGTAATTACAGTAGGTTATTCATGACATGATTTATAAATTGTTATGGAATATGAATGATGTGATTGTGAGTTGAACTATATTGTGATATCTATGAAATCATGATGTGATGTGATTTCCTAAGTTGTGATTGGAGAATGAGGAATGCCCTTTAGGCATTTCTGTCATTGGACATCAGTGGAGGTGGTATGGGATGCTTTCCTATGGTGCCCCTTGGCACTTTCCCCTAATTACTGGTTGACATACATAGGGCATGTCTAGATGAGCTTGGCTAGAGAAACTCAATCATATCTGACCCTATCAGAAGGGAAATTGAGACCGAGTGACCAGTGGTAGCAATGGTGATTTCTCAAAAATGTGCATCAGAGCCGTGAGATGACGTAAATCACATTGTGGGGGCCATCCATTTGTAGGGTTGCACATAATAAACCTGGGCTCATGGGCGCTCAAAACCGATAACCAACCCATGAGAGGACATAAGAACTTCTCGTTTATTATATGTGGATGACCAATAGGATTGAGAGTCTACATATTCGAAAGGGAGACGATGACTCTAGGGAGGGAGATACCAGAACAGACTGCCTAGGCACGAAGGGAGGCTATCATACAAGAACGGACTGTCTAGTGCACGTAAGGGAGGTATCTGACAGTAGATGACTTGCATTGAGCTAATAACCTTGACATGTGCAGGTACTCAAACCAATGGTGGTGAGCGATAGTGTTGCCCTAAACCCCAGCCATGGAATGTCCGAGAAATATGCAAGACCCAACTACCACCGAAGAACCCAAAAGATGTGCATCAGAGCTGTGAGGGAGAGTGATTTGAGACCTACCCAAAGGTGTCACATCCACCTAGCTGGTACCCTATCTGGCATACCCGAGTGTGTGATCCACAGCCCAAAGATCAGTTCGAGGAAATCAACCTCCCACATTTACAATAATACAATCAAGAACAAGACTAAATCAATGTTTAACTATTATTACTGAATGATCAAGATAAGATTTAAAGAGAGTTTACAATATAATCAGAGTGCGGAAAATTATACCAATAGAATAAATCAACGTAGAGTGTAGCGGAAAATCACTCTACAAAAGCAGCGGAAAAGTAGCTCAAAAACTAAACTAAGATTACAACCGATTCCAAAATTGGAAAGAAAAGAAGTAAACGAATTCTAAACTAATCTCTTTAAACTTTTAAAAAAAATCCTTCTATGACTATAAGTCTCAATATCCTAGTGCCGCTACACTAACTCCAAAGTTGGACTAATCTTGATAGGCTCCACAATCACCTTGGTAGTCTTCACCGTTGTAGTCATAATAGCTAGCACCTTGGGAGTAGTATGAGTCATCCGGGGCAATTTCTTATAATTGTCCTTCACAATCTTCTATACCTGCAGAACATAAAGGATGCAATATGATATGAAACAATCATGCAAGTATGCTTTTAACTCGATGTATGTTGGTCTCTAGTGGCAGACATGCTTTAAGTCATAACACCATACTCCTTTGGGTAGTAGGTCTCAAATCAGTCTCCCTCAACCATCTCGGTATTTTGGGTTCTCCGGTGGTAATTGGGTCCTGCATCCCTCTCAGACATTCCATGGCTGGGGTTTAGGTCACCGCTCTCTCACATCACCATTTGTCTAAGTATTGGCATATGTTAGGGTTAAACTTAGCCCAATGCAAGTCTTCTACTTAGTTATATCAAGTCAGGGTTAGATACTTCCATTCCTTGCCTCTCGCGATCATTTCCGGTATCCTTCCCACGAGAATCAACGTATCCTATGGCTACAACCAACTCGGACTACGGACTCATAAACCCTATTGGTCATCCACAAATAGTAAACGGGAAGCTCTCATGTCCTCTCACGGGTTGGTTACCGGTCTTAAACACCCATGAGCCCAAGTCTACTACTGCAACCCTACCAACGAATGGCCCCCACAACGTGATTCATGTCCTCTCACGAGTTGGTTACCGGTCTTGAGCACCGACAAATCCCCGTTGCTGCCAGAGGTTACTCGGTCTCAATTCCCTTCCGAATCGAGTATGATATAACAGGGTAATCCTAGCCAAACACTGCTAGACAAGCCCGTACGTCAACCAATAATCAGGGAAAGAGTCAAGGGGCACCATAGGAAAGTGTCAGATACCACCTCTGTCACATCCACCCAGCCGGTACCCTATCTGGCATATCCGGGTATGTGATCCATAGCCCCGAAGATCAAGTATCGAGCAACCATGCCTCCCACATACGCGATAACACAATCATGAACAATAATGTAATCAAAGTCATAGCATATAAACAATGAAATCACGATAAGGATAAGAAACAATATAATCAAAGCGCGGAAATAAAAGATACCAAATGTATATAATCCAAAAGGAAGAGAGTGAGCGGAAATCACTCCCTCGGTAGCAGCAGAAAGTAGATCAAATCATAGTTAAGGTTAAAAATCCAATTCTTAAAAGGAGAAATAACGAGATGAGGATCTAAATGTTGCGTTTAGAACTTCTTCGAGGGCCGGATACTGAGATGACCACCTTAAGAGCTCCCCAACCAAGTTGGAATAGCTGAGATGCCTGCACTCACAAAGAAAACAAGAACGGTTCGGCCAAATTTTGGCCGGGGAACCGCCTTCGACGCCCAAGTCAGCCTAGGCAACAATAAGAGTTCTTGAGAGAGTTTTCAAGAAAGTAATGAATAATTGATCAGATGAATCTCAAACCTTTCTCCATGTAGGATGTGGATTTATATAGAAGATACCTGGAGGCAGCACTTCCTTGAGTTTCGGATCGTCAATTGAAGAGTGAGTGGAATATCTTCGGAGTTACGGCTCCTTCTTTGTCGAACCAGATAGAGCCGTTATCCGATAACTCATCTCCCCAATTCTCGAAATGACCTTATTGAGTAGTTATCTATAGCTAACTCTTCTGACTTGGCCATCTGCAACGTCACTCTTGGACTTAGTCCAAGTGGGATTCTTGAGCTTATTCCGAACATGTTCCTTGAAGGGGGCATATGCTTCCTCCCGAGGGGATCAATAAGCTTCCTCCTGAGGGGGTTAATAAGCTTCCTCCCGAGGGGATCAATAAGCTTCCTCCCGAGGGGGTTAATAAGCTTCCTCCCGAGGTGGTTTTCTATGCCTCTCATGAGAGAGCACCGTTCCTCCCGAGAATGCAGAAGACACATGCCCTGAGGGGTATGTGTTTTACTCCCGAAGGGATTCTCAGAATCCCTTTAAGATGACTTCTCTACCTCGAGTGGGGGTGTACATTCGTCTCGGGGGCCCCCTCGGGCTATATGTTCTCCACAACACTAAACAATTGTTTACTCAGTCATATACAAAATATCTTCATAAGAGACTAGGCATGGTTGCTCCCACACCAAGCTCGAACTAATCCTGGAACGTAGCGTAATCACCCGCGGGATCCTCACAGTAATCATCATAGTAGCCAACACCAGGAGGGTAGTATGCTTCATCGGGGGTCTCCTCATAGCAGGGGCCATCAAGTTCTTCAACACCTGTAGGATAGTCTAACAAACATTGCACAAAAGGAGTGAGTTCAAAACAACTCAGCAAGGCAATTATTCCATAATAAATAAATGACACGATCCAAAACATAACATGATGCGAGATGATATAAGACAGATAATGCAATTATGATTCTAACTCTATGTATGCTAGTCTCTATGGTAGACATGCTATATGTGAAACCCAGCCCTAACCTTGACCCGGAAACTTTGTTATTTGTAGGTCCAGTGACCCGAAGTAAAGTAAGAAGTCAGCTTTGGCCCATCCCAGTGGAGGACTTGGTGTCTGGCTTTGAATCCATGAGTGTTGATGATGAGGTTCTATTTATGGAAACTGAATCTTGATGAAGATCGGATTAGTTGATGGACTTGGAGTGCTCTCTATCATGGTTTGAAGGTATTTCTATCTATTAGGTAAGTCACTTGATATGTGTGCAAAACCCCTTTAGGATTGGATTTGATCTGGGTCTTCAATTCCCTGTTTAGGAGTTGCTGAACTGATTGGTCGACTGGACCAGTCGACCAATCCACTCGACCAATGGGTTCTGTCTTTGGTAATTAGGTCTTGCTTGCTCTATTTAAGTCCAATCTCGAGTCTACTTCGTATTTTCTGCCTCCAAACTCTTTGGAACGAACCAAAGACCTCTGCAAGTCATCCCCTTGCATCCTTGGTGTTTATCTTGACGGATCTTCGTCAAAACTCTACCTCTTGCATCAAAGGTATGTCTACACTCTCTTCTTCTCCTCCATCTCTGTTTTTCTTTCCTTTTTGAGTTAAGACAGTAGAGGAGATGCTGCATTCTCTGTTGCAAACATCTCTGGACTTGTCTCTCATGATCTTCCTAAGGATTGATGGCTAATGCAATGATCTTAACCATGATCATTGCAAGCTTTTGAAGGAATCATGATCAAATCATGATCTTGTCTTTGTTCATCTTTTGATTTAAATTCTGATCTTCTTAGATCTACTATATTGATCATGTTAGTAGTCAATTTCTGTGTTTTCTTTACATGATCCATGATCTATCAATCTCTAGTTGTTTCTCTTCTACCATACCATGCTTTCTTCATGAATCATGATAGTTACATCTATGGTAGGTTTTGTTTCCTTATTTAGATTTTTGCTCTTAGGTCTATTTTCTTGAAGATCTAAGTATGCCTTCCATGATATCTTTATCTGAATCAATGATTCATTCTCCTATTGTTCTTGTCTATGATTTCTATCTTGAATTCTTCAAGAACCATGATTGATCTAATTATGGTAACTTTTTGTTTCCTAATTTGTAACTTGAAGACTTGATTCGATTAGTGTTTTGAGGTCCCCTATATGTTAGGATACTACTAATGTAGTTTACCCCTTGTTTAGTACCCTTTTGAACCACCAAATTCGGATCTTATATCTTAAAACTCTGATTTTGTAGGCCACTGTCTTCATTGGTCGACTGATTGGATCGGTCAAGCGATAGACCAATCCAATCGACCAATGAGTACAAAGCAACTCCAGATTTGGTCTGTTTTGGATGTTTTGATATCTTTTCTGTTAGGGATCTTTCCTAATATGTTGTATACACTTGTTTAGGACCTTCTTCTCAAGTTTGTCAAGATCTTACTTGATTTCTTAGGATTCCTTTGCAAGTTATAAAAGGTAAGGATGGTTACTTCTTTAACAACATAAATTGCATATCTTAGTTTCTATATTTGAATCTTGTTAATTTATTTCTTTAATTAGATTCTTATAATGTTATACTACTGTGGTACTGTCTTGATATCAGTAGCATTACTTATTTATATTGAATTGACTCATGTATGATTTACTTACCAGTTATATACAAGTTGATTGTAATTATTGATTTCTTTCCATATGTGAAGTTACCATATATGTGATGTTATGAATTGATGCTTGTGTATGCTTAAGTATGGTTTGGAAAGGAGAGGTGTCCTTTTGACACTTCTGTCCTTGGACTACTACGGGAATATTATGGGATGTTTCCGGAGATGCCCTCTAAACACCTTCCTAAACTGTTGTATGACATATTTAGGACTGTCTAGTAGTGTTTGGCTAGGATGTCCCGTTATGTCAGACCCTAATCGGAGGGGTATTGAGACCGAACGACCCGTGGTAGCAATGGGGATTCATGGGCGCTCAAGACCGGTAACCAACCCGTGAGAGGACAGGAATCACATTGTGGGGGCCATTTATTGGTAGGGTTGCATATGGATAGACTTGGGCTCACGAGCACTTAAGACCGGTTGTCACGCCCTCCCAGCCGGTACCCTATCTGGCATACCCGAGAGTGTGATCCACAGCCCGAAGATCAGGTATCGAGTGATCAACCTCCCACATAAACAATAACATAATCATGAACAATCATAACAAGAGTGCGGAAGATAAATCATAGATCCAATACTGAAAGAATGAATCATAAATGAATCATAATAATAGATATAATCAGAGTAATCAAACAGATAAGTAAAGTGAAGCAAAAATCCCACTTTACATCCAGCGGAAAAGTAGCTCGAAAGAATAAACTAGACAAAATCTAATCCCAGTAGCAAGTACATTGGGTAACTAAATTATTCTCCACTTTATAGACAACATCCTTGTAGGTATAGATCTCATAAATAGCACAAGGACGCTTCCACTCAATGGTCGGACTAAGCATCGTACGGAGCATAACCACTCGTGGGATCTTCAGAGTAATTGTGGTAACCGCAATCACCTTCCTGGAGATATGCCTCTTCGCCTTGCGCTTCCTCATAGGGACCGTCATAGTACTCAAGACTGCAGGATAGTCTAACAACATTGTACAATAAAGGAATGAGTTTCAAAGAAACTCGGTAAGGCGATTAAAATCCATAATAACATAAATGGCAGGATTCCAGAACAATCATAAATGCAATATGATATGAGACAAACAATGAATGAATGAATCTAACTCTATGGATGCTGGTCTCTATTGGCAGACATGCTTTAAGTCATAGCACCGTACTTCTTTAGGAAAGTCCACTCACATCCTCAACCATTTAAGATATCTTGGATTCTCTCACGGATCATTTCACCGGTCTTGAGCAGCCGATTGGTAATGGGTCCTTCATCCCTCAGGACAAACCTTGGCAGGGGGTTAAGTCAACACACTCTCTCACAACCATTTGGTATAAGTACTGGCGCATGTCAGGGTAAAACCTAGCCAAATGCAAGTCTTCTACTTGGTTACATCAAGTCGATCCAGATACTTCCATTCCTCGTCCCTGACGATCCTTTCCGGTATCCTTCACACTAGAGTCAGCGTATCCTATGGCACCGACCAACTCGGACTACGGACTCATCAACCCTATTGGTTATCCACATATGGTAAACGGGAAGCTCTCACGTCCTCTCACGGGTTGGTTACCGGTCTTAAGCGCCCGTGAGCCCAAGTCTAATCATATGCAACCCTACCAATAAATGGCCCCCACAATGTGATTCCTGTCCCCTCACGGGTTGGTTACCGGTCTTGAGCGCCCATGAATCCCCATTGCTACCACGGGTCGTTCGGTCTCAATACCCCTCCGATTAGGGTCTGACATAACAGGACATCCTAGCCAAACACTACTAGACAATCCTAGGTATGTCATCCAACAGTTTAGGAAGGTGTCCAGAGGGCATCTCCGGAAACATCCCATAATATTCCCGTAGTAGTCCAAGGACAGAAGTGTCGAAAGGACACCTCTCCTTTCCAAACCATACGTAAGCATACACATGCATCAATTCATATCATCACATATATGGTAACTACATATATGGAAAGAAATCAGTATTACAATCACTTGTATAACATTGGTAAGTAAATCATACATAATCAACTCAATATGAATAAGTAATGCTACTGTAATCAAAGTTATGCAACAGTAGTATATCATTGTAAGAATCTAATTTAGGAAACATATTAATGATATTCAAATATAGCAACTAGATTCATGCTATCTATGTAATTAAGGAAATAACCATCCTTACCTTTTATAACTCGCAAAGGGATCCTAAGAAATCAAGTAAGATCTTGGCACACTTGAGAAGAAGGTCCTAAACAAGTATATACAACATATTAGGAAAGATCCCTAACAGAAAATATATCAAAACATCCGAAACAAACCAATTCTGGAGTTGCTGTACTCATTGGTCGAGTGGATTGGTCGAGTGGTCCAGTCGACCAATCAGTCGACCAATGCAGACATAAGCCTATAAAATCAGAGTTTTAAGATATGAAATCCGAATTTGGTGGTTCAAAAGGGTACTAATCAAGGGGTAGACTACATCAGTAGTATTCTAACATATAGGGGACCTCAAAACACTAATCAAATCAAGGTATCAAGATCCAAATTAGGAAACAAAAAGTTACCATAATTAACTCAAACATGGATCTTGATGAATTTGAAATAGAAAACAAAGATAAGAACTATAGGAGGATGGATCATTGCTTTTGGTAATGAAAACATGAAAACATGCATAGGTCTTCATGGAATAAGGCTTAGAAGCATAAATCTAAATAAGGAAATAAAACCTACCATATATGTAACTATCATGCATCATGAAGAACACATAGTAAGGTAGAAGAGAACAACTAGAATTCTATGGATTATGGATCATGGAAAGAAAACACAACCATTAACCACTAACATGATCAATGAAAGAAGATCCAAAGAGATCAGAATTCAGATTAGAAGATTAACAGAGATTAAATCATGGTTTGATCATGAATCCTTCAAAAGCTTGCAATGATCATGGTTAAGATCATTGTTCTAGCCTTAAATCCTTAGGATGATCATGAGAACATGTTCAGAGATGTTTGCAACAGAGGATGCAGCATCTCTTCTACTGCCTCAACTCAAAAAGGAAAGAAAAACAAAGATGGAGGAGAAGAAGAGAGAGTAGACATACCTTTTGATGCAAAAAGAAGAGTTCCGACGAAGATCCGTCAAGAAAACACCAAGGATGCAAGAGAGATGACTTGCAGAGGTCTTTGGTTCGTTCCAGAGGGTTTGGAGGCAGAAAATACGAAGTGGACTCGAGGTTGGACTTAAATAGAGCAAGAATCAACCTAAATTGCCAAAGACAAGACTCATTGGTCGAGTGGATTGGTCGATCGGCCCACCCGACCAATCAGTCGACCAATGCCGACAAAGAAGGCCAAAACAGGGAATTGAAGGTCCAGATCAAATCCAATCCTAAAGGGGTTTTGCACACAAGTCAAGTGACTTACCTAATAGGTAGAAATGCCTTCCAACCAAGATAGAGAGCACTCCAAGTCCATCAACTAATTAGATCTTCATCAGGATTCAGTTTCCATAAATAGAACCTCATCATCAACTTTCATGGATTCAAAGCCAGACACCAAGTCCTCTACTGGGATGGTCCAAAGCTGACTTCTTACTTTACTTCGGGTCATCGGACCTACAAACAACAAGGTTTCCGGGTCAAGGTTAGGGCTGGGTTTCACATTCTCCCCCCTTAAAGAAATTTCGTCCCCGAAATTGAAAGCGTACTCGTGCTTCCAAAGAGGTAAGGAAACTTCTCCTTCATATCTTCTTCCTTCTCCCAAGAAGCTTCTTCAGGGGTATGGTTCTTCCACCGAATCTTCACCAAAGGAATGGCGCGATTCCGCAACTGCTTGTCCTTCCTATCCAGGATTTCGGCCGGTTCTTCATCATAGGTCATATCAGCACTAAGTCCTTCAGGTGCTTGCTGCAAAATGTGTTCCGGATTCTCTATGTATTTCCGGAGCATCGAAATATGAAACACATTGTGCACACAAGCAAGAGACGGAGGTAATGCTAATCGATACGCAACAGGTCCAACCTTTTCCAAAATCTCGAAAGGTCCAATGTAACGAGGGCTAAGCTTTCCCTTAACATTGAATCTCATCACACCCTTCATTGGTGAGACCTTCAGAAAGACTTTCTCCCCAACTTGAAATTCCAAATCGGTCCTTCTCTTATCAAGCATAAGATTTCTGTCTCGATCGGGCGGACTTAATCCTTTCTCTTATCATATCTACCATAGCACTTGTAGCTTCAATCATCTCAGGACCTAAGACTTTTCTTTCACCATTGCCTCAGCCAAAGACAAAGGTGTCCTACAAGTACTACCATACAAAGCCTTGAATGGAGCCATGCCTATTGTTGCTTGATAACCGTTGTTATAGGCAAACTCAACCAAAGCTAGGTGTTCATCCCAATTACCACCCATATCCACCACACAAGATCCGAGCATGTCTTCCAATGTCCGAATTGTCCGCTCGGATTGTCCATCGACCGTGGATGATGAGCTGTACTCAAGTTCAATTGGGTTCCCAAGGCCTTCTGCAAACTATTCCAAAACCTTGAGGTGAACCTAGGATCACGATCCGAGACAATACTCAATGGCACACCATGCAGACGAACCACATTATCCACATAAAGCCCGGCTAGCTTATCCGTAGTATGAGTGATCTTCATAGGAATGAAATGGGCTGATTTAGTCAACCTATCAACAATCACCCACACAAGGTCATTGCCTTTACTTGTCCGAGGCAAGCTAGTCACAAAGTCCATGGAGATATCTTCCCACTTCCAACTAGGAATAGGAAGAGGCTGAAGTAATCCAGATGGAGGTTGTCGAACGGCTTTCACACGTTGGCAAGTCTCACACTTGGCAACAAAATCATCAACATCCGCCTTTAGACCAATCCACCAAAAATGTTCCTTCAAGTCCTTGTACATCTTGGTGCTTCCCGGGTGTACAAAGAAAGACCGACCGGTGTGCTTCCTTCAATATTTCTTTCTTAACTTCATCGTTTGGCAGGCACACACGCCTTCCTCTAAACAACAAAGCACCATCCATGGATATACCAAAGTCGGGGTCCGACTCAGGATTCAAAGAAATCTTCTCAACTTTGGTCAAAAACTCTTGATCAGAACTCTGCAGAGCAACAATCTTATCTCTAAGACCAGATCTTGCCGTCATGGCGTAAAGAATAAAATCAGAATTCTCGGGACGATTTCCAAACCAAAACTCTCAATAGAAGACCACAATGGTAAACTCAAAGCATTCAAATCCAAAGTCTTCTTCTCGGTTCTTCCTACTAAGAGCATCGGCAACAACATTTGCTTTCCCAGGATGATACCGAATATCACAATCATAATCGGAGACTAGTTCCAACCATCTCCTTTGTCTCATGTTCAACTCCTTTTGGGTAAAGAAGTATTTCAAACTCTTATGATCCGTGAAAATGGCAATCTTCTCACCGTAAAGATAATGTCTCCAAATCTTCAAAGCAAAGACAACGGCGGCAAGTTCTAGATCGTGAGTGGGGTAATTCCGCTCATAATCCTTCAATTGCCGAGAAGCATAGGCTACGACCTTGCCATGTTGCATCAAGACACAACCCAAACCAATCTTTGACGCATCGGTATAAATCGTCATACCACCGGAACTATCGTGTATAGTCAAAACCGGGGCACTTGTCAATCTATCTTTCAACTCTTGGAAATTCTTCTCACAAGCGTCGACCAAACAAACTTCTCTTCTTTCCTGGTCAACTTAGTCATAGGAGCAGCCAACCGAGAAAAGTTCTCAATAAACCTTCGGTAGTAACCCGCCAATCCAAGAAAACTTCTTATTTCCGTTATCGACTTCGGTCTCTCCCAATCAGCCACAAACTTGGACCTTTTCAGATCGACACGAATACCTTCGGCTGAAACTACATGACCAAGGAAAACCACTCTCTTAAGCCGTAAATCACACTTGCTAAACTTAGCAAACAACTTCTTTTCCCGCAACCTTTGCAAAGTGAAACTTAGATGACTCGCATGCTCTTCTTCGCTCTTCGAATAGATCAAGATGTCATCAATGAAAACAATCACAAACTTATCAAGCACATCATGAAATACTCGGTTCATGAGGTCCATGAACACCGCAGGAGCATTGGTCAATCCGAAGGGCATGACTCTAAACTCATAGTGACCATACCGCGTTCGGAAAGCTGTCTTGAAGATATCACTAGACTTCACTTTCAATTGGTGATATCCGGACCTTAAGTCAATCTTTGAGAACACAACTGCCCCCTTCAACCGATCGAAGAGATCATCGATTCCGGGCAGCGGATATCTATTCTTGATAGTCAACTTATTCAACTCACGGTAGTCGATGCACAAGCGCATACTACCGTCTTTCTTCTTGACGAACAAGACCGGAGCTCCCCAAGGTGACACACTAGGCTGTACGAAACCTCTATCAATGAGCTCATTCAACTGATTTTGCAACTCTTTCAACTCAGTAGGAGCCATCCTATACGGAGCTTTAGATACCGGTGCAGCACCAGTGGACGAGATCAATAGAGAATTCGACATCTCTGTCCGGAGGCACTCCCGATAGATCATCGTGGAAGACATCAACAAAGTCGCAGACAACTCGACTTCATCGACTCTTTTCTCCACTATACCCTTGCCTTCGCATGAAGCATCATCCACTAGGGCATAGACTTGCATCAGGTGCGACAAAGCACCTTCTTACAAACCCTTCTCCTTTCACCCCGAAATTCAAAGACCGGACTTCCACAAATATGGAACTGAATCTTCTTTGAGGAACAAAGGAACACAGCCCTTTGTGGGCTGTCAACCAATCGATTCCCAAAATAACATCGAAGTCCTTCATGTCAAGAATCACAAAATTGGCTTCCAAGTTCTTCTCACCAATCAACACAGGACATTTAGATAACCCCTTATCTAGTTTCACAACAGACCAAGAGGTGTACTAATCAATAAACAACTAGACAACTTCTCAGGGATTAGGTTAGTCTTCTTGATGAATGCAGATGACATGAACGAATGAGATGCACCCGTATCAAATAAGACAAATGCAGAAATAGAAGCGACTAACAATGTACCCGTAATCACATCATGGCTTGGATCCCGCTCAAGATCGGAAATACTGAAAACTCTACCGAGAGGGAGGAGCAGGAGCACTCTTCACCACCGGGCAAAGCTGTCAAGGCAGGCCGCTTCGGGACAGCACGAGCAAAATGACCAGCTTGCTTGCAGAGAAGCAAACAGATTGCTGGATCCAACAGGGTGGCTGCAACAGAGGGCTTCGAACAAAAGGCCTTGCACTTGCACTTGCACTTGCACTTGCTGGTGGTCGGTTTCCGCCATACCGTTTAAACCGGCCGGGCTGCTGAAAACCCGTGTTCCGACCTACACTCTTAGCCCGAAAGGTAGGAGTGGGGTAGGGCGTAGGTCTCACATAACGACGGTCATTGCGATCCACCAACCCAGAATTCCTTGATCGCCAAGGCTTTTGCACACGAGCACTTTCCTTCTCTCGTTTCTTCCAACTTCTTCGAGTTCCGCACCACTTGAGCATAGCTCACTATAGGCTGGACTGTGTGGTAAGCTTTAATGGCAGGGGCGCAGTCCTTTGAAGAACTTCTTTGCTTTGGCGAGGTCTTCCTTCAAAGAATCTGGAGCAAAGAAATGAAGCTCCTCGAACTTCGTTGGTACTCCAACACGGACAAAGTTCCTTGAGTCGAATCATAAACTCAGCTTCCTTCGCATCCTTCAACGCCTCGGGAAAGTAGTTCATACAAAAAGCCTCTTTGAATAACTCCCAAGTTACAACTCCCGCATGCAAACCTTCCAAAACAGACGAGTGGAGATCCACCATGCATCAGCTTCTTGTTGCAACTTCGCTCAAAGAAACAAAATCTTCCGAGCTTCCGAGCATTGCAGATGTTGGAAAGCCTTCTCCAACTCACGAAGCCACTTGTTAGGAAACAAGGGGTCCTTGGTAACTCCAAGAAAAGTGGGTACTTGCATCTTCGTAAAACTCTCCATCAAAGTAGTATGAGGAGTTCCAACTAAACCTCCCGCATTCAGGATCGCGGCATGAGGATTCACATTAGCACCAGCCCGGGTCTCATTATGCAGAGTCATGAAACCTACCAACATCTGGTTGAACCGAGCCGCTTGTCGCCGCATCATATTGCCCATAATATTGGCAATATCTCTCGAAACTTCCAACATTCGGGGCACCAGGGATCTCATGAGTACCCCGATCAGCATTTGGTATCTCACCACCTCCATGAGGTACTTCACCACCTCCCCGAGGTACTTCACCACCTCCATGACCACTGGATTCACCACGCCCACTTCTCAAAGTAACCATTCTCGCAAAACCGAGAACATCAAAATACCGAATTTCGAAGATTCAACATAAACCACAAGTCCAAATGATTTGAAAACTTAAATCATGCTCAAATATATCCATATAGTCATCAAACAATATTCCATAAGGCAAAAATCACATTTTCCAAAAATTCAACAGCAAATGAGGTCACCGTGACCATTGGTCGAGTGGTTGGTCGAGTGACCCAATCGACCAATCGCCGACCAATGAAGACGTAATGCGAAAATTCGCATTATAAGCTTCATTTCCACATTCCAACCTCATTCTAACTTCTTCCAAAGGTGAGAGAGCTCTAGGGAAAATCTCCAAGAGTTCCCACAAGTGTTCTTGAGGTGATTTAGTGCTTCAACAACAACACCACAACACACCATCTTCACAAACAAGGTAAATCTCTCATTCTTCCTTCCATTATCATCTTCTCATGCTTGCATTTCAATAAAACCATGCTTTACTTGTATCCAATGCTAGAAATCATGCTTAGGAATGCTTAGAAACATATTCCCTAGGTTTTAAACACAATGCCATGCATAGACAACAAGTTTTAACACATTTGGTGCTCATCTCGCAAAGTTTTATACCGAAATCGATATCTTTAGAAAAATTTCGTTTTCTCTCAAACCGCTTGAAATTTTCGCACGAGATCAAATGCTACATGCTCAAGATGACATTGTAGATAGGTCCATACAATTTGATTTAACCAATTTCAACTTTTTAAAAATCCAATTTTGACCTAAATTGCAAAATCCCCAAATTTCTTCTTGCTGAATTTTTCGCTTTAATCCAAGTTTTCGATCGATTTTCATCAAAACAACTTCATAGACATGAAATTCCAAGTATTGTGCACATGCTAGTATGTTCAAATCAAATTTCCCCCAAATTTGAAATTTTCCGAAAAATTACGAAAATACCCTTTTGGCTCAAATCTTGAAATAGCACTAATTGGAAATGTCTCTTGTCTCTTCCACGGATACACCATGCGAGAGGGGAGGACGAGGAGGAGGTAGAGGTCGAGGTCGCATCGTAGGTGCTCTTAGGGGCAGAGGTCGGGTTCCTTTCGAGCCTAGAGAGGAGGTTAGGAGACCGGACATGTTTGACACACCTCGAGCCGAGTTTCGTACGAGGCCTACTTCAGCTATTGCAACATCGAGATGGGGCGTCTACTTCACTTACGCCAGCTCAGAGCCTTTAGGATCCGGCAGAGGTTCGACACTTTACAGTGGACTCATCTCTTCACCGAGGATTTGCCGGTATACCCGGAGCTAGTGAGGTTGTTCTTCAAAGAACCTTACTTACACGAGGGAGGCTCGAGGCCGGGGACATCCACTTAGACTTGTCCTCGGGAGCGTGGTCCACCAGACTCGACCCGCTTCTCTACCCGGACACCGGCCGAGATCTTGCAGGTCCCTTACTATCCACAAGCAGTGTGTGTGGATACCCGCAGGAGCAGATCCGGACAGCCATCTCGATGCCGTACGAGCTTCGCGAGATATGCTCTACGCAATGGGATAGTCGTCGATGCTACACACCGTGGACTAGCGGACGGATGACGGGTTCCGCACGTATTATCGGTCGCATAGTCGGCCGAAACATCATGCCGAAAGCCGGACATCACCATCGGGTCACGGTGATGGAGGCCTTGGTCATCTACCGCATCTACATGGGCTTCGAGATCGATCTCTCCTACATCATTCAGCAGGTCATGCTGGACTTAGTTCTGCGGCCTAGCATGCGGAACCTTTGCTATGGGAGACTTCGACTTTGATCTTCGGGCATTTCGGGGTGAGTTTCGAGGATACACCGATGGACACTAGATCACGTGGATACCCCATTGGGACTCGGACCATTCGACGATGAGACTACATCGCTAGAGAGATCTCCGGTCCAGTAGGGTGAGGATGATGATGAATCGGAGGATGAGGATCAGGGATCGAGGATGGAGGAGAGGATATCGGTCCCGATAGTGATGATCAGGCCGGAGATGATACAGATATGCGCGAGGCTGAGCCCGTGCATCACGAGTTTCCTTCATCACACTTCGAGGCAGGCGGCCCTTCACATGCGGTTCCGGAGACTTCGGATCTTGGTGCACAGATGAGATCGATGACTTCCATGCTAGAGAGGATGGAGGTCGGACAGAGCAGATGTACGAGAGGATGGAGTCACGACAGATAGGATAGAGCATCGGGTGACTCAGCTAGCGAGAGGAGTTCGGAGCATACGAGAGATCGAGTAGATCACCTAGATAGACCGTACTTTAGGATTTTCCATTTATGCATTTCAGATGTAATCATTGTAAAAACTTTTGAAATTAATGAAGTTCATTTTGTTTCTCTTTAATTATTGTATGTTATGCACTTTTCTTTTCCTTGCATTAGTGTCATTTGTTCAAGTATAATTATGGTATGTTATTCGAAATGTTCTCATTATGCCTCAAAGGTCAAGTTTCTAATTCAAGTGTTCTATTATTCACTTCTAAGAGTAGAAGAGTCATTTCGGATCAATGACTCAGGAATGTTCAGTTGTTGTCTTTTGTGGTTAGGATCTCCTCGAACCTTGGGCTCGATACCAATCATCACGCCCTCCCAGCCGGTACCCTATCCGGCATACCCGAGAGTGTGATCCACAGCCCGAAGATCGGTATCGAGTGATCAACCTCCCACATAAACAATAACATAATCATGAACAATCATAACAAGAGTGCGGAAGATAAATCATAGATCCAATACTGAAAGAATGAATCATAAATGAATCGAATAATAGATATAATCGTAGTAATCAAACAGATAAGTAAAGTGAAGCAAAAATCCCACTTTACATCCAAATGGAAAAGTAGCTCGAAAGAATAAACTAGACAAAATCTAATCCCAAAGAGCAAGTACATTGGGTAACTAAATTATTCTCCACTTTATAGACAACATCCTTGTAGGTATAGATCTCATAAATAGCACAAGGACGCTTCCACTCAATGGTCGGACTAAGCATCGTACGGAGCATAACCACTCGTGGGATCTTCAGAGTAATTGTGGTAACCGCAATCACCTTCCCCGGAGATATGCCTCTTCGCCTTGCGCTTCCTCATAGGGACCGTCATAGTACTCAAGACTGCAGGATAGTCTAACAACATTGTACAATAAAGGAATGAGTTTCAAAGAAACTCAAGAAGGCGCGTTAAAATCCATAATAACATAAATGGCAGGATTCCAGAACAATCATAAATGCAATATGATATGAGACAAACAATGAATGAATGAATCTAACTCTATGGATGCTGGTCTCTATTGGCAGACATGCTTTAAGTCATAGCACCGTACTTCTTTAGGAAAGTCCACTCACATCCTCAACCATTTAAGATATCTTGGATTCTCTCACGGATCATTTCACCGGTCTTGAGCAGCCGATTGGTAATGGGTCCTTCATCCCTCGGACAAACCTTGGCAGGGGGTTAAGTCAACACACTCTCTCACAACCATTTGGTATAAGTACTGGCGCATGTCGTGGTAAAACCTAGCCAAATGCAAGTCTTCTACTTGGTTACATCAAGTCGATCCAGATACTTCCATTCCTCGTCCCCGACGATCCTTTCCGGTATCCTTCACACTAGAGTCGGCGTATCCTATGGCACCGACCAACTCGGACTACGGACTCATCAACCCTATTGGTTATCCACATATGGTAAACGGGAAGCTCTCACGTCCTCTCACGGGTTGGTTACCGGTCTTAAGCGCCCGTGAGCCCAAGTCTAATCATATGCAACCCTACCAATAAATGGCCCCCACAATGTGATTCCTGTCCCCTCACGGGTTGGTTACCGGTCTTGAGCGCCCATGAATCCCCATTGCTACCACGGGTCGTTCGGTCTCAATACCCCTCCGATTAGGGTCGACATAACAGGACATCCTAGCCAAACACTACTAGACAATCCTAGGTATGTCATCCAACAGTTTAGGAAGGTGTCCAGAGGGCATCTCCGGAAACATCCCATAATATTCCCGTAGTAGTCCAAGGACAGAAGTGTCGAAAGGACACCTCTCCTTTCCAAACCATACGTAAGCATACACATGCATCAATTCATATCATCACATATATGGTAACTACATATATGGAAAGAAATCAGTATTACAATCACTTGTATAACATTGGTAAGTAAATCATACATAATCAACTCAATATGAATAAGTAATGCTACTGTAATCAAAGTTATGCAACAGTAGTATATCATTGTAAGAATCTAATTTAGGAAACATATTAATGATATTCAAATATAGCAACTAGATTCATGCTATCTATGTAATTAAGGAAATAACCATCCTTACCTTTTATAACTCGCAAAGGGATCCTAAGAAATCAAGTAAGATCTTGGCACACTTGAGAAGAAGGTCCTAAACAAGTATATACAACATATTAGGAAAGATCCCTAACAGAAAAATATATCAAAACATCCGAAACATGACCAATTCTGGAGTTGCTGTTACTCATTGGTCGAGTGGATTGGTCGAGTGGTCCAACGACCAATCAATCGACCAATGCAGACAGTAGCCTATAAAATCAGAGTTTTAAGATATGAAATCCGAATTTGGTGGTTCAAAAGGGTACTAATCAAGGGGTAGACTACATCAGTAGTATTCTAACATATAGGGGACCTCAAAACACTAATCAAATCAAGGTATCAAGATCCAAATTAGGAAACAAAAAGTTACCATAATTAACTCAAACATGGATCTTGATGAATTTGAAATAGAAAACAAAGATAAGAACTATAGGAGGATGGATCATTGCTTTTGGTAATGAAAACATGAAAACATGCATAGGTCTTCATGGAATAAGGCTTAGAAGCATAAATCTAAATAAGGAAATAAAACCTACCATATATGTAACTATCATGCATCATGAAGAACACATAGTAAGGTAGAAGAGAACAACTAGAATTCTATGGATTATGGATCATGGAAAGAAAACACAACCATTAACCACTAACATGATCAATGAAAGAAGATCCAAAGAGATCAGAATTCAGATTAGAAGATTAACAGAGATTAAATCATGGTTTGATCATGAATCCTTCAAAAGCTTGCAATGATCATGGTTAAGATCATTGTTCTAGCCTTAAATCCTTAGGATGATCATGAGAACATGTTCAGAGATGTTTGCAACAGAGGATGCAGCATCTCTTCTACTGCCTCAACTCAAAAAGGAAAGAAAAACAAAGATGGAGGAGAAGAAGAGAGAGTAGACATACCTTTTGATGCAAAAAGAAGAGTTCCGACGAAGATCCGTCAAGAAAACACCAAGGATGCAAGAGAGATGACTTGCAGAGGTCTTTGGTTCGTTCCAGAGGGTTTGGAGGCAGAAAATACGAAGTGGACTCGAGGTTGGACTTAAATAGAGCAAGAATCAACCTAAATTGCCAAAGACAGCACTCATTGGTCGAGTGGATTGGTCGACTGGCCCAGTCGACCAATCAGTCGACCAATGCTGACAGCAAGGCCAAAACAGGGAATTGAAGGTCCAGATCAAATCCAATCCTAAAGGGGTTTTGCACACAAGTCAAGTGACTTACCTAATAGGTAGAAATGCCTTCCAACCAAGATAGAGAGCACTCCAAGTCCATCAACTAATTAGATCTTCATCAGGATTCAGTTTCCATAAATAGAACCTCATCATCAACTTTCATGGATTCAAAGCCAGACACCAAGTCCTCTACTGGGATGGTCCAAAGCTGACTTCTTACTTTACTTCGGGTCATCGGACCTACAAACAACAAGGTTTCCGGGTCAAGGTTAGGGCTGGGTTTCACACCGGTAACCAACCCGTGAGAGGACGTGAGAGCTTCCCGTTTACCATATGTGGATAACCAATAGGGTTGATGAGTCCGTAGTCAGGGACTATGAGGACTCTAGTGTGAAGGATACCGGAAAGGATCGTCAGGGACGAGGAATGGACGTATTCTGATCTGACTTGATGTAACTAAGTAGAAGACTTGCATTTGGCTAGGCTTAACCCTGACATGCGCCGATACTTAGACCAATGGTGATTTGAGAGAGTGGTGACCTATACCCCCAGCCATGGAATGTCCCGAGGGATGCCGGACCCATTACCAACTGATGATGAGTGATTGAGACTTTCCTAAAGAAGTACGGTGCTATGACTTAAAGCATGTCTGCCAATAGAGACCAGCATATATAGAGTTAGATTCATACATTCATTGTTTGTCTCATACCATATTGCATTTATGTTTGTTTTGTAATCCTGCCATTTATGTTATTATGGATTTAACTGCCTTACTGAGTTTCTTTGAAACTCATTCCTTTATTGTACAATGTTTGTTAGACTATTCTATAGGTTCTGAATATCATGACTGCTCGTATGAAGAAGCGCAAGGAGAAGAGGCATATCTCCAGGAAGGTGATTGCGGTTACGACAATTACACTGAAGATCCCGCGAGTGGTTATGCTCCGTACGATGCTTAGTCCGACCATAGAGTGGAAGCGCGCTTGTGCCATTTATGAGATTTATACTTATAGAGATATTGTCTATAAGATTGAGAACAATTTAGTTACCTATTGTACCTGCTATTGGGATTAGATTCTATCCTGTTTATTCTCTTTTAGAACTACTTTTCCATTGGTTGTAGAGTGGGATTTCGCCTCACTTTACTTATCTGATTTAGACACTCTGATTATATTTAGTACTCTGATTTATATATGATTCATTCTTTCCTTATTTGGATCTATGGTTTATCTTTCGCACATCGATTACTATTGTTCATGATTATGTTATTGTTTATGTGGGAGGTTGATTACTCGATACCTGATCTTCGGGCTGTGGATCACACTCTCGGGTATGCCAGTTAGGGTACCGGCTGGGAGGATGTGACACTATAAGTCATAGCACCATACTTTTCTTGGGTATGTCCAGTCACTCGGCTCCGGTAGGCTGTGGGTTCTGCATCCCTTGGGACAATCCATGGCTGGGGTTTAAGTCACCGCTCTCTCACATAACCATTTGGTATAAGTATTGGCGCATGTCACGGTAAAGCCTAGCCCAATGCAAATCATCTACTCAGTCGTATCAAGTTAGATCCGGATACTTCCATTCCTCGCCCCTGGCAATCCTTTCCGATATTTTTCACACTAGAGTTAGCGTAGTCCCTGACTATGGACTCATCAACCCTATTGGTCATCCACAAATAGTAAAGGGGAAGCTCTCACATCCTCATATGGGTTGGTTATCGGTCTTGAGCGCCCGTGAGCTCAAGTCTAGCTATTTGCAACCCTACCAATAAATGGCCTCTAACGAGTATTCGCAATGTGATCTATGTCCTCTCACGGGTTGGTTACCGGTCTTGAGTGCCCACAAATCCCCATTACTACCACGGGTCGTTCAGTCTCAATGACCTTCCGATTCGGGTCTGATACAACAAGGACAACCTAGCCAACACCACTAGACAAGTCCTATATATGATATCCAATAATCCAAGAGAGCGTCGATGGGCATCTTCAAAAACATCCCATACTATTCCCTTCGATGTCCAAGGACAAAAATGTCGAAAGGACATTCCCCAATCCCAAATCATATTTATCCAATCACATTCTCAATTTCATCATATCATACATAAATGATACTTCATCATATTGAAAAATAAGTCATAACATCACATGATCAATCATATATGTAATTGACAAAAATGAATAGTCATGATAACCAAAGAGTATATAAACATGATACTACTGTCTTAAAGTACATACACCAGTCATATGATGTTCAAATACAACAAAGAAGATGAATCTACTAAGTTGCCAACATCAATGTAAGATTCACATAGTCTATGTGATAATCGTCCTTACCTTGAGAGTCGAGATGAAGATAATCCAATGATCAAAAGAGAATGGTCCAAAGATTGTACTTAGACCCTAGACAAACACAGATGAAAGATTAGAAAAGAAATCAGGAAAATCGGAGGTAAAACGGATCAAATCGAACAATTACACAATGCAGCAATCCTTTGGTTGACAAGCTTGGTCAATTGACTCAGTTGACCAAGTGAACAATGTCGGGCTGAAATAGTGATTTTTTATCTGAAACCTATCTTCTGGAGGTCGAATCACTCCGAAATTTGGAGGGATTGTTAGGAATAGTAGAAGAACACTATCTAGCAAGTAATTAACATAAATCAATGGTCTAATTAAGAATCCCCAATTTGAAACCCTAGATTCTATATATTAAACATCAAGTTCCATAATGAAATCAAATGCAAATGCAAGGAAAATTAGGGAATCAGCTAGGGGAATGATAAGTACTAGATTAGAATCAATGCTAGCATAGAATCAGACTTAGCATACTTTACAAGTCAGTTTAGGACAAGAAAACAAGTTGCTATGAAGGGAATCATGGAAATGTATAACTAAGAATCAAAATGGGAGCATAGGATAGGTAGAAATGAAAGGGGCTTATCCATTAGCAAGGAAAGAACACATGAAGTGGTGGTTGCAAAGTTGCAGCACCAGCTTCATGGTTTCAACAGCAAGTAAGAGAAGGGATTAGAGTAGAATAGAGAGTGAGAGAGAGGATACATACCTTGGGGAATGATTTTGGGGATGAGAGACAACAATTGGCAATGATTGATGCAAGAATCCTTCACCACTACCAAGGGAATGTCTTGGGAAGCTCTCTCCATGTTCTTAGGAGACTAAATGAGTAGAATATGGTTCTAATCACGAAGTTCACTTAAGTAGAGATTAGAATATCCAAATAGCATCAAATTCTCGGATTTATAATTCCTTTGGTTGACTGGGCTAGTCGACCAAGCTAGTACAGCGAGCTTTGGTCAGGGAATTGGAAGGCCAAATTTAGTCAAATTCGATTGGGCTTTCTCCTACAAGTCAATCAACAAGTCTAGATCAGAGAATTACCTTTGAATCAAGTCCAGAAGTGCATTAGGTACTTCAACTAAACTTCCCCTCTTCTAGGTGCAGCTTCTCACCGAACATTGACAGTGCATCCAAGTAAGGGGCACCATTGTCAATGTCCATGGGCTCGGAAACAAACACCAAGTCTTCAACTAAGAGGGCCCACAATTCTCTCCTTCCTCCACTTCGGTCTTCAGACTTACAACATCAAGGATTTTGGGTCAAGTCAAGGTTAAGATAGGGCTGGATTTAACAACCTCCATTGATGTCGAAAGACAAAAACATCAAAAGGACATTCCCCATTCCCCAATTACACTTCAGCAATCACTTTCCAAATCAATCATTCATAAGCACAACTGACGAATCAATACATAGGGAAATAACCAATCATTCATGATGAAAATAACAATTGAACTACATGAGCAAGTCCTACTGTAGTTACAGTAATTACAGTAGCACTATAACTATAAGAAAATTAAAAGAACAGTAGTATGATCATGCAATCCAAATCAAATACAAGCAAACATGTATTTTAGGTTATTATGGAACAAATGTTGTTACCTTATTTAACTTTGAAGAATTCCGGAGAAAAGAATGAGGTTAGGTCCAAAGTTAGCAAATAAACTCTAAACAAACATAGGTTAAGCATTAGGAACAAACCCTTGAAGATTGGAAGTGAAACGAACCAAAACATACCAAACTTGTTGTCACTGACACTCTAGGTAGCTCAGTCTGATCGACCCAGCTAATCGACCAATAGATTCAAATGCGAACAAAAACCCTAAATTTTGATCCGAAACTCAACTTCCAGAACTCGAAACACTCCAAAATTTTAAGGGGAACTCTTGAATAGTATACTAAGACTATCTATAATAGATTAGGCATCAACAATGATCATTAGAGTGGAATTCTAAATTAATCAAAAACTAGGTTTTACCGAAATCAATCCATGAATTCTACGGAGAGGCTAAAGAGAATGAGAATTCGCTCAAGAAAGAAAAGAACAGTATTCTTTAGCATGGGAATGATTCTAGCATTCTTTAGAAATCAAAGAGATAGAAGGGATATTCAATCACAAAGATCACACTTGATTTCCCTACGAAATCATCATGTGGAGAATTCACAAGGTTATAGAGTGTATGGAGATCCACTCTAGAACAACAGGGATTGGAGGATTAGTCATGGGAATGACATAAGATCATCCTCCTAATCAAGAGAATAGAAGAAACCAAAAGAAGTAGAAGATGAAGTGTGGGTTGTAGTGAATACCAACCTTAAAGAAGAGGAATCGCCGAAAAGCTTTGAGGATTTGATGAGGATCTTCCAAAACTCCAATGTGAATGTTTGAGAGAGGCTTCCCATGTTCTCCAGAGGCTTAAGAACAATATGGGGCTGATTACTACGACGTTCTATTAAATAGAGCATCAAAAACCTAAAATCCAGCAATTTACACTTAAGCCCCTGTCACAGTGGGCAGCTCAGCCTGATTGACCCAGGTAATCGACCCAAGCTGACAACAAGCCCAAAAACAGGGAAAACATGCTCCAAACCTCAAAATTTTCCATAGGGCTTCTCTCAACACAACAAGTGACTTACCTAGCTTTGAGGGACCATCCAAAACATGTCCAACTGGGCCTCCAATCCATCAACCAAGCTCTTCAACACCAAGATGCAATTTTTAGAAAATCAGGCCCTAACCCTAACCCAAAAACCCTATTGTTTGTAGGAACTAAGACTCGGAGTGAAAGTAGAAGTCAACTATGGGCCATCTCAGTTGAGGACATGGTGTCTGATCTAGAACCCATGGATATTGATGATGGTGTTCTCTACTTAGAAACCCTGTCTGGTTGGAGAAGAAGATGCACATTGATGAAGGAGACTTTGGTTGTTGGACCTAAAGACTATCTAGCATGAATTGAATGCATTACTCAAGGCTAGGTAAGTTATTTGAGGTGTTGTTTGAAGCCCATGCAAGTAAGTGAAGTCTGGACCTTCATTTCCCTGTTTTGGACTTGCTGACTTGGTTGGTCGACTCATTGGTCAATTGGCCAATCGACCAACCAATCGACCAATAGGGTTATATTGGTCTTTTTATGAAATCCTTGCAATTTTAGGACTTTGACTCGTTATAAAAGGGGGGAACTCCGTGTTTTTCACTCACAATCAGTTCTAAGCCTCTGAAGAATGTGGGAAGAGAACCCTAGAGCCTCTCCTCCAAAGCCAAGGAAGATCCTCAAGCATCTGTTTAGGTTTCTTCATCGATTTCTCTTCTAAAAGGTTAGTAATCGAATAGTTTCTTCTTTGATTCATTCTTTCTTCTATACGTTTGATCTTCTGGTTATGAGAAGGGTATTACACTACTGTAATGGCCTCTTCTCTAATTCTTTTAGCCCTAGAGTGAATTCCCCAATTCACTCTACGTTCTTGAAGCCATATGGCGATGATTCTTGAATTTGACTCTACCTATGATCTTGATGACACTTCCCATGATTTTCCTACCTATCTTTATGATTGTGGGAAAGGTCTCATATCATTACCATGACTTCCCTTGTGTCCTTATGATTAAGGGATTATCACTAATGTTCTTTGGGCAATTAGAAAGCAAAAGTAAAGGTTATTCTATGAGGGTCAACGTTTTGGTTAACCCTCATGAGAGGGTAACCAATTGAGAACCCTAGTATTTCTGTTAGGTTAATGGATCCTCCACAAATGCCTTTCTTATTATTGAATTGCTAAGCAAATTATTCCCTTTCACCCTGTGAACCTACCTTGGGTTATCTTGAGACCCAATCTAGGTTAACCCTCATGGGAGGTAACCAATCTAGGAAACCCTAACTTTCTTTATTAATCATTGGTTCATCCCCAAAGCTTTTCTGGACATGGTTAGTACTCTTTTATTCCCTAGGGTAAATCTTAATTCCTATTCCATGAGAACCATGGTTATCTATATAACGAAACCCTAATCCTACGATTCAATCAAGAACCTATCTTTTGACCATGACTTGATACTTTGACCTTCTTGGATAGTTCTAATATGTTCTAGGATGCTCCCTTTTGAATTTCGGACCAATCGGACTTCAAACGAGGAAGTTATGATCAAATTAGGGTTTACAGCCTCGTACTGTCCCCATTGGTCGACTGGTTGGTTGACTGGGCCAGTAGACCAACCAATCGACCAACAAAGACAGTAGCCTCAAAACTGCTCTATTTGCTTCCGTTCAACTTCTAATCTTCTAAGTCTTATTCCTAATCATTATTATATGTTTGTTTAGGTTCTAGTTGCTAGTCTTGGACCTCTTAAAGACCAACCAATCGACCAACAAAGACAGTAGCCTCAAAATTGCTCTTTTTGCTTCCGTTCGACTTCTAATCTTCTAAGTCTTATTCCTAATCATTATTATATGTTTGTTTAGGTACTAGTTGCTAGTCTTGGACCTCTTAAAGACCAACCAATCGACCAACAAAGACAGTAGCCTCAAAAATGCTCTGTCTTTAGAATTACATGATCATATCACTGTTGTAATTAATTTCTTATAATTATATGGCTACTGGAGTTCTTTAACTACAGTAGTACTTGTTCTTATTATTCAATTGTTATTTCAGTTATGAATGATTATATGTTGTATTATCAGCTGTGCTTGTGAATGACTGATTGGGAATGTGATTGGGGAATGGGGAATGCCCTTTTGGTGTTCCTGCCATTGGACACCAGTGGAGGTGGTATGGGACATTTCCTATGGTGATCCTTGGCGCTTTCCCTGATTACTGGTTGACATACCTAGGGCATGTCTAGAAGTGTTTGGCTAGGATGTCCTTGTTATATCAGACCCGATCGGAAGGGAATTGAGTCCGAGCAACACGTTGTTGCAATGCTGATTTGTGAATACTTAATAGTGGTGCATAATATCCGTGAGGAGGACATGAATCACATTGTGGACAATCAATACCAGTGCGTAATATCTGTGAGAGGCCATTCATTGATACGGTTGCAGAAGTGGAACGTGGGCCCCTGAAATCAAGACCGATGAAATGATCTGTGAAAGGAAATGAGAACTACCTGTTAGCTTGATGGAACTGACCAATAGGGTTGATGAGTCCGTAGTCCGACTTGATGGCTATCATAAAGATACGCTAACTCTAGGGAGAAGGATACCGGAAAGGCTCCCATGATGGGAAGAATGGATGTATTTGGATCTATGTTGATATAACTAAGTAGAAGACTTGCATTTGGCTAGGCTTAACGCTGACACGCGCCAATACTCATACCAATGGAGGCGTGAGAGAGTGTTGACTTAAACCCCAGCCATGGAATGTTCGTGAGGGATGCCTTAACCCAATTGCCGCGGAGAACCCAACAAATGTGCATCAGAGCTGTGAAGGAAGAGTGACTGAGACTACCCAGAGGAGTATGGTGTTCTATCTTAATGCATGTCTGCCAATAGAGACCAGCATACATAGAGTTAGAAGCATATATATTATCTACATTGTCTATTTCATATCATGTTGTATTTTGTATGGTTTGCTTTCATGTGTTATTATGTTATTAGGGATTGAACTGCCTTGCTGAGTTCTTTTGAACTCACTCCTTTTTGCAATATCTTCTGTTAGACTTTTCTGCAGGTAATACTACTACTGTTGACTATGATGGTCAGTACTTTAAAGACCAAGTTGATGACTCATACTATATTGATTATGGTGATTACGTCGGTGAAGACTATCAGTACAAGACTGATACTTATTAGGAGTAGTTCGGCTTTAGCACTTGAGTGCTAGCGATGGGATATCGTTCCATCCTCTTTTTTACATTTATTAGTTTCGCTGAGACTTTAGTTGTCCATTCCCCTTTTCTTTCGGGAACCGTTTGTAACTTTTTGGTCTACTTTCCGCTACTGTTGTGGAATGAGTTTCCGCCTCATTCTACTTTTATGATTTTTCTATTGGTATCATTTTCCATACTCTAATTGTATTCTTGAACCTTATCTTGAGATTTTAATTAATAAAGTTAACATTTGATTTAATCTTGTTCTTGATTATATTATTGTGAATGTGGGAGGATGATTTCCTTGAATACTGGATCTTCGAGACTGTGACACACTCGGGTATTCCAGATAGGGCACCGGCAGGGTGAATGTGACAGAGTGGTATCAGAGCCCACAGTTCAAGGAAATCCTAACCACAGGAAACAAAAAGAAAACATTCCTGAGTCATAGATCCAGAAGTGACTCAAGTATTCTTAGAATGAATAATATAGAGAACTTGGATTAGAAACCTGATAAATGAAGCATAATATACAAATTCAAATAATACACAATAATTATGATTTAACAAATATCACCTAATGCATTAAAAGAAAGTGCATAATACACAATAACAAAGTGAAACAAAATGAACTTCATTAACTTTTAGAAAGTTTCTACAAAGTGATACATTTGATAATGCATAAAAGAAAATCCTAGTACAAGCTATCTAGGAAACTATCTCTGATCTCTAAGAATCCTAACATCCTCTAAAATCTGTGTCAACTGAGACTGCATCTGCTTCTGCCTCGACTCTATCTGCACCTGCCTGACCTCCATCCTCTCCAGAATGCAAGTCATAGAACGCATCTGAGCATACAAATCTGGTGTCTCAAGAGCTGCATGTGAAGGACCTCCAACCTTGAAATGAGATGGTACAAGAATCTCATGATGTTTTGGATCAGCCTCACGCATCTTAGTGTCATCTCCTGGCCGGATCATCGAATCTGGACCAGCATCACCCTCATTCGCTGGAACCTCATCGTCATCCTCAGAATCATCATCCTAATCCTCTAGACCTGGAGATCTCTCTGTCTAGGTAAGCTGCATCTAACGAATAGTCCTAGTCCCAATAGAATAACCCAAGTCTCCAGTAACCTCATCAGTACCCCCTAGCCTCACCTTGAAGTATTGGAAGACTAGTGTCAGAAGCCGCCCGAAGCAAAGGTTCCGCTTGCTAGGATGCTCTACTATGTCTAGCATGGTGTGCTGAATGATGTAAAATAAGTCAATCTCAAAACCCATGTAGATGCGGTAAATCAACAAGGCCTCCATCACTGTGACTTGATGGTGATGACCGGCTTTAGGCATAATGTTTCGGCCTACAATGCGACTGATGATCCGAGTCGAATTTGTCATCTAACCGCTGTTCCATGGACGATAGCACCGATCATCGTCCCATAGAGTAGCACAAATCTCGTGGAGCTCATAGGGCAATAAGTAGCTATCCACCTCAACTCCAGTAGGTATCCACCTGCACTCGTGTGGATAGAACGGTACCAATAGGATCTCAACTAATGTCCTTGTAGAAAACCTGATCTGTGTCTCCCGAACCCTGCTCTGAAGAATCAGTCTAAAAGCGCCGCCCTGACCTATAGCCTTCTCAACAGAAGTAAGGTTGCTAAAGAATAACCTCACCAACTCAGGGTATACTTGAAGTTCCTCGGTAAAAAGGTACGTCCATCGCATGACATCGAGCCTCTAACGTATACGAAAAGTCTTAAGCTGTCGAAGATGGAGTATCCGCCCATACTCAAAGAAGGCCTCGAAGAGAAACTCCGCCTGTGGCGTATCAAATCGATCAAACTGAATAACCTTTGCCGAAGGCTGAGCTGGCACTCAACCCCTGCCTCTCCTCGCACCTACTAATCACCCTCGTCCGCGTCCTTGTGGCGGCATAATGCTAATATCTGTTAAGAAGACAAAATAAGACTGATGTTAGTATATTTGCGAAAAATTCAGCAAAAAGGGCATTTTCATAATTTTTCAAAAATTTTTGATTTTTCCGAAATTACAAATTGAACATACTAGCATGTTCATAATACTTATATTAACATGTTAGGAAAGTTTGTTTCAGAAAAATCCACCAATTTCTTGGCCTAGAAGTTAAAATTCAACATGAATAAGAGAGGGGATTTTGCAAACTAGGTCAAAAATAGATTTTTGAAATTTTTGGAGTTTGCTCAATCAAAATACATTCACTTAACCACCATATCATATCAAACATGTAGGAATTGATTTGGTGTTAAAATTCCTCACGGTTTGAAAGTAATTGAAGTTTTTCAAAAAAGGGATTTTCGGTTGTATGAATAGTGAAAGTGAATAAGAATTCAATACAACTTGTTGTCAAGGCATAGAATTAAAGGAAAATTTGTTGGAGCTTGTTTCTAAACATCCCTAGGCATGATTCTAACCAAGAACAGCTTACATAGTTTTTGAAAGAAACCTAAGTGAAAACTATGATATGAGAGAGTTGAATAGTAACCCGCCTTGTGTTGGTGATCAAACTTGATGAAGAAGAGATGTTGAAGCCTTTTGAAAGCCTTAGAACACTTAGAAAACCTAGCAAAGCTTTTCCCCAGAGCTAACCAAGCCTTGACACTTTAGAATGAATTTGGAGTGAAGAATATGACTTAAACCCTTGATTTCGCGTGCTGTAAGCCATTGGTCGACTGATTGGTCGATTGGCCTAAGGCTGGACATCACCATAAGGTGTTAGTGATGGATGCCTTAGTCATTTATTCGATCTATATGGGATTTGAAATATATCTGGCTTTTATCATTCAGAATGTTATGATCGATATAGTTGAGCGCCCGAGTATGAGGAATCTTTGTTTTGGACAACTATTGATGCTCATCTTCATGCATTTCAGGGTGAGGCTAGATGATGAGGAGATGACGACCAAAAACATGGAATATCCTATTGGCACGAGGACCATTGGACTGATGCAGCTAGATGATGCTGTGAGATCACCAGGTCCAGAGGATGAGTCTAAGTCAGAGTATGAGGACAATGTGGTACCAGTGGATGAGGGCTAGTCCAGATTCAGATGATCAAGATAGAGATGATGCGAGGTTGATCATGGGATTCCCGCACAACACTTTGAGGTTTGAGGCCCATCACATGCCACTCCTGAGACACCAGACTTATATGCTCAGATGCTTTCCATGACTTTTATACTGGAGAGGATGGAGGTCAAGCAGGAGCAGATGTATGAGAGGATGGAGTTGAGACAGACACAGATAGAGTCGAGACAGGAGTAGATGCAGTCTCAGCTCACTCAAATTTCGGATGATGTCAGGGCACTTAGAGATCAGAGGCGGTCTCCTCGATAGATAGATTGTACTAGGATCTTAGTTTATGCTTTTCATATATAACTTGTTGTAAAACTTTATTAACTTAATGAAGTTCACTTTGTTTCACTTTATTATTGTGTATTATGTACTTTCTTCATATTTCATTAAGTGATGCTTGTTAAATAATAATTATGGTATATTGTTTAACAAACAACTTATGCTTCATTAATTAAGTTTCTAGTCCGAGTTATCTATTACTCACTCTAAGAATACAGGAGTCACTTCTGGATCTATGATTCGGGAATGTTCCGTTATCATTTCTGTGGTTGGGGTTTCACTTGAACTTGGGCTCTGATACCACTTTGTCACATCCACTCAGCCGGTACCCTACCTGGCGTACCCAGGTATATGATCCACAGTCCCAAAGATCAATGATAAGTTGATTTCATGCATATTATTTTATACGATAAATTTACTATAATTCCGTGTATTTACCATTATTTTATATCAATTTATCCTAATATGATATGAAAATGAACATGTTGCACCCTTTCCTTCAATTTCTATAATTTTGGTGATTTTATATATTTCCTAGCAAATTCTAATTAAGATTTATTACTTTTACGTGTAGGAAATTATCAATCAAATCTGACTATTATTGCAAGAGTCCTACCTCAAGTCAAAAACATAGAGAGAATGAGTCCTTGCATGCTTCTATGTTTTATTTCCTATTTAGGATTTTATCAAAGAAGGGAAAAGAGGAAAAAGAATCCAATTTAAATAAAGTAGACTCAAAAATCCCGTTTTTGAGTGTCTCTGTCAAGTTTAGATCAAGCCCTTCATCGGATGGTCATCCGGTGTCCGGTCAAGCTTATGTTTGGAGGAGAGCTTCACGACTTCTTGGTCTTCAAATCCAACGGTGGGATTATGCATGGGAGATCTCTAAGTTAGTCCGATTTGTATGTCAAAAGACTCCTTGGTTAAGTCAGATAGGAACTCTGAGTTTGATTCAAACTTTGAGTTTAATTAATCTATAAAAGGAGAAAAAAACGCCAGGAAGAAGAGGAAGAACGTTTTTGGGGAGCTTTGGAAGAGCATAGGGAACCTTCTTGGAGCTTTGAAGGAGCAGAGAGGTCGAACCAGGAGACGTTGGTTGGCTTTGGAGATCTGAAATTTGGGAATAAGTTTTTCTTCATCTTCTTTCAAGTGTATATGTAATTCATGGCTTTTACTCCAATGAACTAAACACATAAATCTCCTCTCAGTTCATTATGATGAACAAATCAATCAATTAGTGGCCAATTAATCAAAAGTATGAAGAATAGAAGTAAAAACTCAATCAAAAGAAACAATATTCAAAATTATATTGATGAATTCAAGAGTGGGAATTCAAAGATAGGCTACATCTGATCCCTAGAAAAATTAAATTAGTTCATACTAGAAATCAAAAACATTATAGAAGAGTTTGAGAACATTGAAAGAAGATGAAGAAAAACTTATTCCCAAACTTCAAATCTCCAAAGCCAACCAACGTCTCCTGATTCGACCTCTCTGCTCCTCCAAAGCTCCAAGAAGGTTCTCTATGCTCTTCCAAAGCTCCCCAAAAACGTTCTTCCTCTTCTTCCTGGCGTTTGTTCTCCTTTTATAGATTAATTAAACTCAAAGTTTGAATCAAACTCAGAGTTCCTATCTGACTTAACCAAGGAGTCTTTTGACGTACAAATCGAACTAACTTAGAGATCTCCCATGCATAATCCCACCGTTGGATTTGAAGACCAAGAAGTCGTGAAGCTCTCCTCCAAACATAAGCTTGACCGGACACCAGATGACCATCCGATGAAGGGCTTGATCTAAACTTGACAGAGACACTCAAAAACGGGATTTTTGAGTCTGCTTTATTTAAATTGGATTCTTTTTCCTCTTTTCCCTTCTTTGATCAAATCCTAAATAGGAAATAAAACATAGAAGCATGCAATGACTCATTCTCTCTATGTTTTTGACTTGAGGTAGGACTCTTGCAATAATAGCCAGATTTGATTGATAATTTCCTACACATAAAAGTAATAAATCTTAATTAGAATTTGTTAGGGAATATATAAAATCACCAAAATTATAGAAATTAAGGGAATGGTGCAACATATTCATTTTCATATCATATTAGGATAAGTTGATATAAAACAATTGTAAATACATGGAATTATAGTAAATTAATTGTATAAAATAATATGCATGAAATCAACTTATCAAATTACCCCCAACTTTAACATTTGCTAGTCCTCGAGCAAACATCAAGTCAGACAAACTCTCATTTTGATTAAATATTCAATCTTAGTCAAGTTCAACCATAATTCAAAGGAATGTATAAAATAAGCTAAATAAGAGATGATAATTATATTAATATCAATATCAATTACTGCTAGTTTAATTTGAATTCTTTTATTTCTTTTTTCTTTTCTATTATTTTATTTTATTTGTAGTTGTGAATTGGAGTTCTTTCAGGTCCTACTAATTTTGCATAAGAAGGAGAGGAAACGATAATTTACATCTTTTTGATCTTGAAATTGAAGCAACTTGTCGAAGGAACTCAAAAGCAAAGAAAGACAGAACAAATTCATCTTCCACTTCTATAGCAATGGATCCTGAAAATAATCCACCACCTCTTGAAGTTGAAGCACCAAGGCGCAAGACTTTGGGAGAGTATGTTGCACCAAGTGTGAGAGATAATAGGACAGCTATAAAGCATCCACCTGTAGCAGCCAACAATTTTGAAATCAAGCCTGCTATCATTACAATGGTGCAAAATAATTAATTTTCTGGATTGCCTAGTGAAGACCCAAATCTTCACATTGATGGGTTCTTGGACATTTGCGACACATTCAAGAGCAATGGCGTTACTGATGATGCCATAAGATTGAGATTGTTCCCTTTCTCATTAAGGAACAACGCTAAGAGTTGGTTGCATTCTCTACAACTAGGATCCATCATTACTTGGGATCAAATGGCTCAAAAATTTTTGGTAAAATTCTTTCCACCATCTAAGACTGCTAGTTTATTAATAGATAGTTCTATTTTTTTGCAATATGATTCAGAAACACTATTTGAGGTATGGGAAAGATTCACGGACTTGCTAAGGAAATGTCCACACCATGGAATACAGCAATGGAGGCAAGTTCAGATTTTTTTATGATGGTCTATCTAATTCAACAAGAACATTAGTAGATGCTGCAGTAGGAGGATTAATCATGAACAAGGATTCAACAGAATATTTTGATCTTTTGGATGTTATGGCCTCAAATGCATATCAAAGGCCAAGGGATAGAGTTGCCCCAAGAAGAGTTTTGCAGAGGAATGAAACTGATCCCATGACAGCCATGGCCGTCCAACTTGAAGCATTAACAAAGCAAGTAAGCAAAATCAGTTAGAGCAAGCAAAATATGTGGGGAACTTTAACCGACAGAATAATCCATATTTCAACACATACAATCCAGGGTGGATAAACCATCCAAATTTTGGATGGAAAAACAATCAAGATACTGAAAGACAACCTGAAAATCAACAATCTCAATCATTTCAGAAGAAAGCTCCATGGGAAGATGCTTTTGAGCAAATGGTTACAGTTTCTTCACAATTTATGCAGAAGCAAGAGATCACCAATCAGAATATTTTTGCATCCATTAAAAGTTTGGAAGTACAAATGGGACAACTCGCCCATGATATGAATCAAAAGCAAAAAGGATCACTGCTTAGTAATACTGAGACAAATCCTAGAGAGTATGCAAATGCTATTGAGCTTCGAAGTGGAAAAGTATTAGAAGAACCTTTCAAGAAAGCCGTAGTAATTGAACCCTCTTCTGGGGCGATTCATGATGAGCAAAAAGATGCAGAGGAATATATTAAGGAGGAGGGAAAGCCAAAATCCAAATTATTTCCAGACAATCCACCACCTTAGTCCATATCCGCAGCGGTTCAGGAAACAGAAACAAGATAAGCAATTTTCTAAATTTCTTGATGTATTTAAAAAATTGCATATTGATATTCCTTTTGCAGATGCTTTGGAACAAATGCCGAGTTATGTCAAGTTTATGAAAGACATTTTTGCTAACAAGAGGAAACTTGAAGATTATGAGACTGTGGCATTGACAGAGGAATGCAGTGCTATTCTGCAGCTAAAGCTTCCACCTAAGCTAAAAGATCAAAGGAGTTTTACAATACCATGCACTATAGGAAATTCTCACTTTGATAAGGCTTTATGTGATATTGGTGCTAATATTAATTTAATGCCTCTATCTATTTTCAGGAAACTAGGCCTTGGAGAAGCTAAACTGACCACAGTGTCACTTCAAATGGCTAATAGGTCGATTAAATATTCGAGGGAAATAATTGAAGACGTCTTGGTTAAAGTGGACAAGTTTATATTTCCAACGGATTTCTTAGTATTGGATATAGAAGAAGATCAAGACATACCCATTATTCTTGGTAGGCCATTCTTGGCGACTGGGAGGACCCTAATTGATCTTCAAACAGGTGAACTTACTATGAGAGTACAAGATGAGAAGATCACATTCAATGTATTCAAGGCCATCAAGTTTCCAAATGAAGCAGATAACTGCTTCAGAATTGACTCTATTGAAATGCGCACAAAGGAGGTATTTCAAATAAGCTATCCAGTTGATCCAGTTGAGGTTTGTTTGGTAGGTGTGACAAATGCAGAAAATAAAGGAATTTTTGAATGTGAGATGCAGTTAGAAACTTCATCACCTATATCCGTTGACAAATCTCCTATTGAAGACCATGTGTCACACCCCACCCGTCGGTCTCGATTACCAGCCCGACAACCTGTGTGAGTGATTCGTCATAGGATCCACGGTTTTAGTATATCAACAATAATAAATACAAATAAAGACAATCAAGAGCAAGAATAGTTTTATTAATGAATCAAAGGACTACAGGAGTCCAAATACTCCAATAAAATAATCAATGAAAGAATAATAAATCAAAATGAATACGAGTTCAGCAGAAGCAATAAAAAAGAGTTAAATTATTTTCTTTCCAGTTTCTTTTTCTAAATCTATAAACTTAGACTCAAGTTTATCAAGATGAGGGGTCCTCCAATTTTTCTCTATACGTTGAGCGAACTGCCTAGCAACTTGTCTTCTCTGCCCATCAATGGGTGCAATAATCGCATTCCATGCACTCGCAAGAGCTCCCACACAGGCTATCTCCATTTCCCATTGTCAGTGCCACATCTTCTTCATACAGGAAGGTTTCTTCATAGGAAACCAATCCATCTTCCGACACATTTCCTCCATCTACATAGACTAATAAAACATATACAAATAAAGGAGTGAGTTTTGGAGAACTCAGTAAGAACAATTACAATTCCCATCCATATGTCCAAAAAATCAGAAATGCATATATGAAATGTATGAGTGCAAAGTATGAATGCTACTAGATCTAACTATGCACGTCTCTACCAGCTGACATGCTTTAAGATATACACCAGCCCTCCTCTGGGTAAGTCTAGTCACTCTAATCCGGCACTGGTTACCTCTGTAGGGATCCTGGGTAAAATGGAAAGTCCACACCTGGCTCTCAAACCATAGCTGGGGTTAAGTCAACACTCTCTCACCACGACCATTGGTAATGAGTACTGGCGCATGTCGGGGTTTCTAATCCAATGCAAGGTCATACAGGTAACATGTCTACAAGAAGTCCAGATACATCCCCTGTGGCACCAACCAACTCTGTTCAGTATCCTTCGCAACCTAGGAATGAGAATCCTCATGGACTGGCTACCGCTATTGGACTTCATTCCATAACCCTATGGTCATCCACATATTGTTGGGGCGGAATGCTCTCATAACTCCTCACAACACCCGGTCCGTTCCTTGGACGTCCATGAGCCCAACCCTAACATATGCAACCCTACCATTTATATGACTAACAGTGGACCAACGTCACATGACTGTCATCACGGGTCATCCGGTTTCAATTCCCCTACCGAATGGGTAGCATGTGGGGTACCTAGCCAAGCAACTCTAGACTCTACCTAAGAATGTCATCCAATAGTTATGACAGGTCTGGAGACATCAGCAGGCATGTGTCCCATACCACAGCCTTCTGATATCCCAAGCTAAGATATCCTAAAGGAATACCTCATCCATCAGAACCACATACTAACCATCATCAGTATATCACATTCATAACCAACAAAGTGTATATATAAACAAGATAAACAGCAGTAATATAACAAGATCAGCATGTGAAACATGATTACAGCAGCATATAAAGTGAAAGGCTAATACTAAAAGACACAGGACTAGCATGTTCAAGTCTATTCATAAAGATAGGATTGTATGCCCTTACCTGCATATAAGTAATTCGTCCATAAACAAAAATCCGTAAACAATTATAAAACTTTCTCTTCAAACAGAGAACACCTATACACAGGGTTACAATAAGGTATGAGTCAATTGAATCAAATCGGATCAAAACCAAAAGCCATTTGGTCACTATGTACCAGCCGGTCGCTTAGGTTGAGCGACCGCCACTAGTGACCACCCCAAAAACAGTAAGTTTCAGATCCGAAACTCAGGCTCTTGATCATCTGTTTTCAATCTGGATTTCGATTGATCATAGTCTGAATCTCGAGTCTAACACTCCTATAGCCAAAGGGTGAAAGGAAACCTAACAATCATCATAATAGGATTATCCAGAAACCTTCCCTTGATCAAATCAGCCCTTTTTACGAAAGCAGGGTTTCGTTTTCGGATCCGATCTAACCAAGATCATCAAAAGAATAGACAATGCGATGGAAGGATTAAGAACAACCAAAGATGAATACTAATCTACTTTAATCATAGCAAGTGGTGAAACATAAGTGAACAGGGAATCACTTACCTCCACCAGATCAACTATAGAAGTCAGTAGAACCTTCTGGGACTCCAACAGCACTTCAAATCTGCTTTCGACACTTCTCCGCAGCTGTCTAACCTCCAAAAATGGTAACCACGAATAAAATATTCGTAAATTAGGCGAGGGTTACTATTTATAGAAGTCAGGGGGCAAAATAGGGCAAAACCCCACAACCAGAACCAGGCGGTCGCTTTGTTCAATCGACCGCCACTAGCAACCGCCCCTATGTATTTTGCTATACAAGGGTGCTTTTGCCAGGGGGTTGATGTCCAAGTACAACCTAGCCCTAAAGAAGAGATGGGGGAGATCTTACCTTCATTCTGGACATCTCCAGACATCACTTGCCTTCCAGAAGTCCAACTAACAAGCAAGGCAGGCTCTTCAGTCAAAGAATCCAAATCCATGGGTTCAGGGTATGGATCATGGACTTCTATCCGAACACTCCACAAATTTACCCGACTAGACCTTCAAGTTCTCGAACCTGAAATACGGATCCTGGGTTAGAAATATGGGGGTTGTTACACCATGACTAGTAATTTAATCACTGCTTTGGAAGTGGCTTCGACCCCCAGAAGTCACTCTTATCTTTGACCTAAAGTTGGGGATAGTTCGGCTGCGAATTATGATGCAAGCACTGTTTGGGAGGCAACCCAAAGTTTTTCTTTATTACTTCTTTGATTTTTCAATTGTTAATTTTTTTTAGGTTCGATGTTTTTTGTTTCTTTTTCCATAATTTCTTTTTTAGGAGAATGAAAAGAAGAGAGCGGACTTGGACTACATCACTCTTAAAGCTATGAATCAAGGGAGTCTCCTTCACCTTACTTCACATCTTATTATTTTTCTTTCCCATTGCATGCATTTAATATTTTGATTTTTTTTGTTGCATTGAGGACAGTGCTCATTTTAAAGTTGGGGGTGATGGCTAAGATTCCTTTCTATGGGATAAGACTCACTATGCTGAAATTTTTTTCAAAACCAGAATTTTTCAAATCATTTCAAAACATTTTATCAATGGTTGAAGCTTATTTGTCTAGTTAATAGAGTAAAATAGAAGGAAATTATGACATGTAAATCTCTAATCTTATTTAGTATTTCTTGTTTTAGTTGTGTTCTTCAATAATTCTTTGAATATGATGACTTCGTTAAATATCAGATGAGTATGTGGATCACTTTAACCTTGATTATGTGACACACCCTTTGAGCACTAAACCTTGCTATCGAGTTATTGTATTTAAGGGTTTTCAAATGAGACTAAAATTTTTCTTGTTTAGTCAACATATTAAAATCTACCAATATTTCCTCTTATGGCGAATTCATGAGCACCACTTGTTTAAAGATATGATAGAGGCCATTCTTCTTTCATTTAAATAAAAAAATAAAAAAATATCCTCTAATCTGTTCCACCTCTGTTATACCATGTTTCACTTCATGGAGATGTATGTGGTTTATATGCTAATATCTCATTGGTGACTCTCCCAAGTCATGTGATCCCTTGAATAGACCGAAGGTGATATGGATTGTTAAAAGCATGGTGAGGGTTAAAAGCATTGTGAGTAGATCTTCTTTATAGTTGCAGATCTCCGTAGTTAATACCATTTAGTGAACCTTTTGGATTCTCACTGGGTTAACATTGCACAATTGGGGCTTAGGGACAAAGGCCACCGCAACGCTTGGATAGATAGTTATTTGAGAGCCATGTTACGAGTATAGGATATGTCTTGGACTGCTTCTTGGGAGATGTATTATCACCTTTAAAAAAAAAAAAAAAAAAGGAGTATGAAATTGCTATTTCTTTTGCAAAAGGAATAAAAGAAAAGAAAATTGGTGCTTCAATGTTATCATCCCCATATATGTATTTCAGCTCTAGTCTACATTTATTCCACCTTCACAAGTCCTCTTGACCTTGGATAAGTGATTGCTCTTCATTAGTGGAGAGAGGGATGATAGGCTGGACATATAAGAATTGACCTTGAAACTAGGGAGTTGTCGGTTAAATTTGGGATCTCATACATGCATGCACTCGATTGGTTAAGGTATACACACACACAGGTCAAAGTTTTGATTTTGTGATCTATCTACTCATCTCTTATTTAACTTATTTTATACATTCCTTTGAATTATGGTTGAACTTGACTAAGATTGAATATTTAATCAAAATGAGAGTTTGTTTGATCATGATGTTTTGCTTGAGGACTAGGAAATGTTAAAGTTGGGGGTAATTTGATAAATTGATTTCATACATATTATTTATAGGATTAATTTACTATAATTCCATGTATTTACAATTGTTTTATATCAATTTATACTAATATGATATGAAAATGAATATGTTGCACCCTTTCCTTTAATTTCTATAATTTTGGTGATTTTATATATTTCCTAACAAATTCTAATTAAGATTTATTACTTTTACGTGTAGGAAATTATCAATTAAATCTGATTATTATTGCAAGAGTCCTACCTCAAGTCAAAAACATAGAGAGAATGAGTCCTTGCATGCTTCTATGTTTTATTTCCTATTTAGGATTTGATCAAAAAAGGGAAAAGAGGAAAAAGAATCCAATTCAAATAAAAAAGACTCAAAAATCCCGTTTTTGAGTGTCTCTGTTGAGTTTAGATCAAGCCCTTCATCGGATGATCATCCGGTGTCTGATCAAGCTTATTTTTGGAGGAGAGCTTCACGACTTCTTGGTCTTCAAATCCAACGGTGAAATTATGCATGGGAGATCTCTAAGTTAGTCCGATTTGTACATCAAAAAACTCCTTGGTTAAGTCAGATAGGAACTCTGAGTTTGATTCAAACTTTGAGTTTAATTAATCTATAAAAGGAGAACAAACGCTAGGAAGAAGAGGAAGAACGTTTTTGGGGAGCTCTAGAAGAACATAGAGAACCTTCTTGGAGCTTTGGAGGAACGGAGAAGTCGAACCAGGAGATGTTGGTTGGCTTTGGAGATCTGAAGTTTGGGAATATATTTTTCTTAATCTTCTTTCAATGTTCTCAAACTCTTTTGTAATGTTTTTTATTTCTAGTATGAACTAATTTAATTTTTCTAGGGATCAAATGTAGCTTATCTTTGAATTCCCACTCTTGAATTCATCAATATAATTTTACATATTATTTCCTTTGATTGAGTTTTTACTTCTATTTTCATGCTTTTGATTAATTGGCCACTAATCGATTGATTTGTTAATCATAATGAACTGAGAGGGGATTTATGTGTTTAGTTCATTGGAGTAAAAGCCATGAATTACATATAGGAGAAAGATGTACTTACATGATTTGTGTAGTCGTTACATGGGAATCCATAGAGTTTAATGATTTCTTAATTGTTTTAACCCATATAGAAATATAGTGGGTTAACAATTGAGGGAATTTTTATTAGTACTCGAGAGAGACTAGTAGATAGCAAAGGGAATCTCGACTATCAATGAGAAAAAATATAAAGATGGATCAAAGGGTGGGAATGCTTAGTTTTGGTGAAATCTGACCCCTAGGTTTTTAGCAATTAATAATCTCAATTTAAATTTCAATTTGCATTATAGTCTATAATAATTATCTTCCTTATTATTTGTTCAAATAATATTGGTATAATTAATTTTGTACTTAATCTATAGTCTTCAAGGGAACGAACTTTTATCATTATATTACTTGTTACGACAGTGTACACTTGCGTTGTTATTTTTCACAACAATCAAGTATCGAGCAACCATGCCTCCCACATATGCGATAACACAATCATGAACAATAATATAATCAAAGTCATAGCATATAAACAATGAAATCACGATAAGGATAAGAAACAATATAATCAAAACGCGGAGATAAAAGATACTAATGTATATAATAAAAAAGGAAGAGAGTGAGCGGAAATCACTCCCTTAGTAGCAGCGGAAAGTAGATCAAATCATAGTTAAGGTTACAAATTCAAATCTCAAAGGAGAAATAACAAGATGAAAATCTAAACAATTGTTTCCTCAATCTTATACAAAATGTCTTCATAAGTATAAACATAAGAGACTAAGCACGGCCGCTCCCACACCAGAGTCGAACTAATCCTGGAACGAAGCGTAATCACCCTCGGGATCTACACAGTAATCTTTATGGTAGCTAGTACCCGGAGGGTAGTATGCCTCATCAGGGGCCGTCTCGGAGTAAGTGCCATCAAATCCTTCAATACCTGTGGAATAATGTAACAAAACATTTGCACAAAAAAGAATGAGTTCGAAAGAACTCAACAAGACAGTTATTTCATAATAACGCAGATAAATGATACAAAACATAACATGATGCAAGATGATATGAAACAGATGATGCAAATATGATTCTAACTCTATATATGCTAGTCTCTATGGTAGACATGCTTTAAGGCATAGCACCATACTTCTTTGGGTAGGTCTTAAATCACTTTTCCCTCAACCATTCCGGTATCTTGGGTTCTCCGATGGTAATTGGGTCCTGCATCCCTCGGGACAATCCATGGCTGGGGTTTAAGTCACCTCTCTCTCACATCACCATTGGTCTAAGTATTGGCGCATGTCAAGGTAAAGCCTAGCCCAATGCAAGTCATCTACTTAGTTGTATCATGTCAGATCTGGATACTTCCCCTATGGCTACAACCAACTCGGTTTTGTATCCTTCACACTACAGTCACATATCCTATGGCTACAACCAACTCGGACTACGGACTCATCAACCCTATTGGTCATCCACAAATAATAGACGGGAAGCTCTCACGTCCTCTCACGGGTTTGTTACCAGTCTTGAGCGCCCGTGAGCCTAAGTCTAGCTATTTGCAACCCTACCAATAAATGACCTCTAACGAGTATCTGCAATGTGATCTATGTCCTCTCACGGGTTGGTTACCGGTCTTGAACGCCCGTGAGCCTAACTCTAGCTATTTGCAACCCTACCAATAAATGGCCTCTAACGAGTATCTGCAATGTGATATATGTCCTGTCACGGGTTGGTTACCGGTCTTAAGCGCCCATAAAACCACATTACTACCACAGGTCGTTCGGTCTCAATGCCCTTCCTATTCGGGTCTGATACAACAAGGACATCCTAGCCAACACCACTAGACAAGTTCTATATATGATATCCAATAATCCGGGAAAGCGTTGATGGGCATCTTTGAAGAACATCCCATATTATTCCTTCCGATGTCTAAGGACAGAAATGTCACTAGGACATTCCCCAATCCCAAATCGTACTTATCCAATCACATTCTCAATTTCACCATATCATACATAAATGATACTTCATCATATTGAAAGGTAAATCATAACATCACATGATCAATCATACATGTAATTGATACGAATGAACAATCATGATAATCAATAAATATATAAATACGGTACTATTGTCTCAAGTACAAACAACAGTCATATTATGTTCAAACACAACAAAGATGCTAAGCCTACTAAGTTGCCAACATCAATGTAAGATTCACATAGTCTATGCATTTATGGTGATAACCGTCCTTACCTTGAGTCTAGAGAAGATAATCCAATGATCACAAGAGAATGATCCAAAGATAGTACTTAGACCCTAGACAAACATAAATGAAAGATTAGAAAAGAAATCGAGAAAATCGGAGGTTGAACGGGTCCAAATGGGCAAATACATAATGCAGCCATCAATTGGTTGACAGGGTCAGTCGACCAAGTGAATAATGCAGGGCTGAATAGTGGATTTTGATCTGAGACCTATCTTCCGGAGCTCGGATCACACAGAAATTTGGAGGGATTGTTAGGAACAATATAAGAACACTATCTAGCAAGTAATTAACATAAATCAATGGTCTAATTAGGAATCCCCAATTTGAAACCCAAGGTTCTATATACTAGAATTATAGTTTTCAATGAAATCAAACGCAATATTGCAAGGAAAATTAGGGAATCAGCTAGGGGAAATGATATGCAATAGATTAGGATCATATGCTAATAAGAAATTAGACTTAGCATGCTACACAAATCAGTTTAGGTTAAGAAAACAAGTTGCTATGAAGAGAATCATGGAAATGTATAGCTAAGAATCAAAATGGGAGCATAGCATAGGTAGAAATGGAAAAAGCTTATGCATTAGCAAGGAAAGAGCACATGAAGTGGTGGTTGCAAGGTTTCAGCATCAACTTCATGGTTTCAACAGCAAGTAAGAGAAGGGATTAGAGTAGAATAGAGAGTGAGAGAGAGAACACATACCTTGGAGATGATTTTGGGAATGAGAGGCAATGATTGATGCAAGATTCCTTCACCACTACCAAGGGAATGTCTTGGGAAGCTCTCTCCACATTCTCAGGCGTCTAAATGAGTGGAATAGGATTCAAGTCACAAGGTTCACTTAAGTAGGAGTGGGAATATCCAAAAAGCATCAAATTCTCGGATTTGGAATCCCTTTGGTCGACTAACCAAGCTAGTACAACAAGCTTGATACAGGGAATTGAAAGGCCAGAACAACTCAAATCAAGTGGGTTTTCTCCTACAAGTCAATCAACAAGTCTAGATTAGAGAATTACCTTCGAATCAAGTCCGAAAGTGCATCAAGTACTTCAACTAAGCTCCCCCCCCCCTTCTAGGTGCAGCTTCTCACTAAACACTGACAATGCATCCAAGTAAGGGGCACCATCATCTATGTCCATGGGCTCGGTATCAAACACCATGTCTTCAACAGATATGGCCTACAGATCTCTTCTTCTTCCACCCGGGTCTTCAGACCTACAAACATCAAGGATTCCGGGTCAGGTTTAGGGTTAGGATAGGGCTGGATTTCACAACCTCAAGCTTAGGTGGTTGCCATTCTTGATCCCGATTCTACTATATTTAAAAACCTAATTCCTATCTCATGTCCTCTAGAAATGAATAGCAATCGTCTATCGGAAACCACCCCACAAAACTTAAACCTCTATAAAAATCTGAAAAATATGTCATCTAGAGAAGGATGGAGGTGAGGAATTATAGCTTATTGTTTATCAAAGGTAGAAGCTAGTTTTGCTTCTTGAGGAGCAAAGGACCGACGTTGTCAGCCATAGCTTTGTTATACTTCAAATGGCTTCAGTCACAGAGAGGGAAAGTGCCCAATCCCTAACACAGACACAACATTTACACTTTATGACAGTTACCTCTTCCCCTTTTCTTTGTCTCTAGAGTTTGTAAAGGAAAGAATACAGATAGTCGATAAAATACAGTATGAATAGAGAGATGTAAAGGTTGAGATTGGCTAACTTGTAGTAGGTGGTTAGGAATTTTGAGAGTTCTTCCATACCACGAAATCAAAAAGCATCAAATGAGTGGAATAGGATTCAAGTCACAAGGTTCACTTAAGTAGGAGTGGGAATATCCAAAAAGCATCAAATTCTCGGATTTGGAATCCCTTTGGTCGACTAACCAAGCTAGTACAACAAGCTTGATACAGGGAATTGAAAGGCCAGAACAACTCAAATCAAGTGGGTTTTCTCCTACAAGTCAATCAACAAGTCTAGATTAGAGAATTACCTTCGAATCAAGTCCGAAAGTGCATCAAGTACTTCAATTAAGCTCCCCCCCCCCCTTCTAGGTGCAGCTTCTCACTAAACACTGACAATGCATCCAAGTAAGGGGCACCATCATCTATGTCCATGGGCTCGGTATCAAACACCATGTCTTCAACAGATATGGCCTACAGATCTCTTCTTCTTCCACCCGGGTCTTCGGACCTACAAACATCAAGGATTCCGGGTCAGGTTTAGGGTTAGGATAGGGCTGGATTTCACAACCTCAAGCTTAGGTGGTTGCCATTCTTGATCCCGATTCTACTATATTTAAAAACCTAATTCCTATCTCATGTCCTCTAGAAATGAATAGCAATCGTCTATCGGAAACCACCCCACAAAACTTAAACCTCTATAAAAATCTGAAAAATATGTCATCTAGAGAAGGATGGAGGTGAGGAATTATAGCTTATTGTTTATCAAAGGTAGAAGCTAGTTTTGCTTCTTGAGGAGCAAAGGACCGACGTTGTCAGCCATAGCTTTGTTATACTTCAAATGGCTTCTTCACAAGAGAGGGAAAGTGCCCAATCCCTAACACAGACACAACATTTACACTTTATGACAGTTACCTCTTCCCCTTTTCTTTGTCTCTAGAGTTTGTAAAGGAAAGAATACAGATAGTCGATAAAATACAGTATGAATAGAGAGATGTAAAGGTTGAGATTGGCTAACTTGTAGTAGGTGGTTAGGAATTTTGAGAGTTCTTCCATACCACGAAATCAACCACTTTCTCTTTGATTTTCCTTATCTTTGGGTTTATAGCTTCGGCCTTCACCACAATGCAACACCTTTTGATTTTGCCTCATTGAAGATGGAGAGAGGGTTTCGAATCCAATAGCTCTGCCTACGATCACAAACCATAGATTGATGAACCATAAGAGAAACTAGCCCACCATGTTAATCATCGATGCCATTGTGTTCTCAAGAAATGAATATGAGAGAGAGTGGAAATTGGGGGTTTAGAGTTGAATAGGTGATGCTTTTGTTTTGGCAAGGGTTTATCTAGATTGGAGTGGTGGTGAGTGATTTTGATAGGGTGGAGGCAGACTCTTTTTATCCTTTTCCCTTTTTGGTGGTGGGTGATTTTTAGGAGGATGGTCGTGTGTGTGTGTGGGGATGGTAATTTAGTCATTTCACAAATTAACTTTTAACACTTTTGAAACCTCGATAGTTGTTTGAAACTTCAACATACTTTTTCCCACTAAAGGACCTAAAAATAGTTGGAAGTCTAGGAGCCAGGACCGACACATAAATTTTGCCGTTTTTAAAGTTTCACACCTAATGAGCCGCCTTTGTTTTTTTGGCTGGTTCTTACGTTTCTGAGTCTTTTTATCTACTTATAATCATTATTATTTTATCATGAACAAAGCTTAACCCACAGTGACACAGCCACTTTAGATCTCCCTCCAAACCCCATCTCTTCTTTGTCATTGTAAAAAACGGATTTTGCTTGGCAGCAGTGCCTACGTGGCACTGCTCCAAGCAGCCAACGGTTATGATGAAAAATTGGCTCTTAGATTAAATTGTCATCGTAAATTTTTCTCATGTGCCGAAAAACAAAATTTAAGTGGGAATAGACCCGATTCGTACGGCTCAAAACGAATCATTACAAAACCAAAACCCTATTTGAAAAAGCGAAAAAAAATAAAAAAAAATACATTGTCTTCTTCCTTCTTTTGTGCTTCAGATCTTGTCCTTGATGACTAAACGCTACAAAATCTGAGATGGGTCTCTTCTTATGTTCAGTTGGAAAGCAATAAAGACTTGATATGTTTGGATTCCCGTATCAGATTCGTTTCTCTGATTTGGGTTTTTCTGTGTTCCTCTGCTTCTTCAGCATTTGAGAAGTAGTCTGAACCATTTGATTCCTTAGCGAAGCCGTTTTCTAAACCAAAATTGCTTCTTATCATCAGTTCATTTTTGGGTGGGGTTCTTATCTTTACTATTTTCAGTTCTTCGTCTTCTTCTTCCTGCTTTGATGATATTGCTTAAGAACCATCAAAAGAAAAGTGTTCAGAATAGAAACACAATTTTAACGTGGTTCGATCTTCAGTATGAAGTCTACGTCCACGGTGAAATCCCCAATCAACTGTCTTCTGGGGAGAGCTTTCATTATCTTTAAATAGAGATGGTAGTGTACATGATGTGGTATTTTACAATGAGTAGAGTTCTACAAGTAAAGGAACTTTACAATGAGTGGGACTATTAGTCTTTGTGTTACACTGAAAGACTAATATCCGATAACACTCCCCCTCAAGTTGGATCGAAGATAACATCTGAGGTCAACTTGGACAATAGTTTTTGGAATGTTCCCTTGGATAAAGCTTTTGTGAAAATACCTGCAAGTTGCTCTTCACTTCTTATGAATGCAGTTTCAATAGTTCCATCTTGGACTTTCTCACGAATAAAATGACAATCAATCTCAATGTGTTTGGTTCTTTCATGAAATACTGGGTTGGAAGCAATGTGAGTAGCTGCTTGATTATCACAGAAGAGCTTCATAGGTTGACTAAAACTGTCAAATCCTAATTCTTGAAGAAGAGATCTGATCCATACCAATTCACTAGTTGCAGATGCCATTGCTCTATACTCGGCTTCAGCAAGTTTGAACGTGCAACCACACTTTGTTTTTTACTTTTCCAAGTGACTAGATTTCCTCCAACAAATACGCGAGGCCGGTAGTTGATTTTCGATCAATAGGATTACCCGCCCAATCAGCATCAGAGAATCCTTCAATAATAGTGTTCCCATTTTTCTTCATCCATATACCTCGTCCTGGAGATGACTTCAAGTAACATAGAATACGGTCTACCAACTCCATATGTCCTTTGGTAGGAGCATGCATGAATTGGCTCACATAACTCACTGAATAAGCAATATCAGGTCTAGTAATAGTAAGATAAATTAGCCGTCCTACTAATCGTTGGAAACAACCAATATCTTGCAGAGGAGTAGAATCATTGACTACTTTGCTATTATAGTCCATGGGAGAATTAGCTGGTTTCACACCCATTTTTTCAGTTTCTTTTAGAAGGTCAAGAGTATACTTCCTTTGACAAATGAACAATCCCTTACTAGAGCTTGCAACTTCAATACCAAGAAAATATCGAAGTTTTCCCAGATCCTTGATGTCAAAAGTTTTATCCAAATATTGCTTGAGAGTAGTAATTTCTCGATGATTATCTCCAGTGATAACTATGTCATCAACGTAGACTAAGACGACAACTATACCGCCAGTAGTTTTCTTGACAAACATTGAAGAGTCTGATCCACTTCTTTTGAATCCAAAAACTATAAGGGTTGTACTTAACTTCTCATACCACGCTCGTGGTGATTGCTTAAGACCGTATATTGCCTTTTTCAATCTACAGGCAATACCATCTTGATTTTTTAATGGATGACCTGGAGGAACTTCCATGTAAACTTCTTCTAGCAAATCTCCTTGTAAGAATGCATTCTTAACATCCATTTGAAAGAGAGGCCATTCACAATTGACGGCTATTGACATTAACACTCTTACAGTGTTCATCTTCACTACTGGTGCAAAAGTTTCCTTATAGTCAACCCTATATGTTTGGGTATATCCTTTGGCAACAAGCCTAGCCTTGTATCTTTCAATTGTACCATCACTGTTGTATTTGGTTTTATTGACCCATCGACAACCAACTGGGTGTACACCATTTGGAAGTGGAACAATATCCCAAGTATGATTCTTATCAAGGGCCTTTAGTTCGTCTTCCATAGCCTTTATCCATACTGATGAATTCTTGGCTTCAAGGTAATTAATTGGTTCCTTATGATCATCAATGGCAGTTAAAAATGTAAGAAATTGAGGAGAAATACGATCATAACAAATATGAGATTGAATGGGATATTTTACTTGCATGATATGTTGAAAAGTCATGCAATCGATGGAAGGTTTAGAGACTCGAGTTGACCTTCGAACTTGTATAGATGATGTCTACTCATTCTCAGGTGGAACCAATATTTGTGGTTCTTCTTGAGTATCAAGATTTTGTTGCTCAATGTCGATTGATGAGCTATCTGGCATACTTGGTAATGGGGTAGGAGCAAATTCCTGCACAACAAGTTCATTATAATTATCCATATTCTCCCCCCCGAATTTGACTCTGCCAGGATAAAACATGTGAGTTTCATTAAAGGAAACATCACGAGAAATAAAAACTTTCTTGGTGGAAGGATGATAACATTTATAGCCCTTTTGTGATGTCGAGTACCCCAAAAAGATACACTTCTGAGAACGAGGATCAAGTTTGCTACCATGCTGCGAGTGAACATAAGCAACACAACCAAAGACTCTAAGATGAGTCATTGTAATTGAACGATTATAGAGAACTTCCAATGGAATCTTGAATTGTAACACACTACTTGGAAGACGATTAATCAAATAACAACTTGTAAGAACCGCATCAGACCAATAAATTTTTGGAAGATTTCCATGAAAAAGTAAAGAACGGGTCACCTCCAGCAAATGCCTATTCTTACGTTCAGCAACTCCATTTTGTTGAGGTGTGCCAACACAGGATGTTTGATGCAAGATTCCCATATTTCTAAGATAGGACTGGAAAGGAGTATTTGTATACTCTGTGCCATTATCTGTCCGCAAGATTTTAATACTCGTCTGAAATTGAGTGTGAACCATTTTGCAAAAATCTTGAAATATCTGCAAAACTTCATTCTTGGATCGCAATAAATATAACCACGTGGCTCGTGATTTATCATCAATAAAACTAATGAAATATTTAAAACCATCTCTAGAATCCATAGGAGAGTGCCAAACATCAGAATGCACAATCTCAAAAAACGTACTGGAAACATGAGTACTGTTCGGAAAAGGCAACCTATGTTGTTTAGCAAAATGACAAGCATCACAACAACTGGAATCAAAAAAGAAAGATGAATTCAAAAAATTTAGAATCCTATCAGAAGGATGACCCATATGCCAATGCCAAAGTTGGGATTTCTCAGGTTTTCTCAAAGAAACCAAAGCATTGTTTGGAGAGTCCAACACATAGAGACCATCTTGCAGGCGACCTTCACCAATCGTCATTCCGGTTCTGCTGTCCTGAAATATTACTTTGTCCTTGGAAAATATCACATGACAATTCAAACTTTTAGTGATCTTGCTAACTGATAGTAAATTCATAGACAAAGATGGCACAAACAATGCATCTGCTTCAGTTGAAAATAAATTCAATTTCCCATGTCCTTGAATAGGAACAGTGGTGCCATTAGCAACCGTAATAGGAGGGAAGGAGTCCACTTTATCAGTACTCAAATCAGATAAATAATATGAAGAACGACACATATTGTCGGTTGCACCAGAATCCACTATAAAATAATTCTGAGATAAAGTGGAAAGGGCAAGGGGAGTACCAGTGGTGTGAGCAACATTGCTTGATTCAGCTACTGAGCGAACAGAACTATTTGACTGAAGGAACTGTTGTAGTTGAGATGCAATCTGTTCAAGAGAACTCTGAAAATCTGAAGAGCCTGCTTGCGCAACAATTTTTGGATCTGATGTTTTAGTGGTGGTCTGATCTTTAGAAGGACGCAAGTGAGGGTGCAACTGCCAGCATCGTTCTTTAGAATGACCATCACGATTACAATGATCACAATGATAAGTAGGTCGAGTTCCACGACCTTTCCCACGATGACGACCATAAGAGACTTGATTTCCAGAGCCAGAATTAGGAAAAATGTTTGTTTTTGCAACATGGGCAATAGTCTCACTTTGATCAGTCCCTGTTTTAGATTCAGAATGCATAACACGTCTTCTAGTCTCTTCTCTCTGAATAGTGGCACAAACAGTAGTGAATGTGGGAATTTCTGAATTCATAAGTATCTGTCTTTTTAAGTCTTCATATTCAGGTCGAATACTGGCTAACAGTTGAAAGACACGGTCATGCTCATCTCTCTTCATATATTCATCAATAGTTTGGGCTGGGGGACGATACTGACGAAGTTCATCCCATTTCTTTTTAAGGTTTCCAAGATGGTCAGAAAAAGATTGAGAAGATCCTTGCTCAACATGAGCAATCTCTTGTTGCAGTTCATAGATTCTAGAGGAATTATCAGCTTGTCCATACATAAGACTTAAGGCATCCCACAGAGATTTAGCCGTTTCAGAGTAAGCAAAAATCTCATATATCTGAGGTTCCATGGAATTAAAAAGCCAAGTCATAACTTGGTTATCATTGGCAAGCCATTCACCATATTTGGGGTCAGCAATATCAAGAGCTTTGGTTTGTCCATTAACATGACCAATTTTAGAACGACCACCCAAGGCAACGGTTATTGCACGAGACCAAGTCAAAAAATTTCTCTCATTGAGTAAGGTGGAAGTAAGACGACCAGTAGATTCGTATGAAACCTTTGAATCAATCATGATGAATACTTCTACCCGTGCAACAACCAATCAATAACCAAGCAAAGGGTTAAAAGAGATGTTTTGCCTTTCCTTTCTCCCTTTTTTTTTAATTTGGAGAAACAAAATCAGAATGGCAAAGGGTTTACACGTTAAACCCAAAGCAGAAAGGCAAAAAAAAAAAAAAAAAAAAAAAAAAGGTTTTTTGAAGGCTTCAAAAAACGTGAGACCCAAGCACTAACCAAGTGCCAAGCAAACAAAGAACACAAAAAGAGAAAGCAATGTACTTATCTTGAATTTGGCAAAGAGCACGTGGAGCTTCAAGATTTTCAATTGAAAGCGTTGCAGATTGGTGGGCCCAATTTATCAAGGTTGCACTTGACACGCCTCCTTTGTCTAACAAGAAACTAAAGATGCTGTGATTCTCAAAAAACGGATTCGATGAAGATAATCAACGTTGCTTCGTGAAACGAAAACCGCTTCAGCAATTCAGAGAGGGAAGCAAATCGTCTCTCCTTGCGGAGATGCAGCACAAAGCCGAGAAGAGGGTTCTGAAGAACCGGAAAAAAAATTTAAAAAAAATACCAAGACCGGATCTTTGCCACCACCGAATTAATTCCCAGATCGTATATGCTCTAATACCATGTTCAGAATAGAAACACAATTCTAACGTGGTTCGATCTTCAGTATGAAGTCTACGTCCACGGTGAAATCCCCAATCAACTGTCTTCTGGGGAGAGCTTTCATTATCTTTAAATAGAGATGGTAGTGTACATGATGTGGTATTTTACAATGAGTAGAGTTCTACAAGTAAAGGAACTTTACAATGAGTGGGACTATTAGTCTTTGTGTCATTTAAAAAAATATAAAATAAAAAAAAAAAAAAAAAAAAAAATTTTTTTTTTTTTTTACTATAAAAAATTTTTTTTTTTTTTTTTTTCTCATCCCCAACCCCCCGAGAAAAAGGAAAGAAGTTTTTTTTTTTTTTTTTTTTTTTTTGTTTTTTTAAAAAAAGGGCCCCCCCTCCCTTTAACCCCCCCCCCCCCCCCCCCCCCCCCCCCCCCCCCCCCCCCCCCCCCCCCCCCCCCCCTCTTTTTCTTTTTTCCCGCCATGGCAATAAAGCAAGCACTAAGGTTGAGTCTTGCATTCCTGCATCACCTCTGCATCCTCATTCCAGCAATGGCAATAACTCTAGCATTAAGGTTGAGTCTTCCAGTGCTACAACCCATCTTCTGTTACCTCACATCGATTCCATCTCCAAGCCCAAGGTTGTTCTTAAGAGAAAAAAGATGGTGAGTCAAAGCTTCTCTTGCCGTTCTTTCATAGCGTTTCGTCATCAAGAACAAGATCTGAAGCACAAAAGAAGGAAGAAGATGTTTTTTTCTTTTCTCCTTTTCAAATAGGGTTTTGGTTTTGTAATGGTTCGTTTTGAATCATGCAAACCGGGTTTGTTTCCACTTAAATTTCATTTTTTGGCACATGAGAAAAGTCTACGGTGACTATTTAATCTAAAAGCCAATTTTTCATCATAACCGTTGGTTGCTTGGAGCAGTGCCACGTAGGCATTGCTGCCAAGCATGAAAAAACAGTTTCTCGTGAGAGAGCAACTCACAAAGAACAAATGTTGAATTTTTACTCTCAGCTCCGACCATAGAACAAAATTCTATCGAAAGTTACGAAATTTCCCATTTTGGAATATGCGAAACGAAATTCATGGGGACCGAAAAAATGTCCTCAGTTTTGATCGAAACTGTTGAAACTTGGTTTAACCCAGTTGGACCAGCTGGTTCATGAGGGAAAAAAAATTTCCAAAATTTTGTGGGAAACTTGGAAAATTTCATGGAAACCTGGGAAATTTTGTGGAAACTTGGGATTTTTTCTTGTAAATTTTGTAGTTTCTCAAATTTTTAATTTTTTTGTTTATTTCATTTTCCCCAAATACCCCTCCATCAGGACTTCCCTATCCAAAGTGCGTATTCCCTTAGGTTGGTTATCTTAAGCATATTGAAGACCAGACTCATAAAGTTACAGTTGTCGATTAACTTGATAACCATTGGTATAAAATGTCATGGGATGTTTATGTTCGTTGGTTGGAGGAAAAGATGTTACAGGCATAGTACTACTCAGCTTAAATGATGAATCCACTATTGGCACCCCTCTTAACACAAAGTTGTATTTTCCTTTTATTGTCAACTATTTTGAAGTTAGAAATTATATATTGAATGTTATGTGCTTAAGTAGTTAAGTTTATAATGTACTTTTTGGACAACTCTACATTGATGTTATGTATATTGAATGACATATCTACATTGATTTTTTTAGCAAAATACAACAAATGTATTCTTTATAGTTTAATTAGCTTAAATACAGGATCTCATCCCAAAATATTCTTTAAAACGTGTCGAAACTTGATGTCAAAACTTGTACGGAAAAGTCATCAGTTTCCTCAAAATTTCTCAAGTTTCTACCTAAGTTTTTCATTTTCACCAGGTCGAAACTTAAGTTTCCCTCGAATTTTTTACCATGGCTCCGACTATCTTTATCAATCTTCAAACGCCTTAACCAGCGAATGGCAACGACGACTGTGTTGATCACCAGAAGATCCTTCACCACAACTGAAGGCTCTCGTCCAACTATAGTACACAAGCGCAGTCTTGATATCCTTCACGATCCATGGTTTAATAAGGTTACTCTTCTTTTTCTTAATTGATCGATCTATCTATTTCCTTTGAGTTACAAAATGAAAATCTCTACATGAAATGCTTCACTGGTCGCAAGTCTTGCTGTTGCTCAATATTTCAAATTCGATTGTGTAGTTTTGAAGTTCATTGATAGTTGGTAATGCGTGGGGTGATAGAGCGAAGCGCATTCGATAAAGAAATGGGAATTATTGTGACTTTCTTGCTTAATGTAAAACAGGGAACAGCTTTCTCCATGACAGAGCGAGATCGTCTTGATCTTTGTGGTCTTCTCCCTCCAAATGTTATGTCTGCACAACAACAAATTGATCGGTTCAGTAAGATCTTAATTTCTTTTTGTAGGCTTAACATCGGTTTCTTTCGCTCTCAGTTCAAGTGTTAGATGATTTCCTTGAACTCATGTTGAAGAGAACACTGGTGTTGTTGCCCCTCACGCACTCAACCTTCCTTTTGCTCTTCCTTTGCTTTCGCTCCATGAATGCACCACTAAGGGCCTTCAGTTGCTCTCATTTTGATTTCTCATTCATGTTTTGATTTTCTGGATTTTAAGTGCCATGCAAATGTATCTTGCCTGTATCAGACTGAATCAGTCCTGCATCAGTTCTATATTGTTTCATACAAACTTTTCTCTTAAAAATAATCATCAAATTGGTAAGTATCGTATTGATAACCATCCAATATTGATACAATTGTGATATTTAAAACCCTGGGGACAGCTGTTTGTATAGCACATGTAACAGATGAAATGTGCCAGAAACGTATATTATAATGATGTAACATGACCTGGAGTTGAGTTATGTGCCAATAGCCCAAATGTTTCTGAGCTGGTTTCATTTTATGTTGGACATTGGAATTTTATAGTTAAGCAGGGAGATAGGGAGCCGATGCCATCCTTAAAATGAAAATGAGGTCCTATTGCTGATTTTCAACCTATTTATACTTTCTTGGGCATAGGGTGTGTAACTTTCACTTGTAACAGGTAATAATCAGAAAGAAAGGCAAACGAATGTCAATGGGTCAAGGCACTCTTTATAAAAGGCTTAGACAATTTCATCTACATTGGACATAGAAAGAGTAGTTTGCATTATTGGAGGCAATTATCAGAGGAAAAGGAAAGGATATCTTTTTTTGCTCCCCCCCCCCCCCCACCTCCTGCCAAAGAAAGAAAAAAAAGAGTAATTATGCAAATATGAAGAATCAGCCATTTTATACACAGCAGATTTCTCTCTTTGAGATGTTAGAAAGGTGAACTGGTGGCAGCTAAGTAGCTTACTGTGTGCTGGTGGCAGAGAACTATGGTAATTGGATACCCAAATCTGAAGATTGGATTCCTCAGTAGTTTGGAATGCAGCTCTTGGAGTGCAGAATTCATCTGATGTTTAAGCAGATCTGGTAAACTTTATATTTTTATTTGATTGGTTTTCTAAAATTTTTAAGATTCTTGTAGAACTATACTTCATGGATTAGACTGTGACTGATTTAAATGCTCTTACTTTTCATTGAGCCTGTTATCTGCCCTGATAGGGTGACAATGTGCTAGCTGGCCCTGCTTGTCCTGTTACTTTTCTGGCAGATAAACCTTCTGCCTTTCTGATATCCCGGTGAGAGATTGAGCGTTGTTAAAGTTGATGCACATCCAGCACCAAATTGGAGTTTTTTCTTTGGAATCAACTGAGGGTTGATAGATACGGGTGTTGGGCCTTTGTCCCATAGATTCATGTGGTCATGGGCCTAAGAGTTAATTGTCGTTATGTACAAAAACAAGTTAATTAATTGGTTTTGTTAAAATTTCAGAACCTGTAATCAGCCTAGGGAATGAAAGAAATTGAGTAAGAAGAAGAAGAATGAAGAAGAGATGAGAGCAGCCTGTCGCAAGATTTTATGAAGGAAAGCTTGTGATAGAGAGAGCACTTCGTCTAATCGCGGGTATTAGATTTATAATAGATTTGAAATACGTTAAAGAAACAATTTCCCCCCTACTTAAGTGGTGGCAGAATTACAAGAAGTTAAATTTGAAATAAACCTAATTTAATAACCAAGATGCTGATGTGAAGACAACAACCCCCTAGCCGAAACTCTTAGTGGGTCCCCGAGGATGGCTCCAAGAAACCACCCTAACTTGGCCAAATCCGTATTTGGGGGTATTTTGGGCATTACACCCCCTTTTTTAATTCTAGAATTATTTCCAGGATAATTGAGAATTTCATGTGAGTTTAAATTGGTAAGTTGAGTCCTATTGTCATAGGAATGAAATGGGCTGATTTGGTCAACCTATCAACGATTACCTATACAGTGACATTGCCTTTACTTGTCCGAGGTAAGCTAGTCACAATGTCCATAGAAATATCTTCCCACTTTCAACTAAGAACAGGAAGGGGCTAAAGTAATCCAGACAGGGGTTGACGAACGGCTTTCACACGTTGGCAAGTCTCACACTTGGCAACAAAATCTTCCACATCAGTTTTCAAACCAATCCACCAAAAATGTTCCCTTAAGTCCTTGTACATCTTGGTACTTCCAGGGTGTACTGTAAAGATTGATTGGTGTGCTTCTTTCAATATTTCCTTCTTAATTTCTTCAACAGCCGGCACACAAAGTCTACCTCTAAACAATAAAACATCATCCATAGACATACTAAAATCAGGGTCCAATTCGGGATTCAAAGAAATCTTCTCTTTCAATTCTTGATCGGAACCTTGCAGAGAAACTATTCTGTCTCTAAGGGTGGATCTTGTTGTCATGGCAGAAAGAACAAAATCCGAACATTCAGAAACAACTTCCAAACCAAAACCCGCAATTGAAGACAACAAAGGTTGACTCAAAGCATTCAAGTCCAACACTTTCTTCTGACTTTTCCTGCTAAGAGCTTTAACAACGACATTCGCCTTACCAAGGTGATATTGAATGTCACAGTCATAATCAAAGACCAATTCTGACCATCTTCTTTGTCTCATATTTTAATCTTCTAGGATATGTGAAAATAGCGATCTTCTCACCATATAGGTAATGTCTCCAAATCTTCAAAGCAAAGACAATGGCGGCAAGCTTTAAATCATGAGTGGGGTAGTTCCACTCATAATTCTTCAATTTCCAAGAGGCATAGGCCACTCACTACCTTATCATGTTGCATCAACACGCAACCCAAACCAATCTTAGAAGCATCAGTGTTGACTGTCAAACCACCGAAACTATCAGGTATAGTCTTAACCAGAGCACTTGTCAATCTAACTTTCAGCTCTTCGAAATTCTTCTCGCAAGCTTCGGTCCACACAAACTTCTCTTCCTTTCTATTTAGCTTTGTCATAGGAGCAGCCAACTTAAAAAAGTTCTTAATAAACCTTCTGTAGATCCCGTCAATCCAAGAAAACTTATTATTTTTGTCACAGTCTTCAGTGTTTCCCAATCGGCAACTGCTTGCACCTTTGCAGGATCAACATGAATACCTTCAGCTAAAACCACATGGCTGAGAAATACTACCTTTGAGAGCCAAAAGTCACACTTGCTAAACTTAGCATAGATTTTTTTTTTCTCTCAACCTTTGCAATGTGATAGTCAGATGTTTCACATGCTCTTCTTCACGAATAGATCAAGATGTCATCAATGAAGACGATCACAAACTTGTCAAGCACATCATGGAATACTCGGTTCGTGAAATCCATGAACACAGCCAAAGCATTAGTTAAACCAAAAGGCATAACTCTAAAGTCTAAACTCATAATGTCCATATCTTGTTCTAAACATTGTCTTGAAGATATCACTTGACTTCACCTTCAACTGATGATATCCAAACCTCAAATCAATCTTCGAGAACACGGCTGCACCTTTCAACTGATCGAAAAGATCATCAATCCGGGGCAACGAATATCTATTCATGACGGTCAACTTATTCAACTCTCGGTAATCAATGTATAGACGCATGCTACCGTCCTTCTTCACAAACAAGACTGGAGCTCCCCAAGGTGATAAGCTTTAGATACCGGAGTAGCTCCAGGAGTTAAGTCATTAGAAAACTCAACCTCTCTATCCGGGGGCAGTCTTGACAGATCATCTGGGAACACATCAACAAAGTCACAAACAACCTTGACTTCTTCAAGCTTCTTCTGTTCCTTGACCTTGCTTCCAGGTGAAGCACTTTCCACTAATGCACAAACTTGCATCAATGCGGTCAAAGTCTTCTTACTAATCCTTCCCTTCTCACCTTGGAATTCAAAAACTGAATTTTCACTCATCTGAAACTAAATTCTCTTTGAAGAACACAAGATTACAACATTGTGGGATGTCAACCAGTCAATTCCCAAGATTACATCAAAATCCTTCATGTCAAAAAGTACTAGATTTGCCTTTAGATTCTTTCCACAAACCAAAACAAGACATTCTTCTAACACTCTATCTAGCTTTACAACAGACCCAACAGGAGTACTAATCAACAAACAATACTAGATAAACTCCTAGGTGTTAAGTTAGTCTTCAAAGCAAATGCAGATGAGATGAACGAATGAGATGCACCCGTATCAAACAAAACAAATGCTGGAATGGAAGCAACTAACAATGTACCAGTAACAATTTCATGACTTACATCTTATTCAACACCAGGCATGCTGAACACTCTTCCGACAGGAGGGGCAGGGGCACTCTTCACAGCAAGGGCAAATGGCTGAGCATCTTCGGGCAATTACGAGCAAAATGCCCAGTCTACTTACAGTGAAAATAGGCATGGTCTCTTGGTCCAACTGGAGTCACTACAGCAAGAGGTCTCTGAAACATAGGTCTAGGATCCACCATCCCAGGCCGAGGGGGTTGCACAACTCTTACAGGTCTAACTCCACCAGACTGACTATGCTGGCACATGAGTAACACCGGAACTCTGACAAACATTCCTTGGCTGAAAGGTAGGAGTGAGATATGGTGCAGGTCTCATGAAACGACGCTCAGTGCGATCAATATAACCAGGGTTCCTTGGCTGCCAAGGCCTCTTGACACGAACATTCTCTATTTCCGTCTCTTTAAGCTTCTTAGAATTCTGAACCACCTAGGCATAGCTATCAAGAGGGAGAACAGTGAGATATGCCTTGATCGACGGCCGCAGACCTTTGAAGAACTTTTTCGCCTTAGTGTTATCAGGCTTGATGGAATTAGGGGCGAAAAAGAAAAGTTCCTTAAACTTCTGCTGGTAGTCCAGGGCAGACATCGAACCTTGTACCAAGGCCATGAATTCCGCTTCCTTGGCATCCTTAACAGCTTCGGGAAAGTAGTTCTTACAAAAAGCCTCTTTGAACACTTCCCAAGAAACAACACCGGCATGTAGGTCCTCAAGGATGGGTCGAGTAGAAGTCCACCATGCATCGGCTTCATGCTGAAGCTTTTGCTCGGCAAAGAGAACCATTTGGGCATCCGAACATTGCAAGTTCCTAAAGGCTTTCTCTAATTCCCGCAGCCATTTGTTGGGAAAGAGAGTATCGTTAGTTACATCTGTGAACGAAGGTACTTGCAATTTCAGAAAGCTTTCCATCAACCGGGTATGTGGGGTCCCAGTGAACCTCTCCGCATACAGGGCTGCTGCATTCGGGTTTCCATGCCCACCAGCATGAGTCTCGCCATGGAGTGCCATGAAGCCAGTCATCATTTGGTTAAACTGGTTGGCCTGTTGCTGCATCATGTTTCTCATGACGCTAGCAATGTCTCAAAAACTTCCGATATCAGGAGCACCCGGAATGTCATTTGTGGTATGATTGTTCTCTTGCATCTGCTGGTCAGAACCACCAGCGGGCGTTTCTCCATTTCCGGTGCTGCCGGAACCAACAAGATGATTTCTAAGGACAACCATTGTGCAAAACCAAAGATAACAACACGAAATTCGAAGATTCATCAGCAACCACATGACCAAATGATTAGAATGCTTAAATCATACTTAGAATCATCAACAAGATAAGCAAACAATCAAACATTGGTCAAAAATCCAAAAATCCAACACCAAGCATTCTACCCTTCTTTGGTCGAATTGCTTGGTCGACTGACAGTCGACCAATCAGTCGACCAAGCTAGTCCAGAACACGAAAATTGGGTTTTAAACTTCACTTCTAACTCAAACTTCTTGAGAAAGGGCTTTGGAGAACCATCTTGCCAAGGTTTCCAAAGAGATTCCAAGTGATTTAGAGCTTCAACAACATCAACACAACACACTTAGAAGATCAAAGCAAGGTAAACACTATTCATCATCTTCTCAAGTTGGTTTATTTACATAGATTTCTTGAAATACCGTGTTCTACTCTTGTTGTTCTAGGTTAGAAACATGTTAATGCATGCTTAGTAACATAATCCCATAGTTTCCATGCAAAAACAAGGCCTTAAACATCAAGTAAACACAAAACACCAACTTGCTTTCGCTAACACAATCGAAATCCCCAAATTTAGTAAAATTTCGATTACTCTCAAGCTGCTAGGAATTTTAACACCAAATCAGTTGCCACATGCTAGAATTGATATGCTAGATGTACTCATGCAATTTGTTTCAACCAATTTTGATGTTTCCCAAAAATCCCAATTTTGACTTAAAAGCAAAAATCCCTCTTTCTAGCTTGTTGAATTTTTCACTTTAGGCCACAATTTTGACTGATTTTCTCCAATTAAAATTCATAAGCATGCAATTCCAAGTATCACGCACATGCTAGTATGTATGTTCAATTTGAATTTTACCCAAAATCAAAAATTTCTGAAAAATTACGAAAATGCCCTTCTTTGCTAAACTTTTGGTAATTCTCTGACATTCGACTTGTTGATCTTTTTCTACGACACGGCACACTATGCAGAGATAGGAATGAGGAGGAGGTCGGGGGCGAGGTCGCCTAGTAGGGGCTAGGAGAGGTAGAGGACAGGCTCTAGCTCAGCCACAAGCAGAGGTCATAGACCGACACTGCTTCACTACTCCACAGGTAGAGTTTCTTTATGAAACGTACTTTGGGCACTACCGCATCGAGCACGGTCGAGTACTGCAGCTACGAGAGTTGAGGACATTTAGGATCAGACGGAGATGTGACACAATGAGATGGACACACTTGTTTACGAAGGATTTACCAGTGTATCCCGAGTTGGTTCGGCTGTTCTACAGCAATCTGACTTTGTTCGAGGAGGGTTTGGGGGTGGATTTACTTCAGCTGGTGGTAGCGAGTCAGGTTCGAGGGACACAGATTCGCTTTACTACCCCGTACACTCTCGAAGATCTTCGGGGTACCTTTTTACCCACATGCTTGTGTATGGACACCAACTAGTGCTGAGGTGGATAGACATATCCTCCCCTATGAGTTACATGAGATTTGTGCCACACTATAGGATGATGATCGATGCCACCTTCCACGGATTAGTGGAGAGATGACTCTGTCAACTAGAGTTATTGGCCAGATTGTGGGTAGGAACATCATGCCTAAGGTGGGATATCCTATTGGCACGAGGATTATTGGACTGATGCAGCTAGATGATGCTGTGATATCACTAGGTCCAGAGGATGAGTCTGAGTCAAAGTACGAGGATGATGTCGTACCAGTGGATGAGGGACGGGCTAGTCCAGATTCAGACGATCAGGATGGGGATGATGCGGAGATGCGCGAGGCCGTTCCGGATGATCATGGGATTTCCGCACCACACTTGCCGCTCCTGAGACACTGGACTTATATGCTTAGGTGCTTTCCATGACTTCCATACTGGAGAGGATGGAGGTCAAGCAGGAGCAGATGTATGAGAGGATGGAGTTGAGACAGACACAGATAGAGTCGAGACAGAAGCAGATGCAATCTCAGCTCACTCAGATTTCGGATGATGTCAGCGCACTTATAGATCAGAGCAGTCTCCTAGATAGATAGATTGTACTAGGATTTTAGTTTATGCTTTCCATATGTAACTTGTTGTAGAACTTTCTTAACTTAATGAAGTTCACTTGTTTCACTTTATTATTGTGTATTATGCACTTTCTTTTTATTGCATTAAGTGATTCTTGTTAAATCATAATTATGGTATATTATTCAACAAACAACTTATGCTTCACTAATTAAGTTTCTAGTCCGAGTTATCTATTACTCACTCTAAGAATATAGGAGTCACTTCTAGATCTGTGACTCGGGAATGTTCTGTTATCGTTTCTGTGGTTGGGGTTTCACTTGAACTTGGGCTCTGATACCACTCTGTCACATCCACCCAGCCGGTACCCTACCTAGCATACCTAGGTATGTGATCCACAGTCCCGAAGATCAAGTATCGAGCAACCATGCCTCTCACATACTCGATAACACAATCATGAACAATAATATAATCAAAGTCATAGCATATAAACAATGAAATCACGATAAAGATAAGAAACAATATAATCAAAGCGCGGAAATAAAAGATACCAATGTATATAATCAAAAGAGAAGAGAGTGAGCGGAAATCACTCCCTTAGTAGCAGCGGAAAGTAGATCAAATCGTAGTTAAGGTTACAAATCCAAGTCTCGAAAAGAGAAATAAAGAGACAAATATCTAAACAATTGTTTCCTCAGTCTTATATAGAATGTCTTCATAAGTATAAACATAAGAGACTAAGCACGGCCATCCCACACCTGAGTCGAACTAATCCTGATACGAAGCGTAATCACCCTCGGGATCTTCACAGTAATCTTCATGGTAGCTAATACCCGGAGGGTAGTATGGCTCACCGGGGCTGTCTCGGAGTAGGTGCCATCAAATCCTTCAGTACCTGTGGAATAATCTAACAAAAAAATTGCACAGAAAGGAATGAGTTCGAAAGAACTTAGGAAAGCAGTCATTCCATAATACATAAGTCACATGATACAAAGCATAACATGATGCAAGATGATATGAAAACAGATGATGCAAATATGATTCTAATTCTATATTTGCTAGTCTCTATGGTAGAAATGCTTTAAGTCATAGCACCATACTTGTTTGGGTAGGTCTCAAATCACTCTTCCCTCAACCATTCCGGTATCTTTGGTTCTCCGATGGTAATTGGGTCCTGCAACCCTCAGGACAATCTATGGCTGGGGTTTAAGTCACCGCTCTCTCACATCACCATTGGTATAAGTATTGGCGAATGTCACGGTAAAGCCTAGCCCAATGCAAGTCATCTACTCAATTGTATCATTTCAGATCTGGATACTTCCCCTATGGCTACAACCAACTCGGTTCGGTATCCTTCACACTAGAGTCACGTATCGCCAATGGAAGGATAGTGCAGTGGTTGAGAACTCACCTCTCAGTGGAGAGATTGTGGGTTCAATCCTTACCAGCGGCATATGTAATTATCCCAACCCCAATTTCCCTATATATAAAAAGTGCCTCTGTTACAAAAAAATAGAGTCACGTATCCTATGGCTACAATCAACTCAGACTACGGACTCATCAACCCTATTGGTCATCCACAAATAGTAGACATGAAGCTCTCACGTCCTCTCATGGGTTGGTTACCGGTCTTGAGCGCCCGTGAGCCCAAGTCTAACTATTTGCAACCCTACCAATAAATGGCCTCAACGAGTATCCATAATGCAATCTATGTTCTCTCACGGGTTGGTTACCGGTCTTGAGCGCCCATAAAACCTCATTACTACCAGGAGTCATTCGCTCTCAATACCCTTTTGATTCGGGTCTGATACAACAAGGACATCCTAGCCAACACCACTAAACAAGTCCTATATATGACATCCAAAATCTGGGAAAGCGTCGATGGGCATCTTCGGAGAACATCCCATACTATTCCCTCCGATGTCAAAGGACAGAAATGTCAATATGATACTTCATCATATTGAAAGGTAAATCATAACATCACATGATCAATCATACATGTAATTGATAAGAATGAACAGTCATGATAATCAATAAGTATATAAACACGGTACTACTGTCTCAAGTACAAACAACAGTCATATGATGTTTAAATACAACAAAGAAACTAAGCCTACTAAGTTGCCAACATCAATGTAAGATTCACATAATCTATCCATTTATGGTGATAACCGTCCTTACCTTGAGTCGAGATGAAGAAAATCCAATGATGACAAGAGAATAATCCAAAAATAGTACTTAGACCCTAGACAAACATAGTTGAAAGATTAGAAAAGAAATCGGGAAAATCGAAGGTCGAATGGGTCAAAACGGGCAATTACACAATGTAGCCATCAATTGGTTGACTGGCTTGGTCGACTGACCCAGTCGACCAGCCAGTCGACCAAGTGAAAAGTGCGGGGCTGAATAGTGGATTTTGATCTGAAACCTAACTTCCAGAGCTCAGACCACTCCAAAATTTGGAGGGATTGGTAGGAAATGTATAAGAACACTATCTTGTAAGTAATTAACATAAATCAATGGTCTAATTAGGAATCCCCAAATTGAAACCCTAGGTTCTATATGCAAGAATCATAGATTTCATAGAAATGGAAGGGGCTTATGCACTAGCAAGGAAAGAACACATGAAGTGGTGGTTGCAAGGTTGCAACACCAACTTCATGGTTTCAACAGCAAGTAAGATAAGGGATTAGAGTAGAATAGAGAGTGAGAGAGAGAACACATACCTTGGAGATGATTTTGGGGATGAGAGGCAAAATCATCCAAAAAGCATCAAATTAGAGAGTGGAATATCCAAAAAGCATCAAATTCTCGGATTTGGGAATCCTTTGGTCGACTGGCTTGTCGACCATGCTAGTACAGCAAGCTTGGTATAGGGAAATGAAATGCCAGAACAATTCAAATTCAAGTGGGTTTTCTCCTACAAGTCAATCAACAAGTCTAGATTAAAGTATTACCTTTGAATCAAGTCCAAAAGCGCATTAGGTACTTCAACTAAACTTCACCTCTTCTAGGTGCAGCTTCTCATCGAACATTGACAGTGCATCCAAGTAAGGGGCACCATCGTCAATGCCCATGGGCTCGTAACCAAACACCGAGTCCTCAACTAAGGGCCCACAATTCTCTCCTTCCTCCACTCCGGGTCTTCGGACCTACAAACATCAAGGATTCTAGGTCAAGGTTAGGATAGGGCTGGATTTCATAGTCATCCTACCACTGTTCCGTGGACTGTAACACCTCGTGTCATCCCAAAGAGTAGAGCAAATCTCATGAAGCTCGTAGGGAAGTAGAAAGGAGTCTACCTCGACACCCATAGGTATCCATATGCACTCACGTGGATAGAATGGTACCTAGATAATCTTTGTCAGTGTGCTGGTGGTGAATCTGATCTCTATCTCTCGGATCTGACTCTCTTCTTTTGGTCAAAATGGACCTGACTCTCTATGACTAGCTGAAGATGATCCCTGATCCTGCCCTCGCGTAAGTGGGACATGTTGCTGAAGAACAACCTCACTAACTCTGGATAGACCGTCAGATCCTCAGTGAATAGTTGCGTCCACTGCATCATATCAAACCTCTGGCGGATCCAAAATGTCTTGAGTTGTCGCAACTGTAGTATATGACCGTACTCTATACGGAAATGCTCGAAGTACACCTCATACAGGAAATCTACTTAAGGCATGACAAACTGATCCTTGCGAATGACCTCATGTCACATCCATTAACCTTACCCGAGTGTGTGATCCACAGCCCCGAAGAACAAGTAGCGAGGAAATCATCGTCCCACATGTACAATAACATAATCATGAACAGAATATAATTGATGTGTAATAATATAAACAAAAGATCAAGATAAGGAAAGAGAATGATAATATAATCAAAGTGCGGAAAATGATATCAAATATGTATATAATCAAAAAAGGTAGAGTGAGGCGAAATCTCACTCCACAATTACAGTGGAATGTAGTTCAAAAGTCAAGAAAAGGATTACAATTGTTTCCAAAAGAAAGTAAAGAAAGAAATAATCACACTAAACTACAGTGTCTTCTACTTTATAAAGAACATGTTCTTTATAAGTATAAACTTTAGAAATCAATCACGGCCGCTTCCACTCACACAAGGGATCATCACCATGATCTTCGTAACCACCAACACCTTGCATGAAGTATGCTTCTTCAGCTTGCGCTTCCTCATACTGGCCGTCATAATACTCAACACCTGTAGAATAATCTAACAAAAGATATTTTCACAAAAAGAAGTGAGTTCAAAAGAACTTAGCAAGGCAAGCTATTCCACAACAACATAAATAACATGATTGCAAAACAAAGCATGATGCAATATGATATGAAACAGACAATGCAAGTACGAATCTAACTCTATGTATGCTGGTCTCTATAGGCAGACATTCTTTAAGTCATAGCACCATACTTCTTTGAGAAGGTCTCAAATCACACATCATCGGTTGGTAATGGGTCCGGCATCCCTCGGGACATTCCATGGCTGAGGTTTAGATCACCGCTCTATCACATCACCATTGGTCTAAGTATTGGTGCATGTCAAATTAGCCTAGCCAAATGCAAGTCATCTACTTAGTTATATCAACTCAGGTCCAAATACGTCCATTCCCCGCCGCGGGCGATCTTTTCTGGTATCCTTTTCAATAGAGTCAGCGTAGTCCCGGACTCATCAACTCTATTGGTCATCCACAAATAATAAATGGGAAGCTATTATGTCCTCTCACGGATTGGTTACCGGTCTTGAATGCCCATGAGCCCAAGTCTACTATTTGCAACCCTACCAATAAACGGCCTCTCATGAGTAACCACAATGTGATTCATGTCCTCTCACGGATTGGTTACCGCTCTTCAGGGCCCACAAATTCCCATTGCTACCACGGGTCGTTCGGTCTCAATATGCTTCTGAATCGGGTATGATATAACAGGGTATTCCTAGCCAAACACCGCTAGACAAGCCCTAGGTATGACAATCAATAATTCGGGAAAGTGTCAAAGGGCACCATCGGAAATATCCCATACTATTGCCACTGATGTCCAAGGACAGAAATGTCAAAAAGTCACTTCCCAATCCCAAATCATACATGTTCAATCACATTCTTAATTCAATCATAACATACACAACCGATATCTCATCATATAGAAAGATACACATAAACATGTTCAATCGCATATGTAAATGACAAGAATATGTATTCATAATCAAAAGAATACATGAACATGTTACTACTGTACTTGGAGTACTTACATCAGTAATATAATAATAAAAAAATACAATTATGGTAGTGAATCTAAGAAATTTCCAAAATGGAAACTAAGATTCACGCAATCTACGTAATTATGGAAACAACTGTCCTTACCTTAAATAACTTTAATGAATATCCAAAGATCAAAGTGAATGGTTCCAAACTTAGCAAATAAACCCTAAACAAGCATAGATACATCATTAGGAAAGAAGCCTAAAAGATCGAATGAATCAAATCGGATGAAGAACACAACTACTGTCTTGCTTGGTTGATTGGGTGGTAGCTTGTCTCATTTCACCAAGCAATCAACCACCTGAACAGTACGCAGCAAAATTCTGATTTTTTATCCAAAACTCATTCTACAAGATTCAAAACATTACGAAACTTGGAGGAAACCTTTAGAACAGTAATCTAACACTAAAATAGCATATATTAGACACTAACAATGATAAATAAATAAATTAAAAAAAAAAACACTACTTACTAATTTGGAAACATGACTTTCTAATTTGGTAAAATTCATAGTTTTCGATGAAAACATGCTATGAACTCAAGGGAAAAACTAGAGATGATAGGATCTCGTTCTAGTAGAAGATAATCAGAAGATCATACATGAAACTATCATGCAAAACAGATCTAACATGCTAGAGAAATCAAATGAAAGAATGATCATGACTTCATGAAAAATTCACAAAGATCATGGCTAAGATCGATATGAAGATCATAAAACCTTAAGAATGAAAGGAGATTGTAGAAGAGATGGTTGCAAGGATGCAACATCTTCTTCATAGTCACAACACAAAGAACAAAACATAGTAAGAGGAGATCAACACAATACAAGAGAGATTACTAACCTTTGATTGAAGAATAAGAGATGAAAAGCTTGAAGTCTTGCAAAGTTTTTCACAAACACCAATGAGAGGCTTTGAGAGAGTCTTCCCACGTTCTTTGAGGATTTGAGAAACAAAGGAGGCTAAGAAACACGTACTTCTATTCTATAGAGCATCAACAGACCTAACAAAGGATCTTTGGCAGATTCTGTCCTCGTTGGTCGATTGGCCCAATCGACCAAGCAAGTTAGCAAGACCAAAATAGGGAATTGAAGGTCCAAATCAAGTCCAAACCCAATGAGCTTCTCCCAACACATGACTTACCTAATATAGAGAAATGCCTTTAAATCATGTCTAACTATACTTCAAGTCCATCAACTAGACTCATCTTCAAGAAGGTGCAGTTTCTTTTCCAATTTTGAACAAGCTTCCAAGTATTGAACACCATCATTAACTTCCATGAGTTCTGGGTCAAACACCATGTCTTTCACCGGGATGGCCCATAGTTGGCTTCTTCCTTTACTTCGGGTCTTCAGACCTACAAACAACAGGGTTTTCTGGTCAAGGCTAGGGCTTGGTTTCACACCTCCTCTAGTTGCTCAAGGAGTGGTACTCGACCTCTACCTCTGCCTCTCCTACCACTTGTCTGTCGTCCTCGGGGTGGCATAGTGTAGATAACTATTGAGAAGACATAGGAAGTTTGATGTTAGTGTTTTAGTAGAAAATTCAGCAAGATGGGCGTTTTCGTAATTTTTCAAAAATTTTCAATTTCAGCGAAAATGCGATTTGAACAAATTGGCATGTGCATAATACTTGGAATAACATGTTAGTTTTGTTTGTGCAAAATCCATAAAATGCATGGTCTAAAAGTGAAAATTCAGCAAGAAAGAAAAGGGGATTTTCAATTTTAGGTCAAATTTGGATTTTTAGAATTTGTGAAATTGGTTCAATCGAATTGCATGGACACATCTACCATATCATTTCAAGCATGTAGGAAGTAGCTTGGTGTCAAAATTCCTTTTGGTTTGAAAATGGTTGAAACTTTTCAAAAATGGGATTTTTGGTGGTGTGAATAATGAAAAGTGAGCATGATTCTTATAAACTTGTTGTAGAAGCATGGCATTGTGTTAAAATTACATGGAGCATGTTTCTAGTTTTCATAAACATGATTCCTAACTATTGCAACAAGTATCTCATAATTTTTGGCAAATGCAAGTAAGGATTTGAGGTTTTGAGAGAAGGAAAGAGTGTATACCTTGGGTTGAAGATCAATGTATGCAATAGAGTTGTTGTTGAAGTGCTAAGTGACCTTGAATGACCTTGATTGACCTTGAAAATCTCTCACAAGTTTTGGATGTTATATTGTGTTTTGGTTTGAGTTTGGGTCATTTTAAGTTGGAATTCACGCACAGTGTGTGGGTCGACTGGGCCAATCGACCCAGCCAATTGACCCAAAAAAGCAGTAAGCTCCAATTTTGGTGATTTTTGGAAATTTGATTTTTTGGACCCATCAATGATTATTTGAGGACTTTATTAATGATTCTAAGTTTAATTTGAGTATGCCAAGCATGTGATCAAGTGTATATTGATGAATCTTCGAATATTCGTGTTTTGATTTTTCTTGATTTTGCAGACTGGTAAATTTGAGAAATCGTAACACTGGTGCTAACTGTAGCAAGTCTAGAAGAGTACCTAATGGGACCATACATAATGGGACCATACCTAATGGTGCCCTCGGTCAGCAGACTACTCTGAATGGCCAGATTGTCGGTGATCTCCCTGGTGCTCCACTAGTGGGAAATTTCTAGGATATTGCCAATATCTTGGGCAATTTATGCAGCAGCCAGCTACTCAATTCAATCGAATGATGATGGGTTTTATGACTCTGCATAATGAGACCTGTACTGCTGCTGATGGAAATCCTCAAGCTGCTGTTTCGAATGTGGAAAGATTAGCTGGAACTCCCCATACCTGACTGATGGAGAGTTTTCTGAAGTTGCAAGTGCCAACTTTTACTGGTGTTTCGAAGGACACTCTGTTTTTGAATAAGTGGCTGCAGGAACTAGGGAAGGCTTTTTGTAACCTGCAATATTCTGATGCTCAGAAGATTATGTTTGCTGAGCAGAAGCTGCAGCATGAAGTTGATGCCTGGTGGAACTCCACTTGTCCGATTCTTGAAGATTTACATGTTGGTGTGGTTACTTGGGAAATATTTAAGGATGCATTCTGTAAGAACTATTTCCCTCAAGCGGTGAAAGATGCTAAGGAAGCCAAGTTTCTGGCTCTTGTACAAGGACCTCTATCTGTGCTGGAATACTAACAGAAGTTTAAAGAACTTTACTTCTTTGCCCTAATTCTATTAGACCTGATCGTGCCAAGGGAAAGAAATTCTTCTAGGGTTTGCGACCTACAATCAAGGCTTATCTCATTGTTCTCCCTATAGAGAGTTATGCCCAGATTGTTCATAATGCAAAGAAGTTAGAAGAAGCTGAGAAAGATAGCACTCGTGTGCAGAGGCTATGGCAGCAAAGAAATCCCGGTTTAGTTGATAGGTTGAAAAGGAGATTCACTAGAACTACACCCTATCCTACTCCTACTTTTTACCTAGGAGTGTAGGCCAGAGTTCAGAATTTACACAGGCCGGTCAGCAGAACCAATTCAATGGGAACAGACAAGCAGTGAATGTGAATTCTAGACTTGTGAATTAGAAGCCTTCAGTGGCAGTACCTCCAATTGTACCAAGGGAACCCATTTGCTTCTTCTGTAAGCAGACCGGATCTGGAAGAGTGCTCTTGCCCCTCCATCTAGAAGAGTGGTCAGTATATCTGGTACTGAACAAGATGCGAACCATGAAGTTGTGACAGGTACATTGTTAGTTGCTTCTATACCTGCATTTGTGTTATTTGATACGGGTGCATCTCATTCATTCATTTCATCTGCATTTGTTAGAAAGACTAACTTGACACCCAAGAACCTATTTAGTTATTTGATGATTAGTACTCCTACTAGATCTGTTGTGAAACTAGATAAAGTGTTAGAAGAATGTCCTATCTTTGTTTGTGGAAAGAATCTGAAAGCCAATTTAGTGCTCCTTGACATGAAGGACTTTGATATTATTCTGGGAATAGATTGGTTGACACCCATAAAGCTGTGATTCTTTTTCTTCAAGGAAGATTCAATTTCAAATTGATAAAAATTCAGCTTTTGAATTTCAAGGTGAGAAAGGAAGAGTTAGTAAGAAGACTTTGACCGCATTGATGCAAGTCTGTGCATTAGTGGAAAGTGCTTCACCTGGAAGCAAGGTCAAGGAAGAGAAGAAACTTGAGGAAGTCAAGGCAGTTTGTGACTTCGTGGATGTTTTCTCGGAAGATTTGTCAGGATTGCCTCTTGATAGGGATTTGGAGTTTTCGATTGAGTTGATTCCAGGAGTTGCTCCGGTATCTAAAGCCCAGTAGGAGTTAAGTCAATGGAAAACTCAACTTCTCTATCAGGGGGCAGTCCTAACAGATCATTTGAAAACACATCAGCAAAGTCACAAACAACCTTGACTTCGTCAACCTTCTTCCCTTCCATGACCTTGCTTCCAGGTGAAGCACTTTCCACTAATGCATGGACTTGCATCAATGCGGTCAAAGTCTTCTTATTAATTCTTCCCTTCTCACCTTGGAACTCAAAAACTGAATTCTCACTCACTTGAAACTGAATTCTCTTTGAAGAACACAAGATTACAGCATTATGAGATGTCAACCAGTCAATTCCCAAGACTACATCAAAATCGATATCAAACAACACTAAGTTCGCCTTCAAACTCTTTCCACAAACCAACACAGGACATTCTTCTGACACTCTATCTAGCTTTACAACAGACCCAACAAGGGTACTAATCAACAAACAACTAGATAAACACCTGGGTGTTAGGTTAGTCTTCAAAGAAAATGTAGATAAAATGAACGAATGAGATGCACCCGTATCAAACAAAACAAATGTTGGAATGGAAGCAACTAACAATGTACCTGTGACAACTTCATGACAAGAATCTTGATCAACACCAGACATGCTAAACACTCTACAAGAGGAAGGGGCAGGGGCAAGGGCAGGAGCACTTTTCACAACAGGGGCATAAGGCTCAGCAGGTCTCTTCGGGCAAGTACGAGCAAAATGCCCAGTTTGCTTATAGTGAAAGCATGCAAGGTCTCTCAGTCCAATTGGAGTCGCTACAGTAGGAGGTATCTGAAATGCAGGTTTAGGATTAACAATCCCAGGCCGAGAATGATAAACAACTCCCGCAGGTCTAACTCCACCAGACTGACTATGCTGGCCCACCTAAGTAACACCGGAACTCTGACCAACACTCCTTGGCTGAAAGGTAGGAGGAGTGGGATATGGTGCAAGTCTTATGAAACGACGCTCAGGGCAGTCAACATAACCAGGGTTCCTTGGCTGCCAAGGCCTCTGGACACGAACATTTTTTATTTCCGTCTTTTCAAGCTTCTTAGAATTCTGAACCACCTGGGCATAGAAGATATGCCTTTATCGACAACCGCAAACCTTTGAAAAACTTCTTCGCCCTAGCATTGTCAGGCTTGATAGAATCAGGGGCGAAAAAGAAAAGTTTCCTCAAATTTCTACTGGTAGTCCAGCACAAACAACGAACCTTGAACCAATGCCCTGAATTCCTCGTCCTTGGCATCCTTAACAGCTTCGGGAAAGTAGTTCTTACAGAAAGCCTCTTTGAACACTTCCCAAGAAACAACACCTGCATGAAGGTCTTCAAGGATGGGTCGAGTAGAAGTCCACCATGCATCTGCTTCATGTTGAAGCTTTTGCTCGGCGAAGAGAACTTTCTAGGCATCCGAACACTACAAGTTTCGGAAGGCTTTCTCTAATTCCCACAGCCATTTGTTGGGAAAGAGAGTATCCTTGGTTACACCGGTGAACGACGGTACTTGCAATTCCATAAAACTTTCCATCAACCTAGTATGTGGGGTCCCAGTGAACCTCTCCACATACGGGGCTGCTACATTCGGGTTCCCTTGCCCACTAGCATGAGCTTCGCCATGAAGTGCCATGAAGCCAGTCATCATCTGATTAAACTAGGCTGCCTGCTGCTGCATCATGTTACTCATGACACCAGCAATATCTAGAAAGCTTCCGATTTCAGGAGCACCCAGAATGTCATTCGTGGTATGACTATTCTCTTGCGTTTGCTGGTCAGATCCACCAGCAGGCGCTTCCCCATTCCAGTGCTGCCGAAGCCCACAAGACGGCTTCTCAGGACAACCATTCTACAAAACCAAAGATGACAACATGAAATCGAAGACTCATCAACAACTACAAGACCAAGTGATTAGAATGCTTAAATCATACTTAGAATCATCAATATAGCAAGCAACATTAGTCAAAAATCCAAAAATCGAGTCGAAAATCCAAAATAAGCAATTCTGTCCTCCTTTGGTCAACTGGCTTAGTCGACTGACTCAGTCGACCAAGCAAGTTAGAACACGCAAATTTGGGTTTTAAACCCCATTTTCACTTCATTTTTCACTGCTAACTCCAATTTCTTCAGAAAGGGCTCTGGAGAACCATCTTGCCAAGGTTTCCAAAGAGATTCCAAATGCTTAGAAGCTTCAACAACAACAACATCACACACTTAGAAGATCAAAGCAAGGTAAGCACTATTCAGCACCTTCAGAAGTTGGTTTCTTTGCTTAGATTCCTTGTAAAACCATGTTTAACTTGTTGTTATAGGTTAGAAATATGTTCATGATGTCACATCCACCCAGCCGGTACCCTACCTGGCATACCCGAGTGTGTGATACACAGCCCCGAAGATCAAGTATCGAGGTAATCAACCTCCCACATAGACAATAACATAATCATGAACATAAATAATCAATGTGCAAAAGATAAACAAAAGATCCAAATAAGGAAAGAATAAATCACATATCATCAGAGTATGAAAGACAATCAAAATGTTTAGATCAAAAAGTAAAGTGAGGCGGAAGCTCACTCCACAAATAGCGGAAAGTAGATCGCAAGTCAAAAGAAAGATTACATCTAGTTCTAAGATAAGAAAGAAAGATATAACAAACTAAACTAAAGTCTATTCTACTTTATAGAGAACGTCTTCATAAACATAGACTTCATCAATGACGCTCAGACGTTCCCACTCCACAGTAGGGCTAATCCTGGTAACAAGTAAGACCACTTGAGGAATCCTCAATGTAATCTTCATGGTTGCCAGCACCTTGCATGAAGTACGCCTCTTCAGTTTGCGCTTCCTCATATTGACATTCATAGTCATCAGTACCTGTAGAGTAATCTAACAAAAGATATTGTACAAAAAGGAGTGAGTTTCAAAGAAACCCAGTAAGGCAGTTAATCCATAACAACATAAATAGCAGGATTTCAAAGCAAAGTAAAATGCTATATGATATGAAACACATGATGTATTATGATTCTAACTCTATATATGCTGGTCTCTATTGGCAGACATGCTTTAAGTCATAGTACCGTACTTCTTTAGGTTGGTCTCAATATGGTAAACGGGAAGCTCTCATGTCCCCTCACGGGTTGGTTACCGGTCTTGTGCGCCCGTGAGCCCAAGTCTATCCATATGCAACCCTACCCACAAATGGCCCCCACAATGTGATTCCTGTCCTCTCACAATACCGGTCTTGAGCCCCCATGAATCCCCATTGCTACCACGGGTCATTCAGTCTCAATACCCCTCCGATTAGGGTCTGACATAACGGGACATCCTAGCCAAACACTACTAGACAACCCTAAATATGTCATCCAACAGTTTAGGAAGGTGTCCAAAGGGCATCTCCGAAAACATCCCATAATATTCCCGTAGTTGTCCAAGGATAGAAGTGTCAAAAGGACACCTCTCCTTTCCAAACCATACTTAATCATTCACAACCATAAATCCATAACATCACATATATGGTAACTTCTTATATGGAAAGAAATCAATAATAACATCCAACTTGCATATATTTGGTAAGTAAATTATACATGAATCAATTTAGTATAAACAAGTAATGCTACTGTAATCAAGGTAGTTGCATCAGTAGTATATCATTGTAAGAATCTAATTAAGGAAGTAAACCAAAGATTTAAATAGAGAAACTAGAACATGCAATCTATGTAGTTAAGGAAATAACCATCCTTACCTTATATAACTCGCAAAGGATCTTGGGGGATCAAGTAAGACCTTGTCTAAATTTGGAAAGAAAATCCTAAACAAGTATATATAACATATTAGGGAAGATACCTAAAAGGAAGGAAATCAAATCATCCAAAACAGACCAAACATGAGGTTGCTGTCCTCATTGGTCGATTGATTGGTCTACTGCCTCAGTCGACCAACAGAGACAGTGGCCTTCAAAATCAGAGATTTTTTAATACAAAACCGAATTTGGTGGTTCAAAAGGGTAACACAAAGGGGAAACTACAATGACAGTATACTAGTATATAGAGGACTTCAAAACTCTAATCATATCAAGTCTTCAAGTTACAAATTAGGAAACAAAAAGTTACCATAATTAGATTAATCATGGTTCTTGAAGAATTCATAGTAAAAATCATGGACAAGAAACAATAGGATGATGGATCACTAATGTGATAAAGAAATCATGAAAAGCATGCATAGATCTTCAGGAAAAATAGATCTAAGACTGAAGAACATCAATCTAAATAAGGAAAGAGAATGAATACATGCTTTCCTTCAAAAGCAAGTGATGATCTTGATGAAGATCATCCACCAAGCTTTATATCCTTAGGAAAAGAGAGGGAATGAGTAAAGAGATAGTTGCAATAGAAATACAACATAATCTCTACTGTCCTCAATGGGGAATAAAAATAATGGGGAATCAAAGATGAAACATAGAAGAGGATGATCACATACCTTTTTGTGTAAATGCAAGAGATTTGACGAAGATCCGTCAAGAAAATCACCAAGGATGCAAGGGAGATGACTTGCAGAGGGCTCTGGTACATTCCAAAGAGTTTGGAGGCAGAAAATACAAAGTAGACTCGAGATTGGGCTTAAATAGAGCAAGCAAAGACCTAATTAGAAAAATCAGATCTCATTGGTCGATTGATTGGTCGACTGGCCCAGTCGACCAATGAGTCAACCAATCAGGACAGCAAGTCCAAAACAGGGAAATGAAGGCTCAGATCAAATCCAAACATAAAGGGGTTTTGCACACACACTAAATGACTTACCTAGTAGGTAGAAATGCCTTCAAACCAAGTCAGAGAGTACTCCAAGTCCATCAACTAATTCCTTCTTCATCAGGGTGCAGTTTTCATAAATAGAACATTGTCATCAACACTCATGGATTCTAAGCCAAATACCAAGTCTTCCACTGGGATGGCCCATAATTGACTTCTTGCTTTACTTCGAGTTGTCGGACCTACAAACAACAGGGTTTCCGGGTCAAGGTTAGGGCTGGGTTTCACAATGCATGCTTAGTAACATAATCCCATAGTTTCCATGCAAAAACAAACCTTAAACATCAAGCAAACACAAAAACACCAACTGGCTTCCACTAACGCAATCGAAATCTCCAAATTTAGAAAAAATTCAATTACTCTCAAACTCGTAGGACTTTTAACACCAAATAAGTTGTCACATGCTAAAAATGATATGCTAGAGGTACTCATGCAATTCGTTTCAACCAATTTTGACATTTTCAAAAATCCCCAATTATAACCTAAAAGTCAAAAATCCCTTTTTCTAGCTTGCTGAATTTTTCGCTTTAGGCTGCGATTTCGATGGGTTTCCTTCAATTAAACTTCATAAGCATGCAATTCAAGGTATTATGCACTTGCTAGTATGTTCAATTTGAATTTTCCCCAAAATAAAAAATTTCCGAAAAAATTTACAAAAATGCCCTTCTTGTCTAAACTTCTTTGGTAATTCTCTGACATTAACTTGTTGATCTCTTTCGGTTTTTGTAGAATGGTTCTTTTGAGGAATCGTCATGCTGGGTCCAGTAGCAATGCGAATGAAGACATACCTCATGGGACCATACCTGATGGTGGCTCTGACTAGCAGACTCATGTGAATGGTCAGACTGCTACTGAACCACCTGGTGCTTCGCCAATAGGAAGTTTCCGTGATATCGCCAACATCATGGGCAATATTATGCAGCAGCAAGCTAATCAATTCAATCAAATGATGATGGGTTTTATGACTTTTCATAATGAAACTCGTACTACTGTGAACGAAAATCCTCATGCCGCTATCCCTAATGCGGAAAGGTTAGTTGGAACTCCTCATACCCGTCCGATGGAGAGTTTCCTGAAGTTGCAAGTGCCTACCTTTACTGGTGTTTCGAAGGATACTCTGTTTCCGAACAAGTGGATGCGGGAACTAGAGAAAGCTTTTCGTAACCTGCAGTGCTCTAAAGCATAGAAGATTCTGTTTGTCGAACATAAGCTCCAGCATGAAGCCGATGCTTGGTGGACCTCCACCTGACCTATTCTTGAAGACTTACATGCTGATGTGGTTACATGGGAATTATTCAAGGAAGTTTTTGTAAGAATTATTTCCCTAAAGCAATGAAAGATGCCAAAGAAGCTGAATTTATGGCTCTTATGCAAGGTTCTCTATCTGTGCTGGACTACCAGCAAAAGTTTGAAGAACTCTTCTTCTTTGCCCCTGATTCTATGAGCCTGATCGTGCTAAGGAAAAGAAATTATTCAAAGGTTTGCGGCCTACAATCAAAGCATACCTCACTGTCCTCTCTATTGAGAGTTATGCCCAGATTGTACAGAACTCGAAGAAACTGGAAGAAAGTAAGAAAGAAAGTGCTTGTGTTCAGAGGCCATGGCTGCCAAGAAATCCCGGTTTAGTTGATTGGACGGAAAGGCGATTCACTAGACCTACGCCTTATCCTACTCCTGCATTTCAGCCTAGGAGCGTAGACCAAAGTTCTGGATTTACACATACTGGTCAGCATAATCAGTTTAGTGGGAATAGACCAGCAGTGAATGTCCCAGCTGAGGCCTATGAATGTGAATCCTACACCAGTGATTCAGAAGCCTCCAATTGCAGTGACTCTAGTTGGACCAAGAGACCTTGTTTGCTTTTTCTATAAGCAGACTGGACACTTCATTTGTGCTTGCCCTAAGAAGACAAACCAGTCATCTGCCCCTGTAGCGAAGAGTGCTCTTGCCCCTCCTTCTAGAAGAGTGTTTAGTATATTTGGTGCTGAACAAGATGTGAATCATGATGTTGTGACAGGTACATTGTTAGTCGCTTCTTCTGTCACATCCACCTAGCCGGTACCCTATTTGGCATACCCAAGTGTGTGATCCACAGCCCGAATATCCAAGTATTCGAGGAAATCATCCTCTCACATTTATAATAATATAATCGAGAACAAGATTTAAATCAAAGTTAACTATATTAATCAAAAGATCAAGATAAGGTTCAAAGAATACAATCAGAGTGCGGAAAATGATACCAATAGAATAAATCAAATGTAGAGTGTAGCAGAAATATACTTTACAGTAGTAGCAGAAAAGTATATCAAAAGTAAAAGAAATATTACAAATGGTTCCCAAAATGAAAGGAAAAACAAAACTAAACTAAGGTCTCAACGAATCTTGATGAACACATTTATGTGTGAAATCTTTGGGCATAAAGCATGTATTTTATACACTTTGAGTGGAGCTACCTTGGGTTTTATGTTGTTTTTGCAGATTTTATGAATTTTCAGGACTTGAGCGAATATTTGGAGTTTTGGGTATTAAACATGCGATTTTACACGTCAAGAGGTCCGTTCAAATTCTCAATTGCGAAAATGGGCCTGACCTGGAGCATGATGGGCCAAAGATGTGATTATGGGCCAACTCCAAAATATTTAAGAGATAAATAAGGCAAATTTGATCAATGGCTGAGATTATAAATTATCAATCAAATCTACAGAGATATTATTAAGAGAGTCCAAATGGAGAAAAGAGTCCTTGCATACCTCAATATCTTATTTCCTATTTGTGATTTGATTAAAGAAAGAAAAAGAGGAAAAAGAAATCAAAGTTAAGGTTTACAGATCCAAAACTTAAAAAGAGAATAACAACATAAAAGTCTACACAATCGTCTCCTCAGTCTTATACAAAATATCTTCGTAGGTGTACACATATGAGACCAAGCACGGCCGCTCCCACAACAGTATCGAACTAATCCTGGTACGAAGCGTAATCACCCTCGGGATCTTCACTGTAATCTTCATGGTAGCTAGTACCTTGAGGGTAGTATGCCTCATCCAGGTTTGTCTCTGGGTAGCCGCCATCAAATCCTTCGTTACCTGTGGAATAGTCTAACAAAACAATTGCACAGAAAGGAATGAGTTCAAAAGAACTCAGCAAGGCAGTTATTCCATAATACATAAGTCACATGATCAAAAACATAACACAATGCAAGATGATATGAAAAAGATGATGCAAATATGATTCTAACTCTACACATCCTAGTCTCTATGGTAGACGTGCTTTAAGTCATAGCACCATACTTCTCTAGGTAGGTCTCAAATCACTCTTCCCTCAACCATCTCGGTATCTTGGGTTCTCCGGTGGTACTTGGGTCCTGCATCCCTCGGGACAATCCATGGTTGGGGTTTAGGTCACCGCTCTCTCACATCACCATTGGTATAAGTATTGGCGCATGTCACAGTAAAGCCTAGCCCAATGCAAGTCATCTACTCAGTTGTATCATGTCAGATCCAAATACTTCCATTCCTCGCCCCTGGCGATCCTTTCCGGTATCCTTCACACTAGAGTCAGCATAGTCCCTGACTACGGACTCATCAACCCTATTGGTCATCCAAAAATAGTAGACGGGAAGCTCTCATGTCCTCTCACGGATATAACTCACGGGTCTCGAGCGCCCGTGAGCCCAAGTCTAGCTATTTGCAATCGTACCAATAAATGGCCTCTAACGGTATCCGCAATGTGATTTATGTCCTCTCACAGGTTGGTTACCGGTCTTGAGTGCCCACCAAACCACATTACTACCACGGGTCGTTCGGTCTCAATGCTCGTTCGATTCGGGTCTGATACAACAGGGACATCCTCGCCAACACTTCTAGACAAGTCCTATACATGACATCCAATAATCCGGGAAAGCGTCAACGGGCATCTTAGGAGAACATCCCATACTATTCCCTCCGATGTCCAAGGACATTAATGTCAAAAGGAAATTCCCCAATCTCAAATCATACTTATCCAATCACATTCTCAGTTTCATCATATCATACATAAGTAATATTTCATCATATCGAAAAGTAAGTCATAACATCACATGATCCATCATATATGTAATTGACTTATCCAATCACATTCTCAGTTTCATCATATCATACATAAGTTATTGTGAAACCCAGCCCTAACCTTGACCCGGAAACCTTGTTATTTGTAGGTCCAGTGACCCGAAGTAAAGTAAGAAGTCAGCTTTGGGCCATCCCAGTGGAGGACTTGGTGTCTGGCTTTGAATCCATGAGAGTTGATGATGAGGTTCTATTTATGGAAACTGAATCTTGATGAAGATCGGATTAGTTGATGGACTTGGAGTGCTCTCTATCATGGTTTGAAGGCATTTCTACCTATTAGGTAAGTCACTTGATATGTGTGCAAAACCCCTTTAGGATTGGATTTGATCTGGGTCTTCAATTCCCTGTTTAGGAGTTGCTGAACTGATTGATCGACTGATTGGTCGACTGGACCAGTCGACCAATCCACTCGACCAATGGGTTCTGTCTTTGGCAATTAGGTCTTGCTTGCTCTATTTAAGTCCAATCTCGAATCTACTTCGTATTTTCTGCCTCCAAACTCTTTGGAACGAACCAAAGACCTCTGCAAGTCATCTCCCTTGCATCCTTGGTGTTTATCTTGACGGATCTTCGTCAAAACTCTTCCTCTTGCATCAAAGGTATGTCTACACTCTCTTCTTCTCCTCCATCTTTGTTTTTCTTTCCTTTTTGAGTTGAGACAGTAGAGGAGATGCTGCATTCTCTGTTGCAAACATCTCTGGACTTGTCTCTCATGATCTTCCTAAGGATTAATGGCTAATGCAATGATCTTAACCATGATCATTGCAAGCTTTTGAAGGAATCAAGATCAAATCATGATCTTGTCTTGTTCATCTTTTGATTTAAATTATGATCTTCTTAGATCTACTATATTGATCATGTTAGTAGTCAATTTCCGTGTTTTCTTTACATGATCCATGATCTATCAATCTCTAGTTGTTTCTCTTCTACCATACCATGCTTTCTTCATGAATCATGATAGTTACATCTATGGTAGGTTTTATTTCCTTATTTAGATTTTTGCTCTTAGGTCTATTTTCTTGAAGATCTAAGTATGCCTTCCATGATATCTTTATCTGAATCAATGATTCATTCTCCTATTGTTCTTGTCTATGATTTCTATCTTGAATTCTTCAAGAACCATGATTGATCTAATTATGGTAACTTTTTGTTTCCTAATTTGTAACTTGAAGACTTGATTCGATTAGTGTTTTGAGGTCCCCTATATGTTAGGGTACTACTAATGTAGTTTACCCCTTGTTTAGTACCCTTTTGAACCACCAAATTCGGATCTTATATCTTAAAACTCTGATTTTGTAGGCCACTGTCTTCATTGGTCGACTGATTGGTCGACTGGGGCAGTAAACCAATCCAATCGACCAATGAGTACAGCAACTCCAGATTTGGTCTGTTTTGGATGTTTTGATATCTTTTCTGTTAGGGATCTTTCCTAATATGTTGTATACACTTGTTTAGGACCTTCTTCTCAAGTTTGTCAAGATCTTACTTGATTTCTTAGGATTCCTTTGCAAGTTATAAAAGGTAAGGATGGTTACTTCTTTAACAACATAAATTGCATATCTTAGTTTCTATATTTGAATCTTGTTAATTTATTTCTTTAATTAGATTCTTATAATGTTATACTACTGTGGTACTGTCTTGATATCAGTAGCATTACTTATTTATATTGAATTGACTCATGTATGATTTACTTACCAATTATATACAAGTTGATTGTAATTATTGATTTCTTTCCATATATGAAGTTACCATATATGTGATGTTATGAATTGATGCTTGTGTATGCTTAAGTATGGTTTGGAAAGGAGAGGTGTCCTTTTGACACTTCTGTCCTTGGACTACTACGGGAATATTATGGGATGTTTCCGGAGATGCCCTCTGGACACCTTCCTAAACTGTTGGATGACATATTTAGGACTGTCTAGTAGTGTTTGGCTAGGATGTCCCGTTATGTCAGACCCTAATCGGAGGGGTATTGAGACCGAACGACCCGTGGTAGCAATGGGGATTCATGGGCGCTCAAGACCGGTAACCAACCCGTGAGAGGACAGGAATCACATTGTGGGGGCCATTTATTGGTAGGGTTGCATATGGATAGACTTGGGCTCACAAGCGCTTAAGACCGGTAACCAACCCGTGAGAGGACGTGAGAGCTTCCCGTTTACCATATGTGGATAACCAATAGGGTTGATGAGTCCGTAGTCAGGGACTATGAGGACTCTAGTGTGAAGGATACCGGAAAGGATCGTCAAGGACGAGGAATGGACGTATCTGGATCTGACTTGATGTAACTAAGTAGAAGACTTGCATTTGGCTAGGCTTAACCCTAACATGCGCCGGTACTTAGACCAATGGTGATGTGAGAGAGTGGTGACCTATACCCCCAGCCATGGAATGTCCCGAGGGATGCCGGACCCATTACCAACTGATGATGAGTGATTGAGACTTTCCTAAAGAAGTACGGTGCTATGACTTAAAGCATGTCTGCCAATAGAGACCAGCATATATAGAGTTAGATTCATACATTCATTGTTTGTCTCATACCATATTGCATTTATGTTTGTTTTGTAATCCTGCCATTTATGTTATTATGGATTTAACTGCCTTATTGAGTTTCTTTGAAACTCATTCCTTTATTGTACAATGTTTGTTAGACTATTCTACAGGTTCTGAATATCATGACTGCTCGTATGAAGAAGCACAAGGAGAAGAGGCATATCTCCAGGAAGGTGATTGCGGTTACGACAATTACACTGAAGATCCCGCGAGTGGTTATGCTCCGTACGATGCTTAGTCCGACCATAGAGTGGAAGCGCCCTTGTGCCATTTATGAGATTTATACTTATAGAGATATTGTCTATAAGATTGAGAACAATTTAGTTACCTATTGTACCTGCTATAAGGGATTAGATTCTATCCTGTTTATTCTCTTTTAGAACTACTTTTCCGCTGGTTGTAGAGTGGGATTTCGCCTCACTTTACTTATCTGATTTAGACACTCTGATTATATTTAGTACTCTGATTTATATATGATTCATTCTTTCCTTATTTGGATCTATGGTTTATCTTTCGCACATCGATTATTATTGTTCATGATTATGTTATTGTTTATGTGGGAGGTTGATTACTCGATACCTGATCTTCGAGCTTTGGATCACACTCTCGGGTATGCCAGTTAGGGTACCGGCTGGGAGGATGTGACAGTTATACTTCATCATATCGAAAAGTAAGTCATAACATCACATGATCCATCATATATGTAATTGACAAGAATGAATAGTCATGATAAGCAAGAGTATATAAACATGGTACTACTGTCCTAAGGTATGTACAGCAGTCATATTGTCACGCCCTCCCAGCCGGTACCCTATCTGGCATACCCGAGAGTGTGATCCACAGCCCGAAGATCAGGTATCGAGTGATCAACCTCCCACATAAACAATAACATAATAATGAACAATCATAACAAGAGTGCGGAAGATAAATCATAGATCCAATAATGAAAAAATGAATCATAAACGAATCAGAATAATAGATATAATCAGAGTATCAAACAGATAAGTAAAGTGAAGCAAAAATCCCACTTTACATCCAGCGGAAAAGTAGCTCTAAAGAATAAACTAGACAAAAACTAATCCCAGTAGCAAGTACATTGGGTAACTAAATTATTCTCCACTTTATAGACGACATCCTTGTAGGTATAGATCTCATAAATAGCACAAGGACGCTTCCACTCAATGGTCGGACTAAGCATCGTACGGAGCATAACCACTCGCGGGATCTTCAGAGTAATTGTGGTAACCGCAATCACCTTCCCGGAGATATGTCTCTTCGCCTTGCGCTTCCTCATAGGGACCGTCATAGTACTCGGTACACTGCAGGATAGTCTAACAACATTGTACAATAAAGGAATGAGTTTCAAAGAAACTCGGTAAAAGGCGATTAAAATCCATAATAACATAAATGGCAGGATTCCGGAGACAAACATAAATGCAATATGATATGAGACAAACAATGAATGAATGAATCTAACTCTATGGATGCTGGTCTCTATTGGCAGACATGCTTTAAGTCATAGCACCGTACTTCTTTAGGAAAGTCCACTCACATCCTCAACCATTTAAGATATCTTGGATTCTCTCACGGATCATTTCACCGGTCTTGAGCAGCCGATTGGTAATGGGTCCTTCATCCCTCGGGACAAACCTTGGCAGGGGGTTAAGTCAACACACTCTCTCACAACCATTTAGTATAAGTACTGGCGCATGTCGGGGTAAAACCTAGCCAAATGCAAGTCTTCTACTTGGTTACATCAAGTCGATCCAGATACTTCCATTCCTCGTCCCCGACGATCCTTTCCGGTATCCTTCACACTAGAGTCGGCGTATCCTATGGCACCGACCAACTCGGACTACGGACTCATCAACCCTATTGATCATCCACATATGGTAAACGGGAAGCTCTCACGTCCTCTCACGGGTTGGTTACCGGTCTTAAGCGCCCGTGAGCCCAAGTCTAACCATATGCAACCCTACCAATAAATGGCCCCCACAATGTGATTCCTGTCCTCTCACGGGTTGGTTACCGGTCTTGAGCGCCCATGAATCCCCATTGCTACCACGGGTCGTTCGGTCTCAATACCCCTCCGATTAGGGTCTGACATAACAGGACATCCTAGCCAAACACTACTAGACAATCCTAGATATGTCATCCAACAGTTTAGGAAGGTGTCCAGAGGGCATCTCCGGAAACATTCCATAATATTCCCATAGTAGTCCAAGGACAGAAGTGTCGAAAGGACACCTCTCCTTTCCAAACCATACTTAAGCATACACATGCATCAATTCATATCATCACATATATGGTAACTTCATATATGGAAAGAAATCAGTATTACAATCACTTGTATAACATTGGTAAGTAAATCATACATGAATCAACTCAATATGAATAAATAATGCTACTGTAATCAAAGTTATGCAACAGTAGTATATCATTGTAAGAATCTAATTTAGGAAACATATTAATGATATTCAAATATAGAAACTAGATTCATGCTATCTATGTAATTAAGGAAATAACCATCCTTACCTTTTATGACTCGCAAAGAATCCTAAGAAATCAAATAAGATCTTGGCAAACTTGAGAAGAAGGTCCTAAACAAGTATATACAACATATTAGGAAAGATCCCTAACAGAAAATATATCAAAACATCCGAAACATGACCAATTCGGAGTTGCTGTACTCATTGGTCGAGTGGATTGGTCGAGTGGTCCAATCGACCAATCGATCGACCAATGCAATGCGATAGCCTATAAAATCGGAGTTTTAAGATATGAAATCCGAATTTGGTGGTTCAAAAGGGTACTAATCAAGGGGTAGACTACATCAGTAGTATTCTAGCATATAGGGGACCTCAAAACACTAATCAAATCAAGGTATCAAGATCCAAATTAGGAAACAAAAAGTTACCATAATTAACTCAAATATGGATCTTGATGAATTTGAAATAGAAAACAAGGACAAGAACTATAGGAGGATGGATCATTGCTTTCGGTAATGAAAACATGAAAACATGCATAGGTCTTCATGGAATAAGGCTTGGAAGCATAAATCTAAATAAGGAAATAAAACCTACCATATATGTAACTATCATGCACCATGAAGAACACATAGTAAGGTAGAAGAGAACAACTAGAATTCTATGGATTATGGATCATGGAAAGAAAACACAACCATTAACCACTAACATGATCAATGAAAGAAGATCCAAAGAGATCAGAATTCAGATTAGAAGATTAACAGAGATTAAATCATGGTTTGATCATGAATCCTTCAAAAGCTTGCAATGATCATGGTTAAGATCATTGTTCTAGCCTTAAATCCTTAGGATGATCATGAGAACATGTTCAGAGATGTTCGCAACAGAGGATGCAGCATCTCTTCTACTGTCTCAACTCAAAAAGGAAAGAAAAACAAAGATGGAGGAGAAGAAGAGAGAGTAGACATACCTTTTGATGCAAAAAGAAGAGTTTTGACGAAGATCCGTCAAGAAAACACCAAGGATGCAAGAGAGATGACTTGCAGAGGTCTTTGGTTCGTTCCAGAGGGTTTGGAGGCAGCAAATACGAAGTGGACTCGAGGTTGGACTTAAATAGAGCAAGAATCAACCTAATTGCCAAAGACAGCACTCATTGGTCGAGTGGATTGGTCGACTGGCCCAGTCGACCAATCAGTCGACCAATGCCGACAAAGAAGGCCAAGACAGGGAATTGAAGGTCCAGATCAAATCCAAACCTAAAGGGGTTTTGCACACAAGTCAAGTGACTTACCTAATAGGTAGAAATGCCTTCAAACCAAGATAGAGAGCACTCCAAGTCCATCAACTAATTAGATCTTCATCAGGATTCAGTTTCCATAAATAGAACCTCATCATCAACTTTCATGGATTCAAAGCCAGACACCAAGTCCTCTACTGGGATGGCCCAAAGCTGACTTCTTACCTTACTTCGGGTCATCGGACCTACAAACAACAAGGTTTCCGGGTCAAGGTTAGGGCTGGGTTTCACACATATGATGTTCAATTACAACAAAGAAGCTAAGCCTACTAAGTTGCCAACATCAGTGTAAGATTCATATAGTCTATGCATATATGGGGATAACCATCCTTACCTAGAGTCGTGATGATGATAATCCAATAATCACAAGAGAATGATCCAAAGGTAGAATATAGACCCTAGACAAACATAGATGAAAGATTAGAAAAGAAATCGGGAAAATCGGAGGTCGAACGGGTCAAATCGGCGAAGCACATAGTTCAGCAACCAATTGGTTGACTGACCAGTCGACCAAGTGAACAATGCGGGGCTTAATAGTGAATTTTGATCGGAAACCTAGCTTCTGGGGCTCGAATCGATCCGAAACTTGGAGGGATTGATAGTAACAGTATAAGAACACTATCTAGCAAATTATTTGCATAATCCAATGGTCTAATTAGGAATTCCCAAATTGAAACCCTAAGTTCTATATGCAAGAATCATAGTCTTCAATGAAATCAAATGAAATTGCAAGGGAAATTAGAGAATTAGCTAGGGGAGTTGATATGCAATAGATTAGGATCATATGCTAGCATAGAAATCAAACTTAGCATGCTTCATAATTCAGTTTAGGATAGGAATACAAGATGCTAAGAAGAAAATAATAGAAATGCATAGGCAAGAATCAAAATGAGAGTATAGAATAGGTAAGAATGGGAAGAGCTTATGCATTAGCAAAGAATGAGCACTTGAAGTTGTGGTTGCAAGGTTGCAGCACCAACTTCAAGGTTACAACAGCAAGTAAGAGAGGGGAATAGAGTAGAATAGAGAGTAAGAGAGAGAAATCATACCTTAGAGATGATAATGGAGGTAAGAGACGATGATTGGCAATGACTGAATGCAATATTCCTTGGGAAGCTCTCCCCTCGTTCTCAGCAAGCTAAAAGAGTAAAATAGGGTTCAAGACACGAGGCTCACTTAAGTAGAGAAGAGAATATCCAAAAAGCATCAAATTCTTGGATTTGGGAATCCTTTGGTTGACTGGCCCAGTCGACCAATCAGTCGACCAAGCAAGAACAGCAAGCTTGATCCAAGGAATTGAAAGGCTAGAACAACTCAAATTGAAGTGGGTTTTCTCCTACAAGTCTAGATTAAAGTATTACCTTCGAATCGAGTCCGGAAGTGCATTAGGTACTTCAACTAGACTTCCCCTCTTCTAGGTGTAGCTTCTCGCTGAACACTGACAATGCATCCAAGTAAAGGGCATCACTGTCAATATCCATGGGCTCGGAATCAAACACCAAGTCTTCAACTGAGAGGGCCCACAAGTCTCTCCTTCTTCCACTCCGGGTCTTCGGACCTACAAACATCAAAGGTTCCGGGTCAAGGTCAGGGTTAGAATAGGGCTAGATTTCACAATATCCACCAAGCCAGTATCCATCCACCCAAATACCCAAGGGTGTGATCCACAGCCCAACAGATCAGGTCTCAAACAATCATAAACCAATCCACACAATAGACTAATCATGAGCAATAACAAATCAATGTTATGAATATAATTAAGAAAATAAATCAAGTATCAAGGATCTCATAAGGATTTCAAACTAAATCAGAGTGCAGAAGTGATGACATGACTAAAGTAATCAAACAAAAAAGAATAAACTAAGTCAAATTTCTAAGTCTTCAAATGTTTTGCCTTCTTCTCCAAACGTTCATACACTTGCAACTTAGGATTGGTCTTAGCTCGTAGTCCCACTGGCAAACAAGAGGACTTCTATCATTATTGATCGGAGCCATAATTGTGAAATCCAGCCCAAACCTAGCTAAGACACCCTATTTGTTTTGGGTGAAGAAAGACTTGTTTAATGTTAGACCTTGATGTTGGACCTTGATTTCCATGTTACTATCTTTGAAAGCCTTAGGAAGTCATGTCAGACCTTTCCCTTAGGGTAGATCCATGTCCCGAAGTGAAGGAAGAGGTCTCTATGGGCCCTCTCTGTAGAAGACATGGTGTTTGACCCGAAACCCATGGATATTTTTGATGGTGCTCCATACTTGGAAGCATTGTCAGTGATTGCTTTGAATATGCAACCTGAAGAAGGGGAGTTTAGTTGGTGGACCTAATGCACTCCCGGACATGTTCCGAAGGTAATTCTCTAACCTAGACTTGTTGATTGAATTGTAGGAGAAAGCCTAAGTGAATTCGAGTTGATATCGGCCTCCAATTCCCTCCCCCAAGTTGCTGTCCTTGCTTGGTCGAATGGGCCATTATGTGGATCTTCGGGGCTTTAACCCTATTCTTCTGTTGGGACTCTCTTGGAACGTGGGAAGGCTCCTCTTAGACTCCTCCTTGGCCTTGGTGAAGAACTCCTACAAGGTTCTTCAATCTTCTTCTCTCTAAATTCATCTTCAATGTAAGATCTGCTTCTCTCTCTCTAATTCACTCCTTTCTAATCTTGTTCTTGCTACTAAGGTTATGAAGAAGGTGCTGCAACCTTGCAACCACCTCTTCTACAACCTCTTTGATTTAGAATAACCCCCCTTTCATTCCATTAATGCTATGCATATCATATTTGATTCTTAACTTTGTTTATTCTTATGATTTCTTTCATGACAACCTAATTTCTTCCCTAAACTGATTCCTATAGTATGCTAGGTCTGATTTCATATTAGTAATTGTTTCTAATCTGTTGTCCATCGTCCCATTAATCAATTCCCTGATTTCCCTTTACAATTGTGATCGATTTCTTTATAGATTATGATGTTTGGCATATTGATAGTAGGGTTTCAAATTGGGGGTTTTCAATTGGGCCATTGGATTTTGTTAATTACTTGTTAGATAGTGTTCCTATATTGTTCCTAACAATCCCTCCAAGTTTCAGAGCAATCCGAGCTCCGGAAGATGGGTTTCGGACCAAAAATCACTATTCAGCCCCGTTCTTGTTCACTTGGTCGACTGCTTGGTCGATTGAGTCAGTCTACCAATCAGTCGACTAGATATGTATAGCAACCTTGTATTTGCTCTATTTGATTCGTTTGACCTCCGATTTGACTGTTTCTTTCTCTAATGTTGCACATATGTTGTCTAGGGTGCAAGCACTGATTTGGGGACTATTCTAAGTGATCCTTTGTATTAGTTTCGATTCGATTAAGGTAAGAACAGTTATTACCATAATTACATGGATTATGTGAATTATGCTTATATGTTAGAACTTGGAAGAATCACCTTCTTTATGGTATTTCTAGTATCACATGACTGTTGTATGTACTTTAAAACAGTAGTACCATGTTTATATGTTCTTTGATTATCATGACTATTCATTCTTGTTAATTACATATATGATTGATCATATTATGTTATATATCCTTCTATATGATTTATTATCATTGGTGTATGATATGATGGAATTGAGAATGTGGTTGAATAGGTATGATTTGGGATTGGGGAATGTCCTTTTGACATTTCTGTCCTTGGACATCGGAGGGAATAGTATGGGATGTTCTCCGAAGATGCCCATCGACATTTTCCCAGATTATTGGATCATTTGGATGACATACATAGGACTTGTCTAGATGTGTTGGCTAGGTTGTCCTTGTTGATTTAGACCCGAATCAAAAGAGCATTGAGACCGAACGACCTGTGGTAGTAGTGTGATTTGATGGGCGCTCAAGACCAGTGAGTTATATCCGTGAGAGGACATAAATCACATTGCGGATACTCGAAGGCCATTCATTGGTACGGTTGCAAATAGCTAGACTTGGGCTCACGGGCGCTCGAGATCGGTGAGTCATATCTGTGAGAAGACGTGAGAGCTTTTTGTCTACTATTTGTGGATGACCAATAGGGTTGATGAGTCCATATTTGAGAGAGTCGGATACGCTGACTCTAGTGTGAAGGATACCGGAAAGGATCCTGGGATGGGAGGAATGGACGTATCCGGATCTGACATGATACGACTGAGTAGATTACTTGCATTGAGCTAGGCTTTACCTTGACATGCTCCAATACTTAGACCAAATGGTGATGTGAGAGAGTGGTGACCGAAACCCCAGCCATGGATTGTCCGAGATGGATGCAGGACCCATTACCAACAGGTGCTGAGTGACTGAGACTTACCCAAAGAAGTATGGTGCTATGACTTAAAGCATGTCTACCATAGAGACTAGCATATATAGAGTTAGTTTCATACTTGCATCGTTTGTTTCATATCATCTTGCATCATGCTATGCTTTGTATCATGTATCTGTGTTATTATGGAATAACTGCCTTGCTGAGTTCTTTTGAACTCACTCCTTTTTGCAACATCTTTTGTTAGAATTTCTATTAGTCATCAACATATAATGGGTAGAAGCTCTCATTTCCTCTCACAGGTAGGTTACCGGCCTTGAGCCCCCTTGAGCCCAAGCCTATTGTTGGATGCCATGTCAGCATTGCCACATCAGCCTCCATTAGTTTTGATGATAACAAACACAAAGTACTAATGTCTACATTAAGTGGTGTTTGTCCAGCTCATTACTATAGTGGACCAATTCCAACTCATTGGACCAAACTCACCAGATGCTCAAGCCAAAGTCAAGATGAGTATCAAGTTCAATGCACAAGAAAATGCGAAGCTCAAGTCAAGAATCAAGACTTAGATGAATTTGGGACTTAAGACACTCTCGTATACACGCATATGTAACCACATTAATTATATGCATATCATGTCACTAAACTAACCTAGGACATAGTAGGAAAGTATATAAGGCTTAGGTTTGACCAAAAAGACCAAAAACCCAAGCCAAGTCCAAGTCCCAAAGTAGATGGGCTACTGTGCACCAAACGGTTGTCTGTCTGGTCTAGATGGATGTCCGTCTGGTCACAGTAGGCCAGACGGCATTCTGTCTAGCTTGTACAAGCCAAACGGACGACTATCTAACTAGACGGTCGTCCGTCTGGTCTTGACTCAAGCCCAACAGCTATATTTTAACGGATATTTTTGAAATAGAGCTCTATCTGTTTAGACGGACGTTCGTCTGGAGTAAAATTTCACTAAAATTTTATATTCATTGGAAGGTAGAGCCAAGCAATTGAATGACTTCTATATAAGCCCAACCACCCCCATTAGAGGTAAGGGTGTCAATTCGGTACGGTATCGGTAATTCGGTACGGTACGGTACGGTTTTGGGTTTGAAAACTTCATACCGTTTTCGTACCGTATCGAATTTATACAGTATGGTATGAAAACGGTATTTTTAAAAACGGTACGGTATGAAAGCGGTAATAATTCGGTATGAAAAAACGGCACGGTTCGGTACACGGTTCGTTTTTGTTACGGTATGAAAATCGGTATGGGATGGGGCTATTACAAATTTACAATGAGAAGGTTGGCGTAATCAATAGAAACCAAACCGGTTATTGAGACAAACCACCGGTTTGCTAGTTAATTTCCCCAGCTTATTGTTTCGTTTTCAATAGAACATATCATGCATATGTTGGTCTACAATCAAAAGTTTAAAGGGTCATAAAATTACATCTTTCATATAGAGGATTAGAGGGAGTGATCCAAACATGTGGCAAGTAAAACAGATACAAATCAAATGAAAGGTTACAAGGAACAATATTTCCAGTCTTGAGACTGTAAATTCCCTTCTCAGGATATTCATTGTTCTTGAATCCCAGAAGTTTGTCATCAATGAAGTATATTGAGTTCCCTTGCAGCTCTTTACACTCAACAATTGATATTGATTTAGAACATAATCTCCCTAGAAAGAGCACTTGATCAATCAACAAGAAAGGGTACTCTTTCCAACTTATATTCACCAGCAGTTTCTACAAGCATATAAATCATAAATTTGACAATTCTTCTAACCCTTCTTGTACTGAGCCTTAATACCAATAATAAGTTCTCTTTAGAGTTTAGACTCTACCAGGCAACATTCAATTTGATAATCATGAAGACTATCAGAAATATCTTTTGGGTAAGCAGCTTTACGTTTATGGGCACAAGGCGTTGGACCTGCAAAATTTGTAATCCAAAGTTCCCCAGTTCTTGACAATAATACAATATGAGGAGGAATAATCTAAACATAAAATATAGTTAATGAAAACATATGCATGGCAAAGAACTAGATGAAATTATAAATAAACTCTATGTTTTGTTGCTATGCATCCTCCCTTCCACAGTTCCACGCTACATCAATCCCCGCAATTTGGAATTAGAATATCATCTTTGGATTAATATTAACTTGAGTTTCAATTACTTTTAGATGAAAACAGAAGCATATACAACAACAATCTTATATTCTTATAGACTTACTCTACGTTGCTAGGAGTTGAGGATCCTTCAGTAGAAACCGGATACATTGTAAAAACATCTTGCAATGCATCAGATAATTCTTCAGTATCTTGATCTGGATCCGGTTCAACTATACAAAATGAGAAAAACAACAATTAAAATAACTAATTAGAATTAAAAAATAATATTTTAGGAGATACGCATAGTAATAATAAGAAAAAAATATTACCTCCAAAGTTCACATCATACATCCAATCTCGAAGGCATACTAAGGCTTCAACATTGTTAGGGAGTAACTTACTTCGATATTTATCAATCACCCTACCCCCAGCACTAAATGCCGACTTAGATGCCACTGGAATTGCTAAAACATCACGAGCTACCCGTGCCAAATTAGGGTATTGTCCTTCAACTACCTTCCAATATGCAAGAATATCAAAATCCTTTGCCCATTGCTTGGATGGCTCTTCAAGATACAGATCCACTTCAGTCTTATTTGTCCCAACTTTTTCCACAGAATTTTTTTGAAGGAAATTCTATAAAATAGACATACAAGGTATTATATAACGTAAAAACTAATAAATATCAATCAAATGATAACACAAATTATCAAAGACATATAATAATATACCTTGAGAAAATCAGAAGAGGCCTCGTAGATCATAACAAAAGAAGAAGAAGAAGAAGAAGAAGAAGAAGACTCTTTATCTTTTGACATGTTCGCATATTCCCCATAGAGCTTTTCCAAAGCTCCCTTAACACGTCGAATTTCACCTTCCACTAAGAAAGAGTTTCCTTGATAGATTGATTCAAATGCAGCCTGAACAATACTCATTTTGTATCGGGGATCCAAAATAATGGCAATTGACAAAATCAAAGAATATTTCTCCCAATATTTGTTGAATTTTAGTCTCATGGCTGTTAACATATGTGCCATAAACTCATCTATCAGTGATCCATTATTCAAAGTTATGTAAATTTCCAACACACAAACAAAGTATAGATTTGAAGTAGGATATTTAGAACCCGATAAAACCTTTGTGACCTCATTGAATGGCTTCAACAATTATAAAAAAATTTTAATCCTCTCCCATTCATCCGAGTCAGGGTTCAATGCATAACTTCGATCTGAATATCCCAAAGTCTCAAATACTGGACTATAAAATAGAGCATCACTAAGCATTTGAAATGTCGAATTCCATCATGTAGTTACATCTCCATGCAAACCCCTATTAAATGACATTCCTAGGCGAGCACAACATTCTTGAAATTTTAGTTTCCTAGCTTGTGAGCTCTTCACATACTTGATACTATCTCGAACCTTTTGAACAGATGCATCTATGAATTTGATGCCATCTTGAACTATAAGGTTCAAAATATGGGCACAACATCGAATATGAAAAAAATTCTCCTTTACAAATCAATGCATTCTTTGAATTCAAAGTGGTCCTCAAATAATTAATCCCAGAATCATTGGAACTTGCATTATCAACTGTCACTGAAAATAATTTTTGTTCAATACTCCACTCAATCAAAATCTTGTGAACAGCCTCACATATATTAGCACCCGAATGTGGAGGTGCTAATATAGAAAACTTGATCAATTTATTCTGCAAAACCCATGAGTTATCAATATAATGAGCAGTGAGTGTCATATACCCATCATTAGCTATTGAAGTCCACAGATCTGTTGTGATTGACACTCTTCCAGATGATATCTTCACTGCCTCTCTAATAGCAACTTTCTCCTTCTTGAAGATTCTATGAATATCACTCAAAAGAGTATTCCTACTAATAGCAGAGTACTCAGGATAAAGATAAAACATTAGTCTCCTAAATGCTGGATACTCTACAAATCTCAGAGGGAGTTCATTCTTAACAATCAACTCCAAGACCAAATCATGCACTACATTCGGGTCAATTTTCAAGCTTCTCATCCCCAAGTTCCCATCACTTTGTTGCAACACCATTTGATTTATGTCTTTGTTGTCTGCCTTAGGACACTTTTTCATGTGATTATTGAGACCAGTGGTCCCATTTTTTTGGGGGTCAGCCAAAAATATCTTCCCACATTTTGTGCATTCTGCTCTAGGCCTTTCATCTTGATATTTTTTGGGATCAGGATCAACCATTTTGAACCAATTACTTGTCCAACATAATGATGTTTTAACTTTGCCCCTTTTGGTTGGTTGATTTGAATCTGAAAGGGTCTCTACTTGTTGGCTATCTAATTGCTCAACAGTTCTTTCAATCTGAGAAGGTTCCGGACCCAAAACAGAAACATCATGTGGCTCGAAAATCTCAGACCGACGCCTTTTCATTTTGTTGGAGTGACAAATATAATAGTAACTACAAAGATGATAAATAGGACAATTCACCTCTTACACTCTTACAAAAAATAGAAACAAGAGCAAGAACAATAAACATGAAATCAAAAAAGAATCAATTGATAACCAATAAGAGTTTTAAGTCTACAAATATATCTTATAAATCACAATACAAAAGTTGATCTATCTAAAATATGTAACAAAAGATGCATTCTCATTCTTAGGGATGAAGCAAAGCAACATAAAGTCTGCTTCTATGTCAAACCAAGCTGAGAGAGAGAGAGAGAGAGAGAGAGAGAGAGAGAGAGAGAGAGAGAATTTTAGGCAGGAATTTATATAGAAATTTCTATAAGCGATACAGAAGGTGTACAATTACAATTTACAACACTGTTATCAGGTACAATTTTAAGAAAGAATCTCTGTATGTGTGTAAAGACTATGAACACTATGCATTTTAAACACTATGCACTTTCTTCACCATTCACGCCACCATTCCAGAAACAGTTGATCTATCTAAAATATTTTCTGTTTCAGTTATTTGTTTTATTGGGAGGACCAATGAATGAATTAGAAAAATAATATAAAAAGCCCATCAGTCTCTCTTGTGAAAATTCTCTCTCATGGATTCCCTTCCCCCTCTGCTGAAGTTTCTTCCTCTTCCTCACCTGTATTTCTGCAGGTGGGTAAAGTTTTTCCCCCTCTTTTCTCCTCTATGCTCTATTTTTTCTTTATTCCTATTACTGCTAGTCTGCGAGAAAAAAAGATTTCTTTCACACTTGACACCACACTAACTTCGTTACAGTTCAGGCTACAGTACTTTCTTCACCATTCACGCCACCATCTAGGTGACCTGAAAACTACAAATCAGAAGATTGGAATAGCATTTGATCCCCAAAACTTAAAAATCTGAATAAAAAATCTACATGGCCCATATGAATTAGTTGCATGCAATTAATCATCAACTTAAAAAAAAAAATTCTTTTAGGATATTGCATATGTCTGAGACTCTGATGCGGTGATGCCCAATCCAATTTCTCAAACTTCAAAAGAGAGGGGGTGGAAAAAGGAAGGACACAAAACCTGTGATAGCAACTATTCTCTTGGAAGAAGCTTATTCCGACTGTTGTTTCTTTGTACATCTTCAGCACCGCCCCCAGCCAGAGATAACCTAAAACAAACGGAAACCCAATTCTTGTTGAACACGTAGGCATAGTGGCATACACAGACAAAAACTAAATTAAAGAGTGTATGAAAGAACCTTATTGATGTGAGAATGGAGTTGGGAAATGAGGTTGTCCATAAATTAGGAATTTAAATTCCTAATTTAGGAGAGGGAGCAGCAATTTACAAATTAATAGAAAAAAATTCTCATCCAGACTGGCCTTCCACTGGAGTTCGACGAACAGAGCAGAGCAGTTTGATGAACAAACTTGCTCAGAGCCTTAGACTGTCAGACAGAAGAAGGAAGACGAAGAATGAGAGCCTCAAGAGGCGATGCATGGATGCAGTTGCAGGCTTGCTTGCAGGCTGCAGCTTACTTACGGCCTTACTAGATGGAGCTTCGAAGAAGGAAGAACGAGAGGCGATGTGCTTACCCAGTTACCATTGTCGTCCTTACCCAGAGCCAGCGGTAAGAAGGAACGAAGAATGAGATTTGTAGAAAATAAAAAGCAAACAGAGTACAAGAATGAAGGAAGAATGAGAGGAAGGAAGAACAAGAGGCATCACGCCCAGGCCATCAGGGATTCAGGCTAGACTCTCACAGTCGCAGCCCTCGCCTCTCTGTAACTCTGTTCTCTTCGAATGTAACGACTGACGAACAAAGCAAAGTTACCAAGCTGTTTAGGGTTTTAACTTTTAATTTATTACCGGTATACGGTATACGAAACGGTATTTGGTATTCGGTTTGCCGGTACGCTATACGGTACATATCGACGGTATGGTACCGTATACCGAAACCGTACCGTACCGAATTTGGAAACGGTACGGTACGGCGCGGTTTAAACGGTTCAGTACGGTGCTTTTATACGGTTTCGGTACCGAATTGACACCCTTAATTAGAGGGGTTCTACCTTGCCTACTGAGCTATTACTCCCTCACAAGTCTTAAAGTCTTTACTTGAGTGAATTAGCATTGATCACTTGCCTTTCAACTCCATCCAACTTTGAAGAACATTCCAAAGTTGTCAAGCAAGCTCACTGGAGTCAAGCTTGGAGTCATTGAAGGCCATTGAGACTTCTTGTTGGTGCATTGCATATCTTGAGCGTACATTCATCACTAGTCACCACATTCACACAAGGGGTAAAGTGTCACTCCCCTTGTTAGGTAATGTCCTTCACTTCTTAAACTAGTATTAATTGTTCAATTCTAGTTTAGGTTGATTAGAATTGGTAGAAGGTGCTCTTGCCCTATTTAGAACAAAGATTGTAAAGGGTGTTCTCGCGCTATTTACTAAACAAAGATTGTAAAGGGTACTCTTGCCCCGTAACAAAGATTCTCTACCCACCGTATTTAAAGAGAATCACTAGTGGAATACTCTCTTGAGACCAAGAGAGGAGTGGACGTAGACTTGAAAAGTCGAACCACTATAAACTCTTGGGTTGTGATTGGTTGTTATTGTCTAATTTCATTTAAATCTTTAATTTATCTTGAAATTGCAATCAAACCGAGAAATTGGGACAATCCACCAATTACAACCTAGTCACCTCCCCCCTCTAAGTTGTATTAACACATATTATATGCAACCCTACCAATGAATGGCCCCCACAATGTGGTTGTGTCATCTCACGAGTTGGCTACTAGTCTTAAGAGCCCACCACCTCAGACTGCTACCATGGATAACTCAACATCAATACCCAAGCCAATAAGGTGTGATATAACGGGGTACCTAACTCTCCAAGACCTCCTAGTCCTGGCAAACACTAACCATGAAAAGTGTTGGGGGCATCAGAGGATAGTGTCCCATACAACCTCCGTTGATATCCAAAGCCAAGAGCACCCCAAATAAGTAAGTATTCCCCAATTCACAATCACAACAACAACAACCTCCCACAAAGAAGTAAAAGGGTCAAATTAACATTAACAGTCCACAATCCAATTCAAGTCTATAATGTATCAAGTTTAATCCATACATCAATATCATCAACAATCATCTTGTATTTTGTAATTTTAGGACATAATCATCGTTCTTAAGTCTTACAACAGCAGCATGTATATCAATGTGAAAGTTTCAAATCAAATAAGAAAGTAACAATGGTTATGTGCAAGCGAACGTCCTCACGTTGCTATTGATTTGCATCTTTGCAAAGTAAGTCAAAGAGTGTATGTTCACGCTTGCCAAAAAGTCCTATTAACACATTAGTTCAAAGTTAGAAAAAACCTTAGAGGTCCTATATCGAAAAGAGAAACAAAAGACCAACATTGCAGAGGGTGGTTGGTCGGGGTGGTTGCCTGAGGCAACTAAGGCAGTCGACCAAGGCAAGGTCACCCGAGGCGACCAGGCTGGTCAACCACTCTACGAGTACGGACAGAATTGATTCGAATAGACAAAAGGCTTCCAAATTGGGTTCTAAACTCTTCTGAAATTACCTAGAAAATTCTGAAATAATACTAGAACATGATCTATCATAGATTAGACATCAATCAAAGCAAAAGGGAAAAAAACCTAACAAATCCTATATTAGGTCTTCTCTGAAATTGATCTAGAAGATTCATGGATAAGCCAGAGTGAATGGAGATTCACTCTAAAGTAAAGAGCATAGAAGAATAAGGTTGATATAGTAACTAGGAGCCTTCAACTAGGTCTAGACAATAGGAGAAAGCAACCATAGAAGAAAATTAAAAAGAAGAAGATGAATATTAACCTTCAAGAAAGTATATTGTTGTTCACAATTATGTTATTATGTGGAGTGATATGTGATTTAACATGAAACTGATCTTGTGACTGTGGATTACTCCCTTGGGTATTCGTGTGGATGGATACCCATTAGGTGGATGTGACATCCATGGAACCAAGATTGTAAGAAAAGCACAAGAAATATCACATTTGTTCTTTGTAGATGATACTTTTCTATTCTATAGAGAAGAAAAGAAAAGAAAAGAAAAAAAAAAAGGGAATATATCTTGGCAATTAAGGCGGTGGTAAAGTTGTTCTTGGATTTATAACAGGACAAGAGTTAAACCTGGAGAAGAGTGGGGCCCGTTTTAGCATAAATGTGACAAATCATAAAAGGCATTTGATAGATATCAGTGAAATGAAGAAGAATGCAGTGTTTTTGGGGCTGACTCTTTTCCATGAAAGAACTAAAACAAAGAATCTTCAATTCATCCTCAACAAAATAACAACTAAAGCGGCATCTTGGAAGGCATTCAACCTCTTTTTGCTGGAAGGGAAATCCTTATCAAATATGTTCTTCAACCTCAATCCATTTACCACATACAATGCCTTCAATTTCCAAAAAATATTTTGCAACCAAATAGATTCATTGCATCAAAGATTCTAGCTGGGAAATCCATCCAAAAAAGCATCTCACCCTTGTCTCATGGAACTGATGATTTGGGCCTAAAGAGGAAGGAGGGTTGGATTCAAGAAGATTGAAGACATTGACTCGGCATTACTTCTCAAGCAAGGATGGTGAATGCTCACCAACACTGAGTCGTTATGGGTTAAAATTTTGAAAGCAAAATACTTCTCCAATTCCTTACCTTTTGACCCCAAGCTGAAGGAAGAAAAGGTCCTGAACTCGGAACAACATTTGCAACATACTACCCCTCCTACAACAGATGGTGACAAGAAAGGTGGAAAACGGAAGAGATACTTCTTTTTTGTTTGACCCTTGGATACCCTCAACAACAAACCACTTGGTGGGGGAACCCCAAGTTAGACTATGGTCTGTCTCATCAATTGTGGAACAAATGATTAACTCTACACAATTTAGAAACTGGGAGTACCCTTCTCACCTACCTTTTTGTGTCGTCTTTCCTTATCTATTATTGTTGGGTTTTTATAATCCATTTCTTTGCAAAACTGACAGGGAAAGCACTAGCGAAATTAAAACTTGACACTTATCCTGATAATAACACAGTTTGATGGTAATATTTTTGAAAACTCCCAATCCATCCCAAATTTAAATCCTTATTTTGTGTCTATTGCATGCAAGATTACCACTTAACGTCATTCTCTTCAGATGGAAGCCAATCCCTCCTAAGTGTGGACTTTGGAATGCAATGAGGAGAAATTATCACGGATTCACATCCTCTGTAATTCCTTTTCCTACAATTCCCTGTAATTCTCTCATAGGATTGTGCCATGTGGCATTTAAGTAATCCAATGGTTATCCAATTTAAACTAAATTTGAATTTTATTTAAACCCACCCATAAATTTGAATTTTATTTAACCTCTAGTTTGTTGGGTAACCTTTGGATTACTTAAATGCCACATGGCACAATCCTATGAGAGAATTGTAGGGAATTGTAGGAAAAGGAATTACAGAGGATGTGGATCCAATTATCACACTTGTTTGTTCTCATGTAAATGAATCAAGAGAGTATGGGCTGCAAGACCCCTTGGGCTAAGAATGCAGAATCTGATACAGTTCTTTTCTTTATCTTTGTATTTTCTATGATTGCGAGCTGGGGGTTAAATAACACAACTAGGAAATGGTTAATCTCTACCTTTATCATCACATGCTATTTCATGTAGAAGGAAAGAAACACCGGAGTGTTCACTCGAGAAACACCTAAGCCTGATAGAATTTCCCAATCTATTTCCGCATGGGCGAGAGAATCGAAAACATATGAGCCATAACCTTTGTGTTTGTGACAGTTTAAAAATGTTGCACTCACCAACTTTACTATGTGCAAGGAGTACTTAACACAAATAGATCTGCCTTCGGCACCTCCCTCCTACTAGTTAAGGTGACGACTTTGGCCATGGCCAGCTCCCATGGTGTGACGAGCAGTATCTACAAGGCACGGGAACAAATTCACTACAATATGACTGACGAGCGATTACTTGCAATTCCAGCTTCATGCAGGCAAATTGCAGCCTACAATCCGAAGTGAGGACAGGCATACGGACTTAGCACACCCTCCAAGATCACATCCCTTTATCCTATCCATTGTAGCATGTGTCGCCAAGGCACGAGGGGCTTGGTGACTCCACAACAGGTAATTTTGAATTGAAACATAAAGTATCTCAACAAATGGCATCTCAACGAGTTCACTATGCACCAACCAGACTTCAACTGGACGAGACTCTGTGCAATGATAAAAGCATCTCTAACATACTCCCACATTTATAAACCAAGAATCCCCTTCTTCCTACTACAAGTATCTTCTTAATACTTAAAATGTTAACGTTTGCACGTTTAAATCCCGAACACTTAAAAGAACACTTTTAGTTGGATAGCAACTGACACATGCACACGAACTAATTGTAGCGTGGACCCCAACGAACTTTATAACTGCCTAGCTTAATTTATCTATTGTCTTCTTATCAAAAAAATAAATAAAAGTCATCAAAAGAACATTACCAATCAGGCCCCAGATTAACATGGGGGAGCAACTCAAAAGCTCTCATTGCTACAAGTACAACCCTCCCATTCCCCGTCTAAGAAACACTAACTTTTCGCGGGCATGAAAACGAATAAAAACCTTACACGGTGAAATCGTATTTGTTTGCACCCACCTCTCTCTTATAACCCTTCTCACAGGTGCTTGGCCAATCCCACATCAAGGCAACAACTACTAACTTCAGAAAATCATGCATGGCAGCCACACCCATCCCCAAGGATGGGACTCACTCTTCGCCCTTGGGAGATTGTTATCTTCATGCTGCTGAAGTAACAGGCCTAACGATCCTCTCGATACTCTGGGTTTTCTCTCAACATGACAAAGCCCTCCAAGATGGGGGAAAGTGGAATATATCTGCAAAAACCAAATGTCATCAGCTAACAGTGCACCAAAGAAAAGTGTGAACATCCATAATGGGTTCAAAGGTTCCTAGGTTATTACTTCTCAGTCGCCAGTTCAGCTCTATCACCAGCAGCCAAAAGGACAGGGGTTGAGTGTGTTTGGAATCCAGTTATGGTCTTGGGCCGACCAGCTTGGCCAACCACATCTACTGCTTGACCCACCCGAACAGGCACCGACAGAGGTTTCAAGTTCTCATCCACAGTCATTAACATCCTTGGCTGCTCATCAAAATCATCAAGAAAATGGAACACAATTAAACAAAATTTTAAACTCAAGTAAACAAAAAGGGTCTAGTTTGGGATTAACCTGCATTGCCAATACAAGGAAGTAAAGAACATAATGGTATTTTCCTAAGATGATTGATTTCATGTCCAGACAGGCATGCAAAAAGGTAACCAGTCCAGCTAGGGCCGCCCTGGGAAAAGAACAGAAACAAATTAATGTGGCACAATTGGTACAGATTTCCTCAACAAAACAAGGCAGAGAATAACCGACATACGGTGACAACAGGAACCGATCAGAATGGTATGGAGCCAAAGTTAGCAAACCCTTCCCTAGATGCACAAGGCCTTGAGCTATTCGCACCTGCAAGGGGGGGAAAATAAGCCATTACAAAGACGAGTGTAGGCCTTGATCAAAGCTACGCAGGCACGGCACAGCAGCCTCCTTCACTGGGTACACCCCTTTCTTCTTTTTCTCTTTTTCTTTTTTTTGGGGGGTTGTTTTTTTCTTTTCTTTTCTCTTCTTTTTTTTCTTTTCTTTTTTTTTTTGGTGGGGGGGGGGGGTTTGAAGAATCCCTTTCTTTTAGTCATTTACAAAGAACAGAAAAATGGCAAAAGGGAAACTAAGCAAACAAAAGCTTACACAGAAGAGGAGACTGGCTTCTTTGTAATAATAGCTTGACAGATTCCGAAGCATGCCTGCTATTCGAGCGTTGTTGGTACCCGCACCTATCAATCCTAAGGAGATGATGGCAGCCTACACAAACCCAAGAATACCTATTAGACTGCAATAAAACAACATGAAAAATAAATTCCAAGCATACAGCAAAGGACATACCATCGCTACTTCTGAATCTGTGTCATGGCTGAGTCTGCTTAATGTGTCCATAACATTGACCTAGTCAGAAACACCAACTTAGAAACTTCACACACTAATACAAACAACAAACACAGCAAGAGACGGCAAAATAACAGGCGAAAGACAGATGGAAAATGAATTAAAAAATAAATGGCAGCAAGAGGAAAGAGACGCAGCCAAGTACGTCGAAATAGACTGCACATTCTTTCTCAGCACTTCTCTTATGTTCATTTCAAGTATACCCCTAGTTCATTTAGCCCTCCTTCAATTGGGACCATATCGCTTGTTACCAAGTTGTTCCTAGGCCTCATTGAATATGAACATACCAACTTAAACATCTCTACAGGATTCATCAATTAATCGAGGTAACTCCCAGGTGAGCTCTCATATGCTCATTCCCTATCCTCGTTTTTCCACAGATCAATCTCGACATTCTCATTGCTGCCATACAAAACTTAATCAATACAACACGTGTCTAGCTTCCCAATCAATATGACGCCTCTTAGCTGCCTAATAACCACTCTAATACATCATGGCCAACCGAACAACATTTCTACAGAGCTTCAAGCTTTAAAGGAACTTATCGATCACACAATACTCTGGATGCATCTCTACACTACATCCTTCCCACTTTAATTCTCTGTGAAACATCCTCCTCTGTCACCTTCTTTATTTTGATGCCAAAAATATCTAAAATAGCCGCATCCAAGTTGCTGCATGCTTCATGTGTTAGGGGACACAAGTTGCTGATAGGTGTCGGCAAGTAATATATCCAAACCCCTAGATCTCGCTGTGTAATCGGCCTTCTAAGTTTGCTGCCTTGACAAGACAATTCGTCGGTGAGGAGACCTAACCATCCGCATCCTCTTCTCCCCATTAGTTACAAGACTTAGCTACAAATCCAATCAACGTCCTCATATGCAAAAAAACCTTGGTAAAAAGAACAAAATTCTTGTTGATTGGTGCGATTATGTATTATGTATCCTCCAAAAATATGACCAAATTCAGTCCATTCATACCAGAGGCCATTTCCCGCCACCAAAAACCTAAAACCCAGCAACCTTTCTTGAGAATAACTTTTCAAGATTCCAATCTCAAGAACCTAGATCTCCACCAGAACCATCCAGCGGATCTCCACCAAACTTTACCCTAGTTGAGGTCGAAGTTCCATACCCGCCCACCTGTTATTACCAGAACTGTTTCAAACTTGAAACAATCTCTATTCATCATTGCCAACACCTGACCTAGCATACAGTTGTCAAGGCATTACCATATTTTATTCCCCAAATTTCAGTTGCTTTCATTTACAAATCTTGGAAATAAGCGCTCAGCCCTATCAAGGATGCACCAACTTATCTAGAAGCCTGGCCAGATTTGTTAGATATCATTGAGAAAGTATAGTTAAGCAAGTAAATTCGATATAGTTAAGCAAGTAATTTCAATATAGTTAAGCAAGTAAATCCGATATAGGACAGAACATAAAGAAAATATGGCCGAAATATTGTTCACATCAAATCACATCACCCATTTTGACCTCGGTGGAATAATATTAGATGATTTGGGTGGCCGAAGACCAGATTCTGTGAAAAATTGGCAGGGTCAATCTTGTCTCTGAATGGGATAAGTAGGAAGTTGTTAGTTTCTAGTTTTTATATAGGCTGCAGATTCTCACACTCAAAACAGGTGTGACTGCAGAATTATTGCTGATGCACCTTCTTCTTCATCTTGTCCAACCCCCCCCCCCCCCAAAAAAAAAAATTAGTAAATGAAAAGAAGAAATCTCACAAACCCAGGAGCCTTACTAGCGCCTGCCATTCCATCTCCTCATCTTCCCCTCATTTAATCCATCTTTCCCTCCCATCATCTTATTCCTCCACTAATAACTTACTGTTTTCACTCTAACCAAACCATAATCACATTCATTTAAAAGTTGCAGCATAGCATTAACTCCAAAACTCACTCCGAAGTCTCAAGGGCATCTGCTGCCTGACTAAGTTTCTTTTTTAGAAACTACTTTTCCTGATTATTATCATTTTTTACCAATCCAACCATTGGGTTCAAGTGGGACTGGCAGCACTGTTTCATCTACACAAAAGCCTCATTCAAAGCAGATCCGATTGGAAATTTCTTGAGACAGGTTTGACTTAGAACTCTAAATTTCTAGCTTCTATCCTATTTTACGTTTGAGGGTTATTAGCTCTACATTATGGTTTAACACTTAGTCTTCCTTTTAGAATATGAGACATTTAAATACATGTAACAACCCTTCCCTTAAATGGTTGGAATTGAAATAAGAATATTGGGTTTCAATTGGGTAGGTAAGAAGAGTTATGTACAGAACAAGAAAAGGCAGCTCTCCCCCCCCCCCCCAAACCGGCTCCCACCAAAAAAAAAAACAGAAACTAAAAAGGGAAGATCAATTCCAACGTTACTCTCTCAAGCAATCTGGTCATTCTTGATCGTTCCCCCTCTCCCTGTTTCTTATTCTTCAGAAAGCTAACTTTCACTCTCTCCAGTCTCCTACCTTTTTCTTACCCTCCATTTTATACCTATATTTCTCTCCCTCAGTTTGTGCCTCATCCCCTAGCAGCAACACCACCCCCCCCCCCACCCAAAAAAAAAAAACACCAGAAAAAAGGCTCCTGAAACCACCAAGCCTTTTTAGTCCTGATGTATCAGGATATGATTCAATTTTGGCTCTATAAAACAGGCCAATCTGATCTATGATACTAAATTGGAATTTATAATTGGCTGGCTACATCACATACCTTAGGGTTGGAAATGCAAAGAAGACCAAGAGCCAAAGGAACCGCCCGACGGATATTCTGCTCTCCATATTGCAGCAAATGCTCTAATGATCGAATAGCCATCTCAAGACCCAGCTCTTCAGCCATTGCTACCATAGCAATCCCAAGAACAGCAGGACCCTGGTGGATCTCACCCTTCTCAAGATGCTGAGCACATTGCCCCAAAAGATGCTGCACCTGTATACAGAAACAGGGCTAAGAGCCTTGAGCACTAGAAATAATTGGACAGCCAGATAAGCAGTCTATGGATACCTTGAGCACATTTCCTGTTCCAGCATAGGCACAAGATAGCAGAGTCATGTCACAATATTTTCTGATCTTCTCATTGAATGTTTTGGAAACTTCAGAAGTGGCCTCAACACTTTCCTATCAGATACCAATAGTTCCAAGCAACACAGTTAAATTGACAAGCAAACTCCACCCCTAATAGAGCAGTTTAGAAACAGAGATGAAATTTTAATCATCTAGGAAACCCTACAGAAATATTTAATCACCAAAAAAAAAAACCTAGTTTTTCAATTCATTTACCTGTTTCCCAAGGTAAAGAAGACCAAGGCCCAGAGGCAAAAGCCGAGTAAGGGGCTCGCTAAATTCTGTATCACTCCGATCCATCAAGGCAAAGATTATGGCCTGTGCAACCTCCTCATTGCATGAACCCACATAGATCAAGCCCAACGAGATTGCAGTAAAGGCAATCACATCAAGAGGAGCTTTTGCATCTCCCAAAGTCGGAGATAGTTTCTTACGTATCTGGCAATACAAGAAATCCACCAGTCATGAAATTACATGGTTAGCATCCGGGCAGACAATAAAAAAAATATAAATAAATAAATAAATAATGATGCATACTGCACAACCAGTCTCTCTAATTCAATCTTGCAGTGATGTCAGGAAAACTTTTCCAAACCCACATCAAACTAATATTAGGCAGATTCAGACAAATGAATTTTGCCTTTTTATAAGGCAGCATCACAACTTCCCCAAATTCTAGGATACATCATAACTCTAGTAAGTCAGTAGTTTGATCTGGCTTAGCATGTGGAGTTTGTGCTGCAGGGTGGGGAGAGATGGATGTTATAACCATCCTTCAATAAGTTACGAAGCAAACAGCCACAATCATCTAACTTGATATCTAGTTTCCAACAGTAGATAATTGTCTCACTAATAGATAATGACAGAGCCCTGGACTACATTTAGAGAATAGACCCACCCATCTAACTAATTTTTTAGTCAACAGAAGATAAGATTTCATCCATTCATTGGATTGACACAAAGTCCTTTTATAATTGTACATGCGACCACAATTTTCTCACAGAATAAAAATTCTCCAATGACATGAAAGTCTACTAAGGATGGAAGATAATTCACCTGCTCATTCTGGGAACCTGCATAAGCAAGACCAAGGCCCATAATGGCACCAATTCGAACAGTTGAATCCTCTTTATCAATGTAATCACTTAAAAGAGCCAACGCCTGGAGGACGAAAACGCAATTAGATAAGGAAAAACTCATAATCAGCCCTAATTTCAATGTGTACAGAAACTACTGGACATACAGGATCACAGTCATTCTTGATACCACAGTTGACAATCCCAACTCCTAACAATGCACCGGCAATGACATGGTTATCATTACTGTGGAAATATTTGTCAATTTGTGCAAGTCCTGAATCAACATCCCATAGAAGAATCATACCCTACAAATAAGAAAAATGACATGAATTGCAAGTGAAAAGTGAACCCAAAAATGAACACCAAGATTTAGAAATATACCAGACTTGCAGCAGCACTGGCCTTCCCATGTTCCTTATTCTTAAATAGCCAGCTTCCAGTAGAACCACCACTCGAAGATTCTGATGGGACAGTCATTAGCTTATCCTGCAGAAAAGAGAGAAATTACACAAGAAAATTCAGAATGGAGAACAAAAACATGAATAAAAAAACTCGAACATCAAGTGTGTACATTACCTACCTGACCAAACCCTGCATTAACAAATGCATTCACAAATGTAGCTGCTAAGTTCTGCCTAGCAGAGTCAACACTTGCACCAGCGCTTGCCCGCCCATCAATCAAGTGCACCTAAGAAAATCAAATACATTAGCAAATAACATTCACTAAGTTTATAGTTGCACATGTGACCATATACATGTATGCAAGACGGAGAGGGGCCAGAAAAGTTTATACAGTAAGACTACAGTAAAACAGTGACCAAAATTTTGAGAAACTTTTTGGTTTCAACAAAGATTGAAATGAAAACCAGGGTCATATCCGGGTCTAGACAAGTTTCTGTCAAAATTCTGTACTTCAGAAAAATTTCAACTTCACTTAAATTTCAATATCATATCTATCATTTTCAGAGATTTTCCACTCCAAAATAAGATAACTTCCTAGAAAACCTCTGATCTGTACAAAGGCCCTCCCCCTGGCCGAGGCCCAGCCAAGATGGCACACCTAGGCCTTGCTGAACCCTACAGGGGCAATTTGGTCATTTTCCATCCCTAACTTGTTGGGTTTTTTTTTTTTTGGAGGGGGGGTTATGTTTTATTTTTCTGCGTCCAATTCTATTTTTAAGTCTTAGTTTGAGTTAGTTGTTGAATTCTAGTGTCATTAGGAGTTTTAAGTAAGACGCTTTATGGATAACTAGGTCTTTTATTTCAAGTCAAGATCGTTTATTTAATGTGGCTGTTATTTGTTTGTAAGGGGTATCCTAACTTAAAAAGGAAACCATATTTGAGTTATATCTAAGTCCTAGTTGGATCTAAGTCAAGTCTCACAGTTAAAGTTAAGATTATTTCGTTCTTGACGTAAGGCTATCCATAAGCCATGTTAAGCCAGTCTGCATTGAAAAAAGATTTGAAGAATTTTTTAGGGAAACTGGGTCGTGGCCTTCTTGGGAGGGCCACAGTGTATTTAGCTCCTTAATTCAATTGCAGCAACCATTCTTCAACAAGACAGCAACCATCTTCATCTCATCAACTTCTCCAAGTAAGTACACTCCCCCAGCCACCTTCCGCTTCATCCCAATCCCGCCATAGGCCTCCCCTCCCCTTCTCTCTCTTGCTGCCTAGGAAACCCCACCCCCTTGCAACGCAGCCCTCTAGATCCCTTCCCCCACCCCCTGTCAGCTGCTTAGCTTTCCTCCCCAACCCCCTGCGACACACCCAGACCATTCCCCCACCTCCCAAAACTCTTCAGCACCATCCCCCCCCCCCCCCCAAAAACCCCTCCCTCCCTCTCTTTTCTGACTTGCAGCACATCTGGAGAGAGAGAGAGAGAGAGAGGAAGAAAGAAAAGAAAGAATTGAAAGATTGCACAAGATCCATCCCCAAAACCCTAATTTTACCCCTTTTCCCAATTATCCCAACCCATTTGATTTGTGTCAATTGAGCTTTCCCACTGTAATTTTAAATTGATCCTTTTCATCCCATCTTAATTTTAAGGGATAATTACTGTTGCCCCCCTGTACTTTGATTTTATTACTAATAAAACCCTGTTCTTTAAAAAATTATTGTTGCCCCCCTTCCTTATAACGGTGTTAAGTAGCCGTTAAGTTTGAATATGTAATGTCCACTTTGTCCTTCATTAAAATTAAGAAATCAAAAGACGATACTACCCCATTTATAAAAACCAAATTAAATGTCAATTTTACCCTAACTTCATTTATTTTGAATTAAATAAATATTGGTTTTTCACCTTCACTAAACTTATTTATTTTGAATTAAAGAAATTGGCAAAATTCAAATTCGACTTGGTTTCCCACCTTCTCCTCTAGCATACGTAGGGAAGGAAACCACAATTTTATTTTTAATTTTTTTTTTTGGGGGACTGGTGCTTTTTTAATATTGGAAACGAAACGTAACACCTCCCCATGGGAGTTTAGACTTTTAACCGCTTTACTAACCCACCATTGACGAAACCACAAAATCTTGCCAGAGAAGGAATTAACGAAGTAGGTGATATTCAATTTCCAAATTTGAGTTGAATTCTATCTTCCCTCCTCTTCGGTTTCTATTTTAATTTTATTCAATTATTATTTCTTTATTTTTGTGATTTTTTTTTAGAGTAAAACAGATTATGATTATTTTTTTCTCTACAATTAATTAATGGTATTACTGTAACTTGACAAAAGGGTAAATAAGTAAAGAGATAAGTAAAAGGGTATTTTGGGATTTTTAAAAAATATGGAGATGCCACATCATCAGTAAACTAATGGAACTTAACAGTAGGGGGGCATTAGTAATTATAGACAAAGTTAAAGGTTGGATTAGTAATTTTGCAAAATACAGGGGATACATTAGTAATAAAATCAAAGTATAGGGGGGCAATAGTAATTATCCCTAATTTTAAATAATTCTTATCCCACCATAATGATCCAAAGTCTCCCCATGGGAATTTAGTAAAACCCTAAAATTTCCCTAACAACCCATTCCACAAATATTCCTTACACTTTAGATCAACCCATAGGATTTTCGGAACTAGTTGCTCAAAGATTCTGGGAAAATCCTAAATTTGAAGGAATTTTTCCAAGAAACCCTAACCCTAGAACAGGGTTTATTAGGGCTGCAACTGGGCCAGGCTTTTGCAATCCCAAGCCCAGCCCTATATGGTATAATTTGAGCCCATTCCCGCCCTGGCCCTGTCCCAGGCCCTAATTGGCCTTGTTCCTAGCTTTAATTGGCCATATCTTTGATCGTAAATATCAAATGTAAGACAGGTAGTAATTAAATACTTAAATTCCAAACTCAATTCTGGAAAATAAAGATGTCAACAAATAATCCAAAACTTAGATTCAATATGTATTTAACTATTTATACCCATTTAGATTTTAGAGAAATCTCTCTCTCTCTCTCTCTCTCTCTCTCTCTCTCTCTCTGTTTTTTCCTTTGGTTTTTCTCCAGCGAGAAAGAGTTAAAATTATTCATGAAATAGAATAAGTAGAGAGAAGAATTGTAATTAAATTTAGGCATATTTGAAAGTCAAGTCAATTATAGAGAATGTCACACAAACTCTTTTTGTAAACTTAGAAACATCAGAGATTCATAATTTAAAAGGAATCTGATAAATGAAAATTTTATCTTCAAAGTCAAGAATTTAAGCCGTAGGTAGGTATGTTTTCATTCACAACTATTCAATAAATTGATATCTTTATTCAATACAAAAAAAATCATATTCAAAACCTTGTTAACAAGTAAATCGACAACAATTTAGTATTCAACAAAAAAAAAGTATTTTTTTCATAGTTAAAGAAAATGATGTTTTAGTTACAAACATAGCTATATGTTTTTAATAAGTTTTTTTGAAATATCACAGTAGATTTGTTAGATATTCATGATGAGAAGTTAGGGTATAGATTTGTTAGATATTAATTCTTTATGTAATAGTTTTTATTATTTATAATATATTATCTCGCCTTAGTCAAAAAACAAAATCCATATTTTATTGAACTAAAAATGACTTTGTTGGAAAAATAAAAATTACCTTAAAAATAATATAAAAAGTGAATTTATAGTCTAATATGATCAAAGTGACTAAATATCAAAATCAAGACTCATATCAATGTTAGTATGAAGATCAGGGTAGAAATCTAGTACTGTAGTACATGATCATCGTCAAATTAATATTAAGATTAGAGCCAAAATTAGGGTCAGGATCAAGGCCAAAATCAAATAGATGCTTATTACATTGGTAATGAGGTTATAGTTTATTTTTATTAATTTTCTACAAAACATGATCATGTTTTTTAAATTTGACACGTGTCAAGTATCCACCTATATGTATTTAATTCCTCTCCATGTGGGTGGAGGGTCCAGAGTCTTTAGACTCAAATCAGGGTCAAGGCTAATATCAGGGCCAAGATTAGGGCCAGAATCAGCGCCAAGATCACGGCCAAAATCAGGGCTCGGGTCGGGTAGCCAAAATCAAGGCCAAGATCAGGGCTTGGGTTAGGGCTAAAAATCAGGGACGGGCCGGGATGGGCTGGGCGGGCCAGAGAGTAATCCCAGGCCCGCCCTTGGCCCTAGTTCAGGGCCAGAATATTTTGGCCCTAACCCGCCCTTAGGGCCAAAATCTTTAGCCCAAGCCCTATTCGGGCTCAGGGCGGGCTTAAGGCGGGTCAGGGCCGCCAGGGCCAAACTTGCACCCCTAGGGTTTATAGCATTTCGCATCAGAGCTAGACAAACCTGCAACACCAATATCCAGATGAATCGGTAGTAGCCAAAACCAGGAGGAACCACTAAGAGACTACCTCCATCGTATGCACATAGGAGATACCTTGCCCATCTATAGAAGTAGCCCCACAAGATGTCTAAGAAGATGCTGCCCATGCCTATTGGAAATTTGGAATGATGACAAGAGAGCTACAAAGAGGCCACAAGGCCAAATTTCTAGAAGACCAGGAGGAGACCTGAGCCCTCAAAGACTAGATCACAACAGATGCAGCAAAAGCCTCCAAGAAGTATAAGAACATGGCCAAAGCAACAACACCAGTTGGGGACATGCCTAAATAAGTATTTTCTCTACCCAAAGTTCACCATGCCCTTGATGTTGAAGTTAAAGAGTCGCTTCCCACAAATTTAAGAGTAGCACCAGCCCTTATTCCATGCTACACTGAGACTCCACCCTTGGTATCAAAAAGTTATTTGAAGGAATCAATGCCGAAGTTAAGCCAAAACAGTTGTATGCAGCAGAAGCATGGTGGAACAACAACACTACAGGGGCATAACTGATGATTTTGAGCTCGACAATGTGTCTTCATCAAGCCCCCCTTGGTTCTTTGAAAAGAAAGCACCTAAACTGGAGAATTTCATTCCTATTATTCCTACCTTATCACAGTTTTACCTAGGAATGGTGCTATCAACATCATACATGCTACTTCCTCTAGGAGATGCAAGGACAAGTTTCCACAAAAGGCTTCCCGACGATTGACCCAAACTCACAGAACAAGCACATTCACCAAGAGAAGAATGCTCTCGAGAGGGGGGAGAATTGATGTGAATGACAGTGCTCCTCCTGGCTGAAACCCTAGCTTGGGCCTCAACCCCCCCCCCCGGCGGAAAGACAAAGCAACTAGGGCAAGACAAATTTGGTCATTTTCCAATCCTAACTGTTGGTTATTTTATTTTCAGAATTTCTGTTCTATTTTGAAGTCTTAGTTTGAGCTAGGTGGTTCAGTTCTAGTGTCATAGGAGTCTTTCTTTCAAGTAGGACTCTCTACAGATAATTAGGTTTTAAGTCAAGATCTTTGATTTTATGTGACTGTTATTTATTTTTAAGGAGTCTCCTAACTGGCAAAGGAAACCCTAGTTAATTAGTTTCTAAGTCCTAGTTGAGTCTAAGTCAAGTCTCCCAATTGGAGCTAGATTCTTTCATTCTTGATGTTAGGCTATCAATAAGCGATTCTTTCCTATGTAAAGGCAGTCTGCATTGAATAGAGAATTGGACTCTTGAGGGAAATTGCGACGCAACCATCTTGGGAGGGCCATGGTGGATATTTAGCTCCTTGATTTGATTGCAACAACCATTCTTCAACAAGACAGCAACCATCTTCATCTCCAGCAACTTCTCCAGGTACACTCTCCCAGCCCCCTTCCCCTTCATCCCACTCCCATCATAGCCCTCCCCCCTCCCCTTCTCTCTCTTGCGCTAACTAGGAACCGCACCCCCTTGCATTGCAGCCCCCTAGATCCCTCCCCCCACCCCACCAGCCACTTAGCAGTCCTCCCCAACCCCCTGTGACACATCCAGACCATTCCCCCACCACCTCCCAAAACCCTTCAGCACACACCCCCACCCCTGTCTTTCTCCCTCAGTTCTCCCTCCCTCTCTTTCTGACTTGCAGCACATCTGAAAACAAAAAGGAAAGAAGAAAGGAAATAAAGAAAAGAAAGAATAGAAAGACTGCCCAAGATCCATTCCCAAAACCCTAATTTTGCGACCTTTCCCCAAGTATCCCAACTCATTTGATTTGTGTTAATTGAGCTTCCCCACAGTATTTTAGATTGATCATGTTCATCCCATATTAGTTTTAGATGATTCTTATCCTACCATAACAATACAAAGTCTCCCCACGGGAATTTACCAAAACCCTTTTAATTTCCCTAACAACCCAAATCCCTTTCCACAAATATTCATTATACTGGTATGCATTTGGTAACGTTTCCGTTCTAAGAGACCAGTTCTTATGCAAAACCATTTTTCAGTGTTTCTGTGCTAAAAGACTGTTCTTTGATTGAAAATGGGTGTTTGATAAATCCGTTTTGAAAATTTTTTCAGAACACTATTAGAATAAGTTGGTGTTTTATAAACTCATTCTAAGGTTTCAACAGGGACCAATTTTATCACTTCTGTTTCTATTCTTTGGTAAATACATCTTTTTGATATTCCGCAAAAGGCATTATTCAGACCACTTTTCTGACGGGTCCGTTCTTAAAGAATAGAAGAACGAACCGTTTTAACAAACGCCTCTAACCCATTCTTCCATTCCCAAAGAATAAAAAAATGCCAAAAACGTTTTCCAAGAACATTACCAAATGTGCCGTAGATCAACCCATAGGATTTTTGGGACTAGTTGCCCAAAGATTATGGGCAAACCCTAAATTTTAAGAAATTCTTTCAAGAAACCCTAACCCTAAAATTGGGTTTACATCAACCTCAGAGTTGACTCTCTTCCAAATCACTCCCATAATTGATGAGTCACGTATAAAATTTGATAAATATGATATGGTTTCTGGTTTTATGTTTTATCAATGTAAGCAAATCTTTTAATTGTTTTGATTGAATTATGAGAACTTTAATACTAGATATGTAGTAGAATATGTTCTAATAGCAAAAGTATACAGCAGCATACAGTATACACTACCAACCTAGGGTATGAAGCCAATACCCATTTTGGGGCAAAACATGTTTTTACAATCTAAGGGATTAAGTTGCTAAAATAGTGTTCCCCATAAAAGATTTCAAGACCTAATTTGAATATTTGGGCCTTGAACCGGTAACAGAAATCTGCACCTTTCGGCCAAAATTTTGCAATTTGGCAAAAGATGAAACCAAAAGTACAAAACTCCAAATGTTGATGCAAACATAGACACTTGCCGCTTTATGCCTATCTCACCTAGTGAACTATGTGATTTCTGAGCTCTATTTGGAAACACACATGTTTGAACCACCCACAAAAACTATAAAGAAATCAAAACAAACACGGGTGAAGCTTAATTTATGTTTAACAAGACTATTCTGCAGATCATTAGGGATGCTTCGTGTTGTTTGTCCATTTTCCTTAGGACATATGCATGAGCTCAAGCGATTCAATGATCAGGGTGGTTTATCAAATCAAATCCATCAGGCAAAGGGAATGATTCTTTAAAAAAAAATGCCAAAGTGTGTCGTATGCTGCCATTCCCATGAATCTACTCATCTCCTTTTATATGGAAGGACACCTCTACACCCTCATATGGAGGAAAGACATGGACAAATTGGAGTATCGGCATCACCATACTTGCCAAAAAGTATTAAAAACATTCTTTGGCAATTCAACTAATAGAACCATGGTGCAAATTTCGGTCGAAACATGCGAAATTTCGCATTTTAGAAAAGTCGAAACAAAATTCATGAGGACCCCAAAAAAGTCCTCAATTTCGATTGAAACTGTCGAAATTTCATCTAAACCTGGTTCAACCCAGCTGGACCAGCTGGTTCATGAGAAAAAAAATTCCCAAATTTCCTCGGAAGCTTGGGAATTTTTGTGGAAACTTGGGACTTTTACCAGTAAATTTTGTAGCTTTCCCAAATTTTCAATTTTTTTGTTTATTTCATGTTTCTCCAAATACCATGACAAATACCCCCTTCATCAAGGCTTCCCTATCCAAATTGTGTATTCCCTCAGACTGGCTATCTTAAGCATGTTGATGACCAGACTCATAAAGTTACAGTTGTCAATTACCTTGAAAACCATAGGCATAAAATGTCATGGGATGTCTATGTTCGATGGTTGGAGGAGAGGATGTTACAGGCATAGTACTACTCAGCTCACAGGATGGATCCACTTTTGGCACTCCCCTTGGCACTAAGTTGTACTTTCCTTCTATTGTCAACTATTTTGAAGTTAGAAATTACATATTGAATGTTATGTGCTTAAGTAATTAAGTTTATAGTGTACTTTTCGAACAACTCTACATTGATGTTATGTACATTGAATGACATATCTACATTTATTTTTAGCAAAATACAGCCAATGTGTTCTGTATACTCTAATTAGCTTAAATGCAAAGTCCCACACTAAAATACTCTTTAAAACCTGTCGAAACTTGCACGAAAAAGTCCTAAGTTTCCTCAAAATTTTCCAGTTTCCCACCTATGTTTCCCATTTTCACTAGGTCGAAACTTGAGTTTCCCTCAAATTTTTTTCTATGAATAGAACACTAAATAAAGCAATAACACAAAGATAGCGAGGGGACAAAGAAAAGTCAAAACCATGGTAGGAATAAGAAAACTGGGAATTGGATCTGCTGTCTTCAGGAGATTTAATGATCAGGTGGGCCAAACCTGAAACTATCAGATAAAGGGAATGGTTCTCGCAATTAATTCTTTAATGAGGCAATCAATTAAATAATATTTTTTTAAAAAAGAATCAAAACATAAAGCAACAAATAAACATACAGGAGGTGAGGGGCAATGGATGCCACACAATAAATTGTAGGATTAAGAACTGGCTATTGGGTGCCTACTGCAACCCATCAAATGAGATCCCAGTTGATCATTGAAGTTAAAAGCACCAAGTTGACAGCAAAAAAGAAAAGCCTCAGAGATCACAAGCAGCAATATAGCTTAAACACATAAACTTTATCAAATTGAATGCAAAGAGCATGAAAAGCAGTATAGAACGATTATAACTGATATTTGACAGGATGAGTGAGGAAACATGTCCAACATTTATGAAAGATGGCGAAATTAAGCAGGCAGTAGCTTCAATTGTACAAAATACTAGTACCTTGTAGATATCTTCTGGAGATTTGGGCTCCATCACCTCTATATCACGGGCAAGAGTAAGATAACCTTCACTTAGCTTTGTGTTATAGATAATTTCCTGCAATGCCTCCCTCTCATTATCATCTGCAGTTATCTCCTCATCAATTTCAAATGTGACACCCTGCATTGTGAATTGCCATCCTCACATGAATACCCATAACTTATTTCTAAAACAGATGGAGTCAAACTTTCATTCACAAGATGCTGAATCATGAAATTAAAACATCCACAATTTCACAAACACCATGTTGACCCGGTTTCTTCTTATCCACAAACCACAATTTCCTCCAATGGAGATCCGACAACGAGTTAATGCAAAAACCAATACCCCCCCCCCCCCCAAAAAAAAAAAAAAAAAAAGAAGAAGCCTGTAAACCTAGAGTAAACTGAACAACAGAAAGAAGGTGAAAATGCTCGCTCTGCTCCAACCAAGGAAGAACACAAACTAATCATAACTCCACAATTGGGAACTAATGGACAATAAGAAGTAGAGATACAAAACATGAACTGAAAAAGAAATTCAGGACATACATGTCGAGCAATGATGTAACAGAACTGTTTCCTTTGGAGTGGATCATCACAAGATGTGAACACCTGCTTTACATACTGCAAGCAAAAACACAAGCACATAAGAACTATGTTGCCTAAAATTGATCTTTACTGAAGTAAGTGAGCATAGTCCCCTAAAGGCATGAAAGGACATACAAAATTAGGGAAAGAAATTCCCCATTATTCATCCCAAAAAAAAAGAGAGAGAGAAAGAAAAGAAACTCTGTTATAAAATTGTTAGATAATTATGTCTAATAAAAATGAGGCAGAAAAAGAAAGGTTGAATCAATATTCAAAACAATTGCTAACCTGCATGTTATCAAGGAAGAGAGCAATTCGAAGTGCACTTGGGTACTCTTCAAACTTGAAATAAATCATATATGCTATATCAAGCACTAACATATCGTCTGGTCCTGGAAGATAACTACAACACATTACAGAACCATCAGTAAATTCACAATCAGAATAATGAGTAAAGCAGATTCTTGTTTCAGATACAATATTCCCAGATCACTGGAGTAACAGGACTTGTTCTAGGACACATTATTTAATATTTTTTCAATAATTTTTTTTTCAAGTGAAAGACTACGTGTAACTACTGCCAATTCCATAATCCACTCAAAAAAAATGAATAATGAAATTAAGAGAACGAAAAGGGGAAACAGGGAGAACTTTTGATTCTATGGGTTCGCGTAAGTGTGTGGTGGGGGCAGGGGGTGTTCCTTTGAAGCTAGAATTTTTAATTCATCAACAGTCACAGCAGTTACCTAGCAGAACTTGTCAGGTACAAGCATGTCCTTTTGTAATTGGTAGCATCAACATGTTCAACTAAAGTATCAAGGTCTTCAACCTGGACACATCAAGAAAAGTTGCCATGACCATTTACAAGCGACCAACAAAATGAGACTATCAAGCAAAAATATCCAAGGAATACCTCCATCAGCAGGTCGACAGCTTCAGGTTCTGCATTGTGCTGCAACACACAGATGAGAAAGGAAAAAACATTACATGCAAGGTATTCTAATTCATAATGCTGGCTCATGAACAAAACATTACACATTTAATAATAGATTCCTTATAAACCAGGTAACAATAAAACTCAGTGAATCAAAAACTATGAAATATCAAATTAGATCTCTCAAAAGGTGAATTGCTCACAAAAACTCTCATGAACTGTACCTTCAAATGGAAGACAACAATTTGAGTCACAAGCTCCATCAGATCATCTACTGGCACCTCTTCCATCTGCAATAAAGCAGGATAATGAAAATACAACATTAGACAGTGATCCCAGTAAGCTACACATTAATTTGCAGAAGTCAAAATGTATCCAAACATAAACCAGAATGCACACATTGCCAGTGAAGCCATAAAGGAGACTTATAAACATTTCTTTTAGAAGTACTAATATAATTCTTATAGTTTTTGCCTTGCACCAAAAACATGAACTTCTCTAGTTTTCCTTCCATTTTCAAAGCCCCTCATTAGACTTATTATAACAGTAGACAGATGTTGTTCTTTAAAACATCAATCATCCAACCTGTCTCTTCGCGAACTCCTGTGCAATTTCCCCAGCAAGGTTCCTGGTAACCAATAAATAATCAAGTGAGTATATAATAATTAATATTCTACACCACCGTTTGGATATCAAAGAACAAATCCACCAATTCAATTAATAGCGGAGGAACTTAAAAGACCTAATGAACACTTAACTTAAAATAGACTAGCCACCTTTGTATTTGGATCTGGTACACTCATTTTTGGGGCCCCAGAGAGGCCAATTTACAACTTAATTTCATGGGATTAAAGAATCATAACCATTACAACCAACCATTAGTTTATTTTAATCTGCATCAAGGAGTGATCTGACAAATTGAAGGATCTAAAAGAACTAGGGGCAGCCTAAAATGCCCAAAAGTGAGGCTGTGAAGAATGACATGTGCATATGCCTATGCAACATACAAAAAAAAAAAATAATAATAATAATAAAATGGAATTAAAAAAATTAAGTAACCCAATAACATTAACCTGATTGAGTTTGTTTGAGTTAAAAGCTGCTTACCTTACATACTCGTGACCCCATGACCCGATATCTCCATCTGAACCTAACAACCTGTACTTTAAACTCTCCTGCAAGAGTAAGAGAGCATTAAATGACCATTCACGACTAAACTGTTACAGTAACAGTCAGTTTTTAATAGTATCGATTTCTAAAACAGAGATGATGGAAATAGGAATTTCATTAAACCCATTAGTTGATCAGATATATGCACAACAAAGATCAAACAGATCGTATGCAGCCATATGAATAGATAAATTAGTGTTCCTGATGAGGACATCAGTGAGCAGTTCCGAGTTTACCGGCGACGCCGACGTAGAGATCATCCCACGACAGCATCTATGTAGATGGATGATGAGTTTGGAAGTTATCGGATTGCTAGGATCCTATGGTTCGATGAGAAGCGCTGCTCATAGGCAATTTGTCATGTTATTTTCCTTAATCATAGTGGCTTGGGTAGTAGTTTGTTATTGAAATATTTTAATTTCATGTTTAGGTCTTTATGGGCTGGACCTAGAGTCTATTTTGACCCAATTTTGAATTCTTTTGGGTTTGGGTTATATTTACTACTTAAGTGGGGGTTATTTTGGGAATTAAACATATAGGGTTGTGAGGGATCAATTTTTTTATTTAAACCTTGTATGGAATTCGTTTTTGGCAATCAATGAATGAATGAAAGAATTAGAAAAAAGAGCTCACATTGCTTTTTTTTCTCTCTCTCTCTCTCTCTCCTGGCGGAACCAGCACTTCTCTCTTTCCAGGTAACCTCTCTTTCCTCCTTTCACCCTTGTTTCCCACTAGAAAAATTCCCCTTGCTCTCCTCTACAAAGATCTACTCTCTTTTTTCTCGAAAAATACCTAGTTTCTTTCCTGGAGATCTTCTTCTTCTTCCCCAAACCCCACAGTTGTTCTGTTTTTTTTTTCTTTCTTCCCTCTTTCCCTTATTTCCTTTTATTTTCCTACCCTACGGCAATCTAGTTTTTCTTTTGTTAGTCTCCCTTCCCTTCTCTTTGTTTCTTTTCTTTCTCTCCCTCTCTCTAGTCACCTACTCTCTTTCCTAGGATACACCATTACTACAAAATATGTTTTTCTCCTTTCCTAGCATTCACAACTACTTCAAAATATTTTTTCTTTCTCTTATTTCTGTTCCTAAATGCTTTCTAACCCTTGTTTTGCAGCCGGGATCAGCAGGTAACATTACCTCTCCCTAAATATTTCTCATTTATTATTTGGCAGTAGTTTTGTTTAAAACAAAAACTTCCTAAGACTCCCTTTACATTGTTAATTGTTGAATTCCTTGTTAAAAGTCTGATATTGATTAGGACAGCTCTATTGTCTTTAAGTTTCTTAATACCCTTGCATTCAATTTAGTGTTATGGTGCCAAGATCCCCATCCCCTTGTTTCCCTATTGATTCTTGTTTAGTTGTGCTTACCAGTAGGACTTATTGTGTTTATTTCTCTACTTTAGTTGTCTTACATGCATGATTAATCAGATTTCAAGTGCTGCAAATTCCTTCTTTACTATCCGTCAAGAATAGGTGTTCAATTCTAAGAGTCTAGTAGCCCACTTTGTAGGTCCCTAGTTTCTAGGGTTTCTCCTACATCAGTTCCATATCTATAGACACTAAAATGAGGGGCGGGCCTTGGCGCAACTATCTAAGGTCAAGGCATTGAAACAGTCTCTTAGCAAAAATTGCTAGGGTAAGATTGTGGTAGGTTAAATCCCCCCCCCCAACTCTGCTTGTGTGGAAGCCCTCGGCACCGATTCCACCCTATCTATTAATACTAAAAAGCCTATGTTGGCGTGATGTTATTTTACATATTACCTTCAATTCACAGACCGAGAGGAGAAATGTCAAAAGCTATTAAGAAGTGGTACGTACTATAGTCGATGCCCTAAAGTATCTGTCAAGTTTGTGCCAATATCCTTTGCCTGGTCTCCTTTTCTTGAAACTTGGTATTATAATACCTCTTTTGTATATGTAGAAAACTAAAAGAAAAAGAACCTTGCCTAGGTCTTTCTACTTCTATATCATTTTCTCATTTTCATTAAATTCATCAAGAAAACTAAGTGAATCTCAGACGAACTTCTTGATGCAAACAATCGATCATAGACAGCCAGTCAGATAAATTAAAGTAACCCACTGGTTACATCAAATAGGCCAGCCCTAGTTCAGGTGGGATTCAATTAATAATTTACTTCACCATCCTTTCAACGAAAAACAAACCCTAGTAAACATAGTTTTCATCCTGCCTCCTAAGCGACAAGGCAAACACCCATATTCAAGGCAACCCATCTGTCTCTAAGCACCCAGATCTGTTCTAGTCTAAAAATGGGTAAAACAAGGGAGCAAAACAGAGGTGGGGGAGGGTAAGAAGAAAAGAAACTGAAAAAAAACAAGAATAACAACTTGAACAAGACTCAAGCACACACACAAACACACAATGGGCACATTTTCATTTAAAAAGCCACTCGACTCAGGCACCTAGGCACCCATAAACTACCAGGACTACGTATTGGGTCCATAACACCCGTGTTATACTAGAACTTTTAAGTTAAGAATCCATTAAGATGCAGTTCCACAATCAATTTGGGCATCTTTCCAGTCGAAAAAGCCTACCGTTGAGCCCTCCATCCAATGATTTAACCTTATACTAGGGCCACCTTTAGGGACTAAAACAGGTTATCTAGGATATGGACAAAATTAGCTCGTCAACAAGCACAATTTTGTCTCTTTACCATTCAACTTGGTTCAATTATTGCAGTTTAAATTGTCTTTTGACTACTTAAGTCAGTCAAATGACTTAAGAAGTTTTAACGTGTAACAGGACCACAAGTCTCCACACATGGGAGGACTTATGTTTTTATGCAAGTTGCTAGTCACTTAGTTACCTTTTATTGTAAGAGTAGTTCTATTCCAAATAGAATAGAACAATATCTTGCAATGCGGTAAATAAGTTTCCTTAATGTAAAAACCATTTACCCAACTATACTACAATCTTAAGATTGTTATTTCATTATTTTGTATAACAAAAACAGTACAGCCACCGCTATAACTAAATTGATTGCCGAACTTAATAAGAATGACACTACTGTCCCTAAATAATGTAAGGCCTACTCTTACCAACCTCCTACCTGCTGTGGAAAAAGATCAGCATATCCAAATTTGAAAAAGTTGATCATTCAACCATCAGAATTTCAAGATGTTGAAACAGATGCTACTGTTTGCTCTTATTCAAGCTGGGGTCCTCACATAGAATCACTATACTGGTTAGACTGACATGCTAGGATTTGGAGGCCCAACCCAAAAAGGACTGGCCTAATGGGTTTTGGTCTAACAAGAGTTGGACTTAATTAATCAAATTATTTCAGCCTTTTAGTTATCTTTATTTGTTTTAGTTTTCATACATAAGAGAGAGTTAAGAGTTCCAGTTAATATATTTCAAGTTGTTATTGTCATGCTAGATATCTAATTATTTCAGTTTTATGTTAGCTTGTAAGCTAGTAATTACCAGATTGAATTTAATAGACTTGATATGAGCATGTGTTATTGTGTGTTTATCCACCTTTCCCTGAAGGTCTCCCATTCTCAATTTGGCCATTGTTAAGCCCACCATAGAAGACCTATTCTCAGCTGCATCAGTTGCATTTACATTCAGCTATCCCAAACCAGAACAGAGTGTTAACCCTGTTCTTGGAGCAAAGCGACTAGCATGGATGAAGACCGTTTTCAATATTAAAATCAGATTCTGAATTCCACTCAATTAAGTTGTATAATTTCTATATCTTTCTTGACATGATTGAGTGCACATTAAGCGAGAACTATGCTTTGGATGATGTAGGGGCAAAGAATTATATAGCAGCAAAAAATTTTGAACTTCAAAAAAGGGAGACAGCATCTCATACCAAATGGATAAATTCCAAATTCTAATTGGAAACTTGTCTAAAGTAAATACCAGTTTTCCTAATCTTTGTGACTGATGCTCTTCTAGATAAGCTTCCTTTGTCTTGGAAATCATCTAGAATGAATATGAAACACAAGAAAAAGGACTCGGGTGAGGAACTTCCTCAGACTATAAGAGAGAAATTTTTGTCAACCCTTCCTCTAACCCTAAAAGACTTGACTCAAAATTCAAACCAATCACCAAGCCAATTTTGTTAAAATTATGCTTTTACCCTTCAATCCTATTTGTCCAAGGAATACTCCATAACTCACAGGTTTAACTGCCAGTTAGTTGTCACTTTTTGCAAACATTCTCCACCATGTTAACTAGACATATCCCCATCAATAACCCTAACACTAACCTTCAACTTGGCCCTATACTTGGTTTTGTCTACTTGAATTGGCTGGTCCCATAGAGATCTTGGTTGACTGGTACCTAGTTGACCTTTCAATCTAGGGCTACAATAATAAGTCTAGCCATGGAGGCTTTCAAACTCTCCTCTTCTCGCTTCTAGAGTTATTCCTGCAAATATTATTTGTATAAGTATATAGACAATCCAATCATGAGCTAGGATTTCCTACTCTTTCTTTCCTTCTTTTCTTTAATTTATTGACTCATAGGAATTTTTTAAGGTCAATATGAATGGTTGTAATCTGTTCCATTATTCAATTAGCACAATCAAAATTCTTCTCCACAGATTACTCTTCTTTATCAATCATGCAGTTCACAGATGGATTTCCTCACAATCTAGGTGATGTAACCCAGGGTCTGAGTTAGATCTTCAGGTTCTTCTTAGATAAGAACCAGCACAAAACTAGGGTTTGGAGGATTTGGCTAGGGTGAAAGAAGACGATCCCTGTTGATTCTGCTGTATAGAACTGACTTATATTGCTGTCCGTTCAACTTGATTAAGGTCCAATTGATCAGACTTTTACAAAATCAGATTTCTGGAAACTTAAAAATTCTGCAAAATTCTAAGGTTGAAGATGAAGTGCTGGTTTTTCCAAGGTTGGGGTTGCAGGGCTGTTTTGAAGAAAATAACAGTAGGGATGACACCTAGGGGCTTATGCGATTCCAATGAGGGTACAATGGGTTGAAACAGAGCAGGGGGGAGGGGAATCCTAACAAGGTTGGGATTTGGAAGCCGTGGGGAAGAGAGGGGGAGTGGAGGAAAGTCACAGTGGCTAGGCGAAGGGACTGGAGTTGCAGAAGACTAAAGGGGAAGGGAATTCTAGGGCTTGCCGGAGGTAGAGGAGCTGCTGGTTTGGGGCGGCAGCCAAGAAGGAAGGGGTGGGGGAAGGCTTGTACTTGTATGCTGAGAAGGTTTGCCGGAATTGCTGCTTGAGTGCTTCAAGAAAAAGAAAACAACTTGAAAATTGCAGAAACAATAGCTCAAAACCACCCGTAGGTCCCCACTCCCCCCTTGGGCTCCCACAACTATCAACGTCAATTCTTCAATTAATTTCCTTCATAAACTCAAGCTCAAAATTACAATGCAAGAAGAGGCTTTTTATAGCCCAAAATAAAAGACTCTTATTGGGATCCCAACACTAGACTACCACCCCGAAAAAGGAATCAAATTACTACAAGACCACAACCCTTAGATTGGAATCTTGTTAGGACACTCAACTAAACAACATCCAAATAAAAACAAACTCTAAAAGATAACATCCTCTCTAGATAAGGAATCTTATCCACAATTTACTAACCCAAAACAATTCTCAAACTACTGACTCAAATAGAAAACCAAAAGTAAATCCATGACCCTTGGATCAAGGGATTCGTCAAGACCCATAGAAAACCCCTCAAGGGAGGCCATGGAAAATGACCAAAATACCCCTAGGTATTCCTCCAGCTTTAAGTGTCTTTTTTGGGTATGGTTTTTGGGCCCAATTTTAGGGAGCCCAATCCTGGTTACATCAACTCTCCTCTTTTTGAAAACATTCATCTCCTAGTGAATGTGTTTGTCATGTGCTTCTGGGTCAACTCTCTAGAGGGCTTGTAAGACCTCTCATCTTACAGTGCAAAGGGAGTAGTAGGTGTGTTGCTAACTTGCACCTTTCCTTGACATAACCTTGGTGGAATGGGACCTATAGCAATGTAATCTTCAATCCTAGGGGCCTCAATGTTAGGAACCCTAGAAGAGAGGATGGAGTCGATTGCCATGCCGTTGGAGCCTTTCTGTCAGCACTTTTATCATCCTTGTCGCTATGGGCCTTAGCAATTTTATAATATCTTCCCCAAAAAGGAAAGAAAGACCCAAGAGAGGTCCAATCTCACATGGAAGTGGTGCTGGTATGGACAGGTTTAGCAATTTTAAAATATCTTCCCCAAGAAGGAAAGAAAGACCCAAGAGAAGTCCAATCTCACATGGGAGTGTGGTGCTGGTATTGACCTGATATTTGTGGGCAGCAATGCTCATCCTATACTGTGAAGAACCCTTGGAGGAGTGGGTGCCTCAACTGTTTAGTTGCTAGGACCTTCTCAGACCCTTCTATCACCTCCTCCGTAGGAAACTGTTGAATTGCTGAAGAGGGGGGGTGGGGGAAGGTCACAGAGTTGCAAGGGACTAAAGAGTAAGGGGACTCTAGGGCTTGCAGGAGGTAAAGGGGTAGCTGGTTTGGTGCAGCAGCAAGGATAGGAGCTGGGAACAGAGGGAAGGGGTGGAGGAAGGCCTATACTTGTATGTTGAGAAGGCTTTTTGGAATTGTTGCTTGAGTGCTAGAAGAAGAAGAAAACAACTTGAAAATTACAGAAATAATAGCTCAAAACCAGCTCCAAGTCACTCCTACAGCTCCCACAAGTCTCACAGTCAATTCTCCAATCAATTTAATTTTTCATTCATAAACTCAAGCTGAAAATTACAATGCAATAAGAGGTTATTCATAGCCTTAAAAAGAAAAGACTGAGTGTGGGGTTGGAATCCTTAATAGATGAGGATCCCAATACTAGACTATCACCCCCAAATAGGAATCAAAATACTACAAGACCACAACCCTTAGATTGGAATATTGTTAGAACACTTAACAAACTCTAAGAGATAACATTGTCTCTAGACAAGGAATCTTATCCACAATTAACTAAACTCAACACAACTTAAAAGGGACTACAATTTACAAATTACTGACTCAAACAGAAAGCCAAAAGTAAATCCACGATCCCTGGATCGAGGGGATTCAGTTAAGACCCATATTGAGCCCCAAAAGGGGGCTTGAAAAATGACAAATATACCCCTAGGGTATTCGGCCAGCTTTAAGAGCCCTTTTTTGGAGCTGGTTTTTTGGCCCAATTTTAGGGGAGCCAACCCTAGTTACATCACTAGGAAGATCCCCAAGTTCTTTTTCTATTACCCTCTATCTGCTATGCATCCATTTATCTTCTAGATCAAATTGTCATTCAGTTACAGGGTTACAACACATTTCCCAAGATCAGTTTTGTACCTTTTGTCAGTTCCCTAAAATTTCTTCTTCTGCATATGTTACCCTAATTGACAGGAGAAATTCCTAATGTGTAGCTTAATCAGTTAAATATTCTTCAATAGATTTTAATCTAATTACATTCTGAGACTACAACCAATACATGCAGCTAATCTCACCAGTATCACCAGCACTTAGAAAAATAGTTCTTAAGTCAAGCAAATATATTCTTAGGCCACCGAGACTACTTTCCCAAAGTATGCTCGTGACCAGAGATGTTCCCTTAATTCCTTTAGTTAGCTTTTTGTCCTTTGTCTGAAAATTATAAAACGTTGCATATTTTGATTATTTCTTATTTCCTCTTTCATTATCTGGTTTGAAGTATAGGAAGTTATTTTTCCCAGAACCCCTGTTAAAAGAGTTGGGAGAACACCAAGCTCATGGGGACAAAGTTCTTTTCTCATCTATTGGAAAAAAGGAAGCAGACAAAAAGCCTGAGACACAAATAAATTTTGAACCTGGAGCCGAACAGTTCAAAGTAAAATAGCATTATAAAGTTGTTTTGCATACCCGTTCTCCTTCAGCAGACATGGTCAAGGCCAAAACTGAAAGTATGTCTGCTAGGAATTTCTGCAATAAAATGTAGAGAGGGAAGATCAGTCACCACATAAGCAGAAGTGCTCTTTGACCAAAATTATGGAAACATAAGAACAAACTGTTCGTACTTTCTCAGGAGAATCATTCATTGTTTCGTAATATGCTTTTAAGTTTCCATAGTGAGGACGAAGAAACTTTAATGGCTTTGGAACCGAAGTCATTGAACTCGTAGATGTTCGGATCTCCTGTCTACAGAAGAAAGAAATCACATTGTCAGGCTACACTGTAGATAAAGCTACCTCCATGCATAAATGCCTGTCTACAAATTGGAAACAATGTTGCAAACAGATATATCGGCAACAGGTTACAATTAAAAACGTTATGCTACAAGTTCTGAATGCATTCCTTCCTTTGCGAACAAAATCAAAATAAAACTTCATTGCACAATTCTGCAAAATTTGGCAGAGGTAAAGAGCCAGCAACATCCACAGAACAGCCTCTTCTATGATATAGGATACACAAAAATAAAAGTAAATATGCACTCTCTAGACAGTGTTCTTCCGGGACTGCAGTATCCAGAGACATTCCTGTCACGGAGAACTGGACTGCCCTCATTCATGTCCCCTTCACTAAAAAAATTTCCTATCCATTGTAAAAGTAAAAGCATGCACACAAAAGGCATGCTTCCTAATTCAAAAAATATTACCTGACAAGTAAACTACAAGGCATATGCATGAAATTCATACCAACCGTTTAACAAAACAAACTTTTCAAATAAACATTATTCGAAGTAGGACAGGGCATTGGATCACTGTAAAATGCAGCAACCAAAGTTACCCATTACAAGGGTTATATATTCTAGAAAGTGCATAGTTCAAACGACCAAAAACTTCAACGGCACTTAACATCGCTCTTCAAACTTCAGCTTCTCCAATCCCATTCCCAATATATCATGTCGAGTGGTCTTTCCAATTTCCTTATACTGTTCTGCCCTACTAAGTGCCATAACGTGAAAGCCCAAACCAATAAAAATCGCCTCAAATAACGAAATTTGAAGAGACTAAACTACCTCATACTCTCGAGCGCGACCTTCTGCAAGCCCGGGTCAGGATCTTGAACTCTCTCAACATAGAGCTCCAACTGCTGCTTTAGGGCTAAATCTTCATCTGACTGAAATTAGAAAGCAAAAAGACGAAGAAAATCGAATGGCTTAGAAGATGAAGATAGAACCTCAATGAAACGATAAAAGAAAATTAAGAGAAAAAATTAAATGGAAAGTAGGGTTTTAAAATTACTAGATCTTCCTCCTTCTTCTCGTCCTTTTTCTTCTTGGGGTCCTTGGAGGGGACCTTCATCGACGCCTCGTCTCGGTTTCCGCCCTTTTTAGGGTTTGGATCGGTCGTCATGTTTCAGAGATCGACAAAACTATCGAACAGATGAACGCTGAAGAAGGAAGAGACTGGGACAGGTCCAGTTTATCAAGCTTTTGTTGAAGAACTGGATTTCCAATAGTTGTATTATATATGGCACTCCGAGATTCTGACTTGAATAATAAGTAAGCCGGGGCGGACCCTAACCAATAGCAAGACGCCCTAAGGTATCTTGGAGATGCAAATGTAGAAAACGTTAACGATGTGGAATCTGACCAATCATCCCAGTTTATAGTAGAATCGGACCCAGTTTAGAATAGAATCGGAATGAATCGGGCTGAAATAATACCATGTGAGATCGCTCGAGCCTTACATGGATGATGATGGATCCTTCTCTTTCAAACCACAGTTTTCTGTTTTTTGGTGAAAAGATGCTTTATATTAAACTGAGAAATAAAAGAAAATAATTACAAGCATTAGTTGTATTTCCCATCAGCAGCCTGGTGAACAAGTCCAACCAGATCCAAGGGAAGAGTGCAAGGGCACAAGTGAGTTTCGCCAGGGGACTTTGCATAGCTTGCTAAAAAGTCAGCACATAAGTTGGATTTTCTTACATGATGCGTGAACACACCCCGATGAAATCCCAGTTTGATATCAAGAATGTCTTCAACAATATCTCTTGCAGCCCATGGGCTTTGCATGCACCCAATGAGAATTTGAATTGCAAGTTGTGAATCATATTGGACCTGTATTTGTGGGTACTCATGATATGCTGCCATTTGTAGTCCACAAAATATTGCATTTAACTCCATGCATAGAATTTCGAATTGTCGGATCCGAGATCTCGTTCTTAACATAATCATTGACCACATTTGATTGATCTAATTCTCGAAAAAGCATTAAATGCACAGGACCGTCCTAAAAAATTTCAAACCGTCGGATCCGAGATCTCGTTCTTAACAAATCTAATCCTCGAAAAAGCATTAAATGCACTGGATCATCAAATCCAAGATCTCATTCTTAATGATTAAGAGAGATCGAAAACTCGACCGAAATCTTGATCGGATGGTCCAAAAAGTTTGGTTGGACAATTAAAGCATAGGACTGAAGCAAGGTCCTCTAATCTGGTCATGATGTCACTATCAAATGATGATGAACATGCAAACTACGACATGATGAACATAGGGAGGTGAATGTAAGGATTTGGGGATGATGAGCATAAGGAGGTGAATGTAAGGTTTGGTGATGTATATGGATTCAACTTAGGCACCGTTTATTTATTGAATCTAAAGTGGGGTGGTAAAAAAGGATGTGAAAAAGTTTGAAAAAGTGTGGCTTGTTTGGTTCACTAAGATTAACAAACAAACTTCTTTAATTTAAGGAAATTTGTCTACCATGGCAAGCTAACTTTTTCATCTCATCCCTTTTCAAATTCCCACTAAATATGTGGAATTTTATGAAAAAATGTGGAAAACAACAAAGTGAAACCCACATTTGACACTTTTTTACAAGATCATTTCCTTTCATTTTATGTTCTCCCACCATGTTACACATGGGTCCCACATGTTTATTTTTCCAACCCCACATTTGCAAACAAAATGGTGCCTTAATGGATCTATCTCATACATGACAATATCACATTATTATATAAGTGCATGTACTCTTATTTGGTGACAAATTTTTCCCTTGATTATTGTATCACTTGTTTTTATTCAAATGTCAAATTTTTATACTAATTTACTTATTAGTTTTCTTTTTGTCCAATAAATTTCTAATACCCTTTTTATTCTAATTTTTCTCCAATCAAATTAGGAAACAGAAATCCCCCATGGATTTTTTTCATTATATTTCCCTTAATTTGGGGGAAAATAAATAGATAAACTATATTATATCATATCTTTTTGTTTTTGGTAAACATATTATATCATATCATACTATTATATAAAAGGAAAACCTCAAATCAGTTATGGCATTTTTTTCACTAGACCAAAATACCATTTCCTAGCCATAGACACCCATTCCCAAAGTATATAAACCCTTTTAAACATCTCAAATTCAGATTCATAATCCATTCCTTGAAAGTATTTATTTAAAAGTAAAACCTTAACTAACATTCAAAAGTAAAACCTTAACTTAGTCATGGACGATCTTTCATTGGACCAAAATACCTTTCCTACAAAGCAACATATCCTTTGTCATAGAACGCTCAAGAAATTGATTCACACCTTCTACCCAAACGGTAGTCACCTCCCTTATTTTCCCCCTACCATACTATTTTTAGATCAAATCATGTGATCATACTATACTATGCTATGCTATGCTATGCTATGCTATCATACTATCATATCATACTTCATACTACTATATAAAAGTAAAACTTCAATTCAGTTATGGTTTGTTTTTTCACTTGACCAAAATATCCCTTCTTGAAAACAACATACTTTTCCATCATTGGACATACCCTGTCAAACTTTGGCAAATAACATACTCTTTCAAACCACCCTCATGCAATATCATATACAAACTCAATTCCAAGCCACCCTTGTGCAATGTCGTGTACAAACTTAATTTAATTTTGACACATTCATCCACTAAGCCAAAACATTTGATTTATCTTGATTAGATACAATTGATAGTGCTTCCTCCCAAGAGGTACAATTTCCCCAAACGCGTGCCTTTCGAACTTTTTGAACTTTTCAATACTAAAATAAAGTGATTCCTTCCCCGCGTCCAACTCTAAGTTGAAAAGTCGCGAAACCTACACACTAGAGAGCAAACATCACTGCTACTTATTCTCCATTACTTTTGGGTTTCTCCACCCGCCTTCTCCCCTCTACTATTAATTAAAACCTTATTTATCCTACCATTCTTAACCTAATTTGTTTGACTGCTCTAATCCTTTGAGAACAACTACAAATCCTCTCGACTTCTCTCCTTTGCTTACTAGAGCCTGCTTTGTCTGACCGTTCAAAGCCTGGTCTATCTGATTGTTAACAAAAACAAAACAAAAATCCCAAAAATGATTATTGGTTATTAGATAGAAAAGGTTGGATCTTCTGCTTATGTTTAACTCCCAAAGTCAACAAAGACTATTAACCGATCTACTCATCACTGGAAGGATTAAGAAGGAATCTTAGCCAGGGGTGGGGTTCCATTGTCCTATTCATTCGCTCTTTATTTTTAAATGTATTATGCATATAGTATTCCTATTTTCCCTGGTAGTTTTGAGTGCTAAGATCTCTTGGAGATCTTTAATTTAATCTATCAATATCATCCATCGATCACAATTCCCATGTACAACATATTGCCTATATCATTTAGTTCTACTTCAGCCTTTAATTATTCAATTTCTTTGTACTTGGGTCTTATGGATGGACATTGTTCAATCGAGTAGTTTGAACAGGATGACTAAATCCAATTGGAAGTAGCTGCATTACAATGCAAGGAATTCTTGTTGCGGGAGCATGGAGAAAAGAAAACAGATAGGATAAGACAAATGAGGAAGATATGATGACATTGCTGGAAGATAATAGACATTTTGTTGTAGCAATAAGGTATGTAACCAACTGCCCTTTCATCATTCTCTACCCCGGCGATTAGGATGGTTGTGTAGGTTGGTCTGAATTCGAATTCATGTCCATCATTATCTACAACAGCAATGGATGGGATGGTTGTGTAGGTTAGAATGTGGGCTTTGTCTTGCTTGCTAGAAGACTTTGATCTAGAGATGGGATTTTTCCACTTGCGTCTTACTCTTTCCCTCTTAGTGACAAGTACTCTTATCTTTATCCAAGTAATTAATTAATAGAAACCTGAAATACTCCCAAATGATAAAATAAAAAAAAAAGGGCAGAAGCATAGTTTGAGCCCCTACCAATGATTTTTCCAATCACCATCCATTTTGACCAACTCTTATCTAATTTTGTTTTCAAGTATCCATTATCTTGATTTCATAAACCATACTGCAAAACTCATGCTACAGGCGGAAATGAACGTTCCGATTAATGCCAAATGAGAAGGAAAAGCAACTCTGATCCTAATTCTAAGAATCTTGCCTTTTCCCATTAGTGATTTTCATTGAACCAATACTTTTTCTTTTGGTAAGACATTGAACCAATACAAGACAGTGGAAACTACAAAAACAAGAAGATAGCATAATATAAGTGAACCTATTATATGGATGACCGTTGATGGTTTCTGATTCAATATATATTTGTGGATGGGACGCCATTTAAGTTGGTCATATGAATGCAAATTTTGCTATGAGCTCATTTGGTTGTTATAAAGAGGGAAAAAAATTTGATGTGAAGTGAAATTTATTTTTTAGGTACAAAGTAGATTAAATAAACTAGAAAAAATTTCGCATTTCAAATGAAAATGTAACTAAAAAATCACAAGAAAATTAACAATCCAAGAGATCTCGATTCTTGACTATAGGTCAAAGGTTATTCACTTATTTGTGCGGAATGAGTAGATGGAAATGAACAAGCACGTTTACAATGCGAAACTACAATTACATTTCATACAAATAAAAAAGAAACCTAATTTCACTCCACATATTAAATTAAAATTTCTATGATAACTTTACAAAAAATGGCAAAAGAAAAAAGAAGAAAAAAAAACCAAAATCCATTCAATATACTAAGTCAAAAATTTCACTAGAAAGTCACCTTCACTAAAAAATATAAATATAAAAAATAAAAGAAAATCACTTAAACTACGTGCATATGCATGTGGAATATTGCTAGTAAAAATAAAAAAAACTTTGCTTCTCGTCCTTCTCCAAAATAAGACATTTCCTTCCATATTGTCTCATTCCTCTATTAAAAGTTTATATTATTTTCTTTCCTATTTGAAGAATGCCATTCAAGGTCGAAGGACAGATGCAACAAATTCAGCGGGTAATTCTGCAAATTCGCCAAAATAGTTACACACACCCATTCATGGGTTGCTTGTGGTCTTGCAGACTCTCTGCGGGAACGACGACTTGAATTGTTGGTAGCGCTAGCGTTTAGGTATCGTTCTTTTATCACTATTTCTTCCCCCCCCCCTTTTGTTTTGACATATGGTTGTTGGGGACGGAGGAACAACCACAAAAAAGAACACAAGCCAAATGCACTCAAAGAATTCAATGTGGTTCGGAAAAATTGCCTATGTCCACTCAAGGTATAAGGATTTCACTATTTCTTGAAAACTTAATCAGTCTTATATCTTAGAAAATTGCTACCCTTTACTTGCACCTCATGTTACTTGGTTTATCCCACGAAGACTATATATATGGAAACCCAAAACCTTAATTCCTGTACACTTATAATTCTACTCGATACAAGTAATTGACCCAAAACCCATTCCAATTACAAATACATACAAACTATAATTATATGTGTGAAATCCCCAACGATCTCTACCAAAAAAAAAAAAAAAAAAAAAAAAAATCCCCAACGATCCTAACACGAAAACCCATATTGAAGGTCCAAGAACTCGCAATACTTGTAGAAGACAGCTGTGGGCCATCCAAATAGAGACCAATATATTGGAACTTGAACCAATGGAAATGGATGGTGAAGATGATGAATCTAGACCTTTGTTAAATTTCAAAAGAAGGATTGACTCTAATATTTGATGGACTGAGAAAATGGATTAAGAGTTCATGCTGGCACCTCTGGAAGGCCCTAAAGTTAGGTAAGAACCTCCTAATATGTGGGTTTAGTGTTGAAGAAGAGCCCTAGGAAACTACATTTGAAACTCACTTCTGGGGTAATTTCCAAGGTGAGCGACCCTACCTGGTGCCCGTGAGTTAGAAAAGGGTATTTCAGGATTTAATGTTTCAAACCCCTATTTAATGAGATTTTTTACCTAAAACATATTATTATACTCCTCAGCAATCAAAGAACGTTAGACAACTTAGACCACATCAGAGAGACCATTGTGATGGAGAACATTGGGGAGATCTTTTGGAGAGTTATCTGTGTTCCAACCGTGATTGCTAAGGTTAATTATCTCCTTCCTTAGTATAGCTCATCCTTGTTTGATTTATCGCCATAAGTGGAACCTTGTGGAGAGATCCATAATTATGGCGAACCTAAACCCTATTTTTATTTTGCTCTGGAGTGATTCTACAATCACTCTAATTTGCCGATTTCTTCACGGATAGATTTTGGAGAGACCTAATTTGTGATTCAATAGTTTATTGTTTAGATTTGTGCTCTTGAATGTTTGTTGAGGTTAGATCTTGCCCTTAGAAATTTTTAGAACATCCTTTTCGATCTGGAAATTGTTTGGAACCCAAATTCGTAGCCATCTGAGTAGTATGTTGGTTGTTGTCTGCACTCGGACATGGGTCTCTTGGCAAGGGTCTCTAGAGCTGTAAAATCCAGCTTTTACCTAACCTTGACCCGACCCGGTCATTGTTGTGTTTGTAGGTCCGAAGACCCGAAGTGGTGGTGGGAGGGACTTATGGGCCCTACTGGTTGATGACGTAATGTCGGAACTCCAGTTTATGGACATTGATGATGCTGCTCCTTCCTTGAGCACATTACCAGTGTTAAGTTAGAATCTGCGCACTGATGAAGAGTGAGACAGTTGAGATACCAAACGGACTCCAGTGCAAAATCCAAAGGTACTCCCTAAAACTAGACCTCTTGAGTGAACTGTAGGAGAAAACCTCATGCAATTTGACCTTGTATAGCCCTCCAAGTCCGCACCTAAAGTTGCTGAACTATTCTGTAAAATTCTGCAGAAACATGTTTTGGTCGATACTATCGACCGATAGTATCGACCAAATATATTGACCAACAAGTTTGCTGAACCCAGATTTAAAGATTCTTGGAATATTCTTTTCTATTTATTTATTCCTCGAGACTGGAGCCCTATTCTCGCGTTTTTAACATTTGGGAACGTGGGAGAGCCTCCCAAGAACTCCTCCTTGGTAGTGGTGAAGCATCTTCTTCATCAATCATTGCCAACCACTCTTTCCTACTTTCTTGTTCCACTTTAAAGGTATGACTCTCTCTCTCCTAATCACTTTCTCACTCATCTTTCCTCTATTTCACTGTTGGGACCATGGCCAAGGTGCTGCAACCTTGCATACACCTTGCCATGAGCCTTCTAAACCCCATACAATGATGTTTTCACCGATATGACTATGATTGATTCACCTCATGATCATTAACTACACATTTCCATGATTTATTGCTTACCAACTTGTTTTATTTACCAAAACTGAGATGAAGCTTATGATTAACTTAATCTATACCTTGCATATGAGTTCAATGTTACTTCTAAATGATTCCCTACCTAATCCCCCATGTTTTCCCCCAATTTGCATTAAGATGTAGCCAATGCCATGATTTACAACTCTTAACCTTGGTATATCAATTTGGGGATTTCCAAATGGACCATTGGATTATGAAAGTTTCTTGATAATTAGTGTCCCCATGTTGTGCTTAGACTATCCTCCAAGTTTCGTGTCAATCCGAGACCCGGAAGACCAAATCTGGGCAAGAATCCAAAAAGCCAGCTTGCTGTCCTGGAATTGATTTGGTCGATACTATTGGTCGATACTATCGACCAAATGTATCGACCAATAGAGTTCTCTGTCGCAACTTTTGCCTAGTTCTGATTCGTTTGATCTCCAATTGTTCTGATTTCTTCTCTAACCTTTCATATATGCTTGTTTAGGACTTTAAGGCTATTTGGGCCACTTGCTTGTGATCTTGGACCATCCTCATCTCCGATTCAAGGTAAGGATAGTTATCGATACAATTACCTAAGATATGGAATCTTGACTTGGTATCCCTAACTTAGTAAATATAGTTTCTATTTCATATCCTTATCATGTTAGACTTGCTACATATGTCTTTCAACAGTAGCTTTGTGTCTACATTATGTTATTTCAATGTCTTATCATGTTTATCAATTTCAATATATGATGACTTATGTCAATGTCATGAATTGAATGTTTATTATGATGTTGTATCTTGTGAACTGATATATGATGAACTTGGGCATGTGGTTGCTTAAGTATAACTTGGGATTGAGGGGTACCCTACTGGTGCTTCTGTCCTTGGACATCGGAGGGAATAGTATGGGATGTTCTCCGAAGGTGTCCATTGACGCTTCCCGGGTTATTGAATGACATACATAGGACTTGTCTAGATGTATGGCTAGGATGTCCCTATCATATCAGACCCGATTTGGAAGGGCATTGAGACCGAACAACCCGTGATAGTGGTGTGGATTTGTGGGCGCTCAAGATCGGTATCCACTCCTTGAGAGGACATAAATTGCATTACGGTTACCCGAAAGGGGCCATTTATTGGTAGAGTTGCAAATGGCTAGACTTGGGCTCACAGGCACTCAAGACCGGTGAAATGATCCGTGAGAGGGATGTGAGAGCTTCCTGTTTACCATTTGTGGATGACCAATAGGGTTGATGAGTCTGGTGAGTAATATCCGTGACTCTAGTGTGAAGGATACCGGAAAGGATCCCGAGAGGGGAGGAATGGACGTATCTGGAACTGACATGATATGATTAAGTAGATGACTTGCATTGGGCTAGGCTATACCTTGACATGCGCCAATACTTAGACCAAACGGTGATGTGAGAGAGTGGTGACCGAAACCCCCAACCATGGATTTGTCCGAGAGGGATGCAGGACCCAATTTCCCCCGGTGATGAGTGACTGAGACTACCCAAAGAAGTATGGTTCTATGACTTAAAGCATGTCTACCATAGATGACCAGCATACTTAGAATAAAATCATATTGCATTATATGCTTCATATCATCTGCATCATGTTATGATTATCTTGTGGTTTATGTGTGGTGGAATAACTTCCTTGCTGAGTTCTTTTGAACTCATTCCTTTTCTGTTGCAATATTTTGTTAGGCTATTCTACAGGTGATTACTCTGATGACACCCTCCCTGAGGCGGACCCGGATACCTCATACTACTATCCGGAGACTAGCTAGATTGAAGACTTCGGTGACCATACCAAAGAAGATCACCCGGCGTACCAGGGTTAGCCCTGGAGTTGTAGGGAGCAGTCATGTTGGTTCTCCATGGCCCTCACCTTTGAGGAGGACATATCCATTGTGGAGGAGACTTATGAGTAGTTACCCCTTCTTTTTGTGACAATTAAACTTAGAAGAATTGTAATAACTTTAACTTACCTTCATAACTTGAGACTTGTACTTAACTAAATTTTGACCTCACTTCCGCTTGGTGAAGGAGTGGATTCCGCCCATTGTCTTCTTATTTATCTATTTTGATATTTATTTCCGCACTCTGATTATCCTTGATATCTTATTCCTGAATTCTATTTTATTGATTGTTCATGATTGTGTTATTGTCGATGTGGTTGATGTGGTCTCTGAACTATGGATCTTCGGGGCTGTGGATCACATCCCGGGTATGCCAGATAGGGTACCGGCTGGATGGATGTGACAGAGCAACCCATCCTTGCTTTGCCCAGGCCACCCTACTAGGGTCAACTGGCAAGGGTCTCCCGAGCGACCCTTACTAGTACTGTTTAAGCAACCCTACCCCAGGGTCGATTGACAGAAACCCTACCCCAGGGTCGATTGACAGAAATCTCTCGAGCAACCCCCTTTCAAGCAACCTATACCCTTGCTATTTTTGTATTTGATTATACTTTCGATGTTTGACTTCTAGGGTTATTTCTAACTTTGAACCAATATTTAAATAGGACTTTTTGGGATGTGTTAAAGTCGTCTTTTGTTTCACTTTGAAAAGTTTATAGACGACTTAAATTGTGAGAAAATTCAACTACATGTTCATCTTTGAAATCCAATTCAATATTAATCATGCATAATGACTTATATGTTGTGGTTGTATGATTTCCACATTCATTTATATTATAATATTATGTTCTTTTTCTACCTTGCTGATTTGTAAAGTAATGTGGTGTAGTTAAAATAAAAATGGACTTGACCTAGGGTTGTGGTACAATCACTGTCAATATAGCTTAGGATGCACTTCTAGGATATCTAGATGAACATGGTTGTAACCCCATTATGTCATTACTGTAAAACCCAGCCCTAACCTTGACCCGGAAACCTTGTTATTTGTAGGTCCGATGACCCGGAGTAAAGTAAGAAGTCAGCTTTGGGCCATCCCAGTGGAGGACTTGGTGTCTGGCTTTGAATCCATGAAAGTTGATGATGAAGTTCTATTTATGGAAACTGAATCCTGATGAAGATCTGATTAGTTGATGGACTTGGAGTGCTCTCTATCTTGGTTTGAAGGCATTTCTACCTATTAGGTAAGTCATTTGACTTGTGTGCAAAACCCCTTTAGGATTGGATTTGATCTGGGCCTTCAATTCCCTGTTTTGGTCTTGCTGTCAGCATTGGTCGATCGATTGGTCGATCGGGCCGATCGACCAATCCACTCGACCAATGAGTGCTGTCTTTGGCAATTAGGTTGTTCTTGCTCTATTTAAGTCCAATCTCGAGTCCACTTCGTATTTGCTGCCTCCAAACTCTCTGGAACGAACCAAAGACCTCTGCAAGTCATCTCCCTTGCATCCTTGGTGTTTTCTTGACGGATCTTCGTCGAAATTCTTCTTTTTGCATCAAAAGGTATGTCTACTCTCTCTTCTTCTCCTCCATCTTTGTTTTTCTTTCCTTTTTGAGTTGAGACAGTAGAAGAGATGCTGCATTCTCTGTTGCAAACATCTCTGAACATGTTCTCATGATCATCCTAAGGATTTGAGGCTAGAACAATGATCTTAACCATGATCATTGCAAGCTTTTGAAGGAATCATGATCAAACCATGATCTAATCTTGTTAAACATCTGATTTGAATTCTGATCTCTTTGGATCTTCTATGTTGATCATGTTAGTAGTTAATTACTGTGTTTTCTTTCCATGATCCATGATCTATCAATCTCTAATTGTTCTCTTCTACCATACTATGTGTTCTTCATGAAGCATGGTAGTTACATATATGGTAGGTTTTATTTCCTTATTTAGATTTATGCTTCTAAGCCTTGTTCCTTGAAGATCTAAGTATGTTTTCATGAAACATTTACCTGAAGCAATGATCCATCCTCCTATTGTTCTTGTCTTTGATTTCTAATTCGAATTCATCAAGATCCATGGTTGATCTAATTATGGTAACTTTTTGTTTCCTAATTTGAATCTTGATGTCTTGTTTGGATTGGTGTTTTGAAGTCCCCTATATGTTAGAATACTACTGATGTAGTTTACCCCTTGATTAGTACCCTTTTGAACCACCAAATTCGGATTTCATATCTTAAAACTCTGTTTTTTTTTGGGCTACTGTCTGCATTGGTCGACCAATCCACTCGACCAATGAGTACAGCAACTCCAGATTTGGTCTGTGTTGGATGTTTTGGTATCTTTTCTGTTAGGGATCTTTCCTAATATGTTGTATACACTTGTTTAGGACCTTCTTCTCAAGTTTGCCAAGATCTTACTTGATTTCTTAGGATTCCTTTGCGGGTTATAAAAGGTAAGGATGGTTATTTCCTTAATTACATAGATAGCATGAATCTAGTTTCTATATTTGAATGTCATTGATATGATTCCTAAATTAGATTCTTACAATGATATACTACTGTTGCATAACTTTGATTACAGTAGCATTACTTATTCATATTGAATTGATTCATGTATGATTTACTTACCAATGTTATACAAGTGATTGTAATTATTGATTTCTTTCCATATATGAAGTTACCATATATGTGATGATATGAATTGATGCATGTGTATGCTTAAGTATGGTTTGGAAAGGAGAGGTGTCCTTTTGACACTTCTGTCCTTGGACTACTACGGGAATATTATGGGATGTTTCCGGAGATGCCCTCTGGACACCTTCCTAAACTGTTGGATGACATATCTAGGATTGTCTAGTAGTGTTTGGCTAGGATGTCCCGTTATGTCGACCCTAATCGGAGGGGTATTGAGACCGAACGACCCGTGGTAGCAATGGGGATTCATGGGCGCTCAAGACCGGTAACCAACCCGTGAGAGGACAGGAATCACATTGTGGGGGCCATTTATTGGTAGGGTTGCATATGGTTAGACTTGGGCTCACGGGCGCTTAAGACCGGTAACCAACCCGTGAGAGGACGTGAGAGCTTCCCGTTTACCATATGTGGATAACCAATAGGGTTGATGAGTCCGTAGTCAGGGTCTATGAGGACTCTAGTGTGAAGGATACCGGAAAGGATCGTCGGGGACGAGGAATGGAAGTATCTGGATCCGACTTAATGTAACTAAGTAGAAGACTTGCATTTGGCTAGGTTTTACCCCCGACATGCGCCAAGATCTTATGCCAAATGGTTGTGAGAGAGTGTGTTGACTTAACCCCCTGCCATGGTTTGTCCCGAGGGATGAAGGACCCATTACCAATCGGCTGCTCAAGACCGGTGAAATGATCCGTGAGAGAATCCAAGATATCTTAAATGGTTGAGGATGTGAGTGGACTTTCCTAAAGAAGTACGGTGTTATGACTTAAAGCATGTTTGCCAATAGAGACCAGCATACATAGAGTTAGTTTCATTCATTCATTGCTTGTCTCATATCATATTGCATTTATGATTGTTCTGGAATCCTGCCATTTATGTTATTATGGATTTTAACTGCCTTACTGAGTTTCTTTGAAACTCATTCCTTTATTGTACAATGTTGTTAGACTATCCTGCAGGTACTGAGTACTATGACGGTCCCTATGAAGAAGCGCAAGGTGAAGAGGCATATCTCCAGGAAGGTGATTGCGGTTACCACAATTACTCTGAAGATTCCGCGAGTGGTTATGCTCCGTACGATGTTTAGTCCGACCATTGAGTGGAAGCGTCCTTGTGCCATTTATGAGATTTACACTTATAAGGATGTTGTCTATAAAGTGGAGAACAATTTAGTTACCCAATGTACTTGCTACTGGGATTAGATTTTGTCTACTTTATTCTTTTAGAGCTACTTTTCCGCTGGTTGTAGAGTGGGATATTTGCCTCACTTTACTTATCTGTTTGACACTCTGATTATATCTATTATTCTGATTCATTTATGATTCATTCTTCTTTATTGGATCTATGATTTATCTTCCGCACTTTTATTATGATTGTTCATGATTATGTTATTGTTTATGTGGGAGGTTGATCACTCGATACCTGATCTTCGGGCTGTGGATCACACTCTCGGGTATGCTAGATAGGGTACCGGCTGGGAGGGCGTGACAATTACCCTATCTGTAACAACCCTCGTATTTCTAACCCGGGATCCGTATTGCAGGTTCGAGAACCCGAAGGTCTAGTCGGGTAAATTTGTGGAGTGTCCAGATAGAAGTCCATAATCCATACTTTGAACCCATGGATCTGGATTCTTTTGTTGAAGAGCCTGCCTTGCTTGGTAGTTGGACATTTGGAAGGCAAGTTGTCACATCCACCTAGGGGGTACCCTATTTGGATTACCCGGAGGAGTGATTCACGATCCCACCGATCAAGTTTAGGAACGATCATAGCCACTTAGCACAATGACATAATCAAAAGCAAGAACAAATCTTTATATTTAATTACTTTAATAATAAAAGTCAATAAAGGATCACAAAGAAAATCAAAGTGCGAAAATGATACAAATAGGATAAATAGTCAAAGTGTGAAAAGGAGGGGGAAACCCATCCTATGATAATAGCGGAAGGTAGATCGACTAAAAATAAGGGTTACAACTGGTTCCCAAAGTGACAAGGGAACAAACTAAACTACGGTCTCAACGAATCAAATAAAAGGTTAAAAAGAGAATGAGACGATATCCTATCCCTAGCACCCAAGTGCAAAACCGAACTACTCCAGATAAGTCCCAATCTCGGACTACTAGTCTTTATCAACTTGTTCACCGTAACCAGTGTGGTACGAGTCACCAACTTGGTCTTCAGAGTGTTGACTGCCATAGTCAACAGTAGTACTATCTGTAACAGAATCTAACAAAAGATGTTGCAAAAAGGAGTGAGTTCAAATGAACTTAGCAAGGCAGTTATTCCATAAAACATAAGCCATATGATACAAACCATAACATGATGCAATATGATATGAAACGCATAGTGGATTTTGGGATTTTGGTCCGACATCGGTCTTCCGGGGCTCGGATCGATCCGGAACTTGGAGGGATGATTAATAACAGTATGCGGTTTCTGAATCAGAAAAAGTAAATTCAATATTTCACTAAGTAATATCATATAAGATGTTCGAGAGCACTGATGCGCGGGGCATCTGACTAGCTTTGGGTTTTTCTGAAACTGTTGATCCCTTGTGGATTATATTTGTTTTCGAGGAGTAGCCTTCCGTTGGTAAGGTGAAAGGATTGTCCACCTTGGCACCGACCCTGAAAAGGTGGTGTGGTCTAGAATTCTGAGAGCATTTAGATGGAAAGGTTCGTAAAAGGCGGCATCAGCTACAAGAAGGCGAACGTTGATCATGAAAATATAAGAACACTATAAATCAAGAAACTAACACAATCTAAAGGTCTAATGAGAAAGCCCCAAATTGTGCTACTAAGTTCTATAGACAAGAATCAAAGCATGGCTTGAAATCAAATTCATTTGCATATGCAAGGCTTGAAATGAGAGCATAGATAGGAATTGGGTTAGAATCATATGCTAGCAATAAACATAAACATAGCACACTATATACCTCAGTTTAGAACAAGAATGTATGAAGTTAAGAAGAGAATCAAAGGAATGCATATGCAAGGCTTGAAATGAGAGCATAGCATCAATGGAAATGGGAGATGATCATAGGTTAAGCAAGAGTGAACACTTGGAGTGATGGTTGCAACGTTGCAGCATCAACTTCAAAGTTGCATCAGCAAGAAAAGGAATATAAAAGAATAGAATAGAGAGTGAGATGATGAATCATATCTTGTAGATGATGATTAGAGAAGAGAGACAATGATTGGGGGCAAGAATCCTTCACAAATACCAAGAGAGTGCCTTGTGAAGCTCCACTCTCGTTCTCAGTGGCTTAGATGAGTGTAATAGTGTCACATCCACCCAGCCGGTATCCTATCTGGCATACCCAGGATGTGATCCACAGCCCTAAGATCAAGGATCGAGCGGCCATGCCTCCCACATACACGATAACATAATCATGAACCATATAATCAATGTTTAAAGTAAGTAATAAACAGATCAAGTGAATAAGAAAAGATAATCAATCAGAGTGCGAAAATTATCAAGTATCAATTACACATAAAAGTAACCTCAAAAGAGAAAGAGTGATCAGGAGTCACTCCTTCAATAATAGCGGAAAGTGGTTAATCAAACTTAGTTACAACCAGTATCAAGAATAAATCCATAAGAGTTAAGACAACATATCTAGGTGTTAACAGTAATCCAGGGAAATGGGGTACTAAGAAAGGGTTTCTTCTATTTTAATGAATGTTTCTTCATAAGTGTGGATGAAGTGAACCTAGCACAGCCGCTCCCTCACCACGGTGGGGCTAACCCTGGTTCGAACCATAATCCTCTTCGGCTCAATAATCCTGACTCTCATCGTAGCTATCACCCGAAGGGTAGTATGAAGGATCATAGCTCGTCTCGTAGAGTGCGCCATCATAGTCTTCTACACCTGCAGGATAATCTAACAATTTGCACGAAAGGAATGAGTTCAAAAGAACTCAGCAAGGCAAGTCGTTTCATACACAATTCATACGATACAAGTCACGATATGATGCAGGATGGTATGAGACAATGATGATATATGATTCTAACTCTAAATATGCTAGTCTCTAAGGTAGACATGCTTTAAGCCATAGCACCATACTTCTTTATGTCGTCTGTCACTCCCCCTCAATCATACATGATATCTTGGGTCTGCCGGGGTAATTGGGTAAAGTCCTCATCAAAACCATGGTTGGGGATTAAGTCACCACTCTCTCACATCACCATTGGTATAAGTATTGGCGCATGTCACGGCGAAGCCTAGCCCAATGCAAGTCATCTACTCAGTCGTATCATGTCAGATCCGGATACTTTCCCTATGGCACCGACCAACTCGGTTCCGTATCCTTCACACTAGAGTCAGCGTATCCTATGGCTACCACCAACTCGGACTACGGACTCATCAACCCTATTGGTCATCCACAAATGGTAAACGGGAAGCTCTCACGTCCTCTCACGGGTTGGTTACCGGTCTTGAGCGCCCGTGAGCCCAGGTCTATTCATTTGCAACCCTACCAATAAATGGCCCCTTTTGGGTATCCGCAGTATGGTTTAAGTCCTCTCACGGAGTGGTTACCGGTCTTGAGCGCCCTCAACCATACTCTACCACGGGTCGTTCGGTCTCAATACCCTTCCGATTTGGGTCTGATACAACAAGGATAATCCTAACCATACACCTAGACAAGCCTATGTATGTCATCCAACAACCTGGGAAAGTGTCGATGGACACCTTCGGAGAATATCCCATACTATTCCTGTGAAATCCCCCGGATTTCTACCCCTTTAACCCGTGGCTTCAAAATCGAGAAAACCGGGCCTCGAGTTGACAGAAAATGTGGGCCATTCAAGTGGAGCCTGAAGGGTTGGATATGGAACCAATGTTGGTGGATGACCCTTGTGATGACTCATCAGCTCTCCTAAAGTTTAAGTGAAGAAAAAGATTAATCTCGATGGTGTAAAAAGGGTGATTTTGGAATGTCCGTAGATCGGCGATGGAGAATCCGATTGATGCAAATAAGGTATCAAATCGAAGATCGTCGAAAGACCTTTCCATCAAGTCAAAAATCACCAAAATCGGAGTCCATTTAAGGGGTCAACTTGGGACCGGTTGAAAGGCCGGTCGACCGCCCCAACCCCCTAGCCATTTTCCAGCTTCAGGGCAGAATCGGGTTTTTCATGTTTAAAACCCTATTTTGAGTTTCTAACCTCTCATACTCGCATTTTAGAAGGCTAGTACGAAGCTGAGGCTAAAGGAGGAAGAGAACCAAGGGAAAGTAAGGTTTCTAACCATTTGGACGCGTGCTAACACCCGGATCATTGCGGAAATGCTAGGAAAGGTAAGAATCATCAAACCCTCTTCTTTAAGCTTAGTTTTTGGAGTAGTTCTTCACAATAAATGATAGATTTGAGTAGTTGTTGCTTGATAGGTGTTTTGAATGCTTGCAAATAGTTTCATTTGTGTTTCCCTTTGGTTTGTAAGTGATTTGTGCGAGTCGTTACAAACGATTTTGCATTTTGGCTCTCAGATCCAGCAGAGAGCACTCGCGAGAGCCCAAAATTGGGGCTTTTTTTTTTTTTTTATTGAGATGGAATTAGATTAAATTGAAGGTATACTTAGGACCCTATTGCTGCCAATTAGACATTCCCAAAGTTTCGATTCGATTCGACTTCGAATCGATGGCGAAATTTGATTTTTGCCGAAACTAGGTTGAGAAAGGTGGGTTCGAAACTAGTTGGCAGATTAGGCTTTTGTTGGGTTATTTTGGGAACTTTATTAAAACCCAATTGACTTCCAATTTATGTCTAATGATCCTCTTACATGATTAGGTTTATTTTGATTATAATCACCAACTTATAAGTGTGACTTTGTGGAACCTTGGAGAGCTTATGCTAACTAAAAAGGTGAGGAATATACTCAACCTTATCTTGCATGTTTAATTATGTAATTAAATTTCATTATTGATAATATTGCCTTGTTTTAATATTTATTATCTTGTGATTATGTGTGGGACTTTGCACGGATGAAAGGTAAGCAAGTATATTTGCTTCTATTTTCAATATTCTTTGAAAACAATAAGAGAATGTATGGGATGGATGAGATTGAATGGACTGAGTGTTTCTTTTACTTTCAAATTCTAAATCATTGATATGAAGATATATGGATGATGTTGAATTAAATTACCCTTTTTATTTTATGTTTCAAACTAGGGTTGTGGGTTTCGCCCATTACCCTAGTGAACTTACATGAGTATGCATCTAGACTTAAGTACATGAATGCTAAGTGTCTAGAACTGTTTGGCTAGGTAACCTCACGAGTACTACTACCCTTCCGGCAGGGGTATTGAAGCCGGTTAACCCGTGATGTTAGTGGCTGGGTCCTGAGCGTCAAGCAGGCCCACTATCATTATAGAGAGGTAGGGTTGCATATAATAGATAAGGGCTCCTGGGCGCTCAAGACCGGTGAAATGATCCGTGAGAGGACATGGAGAGCATCCTGTCCATTATATGTGGACGACCACAAGGTTAAGGAATGGGATCCAACAGATGCCTCCCGTTGAGGATTCCATTCATAGGTGGAAAGGTATTGAACCAAAAGGGCACTAGGCATGAGGGGAGATATCCGGACCATATGTAGTACGAGACTGTATGACTTTGCACTGGGCTAAGATTATCCTTGACACGCGCCAATCTCATACCAAACGGTGATGTGAGAGAGTGGTGATCTATACCCCAACCATGGCTTGACAAGACTTTACCCAACAACCGCGGAGAACCCAATAGATGTCTCTTGTTGAGGGAGAGTGACTGAGACCGCCCAAAGGAGATTGGTGTACAAACTTAATGCCTGTCTACCATAGAGACTTCATGATAGAGTTAGGAGCATAATATCATAATCATTCATACATCATATCACTATCATTAATTACATTATCGATACTCAAACTATATGGGTGGTGTGGGATCTTGTGTATGAATGCACAATATGATGTGGAATCTTGTGGACGAATGTATGATAAGATGTTGAGTTGACCTCACTAAGTTCTGTTGAACTCATTCCTTTTTGTATGTTTGTTTCTATTAGAATATTCTGCAGGTTATGAGAACTCCTTCCAAGTGGAGGATTCGTCGTCGGCAAGCTTTCTTGAAGGAGTGACTAAAGAAGATGTAGACTTGCATGGAGCTTCATGCCTGTGCAAAGACTATTCTTATGAGGTTGGATTCCATTAGGGAATCAGTTTAGTTTAATTTCCGCTACAACAAACTATGTTTCATTCAAACTCTGATGTCCATTTTGATTAACTTTAGATATATGGATGACTGTAACCTTTTGATCAATCAAGCTTGATAACTTTATACTTGAACTTGATTTATTCTTGTCCTTTTAATTATGCTATATCTTGTGTTGTATGGAATTGTCACTGAACCTAGGTCCTGCGGTGTATCACCCCCACGAGTATTCGGGTATGGCCGGATCTGGCTGGGTGGGGTGTGACAATTCCCTCCGATGTCCAAGGACAGAAGTGTCGGAAGGACACTTCCCAATCCCAAGTCATACGTAGTCATTCACAAGCTCAATCTCGTCATATCATACATAATCAATAATTCATCATATAAACAAAGGCATATCATAACATGATTAATCATTAAAATTAAGCAAGATATTCCGAATGACATGTAACATACAATTACTAAAAATGCATACTATAGTCATGCATGGTTAAGGAGTACACATAGGAAGTATATCTACTAAGTTCTCAAAGTATAAATATGTTTGCATAATCAACGTACTTGAGGTAACGACCGTCCTTACCTTAATCGAGTCGGGAAATAAATCAAGAGTCACCAAGAATAGCCCAAAAGTCAGTATAATCAACATTAGAAAAGAAAGCAACCGAATTGAAGGTCAAATGAAGCATTTTGACAACAAACAGACTTGTTGTCATATCAGTCAGCCAGTCGACCAAAGCTTGATAGTAATGGGCAGAATTGAGGACTTGGCCCGAAACTGATCTTCCATTGCTCCGATTGACATGAAACTTGGAGGGCATGATTATGGTAATATGGGGACACTACACATCAAAAATTATCACGATCCAACGGTCCAATTGTAAATACCCAAATCGAAGCCCTATGTTCTATATGCTAAACATCATGTATCGAATTGGAATTGATTGTAATTGTAAGGAATGATGGTGAATCAGTCAAGGGAATGGTAAGAACTAAATTGGAATCATGAATTCATAGTAATTTAGACTTAGCATACAACTACATATCAGTTTGAACTAAAGAATAGGTTGAAATGAAGGGAATCAAAGCAATGCAATGTAATCAATCTTAATGGGGGTATATCATAGCAATAATGGGGTGATAATCATGGAATTGAAAGGGGGAAACTTATGGTTAAGTGTTTGCAAGGTTGCAGCACTTCAACCATGGTTTTAAGATCACAAATTGATAGAATAATGAGTACATTAGAAGAAGAATAAGAGGAATCATACCTTGAGTTGATGATTGAGGTGGAAAACTAATGATTGGAGTCAAGGATCTTCACAAACACCAAGGAAAGCCCAAGAGAGTGTCACTTTTCATTCTCTAGAGTGCCAATGATTGGGGTAGACCTTCATTCACGAGTTCCAAAAAGGTAAGGGCAAAATGGTAAGTGATTTTGTGAATTTTCGAATTTCATTACTGCTGGTCGACTGGCTAGTCGACTGTCAGTCGACCAAGCAGTCGACCAAGGCTTGACAGCAACTTCAAGAGTGGATTTGGAAGGCCATACAGATCCGAATTGAGTTGGGTTTTCTCCTGTCAATCAACAAGTCTAGTTTCAAGAAATACCTTCGGATTGAGCATGGGGTTTCAATAGGTGCTTCAACTAATTCAATCTTCATCGATGCGCAGGTTTTCACTAAACACTGACAATGTGCTCAAGTAAGGGGCATCATTGTCAATGTCCATAGGCTCTAGATCATGCATCGAATCTTCAACTAAGAGGGCCCACAAGTCTCTTCTACCTCCACTTCGGGTCTTTGGGCCTGCAATAGTACAAAATCCGGGCCGGGTCAGGGTTAGGATAAGGCCAGATTTTACAAATAGGGTTCAAAACATGAGGCTAGCATATATGAGAGAATATTCCAAAAAGCATCTTTTACTCGAATCTGGGCAGCCTTGGTCGATGCTCCTTGGTTGATGGGATCGACCAAACAAGTTTCAGCAGAAAAATCAGCAATAGTTCAACAATTTCGGACAGGGATTCAGAGGGCTATACAAAGTCAAATTGAGTGGGGTTTTCTCCTACAAGTCAATCAAGAAGTCTAGTTTCAAGAACTACCTTCGGATTGAGAACGGGAGTTCATTTGGTACTTCAACTAATTCAACCCTCTTCGATGTGCAGAATTTCACTAAACATTGACAATGTACTCAAGTAAGGGGCATCATCGTCAATGTCCATGGGTTTCGGGTCAAACACCATGTCTTTCATAAAGAGGACCCACAATGACTTCTTCCTTCACTTCGGGACATTGGATTTACCCTAAGGAAAAGGTCGAACATGACCTCCTAAGGCTTTTAAAGATAATAACACTGAAATCAAGGTCTAACATTAAGGTCTAACATCAAACAAGTCTTTCTTTATCTCAAAACAAATAGGGTGTCCTGGTTAGGTTTGGGCTGGATTTCACACAAGTGATGTCTGGAGATGTCCAGAATGAAGGTAAGACCTCCCCCATGTATTGATTAGGGTTAGGTTGTACTTGGACTTCAACCCCCTAAGCAAAACACCCTTGTATAGCAATTACTAGGGGGCGGTTGCTAGTGACGGTTGATTGGACCAAGCAACCGCCTGGACTGGTTGCGGGATTTTGCCCTATTTTTCCCCCAGACTTCTATAAATAGCAACCCTTGCCTATTTTACGAATATTATATTCAGGATTGCTATTTTTGGTGGTTAGGCAGCAGTGGAGACGTGTTGGAAGGTGATTTGAAGTGCTATTAGTGATCTGGAAGCTTCTCCCGTATTTTTTAGCTGATCTGGTTGAGGTAAGTGACTCCCTATTCACTCATACTCTATCCTCGGCTATGATTAAAGTAGATTTGTTTTCCTCTTTAGTTGTTCATGATCCTCTCATTATAGTGCCTACCTTTTTAATGCTCTTGGAAATGATTGATCTAATCAAGGGGAGGATTTTGGGTAACCAACTTGCGTTAATTTTAGGGTTTCGTGTTACCCCTTGGTTGTGGGAGTGTTAGGTTCGAAATTCGAACTATGATCATCCAAAAATCGGATCAAATCAGATGATCAAAAGCCTGAGTTTCGGATTGAAACTCTCTGTTTTTGGGCAGTCACTAGTGGTGGTCGCTCAACCTAAGCGACTGGCCCAAGCAAACGGCTGGTTTCTAGTGAGCAAAGTAACTTCTGGCTTTTGTCCAATTTGATTCATTCGACTTACATATTATTGTAACCCTGTTTACAGGTGTCCTCTGTTTCCAATAAAAGTCTTATAATTGATCTGGTTTGCAATCTAGAGGATTTCTACTTATTTACAGGTAAGGACATACAACCTCATCTTTATGAAATGACTTGAACATGCTAGTCCAGTGTCTTTCAATGCTGTTCTTTCATTTTATATACTGCTGTAACCATAAATAGCATGTTGATCTTATTATATGCTTGCTGTTTGTATTATCTTTACATATGCTTTATCAATCATGAATGTAGTATGATGATGATGATGGTTTGTGGTTCTGATGGAAAGGGTATTCCATTGGGATATCTTGGCTTGAGATATCAGAGGGCTATGGTATGGGACACATGCTCGTTGATGTCTCCAGCACTGTCATAACTACTGGATGACATACCTAGGTAGAGTCTAGAGTTTCATGGCTAGGTACCCCACGTACTACTACCCTTTCAGTAGGGAAATTGAAGCCGGATGACCCGTGACGACGGTGATGTGACTCTGTTTCATCCTATAGCGGTAACCAGTCCGTGCGGAGACTCAGTGGTCTACTGTTGGTCATACAATGGTAGGGTTGCATATGTTAGGGTTGGGCTCATGGACGTCCAAGGAGCAGACCGGGTGTCGTGAGGAGTCATGAGAGCTTTCCGCCCCCAACAATATGTGGATGACCATAGGGTTATGGAATGGAGTCCAATAGCGGTAGCCAGTACGTGAGGGTTCTCATTCCTAGGTTGCGAAGGATATTGAACCGAGTTGGTTGGTGCCATAGGGGATGTATCTGGACTTCATGTAGTATGTTACCATTATGACTTGCATTGGATTTAAAACCCCGACATGCACTAGTACTCATGCCAATGGTCGTGGTGAGAGAGTGTTGCCTTAACCCCAACCATGGTTTGAGAGCTAGGTGTGGACTTTCCCTTTTACCCAGGATCCCTACAGAGGTAGCCAGTCCTTGCCGGATCAGAGTGACTAGACCTACCCAGAGGAGGGCTGGTGTATATCTTAAAGCATGTCAACTATTAGAGACTTGCACAGTTAGATCTTAGTAGCATTCATACTTTGCACTTCATACATATCATATATGCATTTCTGATGGTTTGACATATGAATGAGAATTATTGTTGTTCTTACTGAGTTCGTCAGAACTCATTCCTTTATTTTTCTATGTTATATTAGCCTGTACAGATGGAGGATATGCGCCGGAAGATGGATTGGTTTCCCATGAAGGAGCCTTCTCGTATGAAGAGGATATTGCTCCGGCAATGGGAAATGGAGATAGCCTGTGTGGGAGCTCCTGCGAGTGCATGGAGTGCTCTTATTGCACCCATTGATGGGCGGAGGTGACAGGTTGCCAGGCCATTTGCCCATCGTATGGTGAAGAATTGGAGAACCCCTTTTCTTGAAAAACATGAGAAACATTTTCTAGCTCTAGAGAAAGAGACTGGAAAGAAGATCATTTAATTCTTTTTGATTGCTTCCGCTGAACTTATATTCATTTTGATCGTTTGTTCTTTCCTTGATTATTTTATTGGAGTATTTGGACTTCAGTAATCCTTTTATTTAATTATTGAACTTATTATTGCTCATGATTATCTTTACTTGCATTTATTATTATTGATGGGTAAGACTGTGGATCCTGTGACGGATCACTCCCACGGGTTGTTGGGCGGGTAACCGAGACCGGTAGGTGGGGTGTGACAGAGGTGGTATCAGAGCCATGGTTTTACGAAGTCAATAATAGTTAATACAAGTGTTAGATGAGCAAGCTGAGTCATAGATCCGAGAGTGACTCAAAAGAACTAGAGTGAATAATAGGAAAACTTTTCGTTAGAAACAAACCAACAAAGTAAATGAAATTCCTTCTTTTGCATAACTTACTATATTCAAGTGAAACATATTCTCACATTACGAATATCAAGTGCATAAGAAACAATAATGAAAATACAACAAGCATAATTGTACTTCATTAATAAGAAAAAGCTTTACATAATTTGGAGTGTGGCCTACGCTTTACAAAAAGATAGGGAATGAACATGTGATGAATAAAAACTACAATAAATATATCTAAACCCTAAAGTGAGTCTGTATTGACTCAAAAAGGGAAAAGCCTAAGTCTAACTACTGTTGTGGTGGTGGTGCTAGCCTCATATGGCGGAGTATGTCCAGGCACTTTGCTATTTGGCCCCTCATCTCTGCCTACCCCTGCTCGAACTGATCCATCCGAGTGAATAGACCCCTAGCCCAAGGTGGTGCGACCTCTGAAGTATCCTGAGTCTCGGATGTGCCCTCTGTCTCGAACTAAGATGGTGGTGGTGAGTCTGCATGAACAACATCATCAGCCTCTACATCCATGTCCTCTAGCTTGGCTAGCATCTCTGGTGAATTTGGTCCGCCCAGTAAGTGCATCTGAGAGACCAATCTGTAACAGATCGTACCACCATGACCAACCGGAATAGCCTCCTCTCCCTCGAAGTCAACCCCGAAGTGCTCGAAGATCCAAGTCAGAAGTCTCTCGTATCCAAGGTTTGCTCCCCCTGGATGTGTCACTCGATAGATCATGGCATTCTGAATGATGTACGCCAAGTTTATCTGATAGCGGGTGTACACAGAGAAAGTCATCAGGGCTTGCATGAGGGAAATCTCACTCTGATGTCTTGCCTTAGCCAGCAGGTTTTGTGCAATGATCCGTGAGATGATTCGGCATGAGGGAAGCAGCTCAGTCACAGACTCTACACCACTGCACTCCCCTATGCAAATGCCTTAGTAGATGAGAGCCCTCTCCTCCCAGTGGATGACATCATTAGACTTTGCCCCCGGCTTGAACCATCTCTTATCGTTGTGGATGTATGGAACGTCAGGGATGTGAGCCAGCTCCTCAGTGGTGAAGTGTATGTCAGTAGTCTTCACCCGACTCTCTATGACGAGCCTAGTATCATGATCTCCCACTGGCTCATCATGGAAGGCCAGGTTGCTGTAGAATAGCTTGATAAGTTTCGGATAGGCGGATTCATTAAGAAACACTGTACCTCTCCAACCTACCGCTGTGAACCTATCCTCAATCTGGAACTTCTCTAGCTCCGAAGTCACCACCGGTCGTCCTAGCTCGATCTGGTGATGACTGAAGTGGCCAAAGTACAACTCCTGTGCCTCTTAAGACCTAAAGTAATCTGGGTGTACTGGGTCATGTACGTCACCTCGACCCTGACCACGACCTCAGCCACGAATGGGTACTCTCCTACCTCCGCGAGCAACCATCTAGTGTAAAAATCTGTTTTTAGGTGAAAAAGAAAGAGAAATGAGAATTATGACATGTCTAGGAAATACCTGCAAGTGTAAAAATGCATAGTGAACAATAGATCTATGCCTAGACATGTTTTGGGAAATAAAAGGAATGATTTGCACCAAAGAAAACTTAGAAATGGAAGTGCATTGTAGTTTCTCACATGCAAATCATAGAAAAGAAGGTTTTTGTGAGAAGATTACCTGAGTAGCGTGTAAAGATTGCATGGGAAGTAGATTTGAAGCCAACAGAGTCTCCAAAATGAGTTCTTTACCCTAAGAATGAAATCCCCAGAGCCCAAATGTTGTTTTGAGAAGTGTGGAAGTGAAATGGGACCCAAAACTGAGTATAAAACTCGTTTCTGTCACGAGACTTGGGGCGGTCAATTGACTCAAGCAACCGGCTTAAGAGTCTGGCCCAATTTCTGTTGCACAAAATTTAGGTTTTGGCCTTGTTTTGATTCTTTTTGGACTTTGTGCTTAGTGTTGCCTCTGTTTATGGGTGATAGCTTGGATGTGGTGCATGTTTGGTTTAAAGAATCTTTTTCAGACTTGATCTTACAATGTTGCTAATTTCTAGAATTCTTTCGCAGAATGGTTTAGTTAAGAAATCGCGCTGTAATTAATGGTCAAGAAGGTGAAACTAGTGGTGATGATAAGACTCATACTGAGATTCCTACTAGAAGCACGGGAACTGAAGTCCCAAGAATTGAAATTCCTCCTCATGGTGGAAACCCTACTCCTCTAAGTCCACCTCAAGTAGTCTCTATACAAGATGTGATGAACATTCTGGGAAACATGTTACATCAACAACAGAATCAGTTCAATACTATGATGCAAGGTTTCGCGACTACTCAGCAGAATACCCAAGTAGCTCTAAATCCTCTTAGAGCTGGTACTTCTACGGCTGGTGCTTTTGTGGACGGTTTTGCCCCTGGTCCTCATGCGAGATTGATGGAGCATTTCTTGAAGCTCCAGATCCCTGCTTTCACTCGTATCTCGTCGGATACATTGCTTTCTAATAAGTGGATCCGAGAGATGGAAAAAGCTTTTCGCAAGCTCCGTTGCAATGAAGCTCAGAAGATTTTGTGTGCAAAACAGAGACTGCAGCATGAAACTGATGCGTGGTGGAATGCGACCAGACCTATTTTGGAAGCTTCGCACCTGGTTTAGTACTCCTACTAGATCTGTTGTGAAACTAGATAAAGTGTTAGAAGAATGTCCTGTTTTGGTTTGTGAGAAGAATTTGAAAGCCAATTTAGTGTTCCTTGATATGAAGGACTTTGATATTATTCTAGGAATAGATTGGTTGACAGCCCATAATGTTGTGATTCTTTGTTCTTCAAGAAAGATCCAATTTCAGATTGGTGGAAATTCAACCTTTGAATTTCAAGGTGAGAAAGGAAGAGTTAGTAAGAAGACTTTGACCGCATTGTTGCAAGTCTGTGCCTTAGCGGAAAGTGCTTCACCTAGAAGCAAGGTCAAGGAAGAGAAGAAACTTGAGGAAGTCAAAGTAATTTGAGACTTCGTAGATGTTTTCCCGGAAGATTTGTCAGGATTGCCTCCTGATAGGGACTTGGAGTTTTCGATTGAGTTGATTCCAGGAGCTGCTCCAATATAAAGCCCCGTATAAAATGACACCTACCGAACAAAGAACTACCAAACCAGTTGAATGAGCTCTTAGACAGAGGTTTTATACAGCCAAGTGTATCACCTTGGGGAGCTCCGGTCCTATTTGTGAAGAAGAAAGATGGTAGCATGCGTCTATGCATTGATTATCGGGAGTTGAACAAGCTAACCATAAAGAATAGATATCTACTGCCTAGGATTGATGACCTCTTCGATCAGTTGAAAGGTGCAACCATGTTCTCAAAGATTGACTTGAGATCTGGATATCACAAACTTAAGGTGAAGTGTCACATCCACCGAGCCGGTACCCTACCTAGTAAGGGTGTCAATTCGGTACCGAAACCGTATAACCGCACCGTACCGAACCATTTAAACCACGCCGTACCGTACCGTTTCCAAATTCGGTATACCATATACCATATACCATATACCGTTTTGTATACCGTATTGTGTACCGTATACCTGTAATAAATTAAAAGTTAAAACCCTAAACAGCTTGGTAACTTTGCTTTGTTTGTTAGTCGTTACATTCGAAGAGAACAGAGTTACAGAGAGGCGAGGGCTGCGACTGTGAGAGTCTAGCCTGAATCCCTGATGGCCTGGCAGTGATGCCTCTTGTTCTTCCTTCCTCTCATTCTTCCTTCGTTCTTGTACTCTGTTTTCTTTTTATTTTCTACAAATCTCGTTCTTCTTTCCTTCTTACCACTGGCTCTGGGTAAGGACGACAATGGTAACTGGGTAAGCACATCGCCTCTCGTTCTTCCTTCTTCGAAGCTCCATCTAGTAAGGCCGTAAGTAAGCTGCAGCCTGCAAGCAAGCCTACAGCTGCATCCGTGCATCGCCTCTTGAGGCTCTCATTCTTCGTCTTCCTTCTTCTGTCTGATAGTTTGAGGCTCTAAGCAAGTTTGTTCATCGAACTGCTCTGCTTTGTTCGTCGAACTCCAGTGGAAGGCCAGTCCGGGTGAGAATTTTTTTCTATTAATTTGTAAATTGCTGCTCCCTCTCCTAAATTAGGAATTTAAATTCCTAATTTATGGACGACCTCATTTCCCAACTCCATTCTCACATCAATAAGGTTCTTTCATACACTCTTTAATTTAGTTTTTGTCTGTGTATGCCACTATGCCTACCTGTTCAACAAGAATTGGGTTTCCGTTTGTTTTAGGTTATCTCTGGCTGGGGGCGGTGCTGAAGCTGTACGAAGAAACAAGAGTCGGAATAAGCTTCTTCCAAGAGAATAGTTGCTATCACAGGTTTTGTGTCCTTCCTTTTTCCACCCCCTCTCTTTTGAAGTTTGAGAAATTGGATTGGGCATCACCGCATCAGAGTCTCAGACATATGCAATATCCTAAAAGAATTTTTTTTTAAGTTGATGATTAATTGAATGCAACTAATTCATATGGGCCATGTAGATTTTTTATTCAGATTTTTAAGTTTTGGGTATCAAATGCTATTCCAATCTCCTGACTTGTAGTTTTCAGGTCACCTAGATGGTGGCGTGAAAGGTGAAGAAAGTACTGTAGCCTGAACTGTAACGAAGTTACTGTGGTGTCAAGTGTGAAAGAAGTACTGTAAACTGTAGCAGACTAGCAGTAATAGGAATAAAGAAAAAATAGAGCATAGAGGAGAAAAGAGGGGGAAAAACTACCTTACCCACCTGCAGAAATACAGGTGAGGAAGAAGAAGAAACTTCAGAAGAGGGGGAGGGGAATCCATGAGAGAGAATTTTCACAAGAGAGACTGATGGGCTTTTTAAATTATTTTTCTAATTCATTCATTGGTCCTCCCAATTAAACAAATAACTAAAACAAAAAATATTTTAGATAGATCAACTGTTTCTGAAATGGTGGCGTGAATGGTGAAGAAAGTGCATAGTGTTTAAAATGCATAGTGTTTGTAGTCTTTACACACATACAGAGATTCTTTCTTAAAAGTGTACCTGATAACAGTGTTGTAAATTGTAATTGTACACCTTCTGTATCGCTTATAGAAATTTCTATATAAATTCCTGCCTAAAATTCTCTCTCTCTCTCTCTCTCTCTCTCTCTCTCTCTCTCAGCTTGGTTTGACATTGAAGCAGACTTTATGTTGCTTTGCTTCATCCCTAAGAATGAGAATGCATCTTTTGTTACATATTTTAGATAGATCAACTTTTGTATTGTGATTTATAAGATATATTTGTAGACTTAAAACTCTTATTAGTTATCAACTGATTCTTTTGTGATTTCATGTTTATTGTTCTTGCTCTTGTTTCTATTTTTTGTAAGAGTGTAAGAGGTGAATTGTCCTATTTATCATCTTTGCAGTTACTATTATATTTGTCACTCCAACAAAATGAAAAGGCGTCGGTCTGAGATTTTCGAGCCACATGATGTTTCTGTTTTGGGTCCAGAAGCTTCTCAGATTGAAAGAACTGTTGAGCAATTAGATAGCCAACAAGTAGAGACCCTTTCAGATTCAAATCAACCAACCCAAAGGGGCAAAGTTAAAACATCATTATGTTGGACAAGTAATTGGTTCAAAATGGTTGATCCTGATCCCAAAAAATATCAAGATGGAAGGCCTAGAGCAGAATGCACAAAATGTGGGAAGATATTTTTGGCTGCCCCCAGAAAAATGGGACCACTGGTCTCAATAATCACATGAAAAAGTGTCCTAAGGCAGACAACAAAGACATAAATCAAATGGTGTTGCAACAAAGTGATGGGAACTTGGGGATGAGAAGCTTGAAAATTGACCTGAATGTAGTGCGTGATTTGGTCTTGGAGTTGATTTTTAAGAATGAACTCCCTCTAAGATTTGTAGAGTATCCAGCATTTAGGAAACTAATGTTTTATCTTTATCCCGAGTACTCTGCTATTAGTAGGAATACTCTTTTGAGTGATATTCATAGAATCTTCAAGAAGGAGAAAGTTGCTATTAGAGAGGCAGTGAAGATATCATCTGGAAGAGTGTCAATCACAATAGATCTGTGGACTTCAATAGCTAATGATGGGTATATGACACTCACTGCTCATTATATTGATAACTCATGGGTTTTGCAGAAGAAATTGATCAAGTTTTCTATATTAGCACCTCCACATTCGGATGCTAATATATGTGAGGCTGTTCACAAGATTTTGATTGAGTGGGGGATTGAACAAAAATTATTTTCAGTGACAGTTGATAATGCAAGTTCCAATGATTCTGGGATTAATTATTTGAGGACCACTTTGAATCCAAAGAATGCATTGATTTGTAAAGGAGAATTTTTTCATATTCGATGTTGTGCCCATATTTTGAACCTTATAGTTCAAGATGGCATCAAATTCATAGATGCATTTGTTCAAAAGGTTCGAGATAGTATCAAGTATGTGAAGAGCTCACAAGCTAGGAAACTAAAATTTCAAGAATGTTGTGCTCGCCTAGGAATGTCATTTAATAGGGGTTTGCATGGAGATGTAACTACACGATGGAATTCGACATTTCAAATGCTTAGTGATGTTCTATTTTATAGGCTAGTATTTGAGACTCTAGGATATTCAGATCGAAGTTATGCATTGAACCCTGACTCGGATGAATGGGAGAGGATTAAAAAACTTTATAATTGTTGAAGCCATTCAATGAGGTCACAAAGGTTTTATCGGGTTCTAAATATCCTACTTCAAATCTATACTTTGTTTGTGTGTTGGAAATTTACTTAACTTTGAATAATGGATCACTGATAGATGAGTTTATGGCATATATGTTAACAGCCATGAGACTAAAATTCAACAAATATTGGGAGAAATACTCTTTGATTTTGTCAGTTGCCATTATTTTGGATCCCCGATACAAAATGAGTATTGTTCAGGCTGCATTTGAATCAATCTATCAAGGAAACTCTTTCTTAGTGGAAGGTGAAATTTGACGTGTTAAGGGAGCTTTGGAAAAGTTCTATGGGGAATATGCGAACATGTCAAAAGATAAAGAGCCTTCTTCTTCTTCTTTTGTTATGATCTACGAGGCCTCTTCTGATTTTCTCAAGGTATATTATTATATGTCTTTGATAATTTGTGTTATCATTTGATTGATATTTATTAGTTTTTATGTTATATAATACCTTGTATGTCTATTTTATAGAATTTCCTTCAAAAAAATTCTGTGGAAAAAGTTGGGACAAATAAGACTGAAGTGGATCTGTATCTTGAAGAGCCATCCAAGCAATGGGCAAAGGATTTTGATATTCTTCCATATTGGAAGGTAGTTGAAGGACAATACCCTAATTTGGCACGGGTAGCTCGTGATGTTTTTAGCAATTCCAGTGTCAACAGTGGCATCTGAGTCGGCATTTAGTGTTGGGGGTAGGGTGATTGATAAATATCGAAGTAAGTTACTCCCTAACAATGTTGAAGCCTTAGTATGCCTTCGAGATTGGATGTATGATGTGAACTTTGGAGGTAATATTTTTTTTCTTATTATTACTATGCGTATCTCCTAAAATATTGTTTTTTAATTCTAATTAGTTATTTTAATTGTTGTTTTTCTCATTTCGTATAGTTGAACTGGATCCAGATCAAGATACTGAAGAATTATCTGAAGCTGATGCGTCCAAAATCTGCTCAGCCCTTAGATCTTCTCGAGATGACCTGCAAAATGAAAGCGTCAGATGTGGCCCGACCGCGGGGGTCGAGAGTCCACCTCCGAAGGCTAAGTCAATTGATGAACTTAATCACAAATGGCTCTGCTAGAAGCACAGAGCTAAGGAATGAAGAACTAGGAAAGGTGATCTAGATCGTGAGCCCCTGATAGTTTACGTCTACCAGTGTGTATATCAATTTCCATCCCTCACCTCGTATGGCAGTGAGGTTTATATAGAGTGTTCCTTCGAATCTCCTTCGTGTTGGATGCACTTGAGCCTTCTTCGGGTAGTCGTTGGATCTTAACAGTTAGATCCATTGAGCAATAGACTTCTACTAGTTTGGACTAGTAGAGGACTCCTGAGATAACCTTTAGGTTATGCGATGTTTATCCCTTCGATAATGATTAGCCGCAGCCGTCAATTCGAGTCTGCCATCATTAGGGTAATTAACCTAATTCATAAGTTGAATTAGGGCGTGCTTGTAGCTGAATAAGTTTTCTTCCTCAGCAAGCCATCTTACGGATTCGGTTCGCTCGGGAGCGAGTCGATTCCTTCTGTCTCGACCGGAGTCAAGGATCAAACCAGGTATGAACCCGGTTCGATCATATTTTCTCCATATCACGAGCCCCCCAGACCAAGCGTTCGGTCGATCCCGAGGACTTGGTTTTTAACTGGGTTCTTCGTCAGGCAATAGTCTCTGCGTGTTCCATTAAATGTCATATCACATTTAATGCGATGGTCACTTTTCCTCGAGCGTTGTGAGGGTAAGGCCACGTGTCTCCTTGCAGTCGATCTGTCGTGGCTCACGTAATCCAAGCGACGGTTTCCGAATGCCTGTTTCAGATTCGTGAGTTCATACTTTCAAAACGTCTTCTAATCTCGATCGTTGATTTTGAATCAATCTCGATCGTTCAGATTCCCGAACACTCTTGCGGGTGCTTTTAAAAGCGGTTCGTTGTCTTCGTAGGTTTCATTCTTCCTGTCCGGAATTTGAACCTTTGTCGTCTGCTTCGCGCCTTCCTGCTCTCAAGCTTTAGCCTCACTGAATCAGTAAGTTTACTGGTCTTTTTCTTTTTGTACCTTACTGAAACAAGTAATGGCGGATAATAGGGTTTCTCTGGTATCCAGTGTTAGTAATAGTAGTGGTAATGAAGCTTTTGCTTCTCCTCCTTCCGAACAGTCGGATAGTGATAACAAAACCCTAACTGTCTTCTGGCGCGAGTTTGCTGAAGTTTCTCAAAAAGGTTTGGAGAGAAAAACTGAAACTCCTTCTATCCTTCCTGAGTCTGGATCTTCCAAGACTTCTAGGATAACTGCCGAGTCTTCTAGGCAGCCTCAAACTTCCAGGTCCGATGGCGGACCTGGCTCTGTCCCTCCATTTTCAAGGAGGAAACCCTTCTTTCAGCGATCCAAGATTTTGATTTTCCTTCCTCTTATCAGGTTAGGGCTCCCCATCCTGATGAGAGGGTTGATTCAACCCTTTCGGGTGAATTTTCTCTGTACATAGATGCACTGGAAAGCGGGGTTCGCTTTCCCTTTTTTAATCCTTTGTTCTCAGCAGTTCTGAATCATTGGGACATTTGTCCTGGAATGCTCCTTCCCAATAGCTGGCGTCTCATCATCGGCTTCTTGGGTTTGTGTTTTGAACTTGGCATTACGCCATCTCTTTCTCTCTTTGTGCATTTTCATGTTCTTTCTATCTCCCATCCTCCCGGCTGGGTTTTTCTGTCCAAACGCAATAAGACTGAACTTGATTGGAGGGGCAACATCCTTGTCAAAGGAACTTGCCCTTCTAACCACAAAAGATGGCGCGAACGATACTTTTTCTGTCGAGCGCCTCCATCAGATCTTAACTTCCCGACCGTCTGGAGGCGGTGTACTTCTTCTTCTGAGAATAATCGAGGCCTACCCTTATCCAAAGAAGACGAGGCGGCCATCAGGAAGATCAAATCCATTCCATGGTATCAAGAGATACATGGACTTGAGGTGGAGTATAACTCCATTCTTCAGTACTGGGGCTTGGCTCATTGTGAGCTTCTAACCATCATCTTTTAATTTTACTGAAGTGATACGTCTTTAATTCTGACTTTTGCTCTTCTTTGCAGTGCCTCCAAGAATGAACCCCGAGAACCTGTGAGTGAAGGCCGCTAGGGCCATTGTGACAGCCGAGCAACGATCGCCTAGAGCCTTGACCGTTGATCAAGAGGCTTCTGTTCCCTCTCCCGACCCCTCTTATAGGGGTATCAGGAATATAAGGCCCGTGGCTGATGCTTCGGGTAAAGGGAAGAAGCCGATGGTGGAGAGGACTAATGTCTCCTCCTCCGTCCGAACCAAAAGGAGGCATGATACAGTTGATGCTTCCTCCCACAAAAAATCCAAAAATCCTGCGGATTGTGAGGAGGTCTTCACCCCCCAGTGGACCCTGAAGTTGACCGACAGGGTGACACAAGATCCTGAGAAAGCTGCAGAGTGGAGCTCCCTCAGTCTTATTCCTTCTGATCGCCAGGAATTTGAAACCCTGGACGACGTTGCCCTTGTTAGTCAATCCACAAGGTACCGGTCTTCTTGCTTACTTATTTTTTCACAATTTCTTATAACTTCTTCTGATAATTTCCGCCTTCCCAGGAATGCTGTGTTGAGCTTCTATCAACACATGGAAGCATTGAGCCGGGTTGGCCGCAACAACTCCTTGCTACAGACCTGTGAAGAGAATTTGGCCAAAGCCAATTCTGAGATGGACCGGCTGACTGCAGCTGCCGAGGAGCTGCAAAGAAAGCATGAGGAAGAAGTGATCTCCCTCAAGGAGGCCCTTGATGCTTCGAAGGCTCGTGCTGTTGCTGCCGAGCGCGAGGCCAAAAAGCAAAAAGAAGCTGCCACGTTGTTCGGTGACAGTCTTGAATTTAAATGTATAGAGAACGAAGAATACTTGAAGTTGGCTATTCCCAGCAAGCCCGAGCACATCAAGCCAGAGCTTCGGAAGGATTGTGTTGGAAATATCTGAACAACGAACCTTTCTCCCAGCTATTGGGTGCCTACAACGTCCAAGCTTATCGCTTGGGGCAGAATGATGTTTGGGAGCGAATTCTCGCATCAATCCCTTCCTTCGATACTGCTCCCTTTCGTGAGGTGTGCCATAAAGAGGTCTTCGGGAAATTAGGCATGGATCTCCCAGACTGGGCTCGGGAAGAAAATGATCCTTTTCTAGCCGACCCGCAATATGAAGCATATCTGGCTGACGAGCCGGCACTTCCAGAGGAAAAGTCACAAGCCGAGTCACAAGCTGCTGCTAAAGAGGACTCTGACAACGTTAATCTTGAGGAAGGCTCTTCTCAGGATCCTGAGAAAAGTCCTCCTGACCAAGGCTCCTCGGGCAACAATGAAGAAGAGGCTTAGGGAGTTATCTTCTTCTTCTTCTTCTTCTTCTTCTTCTTCTTCTTCTTCTTTTTTTTTTTTTTTTTTTTTTTTTTTTTTTTTGTTGTTGTAAAGATTGACCTCTTTGCTAATGAATAGACACTTCTTTTTCATGTTGGCCTTACTATTTCCTCGTCTCCTGCTGAAATCTTGTCTTGAATAAAATATAAATGATAAAACTTATCACTTAACTTCACATTCCTTGACGAATAATAATCTTGTAGAGATATTATGAAGATACGTTTTGGAAAGATGCATTAATCTTCCCCACTCCTTCATTTACTGCAAAGTCCACACATTTCCCTTCTGGTATCTGCGAAGTCCAAACGTTTCCTTGCCTTAGTATACCATTCACTGTTTCCAATGAATTGGTAATACATCCATTATCACAATGGCGGTGCGACGGTTGGAGGTATTCTTGCATCGGGTGCTCGCCTCCACATGTTTCCATGTGGCCTCCCTACGACCGTTGATCTTGCTTGTTACGGATTTCGAAGCGTCATTTCGATCTGGGCCATTAGTTGTCTTTAGCTCTCAACCGTCGTCTTAATACCTGAGGCTATTTAAAGCCTTCGTGGGTACTCTCCATCTATCCTGCCATCTGCAAGTTAGATTTGCTAAGGCGACATTCCGTCCTCTTGCTTGCTTCCGTATTCCTCGTACTCCAACAATAACTCTATCAACTTCTGAACAAGTGAGTTTTTTTATTACTCATCTCTTTCCCCCTTCCCCCTGAGTAAACTGCACAGTAGTAATACTTGGGGTTTATTTAATCGGGTTTTTCATAGTTGATAGAGAACTAGGGTTTCCCTCTTTTCTTTCGTTGTTGGATATCTGTACTGATACGGCTTTTCTGTTTATATAGTGGCTCCAAGGATCAACCCGAACTTTATCAGAGCGAAATCTTGTAAGAAAATCGTTCCGTCGGCGGTGGTTGGGGCCAGTGAGGTGGTTTCAGCTAGTGAATCCTCCAAGTCAGATTCCCACAGTTTCTATTGACGCCGTCCCTAAGCTTCTTCTGCCCAAAGTGATCGCTCGTTTTTCCCAGGAAGATCTTGATCACTCCGTTGTTGATGGCGCTACTGAGGCCCCTGCTACAGAGACCATTTGTGCACCCGCAAAGGAGACTCTTCGGGCATCTGAGGCAACTATGTTGACGTCTGATGAAGGTGTGGTCCCAGCAGGTGCTGCTCCTATTTCCAATTCTAGTGCTTGTTTGGCATCCTCCTCCTCTCCTTTGGAGTTGGAGGATTTTGCCACTAGGAAGCGCCGTCAGGTGACAAGTGATGCAGCTCATCCTTCTCTTGGTGTAGCTCATCCTTCTCATCCTTCGCCCGAATTAGTGTCAAACGAGTTTGACAGAGCGTTGGAATGGTGCACTGCTGCTCGAATGACTTCTGAGAGCGCATTTCTTTCCAAGCTTCCAGATGAAGTCTTTATGAAGTCACTGGTGATGTAAGTCTTTCTTCATTATCTTTTGATTCTGAATATTACTCTTCTGCTCCTTTTTAACTCGGAAGTTGTTTGCAGGAGTCTTACTGGTAACTTCCACAACCAAGTGGAAGCAGCCTCTAGGCTCAATAGGTTGAGCAATGAAGTTTCCAGGCTTCAGGAAATCTCTGAAGCTAAAGATGCTGAGATTGCTCGCCTTAGGAAACTAGCTTGGGAGTTTGCAGGAGAAAAGAATTCAATGATCGATCGTCTTCGGTCAGACTTGGATGATGCCAGGGAGAAGATTTGGCACCTGGAGCGAGGAGTTGGAAAGTCAGGAGCCAAAGGATCTGAAACGTTACCCCAAAGGCAAGCTGTCGTTCCTTTGCCTGAATCCCTTCCAACTGATGTTCGCAGAGCTGCGTCTTCAAGTATTTACACGGTAAGCCCTTTGTTGATATGCTGAATGCTTATAACTTGCAGGCGTACCGGGATGGTGAGAACGAAGTATGGGAATCAATATTAAGGAAGGATCCTCATTTTGATACGACTCCCTATAGTGCTGTTTGCCATCCTGAAGTATTTACCAAACTGGGCCTTCCTCCTTCTGACTGGACCAAAAATAAGATTGATCCTCCACCTTCTGATCCAGATATTATGCATTATCTGGAAGATTCTCCTGTTTATTCTCCCTTGGAAGGATTCAATTATGATGAGCTCGCCTTGAATGCAAGTTTGGTCGAAGACCATACTTCTCCTGGACAAGCTGGACAAAGAGTATGAAATTGCGGAGGATTTTATACATACTGAAATGTTTTTTGTAATCCTCATTTCTCCTCTTCTTCTCCTTGAATCTATACCAATGATTGACTCATGTGTTTGTTCTAGCAAAGTTGTGCCGATCTTGTATGACTTCTTAATGATCATCGATGATGACTTTCTTTTTGGACCGAAGATTGCATCCAGCTCTTGTAATCTTATGTTTGATGTTGAGACCGGCCTCTTTTGGTCTTTTGAAGAAATAAGAAATTAACTTCATCTTGAACTTTGCTAGCCACTTGAATCGCTGTTGTACTAGGTCTTAGTTGTTTAGAACAATGCCTTTACTTAAAGATTTTCGGAGAAATACAATAAGTCTGAGAAGGAACTCACTCGGGTTTTAAACCGATGCCTTTACTTAAGGATTTCCGGAGAAATACAATAAGTCTGAGAAGGAACTCACTCGGGTTTTAAACCGATGCCTTTACTTAAGGATTTCCGAAGAAATACAATAAGTCTAAGAAGGAACTCACTCGGGTTTTAAACCGATGCCTTTACTTAAGGATTTCCGGAGAAATACAATAAGTCTGAGAAGGAACTCACTCGGGTTTTAAATCGATGCCTTTACTTAAGGATAATTCAAAAATTCAATAAGTCTTGAAGGAACTTACTCAGGTTTCAAACCGACGCCTTGCGGAAGGAACTCACTCGGATTTTCTTCCGATGCCTCGACTTAAGAAATTCCGAAAAAATTCCATAAGTGTTGAAGGACCCACACGGATTTTCATCCGATGCCTTATAGTTGGATCTTGTTCTTGAATGTGGTGTATGATGCCCCCCAATCAAAAGATAATTTGTTGAAAGCCAAAAATTGCATTGATTGAGTTGAAAATGTTTACATCACGAACAAAATTGAAATCATCATCAAGGATAAATTTTTTTGAGATGCCTGGCATTCCACGAACGATCCAACTCTTTCTGGGTGTTAATGTTCTTCAGCTTGTAAGCTCTTGAACCAACTGGTTTTACAACCATATAAGGTCCTTCCCAGGAAGGGTCCAATTTTCTTTGGTGACGCGGGTCGGAAGCTAAGGTGTTTCTCAACACCAAATCTCCGGCTAAATACCGACGATTCTACACTCGAGTATTATAATGAGACGCTATCCTTCTTTGATAATGTTGAGTTCGTGCTATTGCCTTTGCCCGAACTTCGTCCAACAGATCAAGACTATCAAGCAGTCCTTGCTCATTTGCTTTTTCCTTGAACTCTCGATCCCGTAATGTCCCCGCCATTATCTCCACCGGTGCCAATGCTTCGGACCCATATGCTAACCTGAATGGAGTTTCTCCTGTGGGTGTTCGAACTGTAGTTCTATAGGCCCACAATACATTATGAAGTTCTTCGACCCAAGAAGCCTTGTCAGCTTCGAGTCTTCTCTTTATTCCTTCCAGTAGCGTTCGGCTAGTAACCTCTACTTGTCCATTGCTCTGGGGGTATGCCACTGAGGACATACGATGCTCGATCATATATGTTCCACAAAATTGCTCAAATTGCGGACAGTCGAACTGAGTACCATGGTTAGTGACGATAATCTTTGGAATCCCAAAGCGATATATGATTGACTCAAGCACAAATTTCTCCACTTTTTTCTCAGTAATTGCTGCCAGTGCACTGGCTTCAACCGATTTCGTGAGGTAATCAATTGCTACTATCAGATATTCCCGTCCGCCTGACGCTTTGGTGAATTTGCCCATGATATCAATTCCCCACATTGCAAAGGGAATGGGATCCAGAATTGAAGTCATGGTTTCCGCTGGGCGCTTCAATACTGTAGCATGAATTTGACAGTTGCCACATTGACGAACATACTCCATAGCAGCCTCTTGGATCTTAGGCCAAAATAACCCAAGTCTTAGAATTTTGTGGGCCAGGGCTCGTCCACCCATGTGAGCTCCACAAATTCCTTCATGAACCTCAGCCAAAGCTGACTTTGCTCCTTCGGGGCCTATACATCTCATAAGGGGTCCAGAATAAGATCTTTTGTATAGTCTCCCATTCTGAATGACAAATCTCGCCGATTGTATCTTGATCAACCTTGCCTCTTTAGGATCCTCAGGTAATTTGTCATCTCTCAGATACTCAATTATCGGATCCATCCAGCAACGCTCTGCTTCAATATAAGAAATTTCTTTCTCATGATAACTTGGAAATCTTATCTCTTCAATATAGACCGAAGGGTTTAGATTTTTTTCTTTGGCATTGGCTAGTCGGGATAGCTCATCTGCCACTGAATTTTCAGTCCTCGGAATCTGAGATATCTTCAAATTCCGAAATTGGTTTTGAAATACCTGCACTATCTCTTGATATTTCTGCAAGCGTGGTTCTTTAATACCATACTCCCCCTGGACTTGGTTGACTATAAGTTGAGAGTCACTATAAATAGTAACATCTGTGATAGACAATGCTTTTGACAACCGAAGTCCAGCTATCAGAGCCTCATATTTTGCTTCGTTATTACTTGCTCCGAATGTAAACCTCAAAGCATATCGAATAATAAATCCTGCTGGACTTTTCAATAGAATTCCAGCTCCTGCTCCATCTTTATTACTCGAACCATCCACATATACCTCCCAAGTGGTTGGTATAATGGGATCCTCAATGGTGGACTCCACTGGTGCAGTAGTTTCTACTACAAAATCGGCTAACGCCTGAACCTTGATTGCGGTTCTGGGCTTAAAGCTCACTTGGAACTCGCTGAGTTCAACCGACCAGGACACCATCCTTCCAGATAAATCAGGTTTATTAAGAACTTTATTGAGAGGAAAAGTTGTAAATACCTCAATTAGATGAGCCTGAAAGTATGGCCTTAGCTTCCTGGCGGCCATCATGAGAGCCAGAGCCTGCTTCTCAATCTGCGAATATCGTGTCTCCGCATCTAGCAATACGTGGCTCACATAGTAAATCGGCCACTGTTTTTTATCTTTGTCATGAACAAGTACTGCACTAACCGCTGAAAGGGACGTCGCTAGATATAGCTGTAATATTTCCCCCTTCTCTGGTCGGGACAAGATCGGCGGTTGTCCGAGTGCTTCTTTTAACTCCTTGAAAGCTTTCTGGCATTCTTCGGTCCATTTTGCTTCCTTGCTGCCCCTCAAATCTTTGAGTGCCTTGAAGAATGGCAAACACTTTTCTCCAGACTTGGAGATGAATCGATTCAAAGCGGCAACTCTCCCTATTAAACACTGCACATCACAAACAGTTTTGGGAGCCTCCATATCAATCAGAGCCTGTATTTTGGCAGGATTAGCCTCAATACCTCTCTGTGACACCATGAAGCCCAAAAATTTGCCCGAGGAAACTCCAAAGGCGCACATTTCTGGATTCAGCTTCATTTGATATTTTCGCAGTACTGAGAATACCTCAGTCAAATCTGCAATATGATTTGCTTTTGTAAAGCTCTTCAAAAGCATGTCGTCAACATAAGCTTCAACATTCTTTCCTATCAAATCTTTAAAAATCTTGTTGACGGCTCTCTGATATGTAGCTCGTGCATTCTTCAGGCCAAATGGCATGACTTTATAATAGTAGCTTTCACGATCGGTCATGAAAGCCGTAAACTTCTCATCTTCCTTATTCATAAGGATCTGATTATACCCTGAGTAGGCATCCATGAAACTTAGAGTTTCATATCCTGCAGTCGCATCTATCAAGAGGTCAATCCGAGGCAACGGATAGCAATCTTTAAGGCAAGCCTTGTTGAGATCTGTGTAGTTTGTACACATTCTCCACTTCCCATTCGCCTTTTTTACCATTACCACGTTAGCTAACCAAGTTGGGCATTCAATTGGTTCTATGAAACCAGAATTCTTCAGTTTTTCAACTTCGCCCCGAACAGCTTCATACTTTCAATGGAGAAATTTCTCCTTTTTTGTATCACTGGTTTCACCTTCGGATCTATCCAGAGTTTATGCTCTACGACAGCCCGATCGATTCCTGGCATGTCTTCAGCAAACCATGCAAATATGTCTTTATTCTGTTGAAGAAATAACTTTAACTCATCTTTGAATTCCTCCAGCTGTTCAGACCCGATATAAGTAATCTTCTTCTTATCTTCGGTACACAGTTGGATTTGCTCCAGCTTTTCCACTGGTTCGAGCCTTTGCATTTCTGCTTCTTCCCGATCGTCTCGAACTTCTATAGGTAGGGCAGTCACCTTCCTCGGGCCCTCCTTGTCTTTTAAATAGGCAACGTAACATTGCCGAGAGATCCTCTGGTCAGAGGAAACTTGACCAATTCTCATATCAATCGGGAATTTTATCTTCAGGTGTTTTGTCGAAACAATAGCACCTATCTTGGATAAAGATGGTCGCCCGACGATAACATTGTAAGCTGGCAGTTCTCGAACCACCAAAAAATAGATTCGGACGGTTGTTTCCTTAGGAAAACTTCCAATAGATAATTCCAACTGGACAGATCCTTCCGCCACCGCAGACGACCCTGCAAAACCATATAGATGCGTGGATGAAGGCTCCATCAAGTCCTCATCCACCTTCAGCTTTTGATACACTTCATAAGAAATTAGGTCAGCTGCAGACCCTGTATCAACCAAAACTCTATGCACTTCCCAACGTGCAATCTCTACCTTGATTACTATGGCGTCATCATGAGGTAAACAAACGCCTCTTTCATCCTCCTCGCCAAAGGTGATAGAATCTTCACCATTCAGCTTCTTTCTCTTCTGCGTCTCTCCGGTTCCGACAAATTTGGATTTTGTCTTCAAACTGCGGAGTGATTCGGGCTCTGGTCCTCCGAAAATGGTAAGGATAGGTGACCGAGTAGCTTCAGTCACCTCCTTGCCCTTCTTAGACTTCGGAGCCTCCCTTGATCGTTCTGAACTAACCGAACGATCCCTTTTAGGAGCAGCCGCGCGTGGCTCACGTGGCTCCTCCCTTCTTCTGCTAACAAAATTGGACAAGTGTCCCTGAGATATTAATCTCTCAATATCTGCTTTCAGATGAAGACAGTCATTTGTATAATGACCATAGTCCTTGTGGAATCGGCAATACTTTTCTCGATCCTGCTGCTCCCCAGGTTTCAAAAGAATTTTAGGTGGCCACTTCAAAATATTTTTTCTTTTGATGATATTTAGAATATCAGCCCGAGGAACATTCAATGGAGTATATTCACTTTTACCGGGAGACCTCTGGCGCCAAGCATGAGATTTTCCAACCCGATCACGGACATTTTTCTTTGGCTTCTGCTTCTGCTTAGGAGCCTTCTATTCCTTATTGGAGACTTTGTTATCTCCTTGGCGCGCATCTAGTATCTCCATGACTTCGGCCTGCTTCTGGCATCTCTGTACCAACTCAACATAAGTTGTAGGCATATCCTGTAGTAATAACTCCAGGAGTTTCCGGTTAGTGAGTCCAGTGAATAGAGCAGTTTTGGCTACTTGCTCATCCAAATTTTCTATCTCCATCGTTACTTTGTTGAATCTTTTCAGAAACTCTCTGATTGATTCGCTCTTTCCTTGTCTGACAGTAAACAAGGTTTCTTCCGTTTTCGTGACCTGTATCCCACTCTGGAATCGCCCTATGAATTTGCGCGCCAATTCATCAAAGTTTACGATCCTTCCAGATGGGAGGTTTGAAAACCACTTTTGTGCTGCTCCGGTCAAAGATGAACCAAAAACCCTGCATAAAATTTTGTCAGAATTACTTGAAACTGCCATGGTCTGCTGATAATAGCCAATGTGGGCCGTTGGATCTCCGGAGCCATCGAATGTAGAAAAGGTAGGCAAACGGAAGTTATGGGGAAACTGATATCCCGCAATTGGCTCGGCAAAGGGGGTCTTCCGAATGACTGAGTAAATATCCTCAGTCATCCTTCCTTTAGCCAACTGCCCTAACTTCTGATTGATGTTGGCCAATTCTTGACCAATCTGGGTCGGGTGATCTTCAGCGATATGATCACGACCTTGATTAACACGATCTTCAGGAGCTATTCGATCATCACGAACATTCCGCTTATTGCAAACCGCTCGATCATCACGAACGGTTCTTCTGACAGTTGGTGAGTGAGTTCTCACCCCTGTGTCCAACCTTGTATTTGAATCGGTTGTACTTTCCTGCGGTCTGTCGAACTGATCGTCCCGCCTAGGTTGATCGTCAACTCGTCTAGGTCCTCGGTCGCCTTCATAAAAGTTCTGACCGATATTCCGGTCTTCAGTCAATCTTTGATCACGCGGTTGATCACGTGGTAACACGCGCCTCCCTGGATTGCGATGGTCAAGCTCTTGTGGTGATACCACTCATCTGGTGAGCATGCGGAGTGCTTGGCTCACCTCCAAGAGTTGAATCTTTACTTGATTCAATTGATCTTGGAATGTATCAGGAGGATTACGTCCTCCCTGACCACCATCTACTTCGATAGGATTTTGGCTTCCCTGGGGAACATCTGGATTATTCACTCCAGGGATCTGAACACCGGAATCGCGCTGTGCAGCGGCTGCTGCCGATCTAGTCACCATGGCTTCACAAGTCTTTCCCACAGATGGCGCCAAATGATGCATCCAAAATCTGCTCAGCCCTTAGATCTTCTCGAGATGACCTGCAAAACGAAAGCGTCAGATGTGGCCCGACCGCGGGGGTCGGGAGTCCACCTCCGAAGGCTAAGTCAGTTGATGAACTTAATCACAAATGGCTCTGCTAGAAGCACAGAGCTAAGGAATGAAGAACTGGGAAAGGTGATCTAGATCGTGAGCCCCTGATAGTTTACGTCTACCAGTGTGTATATCAATTTCTATCCCTCACCTCGTATGGCAGTGAGGTTTATATAGAGTGTACCTTCGAATCTCCTTCGTTGGATGCACTTGAGCCTTCTTCGGGTAGTCGTTGGATCTTAACAGTTAGATCCGTTGAGCGATAGACTTCTACTAGTTTGGACTAGTAGAGGACTCCTGAGATAACCTTTAGGTTATGCGATGTTTATCCCTTCGATAATGATTAGCCGCAGCCGTCAATTCGAGTCTGCCATCATTAGGGTAATTAACCTAATTCATAAGTTGAATTAGGGCGTGCTTGTAGCTGAATATGTCTTCTTCCTCAGCAAGCCATCTTACGGATTCGGTTCGCTCGGGAGCGAGTCGATTCCTTCTGTCTCGATCGGAGTCAAGGATCAAACCAGGTATGAACCCGGTTCGATCATATTTTCTCCATATCAGAAGCATTGCAAGATGTTTTTACAATGTATCCGGTTTCTATTGAAGGATCCTCAACTCCTAGCAACGTAGAATAAGTCTATAAGAATATAAGATTGTTGTTGTATATGCTTCTGTTTTCATCTAAAAGTAATTGAAACTCAAGTTAATATTAATCCAAAGATGATATTATAATTCCAAATTGCAGGGATTGATGTAGCGTGGAACTGTGGAAGGGAGGATGCATAGCAACAAAACATAGAGTTTATTTATAATTTCATCTAGTTCTTTGCCATGCATATGTTTTCATTAACTATATTTTCTGTTTAGATTATTCCTCCTCATATTGTATTATTGTCAAGAATTGGGGAACTTTGGATTACAAATTTGCAGGTCCAACGCCTTGTGCCCATAAACGTAAAGCTGTTTACCCAAAAGATATTTCTGATAGTCTTCATGATTATCAGATTGAATGTTGCCTGGTATAGTCTAAACTCTAAAGAGAACTTATTATTGGTATTAAGGCTCAGTACAAGAACGGTTAGAAGAACTATCAAATTTATGATTTATATGCTTGTAGAAACTGCTGGTGAATATAAGTTGGAAAGAGTACCCTTTCTTGCTGATTGATCAAGTGCTCTTTCTAGGGAGATTATGTTCTAAATCAATATCAATTGTTGAGTGTAAAGAGCTGCAAGGGAACTCAATATACTTCAGTGATGACAAACTTCTAGGATTCAAGAACAATGAATATCCTGAGAAGGGAATTTACAGTCTCAAGACTGGAAATATTGTTCCTTGTAACCTTTCATTTGATTTGTATCTGTTTTACCTGCCACATGTTTGGATCACTCCCTCTAATCCTCTATATGAAAGATGTAATTTTATGACCCTTTAAACTTTTGATTGTAGACCAACATACGCATGATATGTTCTATTGAAAATGAAACAATAAGCTGGGGAAATTAACTAGCAAACCGGTGGTTTGTCTCAATAACCGGTTTGGTTTCTATTGATTACGCCAACCTTCTCATTGTAAATTGTAATAGCCCCATCCCAGACCGATTTTCATACCGTAACAAAAACAAACTGTATACCAAACCGTGCCGTTTTTTCATACCGAATTATTACCGTTTTCATATTGTACCGTTTTTAAAAATACCGTTTTCATACCGTACCGTATAAATTCAATACGGTACGAAAACGATATGAAGTTTTCAAACCCAAAACCGTACCGTACCGTACCAAATTACCGATAACGTACCGAATCGACACCCTTACTACCTGGCATACCCAAGTGTGTGATCCACAACCCCGAAGAACAAGTATCAAGGAAATCATCCTCCCACATGCACAATAACATAATCATGAACAAGATATAATCAATGTGTAATAACATAAACAAGAGATCGAGATAAGAAGAGAGAATGACAATATAATCAGAGTGCGGAAATAATGATACCAATATAAATATTTATAGATACCAATATAAGTGTGTGGGTGACATAGCGCGTATGCGAGAGCCACACACGGGCGGGAGCGAATGAATTGTTTAGTCTCCTCACAGTAGATTTCGTGATATTTTTTTTTACCACAGTGTGTGGGTGAAGATTCCTTCGGTGATTAACAGATCTAGGATTTGCCTGAAGGATGTGAGGGTCAAGTGACCAAAGACTTTTGTGGTGACATAATAAAATTATCAAGTTGAATTTATCAAATCGTCCGACTTGATTGAAACTTCAGTTACTCAAAATCCTTCGGTGGCACCATCACACGCCTTTTCGATTCTAATTTATGAGCTTAACAAAGATCAGAGGCCCAGTCCTCACCTAACAATGCCCTAACACACATAGCAAGCGGGTCTAACAATCAAGTCTTTTGGACTAGTATCTGATCCTTAGATTGCTCAAGAATTAGCCAGTACTCAGGTCTTACTGGAGGAGTTTAACTCAGGAGGAGTTTATGCCCAGATTTATCCTTATAACAGAAATTAAAATTACATCATTAGATTTTCAAAAAAAATTTTAACTTGATAAAAACAGAATGAAGCCAGACATAATTACAAGAACTGGAATCTACATATGCAGTTCTAAAAATGATGCATGAAATGCGAAAATTATCGAGGGGCCTAGGAGATGAAGAAGCACAACTGTAGGCTATCCATCTCAAATCCTTCCTCGAAGAAATTAAAGAACAAAATAAAAAAGAAGCGAAAACGGACCCAGAAACTACATCTCAATTACTCAGGGTTCCCGAAAACTAAAGAAAATACAAAGAAGTTAGTGAGAGAATACTAACCATTATGCTGAAATTCTACTATATATTACGAACGGCCATTACATATGCAGAGGTATTAGCCCCTTAAAGATCATTACAAGCGTTTAAAAAAGAAAATAAAAACTCTCAAGTTTCTCTCTCTTCTTTTTTCTTCTTCAAAGCTCTCAAACTTCAAACATACAGAATGCAGAGTACAAGATGCGAGGCCCTCTGTCTTTGTTTACAAGCTTATTTATAAGCAAAAGAGAAAACCTATGCAAAAGAAACAAAAGAGTAACTTTTTACTATTCAGAAAGGGACATTTTACTATTCATTCAGCACCAATTGTTCAAGTGGCGGAGATTTTTCTTGTATTACTGTTCATGTTTGGACTTTTTGCTGCTTTACTATTCACAGACTATTTTGTCCTTCTTCTTTTTGAGAAATTCCCAATATATCCTGTGGCTATTCATCTTATCAATAATTGTGCTGACGCAGGTGATGATGCAGGGACAATTATGCTTGGAATATTCCGTTGTTGTAGTGTTCTTCTAGAGTCTCCTCGAGGCATTCCATGTGAATAGTAAATTCATTGTTTTTTTCATTGATTTGACTCAGTGTGTTAACCCGATTTTATTCAGCAGGGTTTTTACTGGGTTGGTTTTTAGTATCCAACAAAGTTTACCAAATATTTTTCATGGTTGGTACTACCATGGAGTCTATTCTTTCCCAACTCACGGGGTTACAGACAGAAATGTAAATTTACATGGTCGTCTGATGAACCATGTGGTCCTTTATAGATTGGGCCAAAATCTTAGTGGTCTTGCTAAGGTCCACTAAAACCATGCTTTAGTTTTACGTCATATGGCTGTGAGACGGATGGTGAGGGAATCACCCCTTTATTCAATCTACATCTCTAGTAGATTTTGTGATGTTGGCGGAGACTTTCCTTTGTTGCGTCTTCGTCGTACAATTTCGTATTCAGAGTCTTCTTGTGGGGACAATGTTCTTTCTTGTTCTTCTTGTGGGTTTATGGGCCCACGATAGCTTCCGCTAAATTGTGAAAATTGTTGTTGGAGAAATTTTTTGACATCTCCTAATATTTCATCTTTAAATGCAGCCATGGTTGTGCTTATATTGTTTGATGGCTCCGCTTCCGTTCCAGATGTCGGAGATGAAGTTATTCTTATATCTCCAGATGATGGAGCAGCTTGCGCTTTGAACATTTGCAAATCTGCTAAAAGACTTTTGTTCTGAGCTTCCAATCTTTGTATTGTTTTGTCTTTTGCAGCATTTTCATGGTTGAGGGTATTTATACGCAAAGTGCTACTAGCAATTTGATCCAGTAGAGCTTTGTTCTTCTTCTGCATTTGTTCACATTATGTACATGATATCTTCCTCTGTGCCATATTTGCAAAAGATGGTTGTTGTGAAGGAGTGGATCGTAATTTGGGATCCATATAATATTCAGCTCCGAGCATTTGTTTTGCAAATATTTGTGCCTGTTCGAGGGTTTCATATCCCTTGAACAATGGTTGTTCATGTCCTTTTGTGGCATTTATGACATCTTCCCAATTCATGAATATTCCCGTTGTAATTCCTTGGAAGACTACATAAAACTTTGATTTTCCCTTTTTTGTTCGCAATTGATCATACAAGAGGGCTGCTGCGTGTATAGCATTGGAGAATCCAGGTGCTATTTTTTGCTGAGAGACACTCTTGTTCGCCATTTGCCAGATTTGCCAGATGTTATCCAAACAAATTTGTTCTTCATCACTTATCATGTATTCATTGTAATTTTCAAATTTCATGTTCGTATTTTTGAGCAAAATATGTCGACCAATTTGGATGGTCTCAGGGGTAGGTATTCTTTATGAGGAAGAAGGAAAGGTATTTGGAGCAGATGGAGATTGTGTTCGGGTATTAAAACTGTTGGGTGTTCTCTGGAAACTAGAAGGCAATCTTCTGGTTTGAGGAGAAAAATTATTCATAAGATGAGCAGGGGTTATTAAAAGTGGAGATATGGGGTTTGAAGATGTAGAGGGTTGTTCAGGAGTTGTACAGCTTCGCTGTATGAGTTCTCGAAGCATATCGTCCTCCTGCAAATTATCCAGGGTCTTGTAAGATTTGATGTATACGAGATAATAAATCTGCCGTTTTGTTGTCTGTGCCCTTTATGTGTTCAATTTTTATTTTAAAACCTCTATTATAAAAGTGATTTCTTAAAATTACCCATCTTCTATGCTGTATTTTTCGCTCATTCAAATTTTGGTATGCTTTTACTATGGCTTCACAATCTGTTCTAATTGTGAATAGTGTATTTGTTAAAAGTATTTCCATGCAATCAAGTCTTTTTAATAAGACCTCAATTTCATATTCAACAGAAGTTAATGTTTTTATACTGAATTTTTCTGAATTGCACCTACTAATTTCCTCAGTAGATTTAGGATGTTGTTCTGATGGTTTAATTTTTAGAATGGCTCCCCAGCCATCTTCACAACCATCGGTTTCTATTATTCGGTAATCTCTGTCGGTGGGTAACCTTAATGGAGGTATGTTGTTGAAAAGGGTTTTGATTTTTTGTACAAGTATAATATCCTAATTATTCCATCTATATTCCTCATTTGGTGATGTTTTATGGTATAAAGGTCCTAAGTATTTTCTTAGATTTTGTATAAATGGTCTAGCTTGATTTGCTAGTCCTAAAAATGACCTTATTTGTGTGATTGATGTTAATTTATCAGGAAATTCTTTTATTTTGGTGGCAATATGTGGTTGTAATTTTATTGTTCCATTGCCTAATTCCATACCTAAAAATTTTATATATTGTTTTCCTAATTCCATTTTCTTTTTTGAGATTATTATTCCATTATTCATAAATTTTGCAAATATTATTTTCAAATGGCTTATGTGTTCTTGGGAAGTTTTGCTATAAACAAAGATATCATCAATATATACTATAGCAAATTTCCTATGTTTAAGAAATATTTCGTCCATTCGTCTTTGAAAAACAGATGGAGCATTTTTCAATCAAAATGGCATAATTAACCATTCGAAATGACCTAAGGTTGTTGAGAATGTTGTTCATTCAATTGATTCTTTATGCATTTTTATTTGGTGAAAACTGATTTACAATCAAATTTGCTAAAAATTGTACAGTCTTGTATATAACTTAGCAAATAATCTCGTTCAGGTATTTTATACGAATCTTCATGTGTATTATCATTCAATCTCTTATAATTTATTACCATTCTAGTTTTACCTCTAATTTGTTCAGCATGGTTATTTACTATAAAGCGGCACTAGAATGTTTTGAATTTGATTTTTTAACTAATTTGTATTTTATTAATTTTTTCATGTGCATTTCAAATTCTTCATTATCTTTTGGTGTATACTTAGCTTGTCTAGTATCTATTCTCATTTCATTATTAATGATATCTAATTTACATATAGGTTTAGCTATTTCCCAATGTTTTAATAGGTAGTCATTCCCTATAATTTCTATTTTTTCTAGATTTCTAATCATCTGTTGGATTTCATTATTTGATTTTATACTGTAGTATAGGGATTTTCCTGTAATTAAGTGTTCAAAATGTTCTGGCTCTATTATACAGAAGTATTCTATTGTTCCTTTGCATATAGTTTCTATGGTGTTCATTAGACTGAAGTTGTAGTGGGGGTAATCCACATTGATTTCTAGAGCATGCACAAGTTTGTGTTTGGGGTTTTTGTGTTGGTGTGAATTATAGTTTTTTGTTGACTACTATTCCACCACGAAGAGTTGCGGAATTTGATGCAAAGAATTCTTGATCAGAAACGGTGGGAGTAAGGACCGATTTGTCAAAGACGAGAAGAGCTTTCTTAGTAAGGAGAAAACCAGAATTCAGAAGGAGGAGAAATTGTAAACCCAAAAGCATGTCGATTGTAAGAGGCATGTCGGTTTTGATGTAAACATGGTAGATTGGGTAGTGTAAAGCATATTGTTTATAGTGATCGCGAAAAGAAATTTCAGCGGGTATAAGTTGATGAGTATAATAATGAGGAATGTTATCTATACCATAGCTAAGAGTAGATTTGGGATTGGGTATAGGTTCAATATCATGTTCAGAAACGAAATGAGAGGAGAGGAGATTTTTTGTACAGCCAGTGTCAATAGTGGCCATAAGATAAATTTCTTTGTGATTTTGTAAGATAAGTTTTATCTTAACATGTAAGGATCGAATTGTGGGATTAGAAAAACATTGAAAATCAGTGGATTAGGTATTAGTTAATTAAGTATTTTAGAAGAATCAAGAGGTTGTTTTAGAAATAATTCATATTGGAACTGTTCAGTGGGTGTTTGTTCAGAGGGTTGAGAAAATCGAAGCATATTAGTTAGGTATTGAATTTGCTGGTTTATTTCAGTAATTTGGGTATCAAACTTTGTATTTAGATTTGTAAGTTGTGTTTTAATATCGGAGACATCATTTTTAATAGTAACAATATCATATTCAATATGTGTTACATTGGTATTTAATTGTTGAATTTGATGGGTATGTAACTGTGTGGTTTGTTTTAATTGAATAAATCTTAGGTCTGAGGGAGCTGTTGTAGATGGAAGATTTTGAGGAAGAATTATACTTGGAGGAGATGTTGATGTTTTAGGGAAGGGTGAAGGTTTTCTGTTAAACCAGAATTTAAATGCTTCCTTATAACATATATTACATTGATATCTATTTTAAAGTGATGGCCAAAAGCCACATTATATACATCCTATGTGTAAATTTCCTTTATTATTTTCCCAAGTATGTTGACAAGTTGTCATTTAATAAATATGGGTTAATGTAAAGTTGTGGAATTGTTCTTCGATTTGTAGTATTTCCTCGATTTCTTGTTCAAGATCTTCAACATCTGGTTGTATTTCTATTATACTATATATACTCTCTGTGTCTGATATATCAATTGTGAAACCCAACCCTGACCCTAATCCGGAAACTTTGTTAATTGTAGGTCCAGTGACCCGAAGTAAGGCAATAAGTCATCTTTGGGCCATTTCAGTTGAAGACTTGATGGCTGGATTGGAATCCATGAGTGTTGATGCTAGTGTCCTAATGGTGGAAACTGCACCCGGATGAAGATTGGATTAGTTGATGGTCTTGGAGTGGTCTCTATATTGATTCAAAGCCATTTCTAACTCCTAGGTATGTCACTCTAGGTGTGTGCAAAACCCCTTGATGTTTGGACTTGATCTGAGCCTTCAATTCCCTGTTTTGAAGTTGCTGTCTTGATTGGTCGACTCATTGGTCGATTGGACCAATCGACCAATCAATCGACCAATTGATTCTATTTTTGAAATTTGAATCCTGTGTCTTCTATTTAAGTCTAATCTCGGGAGTACTCCGCCTCCTCTGCCTCCTAAGCCTCTGGAATGAGTTAGAACCCTAATCTAACCCATTCCCTTGCATTCTTTGGTGATTTCTTGCAAAGACTTGAAGAATTCTTCATCTTCCTACGGAAAAGGTATGATTTCACTCACTCTCTCTTCTATCTCTGATTTCTTTCTTTTATTCTGTTCTTCATTGAGATCAGAAAGATGATGAAGCATTCTTGTAATCATCAATTCTCTGATCTCACCATATTCTTTAAGACTCATGATCATCATCATGATCTTAAACCCTGCCTGTTGAATTCTTGAAAACCTAACCCTAATCCTTTGAAACCCTAACCTGTGTGATTGTCTGGAGAACTTTTGGTAACCTTCCTTGTGAAAGGGAAATCCTTTTTGGGTGACCTTGTGTTAACCTAAAACTTAATCATCTATATTTTCCTGTTTTGATTTGTCTTTGTTCATTCAGATCTCACAATTATTTTCCAAGGGAACCAAAAAGGGTGAAACCCTAATTATTATGAATTCTTTCATATCCTAGTTCATTATCTTTAATTTTTCTATTTTTCCCTCCCAACCTATGTTCAACCTAATTAGGTTAACCTCATGATTTCTAGGTTGTAACTTGAGAACTTGTTTTGAGTTATGATTTGATATCCTCTATACCCTAGAATACTACCATGATAATTCCCCTCTGAATTGTACCCTTTTGAACCATCGAATTCGGTTATGGATTCTCAAAATTCGGATTCTTGCAGGCCACTGTCTGCATTGGTTGACTCATTGGTCGACTGGTCCAGCAGACCAATCAATCGACCAATGAGTACAGCAACCTCAATCTTGGTCTGTTTCGATTGATTTATGATCTTTTCCTTTATGCATCTTTCCTAACATGTTGTGTGCACTTGTTTAGGACTGTCTTCTCAGGTTTTGTCAAGATCATACTTGATTCTTTAAGATTCCATTCAAGTTAGAAGGTAAGGACAGTTAATTCCTTAACTGCATAGATTACTTGTTCTCTGGTTTCTACTTTATGAAACTATGAGATTACCTACTGTTATTGTATTTTAATTCTGATCTCCTACTGTGGGAACAGTAGCACTTGTTTATATCATCTTTTTCATTATTTATGTTATATGAAATACCTATTACTGCTTAATCTGATGTTGCTTTTACAGTCTCTTTTATATGATGAACTACTGGTTGTGTATGTCATGACTGATCTGAGAATGTGTTTGATTAAGTTTGGTTTGGTATTGGGAGGTGTCCTTTTGAAACTTCTGTCCTTGGACATTATCGGAAATAGTATGGGATGTTTCCGGGGCTGCCCATCGACACTTTCCCGGATCAATGGTTGTCATACCTAGGGATGTCTAGTAGTGTTTGGCTAGGATACACCCCTGTTATATCAGACCCGATTCGAAAGGGTATTGAGACCGAACGACCCGTGGTAGCAATGGGGATTCACGGGCGCTCAAGACCGGTGAAATGATCCGTGAGAGGACGGGAATCACATTGTGGGGGCCATTTATTGGAGGGTTGCATATGGCTAGACTTGGGCTCATGGGCACTCAAGACCGGTGCAATGATCTGTGAGGGGACATGAGAGCTTCCCGTTTACCATATGTGGATAACCAATAGGGTTGATGAGTCCGGTGAGTAATATCCGTGACTCTAGTGGAAAGGATACCGGAAAGGATCGCCCGGGGCGAAGAATGGAAGTATCTGGACCTGAGTTGATGTAACTGAGTAGATGACTTGCATTGGGCTAGGCTTTTCCTTGACATGCGCCAATACTTATGCCAAATGGTTGTGAGAGAGTGTGTTGACTTAACCCCTACCATGGTTTGTCCCAGAGGATGCAGGACCCATTACCAACCGGCTGCCCAAGATACCTTAAATGGTTGAGGGAACCCAAGATATCTTATATGGTTGAGGGTGTGAGCGGACTTTCCTTAAGAAGTACGGTGCTATGACTTAAAACATGTCTGCCATAGAGAGCATACATAGAGTTAGATGCATACATATATTACTTGTTTCATACTGCATTGCATCATGTTATGTTTTGCCACATGTTATCTATGATGTTATGGATTAACTACCTTACTGAGTTTCTTCGAAACTCATTCCTTTTGTATATTTCTTTTTGTTAGATTATCTTGCAGATATAGATTATCATGACGAGCAGTACAGCGAAGCACAAGTTGATGAGGCGTATTACACGCAAAGTGCTGGCAACGATCAAGATTACTTTGATGATTCCCCGGCGGATCAAGCTGCGCACTACTTTTGAGAACTGCATAGAGTTAGAACGGATTCATTGGATTGACGAAGTCCATGCTTATGAAGACGTTATCTATAAACTTGAAGACGCTTGATCCTAGTTTATTTCTTAGTACATTTGTTTCAATTGTAATTCCTTTTGATTTTCATACTACGTTCCGCTATTTTTGGGAACTGAGTTTCCGCCTCACTTTACTCCTTTTTGATATCATTGGATATCTGGTATCTTTCCACACTCTGATTATATTGATTGTTCATTATTTATTTTGAACCTTTGTCTATAATATTAAATCTTGATTTATTTCTGTTTATGATTATGTTATTGTATATGTGGGAGGATGATTTCCTCGATACTTGATCTTCGGGGCTGTGGATCACACTCTCGGGTATGCCAGTTAGGGTTCCGGCTGGGAGGATGTGACATCAATATCCACTTCTAATAATGCTTGATTTGTATTTTGTACTATGTATGCATTTCTAATATATGTATTTTGTAAGTTTGGGCAACTATTACTAAAATGTCCTGTATTACCGCATGTATAACATTTTAATTGTTTAGTATATGTTCTTTTTGAATCATATCTCCTAACATATTTATCTTTATATAAAATGGTTTTTTAGAAGTAGATTTTCTTATAGAATAATTAGATTTTCTAGGGTTATTTTGACTATTATAGCTTCTTTGTGGTCTTTGTTCATATTGATGATTTCTCATTTGTTTATATCTTTTTGCTTGTTTCCTATGAAACGTTATATTTTTATTATATTGTTGTGGTACATACATTATATCACAATAATTATTTTATCTTTTTAATTGTTTTTGTGCTAATTGATCTGCACATTTTGCTTTTAATACTTCCATTATAAATTCAATTTTTATTCCTAGACCTTATATATCATATCTATTTTTTCTTTGTTCATCTAAGGGTTCATAAAATTTATTCCATTCTTGTAATATTTGTTGGCCTAATATGCCTGGTAGTTTAATAAATAATTTTGTGCTAATGTCCTTGTCAAAATGTAATCCTGCTTTTACACTATGATATATATAATCATTACAAAATTGTTTAATATATTTATAATCTGTTAATGACATTTGTTCTATTATTTTAGGGTATCTGCTTGTTAAGTGATATTTCCTATATTTGGATATTTTCCTGTTATAATCTGTCCTATATAATTTAGGAAATTAAATGGATTATTTCCCATTGTTAATAAATGTTGGTATTCAGGTTGAAATTCTTGTTTATATTTTTCCCAAATTGCTTTTGTTGAATCTCCTAAATAAGTTTCTAAGCGTGCAAATAATTCTTCAGGGGATAAGTGTTCTATGTTAAAATTTTTATAAATATCATTTATTACTAATTATTTCCATACATTAATTACTGAGTTCCATTTTTGTGGATTATGATATGTTAGATTTAAAATTGTTCATTTTCCCATATTTTGGAATTTTATTGGTTTATCTGTTGGGTATCTTATTCTCTAGATTTCCATTGTAATGATGTGGCGTTATTATTTCTATAGGCTGGTGACCAATATACATCTGTGGGTTTTGCAGATGGTCTGGGTAAATTTGTTCCTGATATTCTTTGTTGAGAATCATAGGTTTGATTTTGACCAATACTACTTTGTGATTCCTGTCCATTAACGTATTCATTATCATTTTGTTCATTGTTTATGATTTCTTGTATGTATGCGACTTTAGGATCGATAACATATTCGTTATGTGGTTCTATAACGAATTCCGTTTCTATGCTAGAGTGCGTTTCTATCATTTTTTCTTTTTGTAATCTTTTAATTCTAGCATGTTTTATTTTTTTATTTCTTTCTTCCATAATTTTAATACATATTACTAAATTTGCTTTCATATTAGAAAAGTGATTATCCATCTTTTTCATGTATTCATCAAAGTTTTCCATTATGTCTACTTATTTATTCACTAACGGATTCTGTGTCTGTATCAGTTTTAAATTGTGATAAAGTTTAATTATTAGTTTTGATTATAGTGTCTCCTTTAACTGTTTGATATGTTGAATGATCTGAAGGAGTTATTGTTGTTTGAGTGTCGTCATGTTGTATTATTTGTGAAATATTCTACGGTAATCCTGCGTATTCTAATGAATCTATTTTGGGTGGTGTTATGGCTTTAACACCTTTAATTGCCATACTTTCAACTATATCTTGTATATTTATTTTATAATTTGTAGTTGAATTTTGTATTCCTGCTCCTAAAAATCCTGTGTAGATTATAAGATTATTTACAGTAAATCCTTCATATCCTTTAGTTTGTATTCCAATTTATATATTATTTATGAAAACTCTTTATCAATTAACATATCAGGTGTGAAAAATACTGATCCCACATTGTTGTTCATATTTACTTCCATTAATTGTATTATTGAATTTGTATTTTTCCATCTTGAATCGTATATTGTTACTAAAGCTTTTGTACCTAAATGTTTTCTTGTAAGTGATTTTATTCCTACAACAAATATTCCAGTGTGTATTAATTTAATATTCTTTGGTTTTAGTAATGTTTTTAGTTCTCTATCAACTATGGGTAATCTAACGGTTTGTTATTCTAAACAACTTATGATTTCTTCATTTTTATGTTTTATGAATACTGTATTTTTCTTGAAAATTTTGCTGTGTTATATAATGTTTTGGGGTTTAATAGATTTAACGCATTATTTCTAAATATTTATATATTTTCATTTATATCTATTATTTCAGTTATTTTGTTTTCTTGTGGACTTTCATATGTTTTAGATGATTTTCTTATCATATTATTATTATTGGAAAATTTTCTTATCATTTTGCTCATCTTTTTGATATTAAGAAAGTTACTAATTTACTTGTTTGTTGAGGTCTAGATTCTCCTATTGATTTATTAATATTTAGATTTTGCATTTTTATAAGTATTTCATTTATATCTGTTTTCTTTGGTTGTGCAGAGTGTAATTGGAGAATGTCTTATTGAAGTTGATCTATTTCTTTTAATATTATAAGTTGTAAGAGTATTATTACATTATTTTGTTTTATCATTATATTATCTGTATTTTAACTTGCTTCATGTTTGATTAATCCTTCTGGGTTATGATGATATTTTGTAGCTGTATTTTATATTTGCTCATAAAATGGATCTGTTAAATGTGTCATTTTAATTTCCTATTAATTTTATTAATTGTTCGAGTTTTTCTACTTTTTGTTCTACTCTTTCTATTGTTTGCATTATTTTATCACATCTAATATTTACATCATTACATCTTTTATTCAATAATTTAAAGATTTCTCTATATTTTAAATGTTTAATTTGTTATTGTTCAAAGAAATACATTAATTTATGTATATCTTCACTTGTTGGTAATTGTTGTATTTTTAATTGGTTTGTGCCTTTGTAGTGTGTATAATTTGTTCTAATTCACTTTTTATGTAATCTTGATATCTTCCCTTGTTGGTAATTGTTGTATTTTTAATTGGTTTGTGGTATGTATAATTTGTTCTAATTCACTTTTTATGTAATCTTGATTTTGTCTTAATATTATTAATTCATTTTTATAATTAATATTATCTTGTTCCATTTATGCTAATTCAAATAAATTATTATTTTCTTCATTGTTTAGATCTATTGTAATATTATCAAAGTATTTTTTGAGATTCATAACCTTAACAAATAACTTATGGTTCTTTTTACTTATTTTGTTCATTAATTTTCTTTTTTTTTTGTTGTTATTTCATCTTTATCAAATATTGAATGTATTTTGGTATAATTTTGTTGTATTTTATTTTTTAATTTAACTATTTCATTACTATGTTTTTTTGGTATTGTATCTCTATTTTAAGTTCTTGTGTTCTTATTTTTATGTATTCTGGTAGAGATAATATTCTTCCATAGGGTTCATAATCTGTTGATACGGGAGTTTTATGTCTCATATTCTCAATATTATTATACCAAGATAATTCATGATCTCGTTTATCAAAATAATTTGTAATACTATATAAACATAATTTTTGTTTCTGTTGCTTAATAGCAATTTTTAATTGATTCTTTTGTTTTACTAATTTTACATGAGTCCACAAAAATGGAACTCAATAATTAATGTATGGAAACAATTAGTAATAAATGATATTTATAAAATTTTTGACATAGAACACTTATCCCCTAAAAAATTATTTGCACGCTTAGAAACTTATTTAGGTGACTCAGCAAAAGTAATTTGGGAAAAATATAAACAACAATTTCAACATGAATACCAACATTTATTAACAATGAAAAATAATCCATTTAGTTTCCTAAATTATATTGGACAAATTATAATAGAAAAAGATCCAAATATAGGAAATATCACTGAACAAGCAGATGCCCTAAAAATAATAGAATAAATGTCATTTACAGATTATATATATATTAAACAATTTTGTAATGATTATATGTAGCATAGTATTAAAGCAGGATTATATTTTGACAAGGACATTAGCACAAAATTATTTCTTAAACTACCACGCGTATTAGGCCAACAAATATTAGAATAATGGAATAAATATTAGGAACCCTTAGATGAACAAAGAAAAAATAGATCTGATATACAAGGTCTAGGAATAAAAATTGAATTTATAATGGAAGTATTAAAAGCAAAATATGCGGATCAATTAGCACAAAAACAATTAAAAGGAGAAAATAATTATTGTGATGTATTTTCTATTGATGATGCTAATTTTTCAAAAATTATTTCACGAATTTCTATAGGTAAAGTTATTCATTGTTCTACCAAATGTTCAGGAAGTTCAATATTATTCACAATTGACTGATAATATTCAAGTAGACCACAAAAGATTGTTTTTAAGCCATTATTCGAGTTACTATTATGCAAAGCAATTATAAAGACAGTAAATGTATCTGTTAAAGCATGCATGATGATGTAGTTCTTTTTGCAGAAGTTTCCCTAGAGCAAACTACCATTGTGAAGGAATGCTTGGATAAATTTTGCAATGCATCGGGAAGCAAAGTGAGCACAGAGAAAACCCGTATTTTTTTCTCCAAAAATGTAGAGAGCCAGAGAGCAAAAGAGATTGCACAAAGAAGCGGCTTTACCATTACAGATGATTTGGGCAGATATCTAGGGGTACCTATTCACTATAAAAGATACAAGAAAGGTAGTTATCAATACATTATTAACAAGGTATCAGATCGGCTCTCCAGTTGGAAAGCTTCTTCGCTTTCCCTTGCGGGACGAATTGTCTTGGCAAAATCAGTTGTAATGACTATACCTTACTACTCGATGCAGACAGCTTTGATTCCAAGTCTTTGATGAAGTTGAAAAACTAACTTGAGCCTTTATATGGGGCGAGTCCAATCAGAAAAAAAGGCACATCTTGTGAGCTGGAATGAGATTTGTAGACCAAAGGTGGAAGGCGGTTTAGGCTTTAGGAAGCTTCGGGTGATGAATGAAGCCTTTATCATGAAATTCGCTTGGGGGGTTAAAAAGCAGAACTCACTTTGGTCAGCATTTCTTCAAGATAAATATGGATAAAAAAGGCGTAAACACCCCTTTAAAGCAGCTTCTCCTGATTCTCCATTGTGGCAAGCTATTTGCAGAGTTGAAAATAGAATGAAAGAGCATTGCAAAATAAAAATTGGAGATGAAAGGAACACTTATTTTTGGAGGGACAACTGATTAGACATAGAAGGTAATTTGGAAGACCATGTGATTTCTCCAGTTCCCAGTCAGTGGCAGTGGGAAGTCGTTAACCAATACTTGGAAAGTAATGGCATTGAATGGACAACAAAAATTGAGGGATACCTCCCTACAGAAATCTGCACCAAACTGAAGGATTTCCCACTCCCCTCTAGTAACAATGGATCTTATGTGATGTCTTGGATCCCTTCCACTGAAGGTATTTTTTCGATACGCTCTGCATATGAGGCATTGATAAAGAATGAACCAGCTGTAGATATGGGAATATTCGATGAAAAATTTTGGAATACTTCTTGGAAACTTCATATTCCAAACCGATTTTGCAGTTTCTTTTGGCTAGTTGTAAAGAATAGGTTGATGACTAATGCTAGAAAGCGGCACTTGCATCTTCAAGATAATGATAAATGCAATATTTGCATGACAGAGGTGGAAGATGTATTACATGTATTTAGGGATTGTTGCTTTGCAAGAAGCATTTGGAAACGTATGGTTAAACCACGATATCAAATATGGTTTTTTAGGTGCGAAAAGCAGGAATGGATCTATGCCAATATCTGTGGGTTTGCGCCAAATGGAGCAACGATTGGCCTGAGCGATTTGTGTGTACCCTACAATTTCTTTGGGGATGGCGAAATCGAGATAATCCATGAGGTAGATTTTTCCAGACCAGGGAATGGTGTGCTCATTATCGAGAAATTTCATCGAGCCAATAAGGAAGCTTGGACAACATGCCGAAGCCCTATTCTTGATCCAAGTAAAGAGTTGGAGGTTTTAGGGTGGACATGCCCTAGAAGAGGATGGTTTAAGTGCAACACGGATGCTGCTGTGAAAGTGAAGGAATGCTACGCTCAATTAGCTGTGGTGATCCACCGATCAAGAAGGCCTGTTCAGAGGAGGATTTGCTATCAAGATTCCTCTATGCCATGTAGTAGAGGCGGAAATGCGCGCAATCAAAGAAGGGGTAAAGGTAGAGATGGGAGCATGGCCACTCCAAATAGAATCAGACTCGCTAAAGGCCATAAGGTTACTGGACCCAGAAGTTAACGAGCAAGGATCGATGGGAAGATTAGTTGCTGAAATTCGAAGTCTATATGCCTCTCGAGGCCATGTTAGATTTAGTCATGTGAGGCGTCAAAATAACAAGGCTGCTGATTGGTTGTCTAAGTAGCGGCTAATTAGAAGAGATGATTTGGTCTTTTTCAATGATCCCCGCAGGAAATGACAGACATCCCTAGAGAGGATTGTCTCAAGAGTTGTGCTCTAGTTTGATTTGTTTTGCTTTTTTTTTTTGGGTCTTTTGACCCCGTTTAAAAAAAAAAAAAAGAAAAAGAAAAAAAAGAAAAGCCAAAATGTGAAAAGTAAAGTGAATAGTAAAGAGAATAGTCAAATGGTGAATAGTGCCGTGAATAGTGAGCAGAGTGAATAATAATGTATGAATAGTGATTGTGTATTCCTACTCAATACTACTGTCATAATTGAGACTAGTTTCTTGTGTTAAATGCAAAATTACACTAATGCAAATGAAAAGATATTGAAGGGTTTTTTTTTTTTCCCGTGGTCATTACTGGCTTTTTAAGTCATCCTGTCGAACAACCAAAGGCGCAAGACATCAGAGAGATAATTTAAGGCACACATGCCGGACTTATGGTCAACCGTAGCTCTGGAATTATAACCATAGATGCGACCATACGGATTTACAATTTTCCGTTCCAAAGTATAAAAATAATAAGGGCCTTTAGAAGACTCTCTTTGGGATGCATTCCTAAAGAAACTGTCAAAAGACTCATAGAGTTTGATTTTAAGGGAATTGATGACCTTCATAATATCTTAATGTAATGTGATGCAATGACATGATCGATAAAAATCACGCTCTGATACCAATATAAGTGCGTGGGTGACATAGCGCGTATGCGAGAGCCACACAAGGGCGGGAGCGAACGAATCGTTTAGTCTCCTCATGAAAAAAAAAAATCACGAAATCTACGGTGAGGAGATTAAACGATTTGTTCGCTCCTGCCCGTGTGTTGCTCTCGCATACGCGCTATGTCACCCACACACTTATACTGGTATCAGAGCGTGGTTTTTATCGATCATGTCATTGCATAACATTGGATATTATGAAGGTCATCAATCCCTTAAAATCAAACTCTGAGAGCACAAGACAGAGGTCAAAAGGAATGCATGTCGAAGAGAGTATCCGAAAGCCCTTAGTACTTATGTACTTTGGAACAACAAATTGTAAATCCGTACATATGGTCGCCTTTACGGTTATAATTCCATCACGGTTGCCCGTAAGTCCGGCTTGTGCCCTAAGATATCTCTCTGGTAATTTGCACCTTAGATCGAAGTCTTGGAAACTTTAAAAAGTCAGTAATGACCATGGGAAAGAAAACCCTTCAATATCTTGCATCCATGTAGTGTAATTTGCATTTGGCCCAAGAAACAAGTCTCAATTATGATAGTAGTACTGAATAGGAATACATAATCACTATTCATACGTTACTATTCACTCTGCTCACTATTCACCCGTACTTCACTATTCACCATTCACCATTCACTTACTATTCATTTACTATTCTCTTTACTATTCACTTTACTATTCACATCTTGGTTTTCTGATCAGTCTCAATCATGCATGTTTTAATAGATATATTTATTGTCTTTATAACTGCTTTGCATAATAGTAACTCGAATAATGGTTTAAAAACAATCTTTTGTGGTCTACTTGAATATTATTAGTCAATTGTGAATAATATTGAACTTCTTAAACAAGAAATAACTTTACCTATAGAAATTCATGAAATAATTTTTGAAAAATTAGCATCATCAATAGAAAATACTCATGTAAAATTAGTAAAACAAAAGAATCAATTAAAAATGGCTACTAAGTAATAGAGACAAAAATTATGTTTATATAGTATTATAAATTATTTTGATAAACGAGATCATGAATTACCTTGGTATAATAATATTGAGAATATGAAACATAAAACTCCCGTATCAGCAGATTATGAGCCCTATGGAAGAATATTATCTCTACCAGAATACATAAAAATAAGAACACAAAAACTTAAAATAGAAATACAATACCAAAAGAACATTAGTAATGAAATAGTTGAATTAAGAAATAAAATACAACAAAATTATACCAAAATACATGCAATATTTGAAAAAGATGAAATAACAACAAAAGAAAGAAGATTAATAAATAAGATAAGTAAAAAGAACCATAAGTTATTTGCTAAGATTATGAATCTCATAAAACACTTTGATAATATTACAATAGATCTAGACGATGAAGAAATTAATAATTTATTTGAATTAGCATAAATGAAACAAGATAATATTAATTATAAAAATGAACTAATAATACTTAGACAAAATCAAGACTATATAAAAGGTGAATTATAACAAATTATGTCTGTAACAAACCAATTAAAAATACAACAATCATCAACAAGGGAAGATATACATAAATTAATATATTTCTTTGAACAAGAACATATTAGACATTTAAAATATAGAGAAATCTTTGAATTATTGAATCAAAGATGTGATGATGTAAATATTAGATGTGATGAAATAATGCAAACAATAGAAAGAATAGAACAAAAAATAGAAAAATTCGAACAATTAATAAAATTAATAAGAAATTAAAATGACACATTTAACAGATCCATTTTATGAACAAAAATTAAATACAGCTACAGAATATCATCATAACCTAGAAGGATTAACCAAACATGAAGCAAGTCAAAATACAGATAATATAATGATAAAACAAAATAATGTAATTACAACTTAGAATATTAAAAGAAATAGATCAATTTCAACAAAACATTTTCCAATTACACTCTGCACAACCAAAGAAAACAGATATAAAATAAAATACTTATAAAAATGCAAAATCTAAATATTAATAAATCAATAGGAGAATCTCGACCTCAACAAACAAGGAAATTAACAACTTTCTTAATATCAAAATGATGAGCAAAATGATAAGAAAATTTTCCAATAATAATAATATGATAGAAAAATCATCTAAAACATTTGAAAGTCCACAAGAAAACAAAATAACTAAATAATAGATATAAATGAAAATATAGAAATATTTAGGAATAATGCGTTAAATCTATTAAACCCCAAAGCATTATATAACACAGCCAAATTTTCAAGAGATACAGTATTCATAAAACATAAAAATAATGAAAACATAAGTTGTTTAGAAGGACAAGCCGTTAGATTACCCATAGTTGATAGAGAACTAAAAACATTATTAAAACCAAAGAATATTAAATTAATACACACTGTAATATTTGTTGTAGAAATAAAATCACTTACAAGAAAACATTTAGGTACAAAAGCCTTAGTAACAATATACGATTCAAGATGGAAAAATACAAATTCAATAATACAATTAATGGAAGTAGATATGAACAACAATGTATGATTAATATTTTTCACACCTGATATGTTAATTGATAAAGAAGCTTTCATAAATAATATATGTTAGCCAAAATTGATAATATAATAAGGGGAATAAAGAATTAAGAGAAGATTCGGAAAGACAGAACTTGAACCGGAAAAGTAGAGTAAAGGAAAACCGTCGAGGTGCGTTAGACGCTTTCCTTAAAACAGATTCGTCCCCTCCACAGTGTGCTTGAGGATTCAATGGACGTCTGTCTCTCAGGATATACCGACGAACAATGATGTACTTAGCACAAAGTATATCGCAACGACGAACTTGACATGTGCCTTCCTTCTATCACCGGAACACCACAAAATAACAAGATTCAAAGAACTTTAGCGAGACTCTAAAATCGAAAGAAGGAATTAACCCAAAACTTTCTTCTTGTCAAAGGAAGAGCTTCAATCAACCTTCAATCAACCATTAACAAGAACCACAAAACACTATAAAAACTTTCAAAGCTCTTTAGCAAAATTCTTCAAATACAAGAAAGAAAATATCTCAAAACAACAACCATTTTCATCAATGAGGGATCCCTATTTATAGATGAGGTCAATGTCTCTTTAACTAGCTTGATATATGAAAAGCCATAATCACTTATTACCAAACTTAATGAAATAAGTTATGGAAATGAAAAGCTTTAGACATTAATAACCAAGCTAGAAACGAGAAGTTTCTTTGAAAATCAATAGTCCCCAAAACTCTTCATAATTATCCTAGGGAAATAAGAAGTTTGTTGTTAGGAAATAAAAGGTCTCATGACCCTCCATTCATGAACTCACATTGGGAGATGAAACACCCAAAAGTCTATAAGTATTCCATACATTTATTTCCACAAACTCTCCAGATGCATGATTTTCATTCACATTCACTCATGCTCAAAGAACATATTCCAACAATCCCCCACATGAATGAAAATGACGATAAAAAACAAAATTAACAACGATCGACAAGGTGATAGAATTCTACAGTGAAAGCCTGCATAGGATAGGTAGGTTTTGCCTTTGAACGTTCCCTTGTGGAAGTATATTTACTTTACTAGCTGATCAGTAGACGCGATGTCCTTGAACTGTTCTGCCATTTATGTAAATGACGATATACTCCACACAGACATTCCCCTGACACAATTACAGTTCTCATGGTTATGTCCATTTTGGCCGTGGACATTGTCCTGGTTCTGCGAGAGTTTCTAGAGAATTGAGCCCTCACAATTCTCCTTTGAAGTGCCCCCTCTTCTCTCTCACATATGTGATTTCTTACTTAAGAGTAACCCGCATTACTCTGCTCGGATCCAACGTTTGTCCAATGTGTAAGAATCATTAAAAGCATAAGCTTAACCTATTCCATATGGGTATCACTGTTTTCATTTTAGGAATGGGTAGAGGATGAACCCCCACAGTGATCTCACTTGGTCATTATAGTTTAGTTGTCCTATTGAACCTAGATCTTGGGATCTCCAGTCAACTAGGTTAGGTTTCCACTGTAATCAACCTATTCATTCATGGGCTTGAGTCCCATTCCTTTTGATGTTTGTTTAACTTGATCTCAATTCAACCTTTGGTCAGTGGATCCGCAATCCTTTTCTTTTGACCTTACATAGTCACATGTCATGACTTTATTCGAAATCAATTAGCCAACAGTATTATGTCAATGACATATGAGTCTTGACTCACTGTTCTACATCACATTCTGCATTCTCTCAATAGAAGCTTAGCTTTACATATAATAGGCATAAGAGATGCTAGAAACCAAAACAATTTCATTTGCCTATGTAACTTCGAAATATATAAATCTCTAGTGTGAAGCTGATTAGCTATACAGTCCATTCCTACACGAGATGCTCGCCATCTAGCTTGCTTTCTAGCTTGCCTTCTAGCAAGCCTTGTAGCTTTCTTTCTAGCTTGCCTTGACAATTACCTAAAGTTCCAGACTAATTAGGGAACTCAAAATACAAAACTGCCATAACAAAACAAGACTGGTTTTGCAAAAATCCGAGCAGAAAATAGATAAGTTTTTACTATAGATAAAACAATTTTGCAAAACCACATTGCCGATAAAACTTATAACAAAACAGTCTATAGGTATGCGCATACACTTTCATAATTGTCAAGTTACTACTAATGGAGCATCAATATATTCTATCCATGGATGGACTCCACAAATTTTAAGTGCACTAACCATCAAAAGACTATTCTTCACATCTTTCATAGTATAAACAACTTTAACTTCCACCTCTCAAACCCATCACAATCAATAATGTATTTTAAGCAACTGATACAAACGGATGGGTGCGGTCAAGTTGAGAATATCGTAGTGGTTTAAACCGAATGATCATCCACAAAATAAGTCCATAACAATTCAATGGACCAAATATTAACCACTAGAACGCCTTAAAAATAACCTCATATATACCCAACTCGGGAATATCTTCTTAGAAGTTCCATTGCCGTTTGGCCTCTTTGCCATACATTTATCCAAGGCTACAAACTCAAATTCTATCATGAATTTGGTTACCACCTTCTAGTTTGAAGGTTTTTTATGAGTCCACTACTTTCAGTCATAAACTGATAAAGAAGTCATCTATCACATGACTGCCGTAATCTCAAATCTTTTCATTTTTCCATGAAAATTCACATAACCCCCCACAATTCGGGTTTAATATATATAAGGTTTTATAACCTTATATATTTGGTATGTGCTCCATATGTAACTCATAATCACCATGCACACAACACTAATGAATTGGATTGCATGAATTATACTACATCCTTCATCTCTTACGACCTTTTTCATGGCAACTATGGATTTCCATAATCCACATAGTCTAAATACACGTGATGAATTTGCAACATGCATACCTCATATGATTACAACAAAATGTAATCAACAAGAAAAATTTTTCAACACAACCCAAGGTTGTCATATATGCATACAATTAAATACACTTGCACATATATCAATAGAGAATGAAATCATCTCTTTATTTTTGTGCTTCCAATATTTCTTGAAGTCTTTCTACAAAGATTGTAGCTTCTTAATTATTGCAGCGACATGGAAAGACTCCCTTAGATCATTCCCTCAATAATTCAAGAACTTGACTTGTCACTATTTTTTATTCTAAGTCCATCATTTTGAAATTCAAAATCGGTCCATCAAGAATTTTTTTTTCCTCATTAGTATTCTCAGATCTTTGAGGTCTAAGAATTCGCATATTTCTTTTGGCGGAACCATTAATCTATACACACCATAAAGTGTATCAATCAAGCCGTTCAGAGCATAGTTCCGGCATAGGAAATCAAATTGTTTCCACAAGTTAAAAATCTTCACTATAATGCATTTGATTCAACCTCTCCAACAGTAGAAGATTAGCTTTTAAGCTTCATATTAGATATAGTTTTGTTAAACAAAACAACATCTTTTCTAGCCAAGTTTAAGGTTCAACCCTTCAAACTTTTCCATCTATTTTCACTTACATGAAAGCGTACATAAATTAGATACCAATAGAAAGCAATTCTAATTGTGGTCAATATCCAATTTCAAGACCATACTCTTTTTGCTATTTTAAGCCAAGATACTCTATGAGTATAGGAAATTGAAATATCCGTATGACTCAATAACCCCATATCAAAGTGGAAAAATAAATTGGAGTTACACATATTGATCACACTAGAATATTATCTAGCCCATATGTTTATGCAATTCATCTGTCCCATATTACAATTGTGGATCCATAAACTCCAAAACATTCTCTTTGGAAATACCAAGATAGTTTGATATAACAATCACGTGAACCAAGTAAACACATTTTCTCATGAAAATTGTAAACCCAATGAACTACTGTAGTTCCAAAAGAATAATGCCTTTAACTTTGTTATGAAACAATAAACCCAAGGTTAACAACTTTGATCATTTAGAGTTTTTGCATCCAACCCAACAAAAGCAAATCATATTAAATAAAACATGATAAAGTTGGGTAAATACCTTGAACAAAGTATCTCACAGAAGAATAATATTCACAAGATGAACTTAAAATCTTCTTTCTTCCCATACTTCTTAACGGATTTTTAGCCGTCACAATTCAATATGTACTAGATAAACTAATTGAAATTATAATTTCAAAACACTTAGTATTTGAAACTAATAAGAACCAATGTAATGGTGCCTTGAGCTTGAGTAAGCAATTCTTTGGAAAAACCTTTTACTTACCCATATTTAGCACATGAAGATGAAAAACCATATAAGCAGTACATATCATCATTTTTCCTTCTTTTCAATTTTATTTCTCCTTTCATTAAATATATTGAGAAAGTAAAGTAAATAACATTATAACCTATAATGATAGATTAACATTTTAAACAACCAAATAAATAGATGAAAAACCCATGATTGTCATCTTTGTAAATTCATTCTCAAAATTTAAGGAAGGTTTTCATACTAAAGCAATAACCATTATGTGATATTTTTTTTGGTAATAAGCCATTATATGATATCTCAATAACGACTTTCATTAGAATTACATATAACAAGCAAACATATAACAGTCTTGTACTGATGTTTCAAACATCATAAAATTGGTGGAAATATCATATGATCCCCTTTCATTAGGTCTTTAGGAAAAGAGCATCAAACAATTTAGATAGTAGTTCATGGAGTTTCTTAATAGCTAAAGTGTCTAAGAAACTTTCAGCCCTTACCATGATGTCTAATAAATCAATTGAAGGGGATAAACTCTTAGCAATAAAATCAAGATGACTTTCACCATGCTTGCACCAATCACTAAGTATTTTAACCACAGCTACTGTCCACTCATTTACACCACAATCTGCAGTAAGTAATTTATTTTTCTAGAAACTCAAAAGATTGTCAAGAACTAGCCCATCAAAGGTTTCCATATTCTCATCTAGAGATTGGACTTCTTCTATTCTTTGACGCTTGGAACAAGAACCCATGTCTTATACCTTAAATAATATGTTTTAAGATTATCAGCCAAAATTGATAATATAATAAGGGGAATAAAGAATTAAGAGAAGATTCGGAAAAACAGAACTTGAACCGGAAAAGAAGAGTAAAGGAAAACCGTCGAGGCGCGTCAGACGCTTTCCTTAAAACAGATTCGTCCCCTCCACAGTGTGCTTGAGGATTCAATGGACGTCTGTCTTCCAGGATACAACAACGAACAACGATGTACTTAGCACAAAGTATATCGCAACGACGAACTTGACATGTGCCTTCCTTCTATCACCGAAACACCACAAAATAACAAGATTCAAAGAACTTTAGTAAGACTCTAAAATAGAAAGAAGGAATTAACCCAAAACTTTCTTCTTGTCGAAGGAAGAGCTTCAATCAACCTTTTTCAACCAACCATTTACAAGAACCACAAAACACTATGAAAACTTTCAAAGTTCTTTAGCAAAATTCTTCAAATACAAGAAAGAAAATATCCCGTAACAACAACCATCTTCATCAATGAGGGACCCCTATTTATAGATGAGGTCAATATCTCTTTAACTAGCTTGATATATGAAAAACCATAATCACTTATTACCAAACTTAATGAAATAAGTTATGGAAATGAAAAGCTTTAGACATTAATAATCAAGCTAGAAACGAGAAGTTTCTTGGGAAATCAATAGTCCCCAAAACCCTCCATAATTATCCTAGGGAAATAAGAAGTTTGTTGTTAGGAGATAAAAGGTCTCATGACCTTCCATTCATGAACTCACATTGGGAGATGAAACACCCAAAAGTCCATAAGTATTCCATACATTTATTTCCACAAACTCTCCAGATGCATGATTTTCATTCACATTCACTCATGCTCAAAGAGCATATTCCAACAATATACAAACTGGAATACAAACTAAAGGATATGAAGGATTTACTGGAAATAATCTTATAATCTGCACAGGATTTTTAGGAGCAGGAATACAAAATTCAATTACAAATTATAAAATAAATATACAAGATATAGTTAAAAGTATGGCAAGTAAATGTGTTAAAGCCATAACACCACCCAAAATAGATTCATTAGAATACACAGGATTACCGTAGAATATTTCACAAATAATACAACATGACACTCAAACAACAATAACTCCTTTGGATCATTCAACATATCAAACAGCTAAAGGAGACACTATAATCAAATTTACTAATTATCAAACTATATCACAATTTAAAACTGATACAGATACAGAATCCGTTAGTGAATAAATAAGTAGACATAATGGAAAACTTTGATGAATACATGAAAAAAATGGATAATCATTTTTCTAATTTGAAAGCAAATTTAGTAATATGTATTAAAATTATGGAAGAAATAAATAGAAAAATAGAACATGCTAGAATTAAAAGATTACAAAAAGAAAAAATGATAGAAACACACTCTAGCATAGAAACGGAATTCGTTATAGAACCACATAACAAATATGTTATCGATTCTGAAGTCGCATACATACAAGAAATCATAAACAATGAACAAAATGATAATAAATACGTTAATGGACAGGAATCACAAAGTAGTATTGGTCAAAATCAAACCTATGATTCTCAACAAAGAACATCATGAACAAATTTACCCAGACCATCTGCAAAACCCACAGATGTATATTGGTCACCAGCCTATAGAAATAATAACGCCACATCATTACAATGGAAATCTAGATGAATAAGATACCCAACAGATAAACCAATACAATTCCAAAATATGGGAAAATGAACAATTTTAAATCTAACATATCATGATTCACAAAAATGGAACTCAGTAATTAATGTATGGAAACAATTAGTAATAAATGATATTTATAAAAATTTTGACATAGAACACTTGTCCCCTGAAGAATTATTTGTACGCTTAGAAACTTATTTAGGTGATTCAGCAAAAGCAATTTGGGAAAAATATAAACAACAATTTCAACCTGAATACCAACATTTACTAACAATGGAAAATAATCCATTTAATTTCCTAAATTATATAGGACAAATTATAACAGGAAAAGATCCAAATATAGGAAATATCACTGAACAAGCAGATGTCCTAAAAACAATAGAACAAATGTCATTAACAGATTATAAATATATTAAATAATTTTGTAATGATTATATGAATCATAGTGTAAAAGCAGTATTATATTTTGACAAGGACATTAGCACAAAATTATTTCTTAAACTACCAGGCGTATTAGGCCAACAAATATTAGAAGAATGGAATAAATATTAGGAACCCTTAGATGAACAAAGAAAAAATAGATCTGATATATAAGGTCTAGGAATAAAAAAATGAATTTATAATGGAAGTATTAAAAGCAAAATGTGCGAATCAATTAGCACAAAAACAATTAAAAGGAGAAAATAATTATTGCGATATAATGTATGTACGACAACAATACAATATAAATACAACGTTTCATATGAAACAAGCAAAAAGATATAAGCAAATGAGAAACCATCAATATGAACAAAGACCACAAAGAAGCTATAATAGTCAAAATAACCCTAGAAAATCTAATTACTCTATAAGAAAATCTGCTTCTAAAAAACCATTTTCAGATAAAGTCCGCAGCTCTTCATGGTGGAATAGTTAAAGTCAACAAAAAACTACAAACACCAACACAAAAACCCCAAACACAAACTTGTATAAAAAATCAAAACCCTTTTCAACAACATACCCCCATTAAGGTTACCCACCGACAGAGATTATCGAATAATAGAAACCGATGGTTGTGAAGATGGCTGGGGAACCATTCTAAAAATTAAACCATTAGAACAACATCCTAAATCTACTGAGGAAATTAGTAGGTACAATTCAGGAAAATTAAATATAAAAACATCAACTTCTGTTGAATATGAAATTGAGGCCTTATTAATAGGACTTGATTGCATGAAAATATTTTTAACAAATAGGTCATTCACAATTAGAACAGATTGTGAAGCAATAGTAAAAGCATACCAAAATTTGAATGAGCGAAAAATACAGCATAGAAGATGGGTAATTTTAAGAAATCACTTTTATAATAGAGGTTTTAAAACATATAAAGGGCACAGACAACAAAACGGCAGATTTATTATATCGTATACATCAAATCTTACAAGACCCTGGATAATTTGCAGGAGGACGATATGCTTCGAGAACTCATACAGCGAAGCTGTACAACTCCTGAACAACCCTCTACATCTTCAAACCCCACATCTCCACTTTTAATAACCCCTGCTCATCTTATGAATAATTTTTCTCCTCAAACCAGAAGATTGCCTTCTAGTTTCTAGAGAACACCCAACAGTTTTAATACCCGAACACAATCTCCATCTGGTCAAAATACATTTCCTTCTTCCTCACAAAGAATACCTACCCCTGAGACCATCCAAATTGGTTGACATGTTTTGCTCAGAAATACAAACATGAAATTTGAAAATTACAATGAATACATGATAAGTGATGAAGAACAAATTTGTTTGGATAACATCTGGCAAATGGCGAACAAAAGTGTCTCTCAGCAAAAAATAGCACCTTGATTCTTCAATGCTATACACGCAGCAGCCTCTTGTATGATCAATTGAGAACAAAAAAGGGAAAATCAAAGTTTTTTATGTAGTCTTCCAAGGAATTACAACGGGAATATTCATGAATTGGGAAGATGTCATAGATGCCACAAAAGGACATTAACAACCATTGTTCAAGGGATATGAAACTCTCGAACAGGCACAAATATTTGCAAAATGATCCCAAATTACAATCCGCTTCTTCACAACAACCCTCTTTTGCAAATATGGCACAGAGGAAGATATTATGTACACAATGTGAACAAATGCAGAAGAAGAACAAAGCTCTACTGGATTAAATTTCTAGTAGCACTTTGTGTATAAATACCCTCAACCATGAAAATGCTGCAAAAGACAGAACAATACAAAGATTGGAAGCTCAAAACAAAAGACTTTTAGCAAATTTGCAAATGTTCAAAGCACAAGCTGCTCCATCATCTGGAGATACAAGAATAACTTCATCTCCCACATCCGGAATGGAAGCGGAGCCATCAGACAATATAAGCACAACCATTGTCACACCCCACCCATCGGTCTCGGTTACCCGCCCGACAACTCGTGGGTGCGATCCGTCACAAGATCCAAGGTTTTAGTCTATCAACAATATTTAAGACAAATAAAGATAATCAAGAGCAAAGAATATTCAATAACTAAATTAAATGAATTACAGGAGTCCAAAATACTCCAATATCAAAGGAAAGAAATAAAGAATAAAGAATAAAACAAAAATGAGGGCAGCGGAATAATTCAAAAGTGTTTATATTAGTTTCTTTCCAGTTTGCTTTTCTAAGTCAATGAACTTAGACTCAAGTTTAATAAGGTGAGGGGTTCTCCAATTCTTCTCCAGTCTCTATGCGAACTGCCTGACCACCTTTCGCCTCTGACCATCAACCGGTGCGATAAGCGCACTCCATGCACCGGCAGGAACTCCCGCACATGCTATTTCCATCTCCCACTGGCGGTGCCACATCCTCTTCATACGGGATGGTTCCTTCATAGGAAACCAGCCCATCTTCAGATATAATTCCTTCTTCAGTGCAGGCTATAAACATACAAAGAATAAAGGAATGAGTTCTAAAGAACTCAGTAAGAAACAATCATAAATCTCATCCATCATCCAATAATGCCATGATACAAAAGTAATATGAATGAATGCAAAATATGAATGATACTATAATTTCTAACTATGCAAGTCTCTAACAGTTGACATGCTTTAAGATAAACACCAGCCCTCCTCTGGGTAAGTCTCATCACTCTGATCCGGCAAGGACTGGGTACCTCTGTAGGGATCCAGGGAAAAAGGGAAAGTCCACACCTGGCTCACAAACCATGGTTAGGGGTTAAGTCAACATTCTCTCACTACGACCATTGGTAATGAGTACTGGCGCATGTCGGGGTTTGTAATCCAATGCAAGGTCATAATGGTTACATGTCTACATGAAGTCCAGATACATCCCCTATGGCACCAACCAACTCGGTTCAGTATCCTTCGCAACCTAGGAGTAAGAATCCTCACGGACTGGCTACCTCTGTTGGACTCCACTCCTTAATCCTATGGTCATCCACATATTATTGGGGCGGATGCTCTCATGATTCCTCACGACACCCGGTCCGATCCTTGAACATCCATGAGCCCAACCCTAACATATGCAACCCTACCATTTACATGATCTCCAGTGGACCAGTGTCCTCACACTGTCCTCACTGTTATCACGGGTCACTCGGTTTCAATTCCCCTACCGAAAGGGTAGTAGCATGTGGGGTACCTAGCCATGCAATCTAGACTCATCCTAATAATGTCATCAATTAGTCATGATAGTGCTGAAGGCATCAGCAGGCATGTGTCCCATTCCACAGCCTTCTGATATCCCCAGCCAATATATTCCAAAAGGAACACCTCAACTAGCAGAACCATATACCAATTACCATCATCATATAACATTCACAATTCACCAGGTAATTATGAAATCAAGGCAAACAACAATAGTATATCAGAATTAAATACAACTACAGCAGCATATAATAATAGAAATTAAGACTAACAACTATCAGACTACCATGTTCAAGTATATGTAGATAGATAAGATAGATTGTCCTTACTTGCATATAATTGAAATGTCCGTAAAATGGAATCCAGTAACTATTAGAAGACTTTTCTTTCAAACAGTAAACACCTAAACACAGGGTTATTAGAATATATAAGTCACATGAATCAATTTGAATCAGAACCAAATGTCAATTGGTCACTGTTTACCAGCCGGTCGCTTAGGTTGAGCGACCGCCACTAGTGACCACCCCAAAAACAGTGAGTTTCAATCCGAAACTCAGGCTTCTGATTACTCAATTTCAATCCGGATTTCGAGTAATCTTGACCTAAGTCTCGAATCAAACACTCCCTAAGCCAAAAGGGTGAGGGAAAACTAACCATTACCATCAATAGATTACCCATAACCCTCCCCTTGACTGGATTAACCATCTCACGGAAACAGGGTTTCGTTTACGGTTATTCCATCTCAAGTAGATTAAAAAGAGAGTTAAAATATCCAAGGGGGTAGTCACAAAGACGAGGGAAAAATGGTTAATACTAATTTAACGGACAAAGAGAGTAAAGAACGAAGGATTAATTCAATACCTCACGCCAGAGAGTCAGAGAAGGAAAGAACTGATCTTCCAAGTCACTGTCAGTACTCCAGAGACTCTTTCGGATCTTCTCCGCAGCCGTCTAACCTCCCAAATAAGCAACCACGAATAAAGTATTCGTTAATTAGACGGAGGTTGCCTTTTATAGAAGTTAGGGGGCAAAATAGGGCAAAATCCCCGAAAACAGACCGGGCGGTCGCTTGGGCCGGTCGCTTCGGTTGAGCGACCGCCACTAGTAACCGCCCCCATGTAATTTTCCATACAAGGGTGCTTTTACTAGGGGGTTGATACCCAAGGCCAACCTAGTCCTAAAGAAGAGATGGGGGAGATCATACCTTCATTCCGGACATCTCTGAACAACACCTGACTTTCAGAATTCCAAAATCCTACCAAGGCAGGCTCTTCAAATAAAGGATCCAGATCCATGGGTCCTGGGTATGGATCATGGGCTTCAATTTGGATACTCCACAAGTTCACCCGACTAGACCTTCGGGTTCTCGGACCTGAAATACGGATCTCGGGTTAGAAATATGGGGGGTGTTACAACCATGGCTGCATTTAAAGATGAAATATTAAGAGATGTCAAAAATTTTCTCCAACAACAATTTACACAATTTAGTGGAAGCTATCGTTGGCCCATAAACCCATAGGACGAACAAGAAAGAACATTGTGCCCACAAGAAGACTCTGAATAAGAAATTATACGACGAAGACGTAAAAAAGGAAAGTCTCTATCAGCATCACAAAATCTACTAGAGATGTAGATTGAATAAAGGGGTGATTCCCTCACCATCCGTCTCACAACCATATGACGTAAAACTAAGGCATGGTTTTAGTCGACCTTAGCAAAACCACTAAGATTTTGGCCCCAATCTATAAAGGACCACATGGTTCATCAGACGACCATGTAAAATTACATTTTTGTTTGTAACCCCGTGAGTTGGGAAAGTATAGACTCCATGGTAGTACCAACCATGAAAAATATTTGGTAAACGTTGTTGGATTGTAAAAACCAACCCAGTAAAAACCCTGCCGGATAAAATCGGGACACATTGAGTCAAATCAATGAGAAAAACAGTGAATTTACTATTCACATGGAATGCCTCGAGGAGACTCTAGAAGAACACTACAACAACGGAATATTCCAAGCATAATTGTCCCTGCGTCATCACTTGCGTCAGCACAATTATTGATAAGATGAATAGCCACAAGATATATTGGGAATTTCTCAAAAAGAAGAAGGACAAAATAGTCTATGAATAGTAAAGCAGCAAAAAGTCCAAACATGAACAAGAAAAATCTCCGCCACTTGAACAATTGGTGCTGGATGAATAGTAAAATGTCCCTTTCTGAATAGTAAAAAGTTACTCTTTTGTTTTTTTGCATAGGTTTTCTCTTTTGCTTATAAATAAGCTTGTAAAGATAGAAGACTCTCGCATCTTGGAAGCCTCGCATCTGGTACTCTGCATTTTGTATGTTTGAAGTTTGAGAGCTCTGAGAGAGAAACTTGAGAGTTTTTATTTTTTGTTCTAAACAGTTGTAATGATCTTCAAGGAGCTAATACCTCTGCATATGTAATGCCCGTTTGTAATATATAGTAAAATTTCAGCATAATGGTTAGTATTCTCTAACTACCTTCTTAGTATTTTCTTTAGTTTTCGAGAACCTGAAAGGAAACCCTGAGTAATTGAGATGTAGTTTTTGGGCTTGTTTCTACTTCTTTTTATTTTTGTTCTTTAATTTATTCGAGGAAGGATTTGAGATGGATAGCCTACAGTCATGCGTCCTTCATCTCCTAGGCCCCTCGATAATTTTCGCATTTCATGCATCATTTTTTTTTTTGGTAAACTCATGCATCATTTTTTAGAACTGCATATGTAGATTCCAATTCTTGTAATTATGTCTGCCTTTATTTTGTTTTTATCAAGTTAAAAAATTTTGAAAATCTAATGATGTAATTTTAATTTCTGTTATAAGGATAAATCTGGGCATAAACTCCTCCTGAGTTAAATTCCTTCAGTAAGACCAGAGTACTGGCTAATTCTTGAGCAATCTAAGGATCAGATACTAGTCCAAAAGACTTGATTGTAAGACCCGCTTGCTATGTGCGTTAGGGCATTGTTAGGTGAGGACTGGGCCTCTGATCTTTGTTAAGCTCATAAATTAGAATCTAAAAGGCGTGTAATGGTGCCACCGAAGGATTTTGAGTAACAGAAGTTTCAATCAAATCGGATGATTTGATAAATTCAACTTGATAATTTTATTATGTCACCACAAAAGTCTTTGGCCACTTGACCCTCACATCCTTCAGGCAGATCCTAGATCTGTTAATCACCGACGGAATCTTCACCCACACACTGTGGTAAAAAAAAAAATTTAATAAAAAAAAATCACGAAATCTATGGTGAGGAGACTAAATGATTCGTTCGCTCCCGCCCATGTGTGGCTCTCGCATGCGCGCTATGTCACCCACGCCCGTGTGTGGCTCTCGTATACGTGCTATGTCACCCACGCACTTATATTGGTATCAATATATCAAAATGTAGAGTGTGCGGAAAATCACTCCACATAATACAACGGAAATGTAGTTCGAAATCTAAAAAGGAAAGCTTACAACTGATTCTCAAAAGAAAGAAAGAAAAGAAATGATCAAACTAATCTAAGGTCTCTTCAGTCTTATAAAGAATGTCTTCATAAACATAAACAAAAGAAACTAAGCAAGGCTGCTTCCACTCCAGAGTTGGGCTAATCTTGGTACGCAACATAATCACTTGAGGGATCTTCAATGTAATCTTCGTAACCGCTAGCACCTTGAGTGAAGTGTGCTTCATCGGTTTGTGTCTCGTAGTATTGGCCTTCATATTCTTCAATACCTACAGGATAATCTAACAAAGATATTTGCACAAAAATGAGTGAGTTCAAAAGAACTCAGCAAGGCAAGTTATTCCATAACAACATAAATAACATGATAGCAAAACATAACATGATGCAATATGTTATGAAATAGACAATGCATGTATGAATCTAACTCTATGTATGTTGGTCTCTATAGGCAGACATGCTTTAAGTCATAGCACCATACTTCTCTGGGAAGGTCTCAAATCACTCATCATCGGCTGGTAAAAGGGTCCTGCATCCCTCTCGGACAATCCATGGCTGGGGTTTAGGTCACTGCTCTCTCACATCACCGTTTGGTCTAAGTATTGGCGCATGTCAAGGTAAAGCCTAGCCAAATGCAAGTCATCTACTTGGTTATATCAAGTCAGAGTCAGATACATAGAACACAATTCCATCGAAACTTGCAAAATTTCCACCAAAATTCCCCATTTTGAAAAATGCGAAACGAAACTCACGAGGACCGAAAAAAAGTCCTCAGTTTCGATTGAAACTGTCAAAATTTTGTCGAAACTTGGTTCAACCTAGTTGGACCAGCTGGTTCATGAGGAAAAAAAATTCCCAAATTTCGTGGGAAACTTGGAAAATTTCGTAGGAAACTTGGGAAATTTAGTGGAAACTTGGGAAATTTCGTGGAAAATTGGGAAATTTCGTGGAAACTTGGGAAATTTTGTGGAAACTTGGGACTATTTCCTATAAATTTTGTAGCTTTCCCAAATTTTCAATTTTTTTGTTTATTTCATGTTTCCCCAAATACCCATGACAAATACCCCCTCCATCAGGACTTCCCTATCCAAAGTGCGTATCCCCTCAGGTTGGTTATCTTAAGCATATTGATGACCAGACTCATAAAGTTACAGTTGTCGATTAACTTGACAACCATAGGCATAAAATGTCATGGGATGTCTATGTTCGTTGGTTGGAGGAGAGGATGTTATAGGCATAGTACTACTCAGCTCACAGGATGAATCCACTCTTGGCACTCCTCTTAACACTAAGTTGTATTTTCCTTTTATTGTCAACTATTTTGAAGTTAGAAATTATATATTGAATGTTATGTGCTTAAATAGTTAAGTTTATAATATACTTTTTGGACAACTCTACATTGATGTTATGTATATTGAATGACATATCTACATTGATTTTTTTAGCAAAATACAACAAATGCATTCTTTATACTCTAATTAGCTTAAATACAGGATCCCACCCCAAAATACTCTCTAAAACCTGTTGAAACTTGATGTCGAAACTTGTACAGAAAAGTCCTCGGTTTCCTCAAAATTTCCCAAGTTTCCACCTAAGTTTCCCATTTTCACCCGGTCGAAACTTAAGTTTCCCTCGAATTTTTTTACCATGGTCAGATATGTCCATTCCTCGCCCCGGGCGATCCTTTTTGGTATCCTTCTCACTAGAATTAGCGAATCCTGGACTACGGACTCATCAACCCTATTGGTCATCCACAATAATAGACGGGAAGCTCTTATGTCCTCTCACGGATATAACTCACCGGTCTCGAGAGCCCATGGGCCCAAGTCTACCATTTGCAACCCTACCAATGAATGGTCCCCAAAATGTGATTCATGTCCTTTCAGAGATATTATAACTCACTGGTCTTGAGTGCCCATAAATCCCCATTGCTACCACAGGTTACTCAGTCTCAATACCTTTCCAAAACTGGTTTGATATAACGGGGACATCCTAGCCAAACACTGCTAGACAAGCCCTAGGTATGACATACAATAATCCGGGAAAGCGTCAAAGGGCACCATCGGAAATGTCCCATACTATTCCCACTGATGTCCAAGGACAGAAATGTCAAAAGGACACTCCCCAATCCCAAATCATACCTAATCAATCACATTCCCAATTCAGGCATAACATACACAACCGATATCTCATCATATAGAAAGATACATATTGTCACATCCACCCAGCCGGTACCCTACCTAGCATACCCTAGTGTGTGATCCACAGCCCCAAAGATCAAGTATCGAGGTAATCAACCTCCCACATAGACAATAACATAATGATGAACATAAATAATCAATGTGCAAAGTATAATTGAGAGATCCAAATGAGGAAGGAATAAAGTCATATATCATCAGAGTACGAATGGTAACAAAAATGTCAAGATCATAAAGTAAAGTGAGGCAGAAATCTCACTCTACCAATAGCGGAAAAGTAGTTCCAAAAAGAAAGGAAAAGAGATCAAAACTAATCCCAATAACAAGTACAATGAGTAACTAAATCGTTCTCAATCTTATAGAGAACATCTTTATAAGTATAAATCTAAAAAATGGCACAAGGGGGCTTCCACTCTATTGACAGACTAAGCATTGTACGCAGCATGACCACTCTCGGAATCTTCAACGTAATTGTTGTAACCACAATCACCTTCTTGGAGATATGTCTCCTCTCCTTGCGCTTCTTCATACGAGCAGTCATAATATTCAGAACCTGTAGAGAAATCTAATAATACATATCACAAAAGGAGTGAGTTTCAAAAGAAACCCAGTAAGGCAGTTAATCCATAATAACATAAATAGCAGGATTTCAAAGCAAAGTAAGATGCAATGTGATATGAAACATATAATGCATTATGATTCTAACTCTATGTATGCTGGTCTCTATTGGAAGACATGCTTTAAGTCATAGCACCGTACTTCTTTGGGAAGGTCTCATCACACAACGCCGTTTGGTAGTGGGTCCGACATCCCTCGAGACATTCCATGGTTGGGGTTTAGGTCACCTCTCTCTCACATCACCATTGGTCTAAGTACTGGTGCATATCAGGGTTAAAGCCTAGCCAAATGCGAGTCTTCTACTTAGTTACATCAACTCGTATCCAGATACGTCCATTCCTCGCCCCTGGCAATCCTTTCCGGCATCCTTCACACTAGAGTCCTCATAGTCCCTGACTACGGACTCATCAACCCTATTGGTTATCCACATATGGTAAACGGGAAGCTCTCATGTCCCCTCACGGGTTGGTTACCGGTCTTGAGCACCCATGAGCCCAAGTCTATCCATATGCAAACCTACCAATGAATGGCCCCCACAATGTGATTCCTATCCTCTCACGGGTTGGTTACCGGTCTTGAGCGCCCATGAATCCCCATTGCTACCATGGGTCGTTCGGTCTCAATACCCCTCTAATTAGGGTCTGATATAACGGAACATCCTAGCCAAACACTACTAGACAGCCCTAGGTATGTCAACCAACAGTTTAGGAAGGTGTGAAAGGGCATCTCCGGAAACATCCCATAATATTCCCGTAGGTGTCCAAGGACAGAAGTGTCAAAAGGACACCTCCCCTTTCCAAACCATACCTAATCATTCACAACCATAAATCAATCATCTCACAAATATAGTAACTCCCCATATGGAAAGTAATCAAACACATGATTCAACTCAAATATAATTGGAAAGTAAAGTCATACATGAACTAATTAACATAAACAAGTAATGCTACTGTAATTAGAGTAGTTGCATCAGTAGTAAGTCAATATAAGAATCTATTTATGGAAATAAATCAGAGAGATTCAAATATGGAAACTAAATCATGCAATCTATGTAATTAAGGAAATAACTATCCTTACCTTAATTACTTCGCAAAGGATCTTGGGGATCAAGGAAGATCTTGTCTAAACTTGGAAAGAAAGTCCTAAACAAGTATATATATCATATTAGGAAAGAAACCTAGAAGGAAAGAGATCAAATCACCCAAAACAGACCAAATATGAGGTTGCTGTCCTTATTGGTCAATTGATTGGTCTACTGACTCAGTCGACCAACAGAGTCAGTGACTGACAAAATCAGAGATTTCTGATTCAAAATCTGAATTTTGTGATTCAAAACGACACCAAACAAGAGGGAATATACAATGATAGTGTATTGGTCTATAGAGGACATCAAAACCCTAATAAGATCAACTCTTCAAGTCACAAATTAGGAAATAAAAACTTACCATAAATAAGTCAATCAAGGTTCTTGGATAAATCATGGCAAATTCATGGACGAGAAACTATAGAATGATGGATTACTAATATGATAAAGAATTCATGAAAAGCATGTATAGATCTTCTAGAAAAATAGATCTAAGATTGAAGAACATTGAATCTAAAAAAGGAAAGAAGATGAATACATGGTTTCCTTCAAAAGCGAGTGATGATCTTGATGAAGATCATCCATCAAGCTTTAAATCCTTAGGAAAAGAGAGAAGATGAGTAGAGTGATGGTTGCAACAAAGATGCAACATCAACTCTACTGTTCTCAAACAGAAAAGGAAAGAAAACTATGGAGAATCAAAGATAGAGAAGAAAGGAGGATGATCACATACCTTGTGATGCAAAAGCAAGAGATTTGATGAAGATCCGACAAGAAAATCACCAAGGATGTAGAGGAGATGACTTGAGGAGATCTCTGGTTTAAGGAAGTTTGGAGGCACAAAAGACGAATTAGACTCGAAGTTGGGCTTAAATAGAGAAGCCAAGACCTAATTCAACAAAACAGAACCCATTGGTTGATTGATTGGTCGACTGGCCCAGTCGACCAAGTAGAACAACAAGTCCAAAATGGGGAAATGAAGGCTCAGATCAAATCCAAACTTCAAGGGGTTTTTCACACACACCAAGTGGCTTACCTAGTATGCAGAAATGCCTTTGAACCAAGTCAGAGAGTACTCCAAGTCCATCAACTAATTCCATCTTCATCAGGGTGCAATTTCCTTTTCATTCCTGAACAAGTTTCCATAAATGGAACACTGTCAACAACTCTCATGGATTTTAAGCCAAACACCAAGTCTTCCACTGAGGTGGTCCATAGTTGACTTCTTGCTTTATTTCGGGTTGCCGGACCTACAAACAACAGGGTTTCTGGGTCAAGGTTAGAGCTGGGTTTCACACATATAAACATGATCAGTTGCATATGTAAATGACAAGGATAAGTAATCATTCATGATTCGAATAATAGAGAACTACATGAAAGAGATACTACTGTACTTGAAGTACTTACAGCAGTAGCATCATACTAAGAAAGTATAAGAATGGCAGTGAATCTATGAAATTCCCAAAATAGAAACTAAGATTCATGCAATCTATGTTAATATGGAAACAACTATCCTTACCTTAAATAGCTTCGATGAATATCCAAAGATCAAAGAGAACGGTTCCAAACTTAGCAAATAAACTCTAAACAAGCATAGATACAACATTAGGAAAGAGGCCTAGAAGATTGGAGATACGAAGAACATAGCTACTATCAGCCTTGGTCAATTGGGTGGTAGCTTGGCCCAATCGACCAAGCAATCAACCACCTGAACAGTACGCAGCAGAAATCTGATTTTTTATCTGAAACTCACTCTATAAGATCCGAAACACTTTGAAACTTGGAGGGAACCTCTAAAACAGTAATCTAATACAACTAAAATAGCATAGATTAGACACTAACAATGATAAAAAACAATACTTACTAATTTGGAATCATGACTTTCTAATTCGGTAAAAATCATAGTTTTCGAGGAAAACATGCTATGAACTCAAGAGAAAAACTAGAGATGATAAGATCTCATTCTAGTAGAACATAATCAAAAGATCATACATGAAACTATCATGCAAAACATATCTAACATGCTAGAGAAATCAAATCAAAAGAATGATCATGGCTTCATGAAGAATTCACAAGGATCATGGTTAAGATCAATATGAAGATCATAGTACCATAAGAATGAAAGGAAATTATAGAAGAGATGGTTGCAAGGATGCAACATCTTCTTCATAATCTCAATACAGAGAAAAGATCATAGTAAGAGTAAATCAATATCATACAAGAGAGATTACTAACATTTGATTGAAGAACAAGAGATGAAGAACTTGAGATCTTGCAAGAGTTTTTCACAAACACCAAGGAGAGGCTTTGAGAGAGGCTTCCCACGTTCTCTAAGGGTTTTAGAAACAAAGGAGGCTAAGAAACACGTACTTCTATTATATAGAGCACCAATAGACCTAACAGAGGATCTTTGGCAGATTCTGTCCCTGTTGGTCGATTGGGCCAATCGACCACCCAGTCGACCAAGCAAGACAGCAAGGTCAAAACAGGGAAATGAAGGTCTATCAAATCCAAATCCTATGAGCTTCTCCCAACACAACATATGACTTACCTAGTATAGAGAAATGCCTTCAAATCATGTCCAACTACACTTTAAGTTCATCAACTAGTCTCATCTTCATCAAGGTGCAATTTCATTTCTAAGTCTGTCAAGGCTTCCAAGTATGGAACACCATCATCAACTTCCATGGGTTCTGGGTCAAACACCATGTCTTCCACTAAGATGGCCCATAGTTGGCTTCTTCCTTTACTTCGGGTCTTCAGACCTACTAACAACAGGGTTTTCGGGTCAAGGTTAGGGCTGGGTTTCACATTCTCCCCCCCCTTAAAAGAAATTTCGTCATCGAAATTGAAAGCTTACTTGGGCTTCCAAAAAGATGAGGAAACTTCTCCTTCATGTCTTCTTCCTTCTCCCAAGAAGCTTCTTCAGGGGTGTGATTCTTCCACCAAATCTTAACCAAAGGGATGGTACTATTCTGCAATTGTTTGTCCTTCTTGTCTAGGATTTCGGCTGGCTCTTCATCATAGGTAAGATCAGCACTAAGTCCTTCGGATGCTTGTTGTAGTATGTGTTCCGGATTGTCTATGTACTTCCGAAGCATCAAAACATGAAATACATTATGAACTCTAGCAAGAGATGGAGGTAAGGCCAAACAGTATGCGACAGGTCCAATCCTTTCAAGAATCTCAAAAGGTCCAATGAACCGAGGGCTAAGCTTTCCTTTAACATTGAATCTCATCACACCTTTCATAGGTGATACCTTTAGGAAAACTTTCTCCCCAACTTGAAATTCCAAGTCGGTCCTTCTCTTATCCGCATAGGATTTTTGTCTTGACTGAGCAGACTTAATCCTTTCTCTTATCATATCAACCATTGCACTTGTAGCTTCAATCATTTCCAGACCTAAGACTTTTCTTTCACCAGTCTCAGTCCAATACAAGGGTGTCCTACAAGTGTTCCCATACAAAGCCTTGAATGGAGCCATGCCTATTGTTGCTTGGTAACTGTTGTTATAGGCAAACTCAACCAAATCTAAGTGTTCATCCCAATTGCGACCCATACCCACAACACAAGATCTAAGCATATCTTCCAAAATCTGAATTGTTCGCTCAGATTGTCAATCGAACTGTGGGTGATGAGCAGTACTCAAATTCAACTGGGTTCCCAAGGCTTTTTGCAAACTATTCCAAAATCTTGAGGTGAACCTAGGATCACAACCATAAACAATACTCACAGGCACTCCTTGTAGATGAACTACATTGTCCACATAAAGTCTAGCTAGCTTATCCAAAGTATGAGTGATCTTCATAGGAATGAAATGGGATAATTTGGTCAACCTAAACGATTACCCATACTGTGTCATTAACTTTACTAGTCCGAGGCAAGCTAGTCACGAAGTCCATAGAGATATCTTCCCACTTCCAACTAGGAACAGGAAGGGGCTGAAGTAATCCAGATGGAGATTGTCGAACGGCCTTCACAAGTTGACAAGTCTCACACTTGGCCACAAAATCTTCCACATCGGCCTTCAAACCAACCCACCAAAAATGTTCTCTTAAGTCCTTGTACATCTTGGTGCTTCTAGGGTGTACTATGAAAATAGATTGGTGTGCTTCCTCTAAAATCTCCTTCTTGATTTCAACATCCAAAGGCACACAAAGTCTTCCTTTAAATAGTAAGGCACCGTCCATAGATATACCAAGGTTAGGGTCCGAATCAAGGTTCGAAGAAATCTTCTTGATCTTCTCTTTCAATTCCTGATCAAAAGCTTGCAGAGCAGCAATTCTATCTCTAAGGGAGGATCTTGCCGTCATGGTAGAAAGAACAAATTCCGAACCTTCAGGAACAATGTCCAAACCAAGCTCCGAAATCAAAAACAGCAATGGTTAACTTAAGCATTCAAATTCAACTCTTTTCTTTTACTTTTCCTGCTAAGAGCATCAGTAACCACATTTGCTTTACCAGGGTGATACTGAATGTCACAATCATAATCAGAGACCAATTCTAACCATCTTCTTTGTCTCATATTTAACTCCTTTTGGGTAAAGAAGTACTTCAAACTTGTATGATCTGTGAAAATAGTGATTTTCTCACCGTAAAGGTAATGTCTCCAAATCTTCAAAGCAAAGACAACAACGACAAGTTCTAAATCATGAGTGGGGTAATTCCGCTCATATTCCTTCAATTGCCGAGAAGCATAGGCTATGACTTTACCATGTTGCATAAGAATGCAACCCAAACCAATCTTTGATGCATCGGTATAGACTGTCAAACCACCAGAGTCATCAGGTATAGTCAAAATCGGGGCACTTCTCAATCTATCTTTCAACTCTTGAAGATTCTTTTCACAAGTGTCAATCCATACAAACTTTTCTTTTTTTCTAGTTAGCTTAGTCATAGGGGCGCAACCAACCTAGAAAAGTTCTCAATAAACCTTCTATAGTATCTTGCCATTCCTAGAAAACTTCTTATTTCTGTCAGTCTTTGGTCTTTCCCAATCGGCAACTGCTTGTACCTTTTCGGGGTCAACATGAATACCTTCAACTGAAACTACATGACCGAGAAATACTATCCTTGAGAGCCAAAAATCACATTTGCTAAACTTAGCATAAAGCTTTTTTTCTCTTAATCTTTGCAAAGTGAAATTTAGATGCCTCACATGCTCTTCTTCACTCTTCAAGTAAATCAAGATGTCGTCGATGAAGACTATCACAAACTTGTCAAGCACATCATGAAATACTCGGTTCATGAGGTCCATGAACACAGCGGGGGCATTAGTCAAACCGAAAGGCATGACTCTAAACTCAAAGTGACCATATCTTGTTCTAAAAGCTGTCTCGAAAATATCACTTGACTTCACTTTCAACTGGTGATATCCAGATCTCAAGTCAATCTTCGAGAACATGGCTGCACCTTTCAACTGATCGAAGAGGTCATCAATCCTAGATAGTGGATATCTATTCTTAATGGTCAACATGTTCAACTCCTGGTAATCATTGCATAGACGCATACTACCATCCTTCTTCTTAACAAACAAAACTGGAGCTCCCCAAGGTGATACACTAGGCTGTATAAAACCTCAAACTAAGAGCTCATTCAGCTGGTTTTGTAGTTCTTTCAATTTGGTGGGAGTCATTCTATATGGGGCTTTAGATACCGAAGCAGCTCCAAGGATTAAATCAATAGAAAACTCAACATCTCTATCAGGGGACAACCCTGACAGATCATCGAAAAAACATCCACGAAGTCACAGACATCCTTGACTTCTTCAATCTTCTTCCCTTCCTTAACCTTGCTTCCAGATGAAGCACCTTCCCCAATGCACAAACTTGCATCAATGTGGTCAAGGTCTTCTTAACAATTCTTCCTTTCTTGCCTTGAAATTCAAAAGTTGAATTTCCACAAATCTGAAATTGAATTTTCTTTGAAGAACAAAGAATTTCAGCTTTATGGGCTGTCAACCAATCAATTCCCAAGATGACATAAAATCCTTCATATCGAGAAGTACTATATTGGCTTACAAATTCTTCCCACAAACCAAAACATGACATTCTTCTAACACTTTATCTAGTCTTACAACAGATCCAGTAGGAGTACTAATCATCAAACAACTAGATAGGTTCTTGGGTGTTAGGTCAGTCTTCTTAATGAAAGCAGATGAAATGAATGAATGAGATGAACCCGTATCAAATAAAACAAATGCAGGTATAGAAGCGACTAACAATGTACCTGTCACTACATCATGGTTCACATCTTGTTCAGTACCGGAAATACTGAACACTCTTTTGGAAGGAGGGGCAGGAGCACTCTTAGCTGCAGGGGCTGATGGCTGAACCGGCTTCTTAGGACAAGCACGAGCGAAGTGTCCGGTCTGCTTACAGAAAAAGCAAACAGGGTCTCTTTGTCCAACTGGAGTCGCTGCAACAGGGGGCTTCTGAACCATGGGTCTAGGATTAGCATTCATAGGCCTAGCATTAGGAATATTCACTGCTTGTCTATTCCCTCCATACTAACTATGTTGACCGGCATGTGAAAATCCAGGACTCTGACCTACACTCCTAGGTTGAAAAGCAGGAGTAGGGTATGGTGTAGGTCTAACAAATTGCTGCTTAGTATGGTCAACTAAGACAGGATTCCTTGGCTGCCACGGTCTTTGCACGCGAGCATTCTCCTTCTCAGTCTCTTCCAACTTTTTCGAATTCTGAACCACTTGGGCATAACTCTCACACTCAATAGGCTGAACGGTGAGATAAGCCCTGATTGCAGGACGCAATCCTTTGAAGAATTTCTTTGCCTGCGCACGGTCAGGCTTTAAGGAGTCAGGGGCAAAGAATAAAATCTCTTCAAACTTTTGTTGGTAGTCCAACACAGACAGAGGACCTTGCATAAGAGCTATAAACTTAGCTTCCTTGGCATCCTTCATAGCTTCAGGGAAATAATTCTTGCAGAAAGCCTCTTTGAAAATTTCCCAAGTCACAACACCAGCATGCAGTTCTTCAAGAATGGGACGGGTGGAGGTCCACCAAGCATCAGCTTCATGCTGGAGCTTCTGCTCAGCAAACAAAATCTTTTGAGATTCAGAACACTGCAAATGACGAAAAGCCTTCTCTAGTTCTCGCAGCCACTTGTTCGGAAACAAAGTGTCTTTAGTCACACCAGTGAAGGTAGGCACTTGCAATTTCAAGAAACTTTCCATCAGATTGGTATGAGGAGTTCCAGCTAACCTTTCTACATTTGGGATTGCGGCATTAGGATTTCTGTTCGCACTACTACGAGTCTCATTATGAAGAGTCATGAAACCTGTCATCATCTGATTAAACTGGTTTGCTTGCTGCTGCATCATATTGCCCATGATGTTGGCAATATCACGGAAGCTTCCTATGTTCGGGGCACGGGGTATGTCATTAGCAGTTTGATCATTCGCATGAGTCTACTGATTAGAACCACCATTAGGTATACCCCCATTTGGTATCTCTTTATTTCAGTTGCTGCTGGACCCAACACGACGATTTCTCAACAGAACCATTTTGCAAAACCGAAAATATCAAAAACACCGAAAATTGAAGATTCAATATAAACCATATGTCCAAATGATTGGCAATCTTAAATTAGGCTTATAAACATCCATTTAGTCATCAAACAAAAATCACATTTTTCCAAAATTCAACAGAAATTAGAGCTACTGTGACTGTTGGTCGACTGCTTGGTCGATTGGCCCAGTTGACCAACCAATCAACCAAGCCTAGCAGTACGCGAAAATCAGGCTTTTAAGTCACAATACCTTATTCTAAACTCATTTCAACTCTTGCAAACTTGAGAGAGGGCTCTGGAGAAGAGGTTCTAAGGTATTTATAAGTGCTTCCAAGTTGGTTTGATGCTTCAACAACAACTTTTCATCACACTTAGATCATCATACAAGGTAAACACTCTTTTTCTCTCTCAAATGCATCTCTTCATGCTTGCACTACAACAAAAATCATGTTATGCTTGTGTCTATCGTTAGAAATCATGTCTAGGAACACTTAGAAACATGTTCCATGAATTTTTAACACAATGCCATGCTTAGACAACAAGTACTAACACAATCTAGCACTCTTTCACTGCTAACGCAACCGAAAGTTTTAAATTTTAGGAAAACTTCGATTTCTCTCAAACTGCTAGGATTTTTCACACAAAATCAAATGCTACATGCTTGAAATGATATGGTAGATGTGTACATGTGGTTTGATTTGATCAATTGCACAATTTCAAAAATTCAATTTTGACCTAATTTGCAAAAATCCCCAAATTTCATTCTTGCTGAATTTTTGACTTTAGACCAAGATTTCGATGGATTTTCTTCAAAAAAAGAATCTTAACATGTTATTCCAAGTATTATGCACATGCTAGTATGTTCAATTTGCATTTTCCCCAAAATAAAAAATTTCTGAAAAATTACGAAAATGCCCTTCTTGCTGAATTTTTCGTAATAACACTGACAATCAATTTCCTTTGTCTTTTCCACAGACATTCACACTATGTAGGGACGAGGACAAGGTCGAGGATGAGGTCACCTAGTGGGTGCCAGGAGAGGTAGGGGTCAGGTTCTAGCTTAGCCACGAGCAGAGGTTCTACAACTTGATCGATTCGACACGCCGCAGGTAGAGTTCCTGTACGAGGCGTACTTTGAGTATTGTCGCATCAAGTTCGGTCAGCTACTACACCTACAGCAGCTCAGGGTATTCAGGATCAGGCAGAGATTTGACAATATGTAGTGGACTCATCTCTTCACGATTGACTTGCCCGTGTATCTTGAGCTAGTGAGGTTGTTCTTCAGCAACCTCTCATCTACTGAGGAGGCTAGAGGTCAGGGCCGTCCTTTTTGACTGATCATAGAGAGCTGGGTCCGGGAGACACAGATTAGGTTTTCCACGAGGACATTGGCTCAGATTCTCTAGGTGCCTTATTATCCACGTGAGTGCAAGTGGATAGGATAGGAGCTGAGGTGGGCAGCTACCTGTTACCATATGAGCTTCACGAGATATGTTCCACTCTTTGGGACGACGATCGGTGCTACAGTCCATGAAATAGTGGACAGATGATGGATTCGGCTAGAGTTATCGGTCGCATTGTGGGCCAAAACATCATGCCGAAGGCCGGACATCATCATCGAGTCACAGTGATGGAGGCCCTAGTCATCTACCGGATTTACATGGGATTTCAGATCAACTTGTCCTACATCATCCAAAATGTGAAATCCAGCCCTATCCTTACCCTGACCCGGAACCCTGATATTTGTAGGTCCGAAGACCCGAAGCGGTGGTAGAAGAGACTTGTGGACCCTGCTAGTTGATGATCTAGTGTCGGAGTCCGAGCCCATGGACATTGACAATGATACCCCTTACTTGAGTACATTGTTAGTGTTTAGTGAAAATCTGCGCATCGAAGAGGGGTGAACTAGTTGAAGTACCTAATGAACTCCCGTGAACAATCCGAAGGTATTCCCCGAAACTGGACTTCTTGATTGACTTGTAGAAGAAAACCCCACTCAATTTGACTCTGTATAGCCCTCCAAATCCCTGTCCGAAGTTGCTGAACTAGTACTGATTTTTCTGCTGAAACTTGTTTGGTCGATCCTCCTTGGTCGATCCCATCGACCAAGAGCATCGACCAAGGCAGCCCAGATTCTAGAATTTGATGCTTTTTGGAATATTCCCTACCCTATTTATTCTAGCCTCGTGTTTTGAGCCCTATTCTAATCATTGCAACACCTAAGAACATGGAGAAGGTTCCCCAAAACTCCTCCTTGATATTGGTGAAGAAGATTCCACCCTAATCATTGTCAATCATTGTTCTTTGTCTCCATCATCATCTACAAGGTATGATTCATCACTCTCACTCTCTATTTTATTATTTTCTAGTCCTTTTCTTGCTGTTGTAACCTTGGAGTTGATACTGCAACCTTGCAACCATCACCCCAAGTGTTCACTCTTGCTTAACCTATGATCCTCCCCATTTCCATTGATGCTATGCTCTCATTTCAAGCCTTGCATATGCAATCCTTTGATTCTCTTCTTAACTTCAAGCATTCTTGTCCTAAACTGAAGTATATAGTGTGCTATGTCTATGTTTATTGCTAGCATATGATTCTAACCCAATTCCTATTAGTTCCCCTAGCTAATTCATGCATTTCCAATGCAAATGCATTTGATTTCAATCCATGCTTTGATTCTTGTTTGTAGAACTTAGTAGTCCAATTTGGGGCTTTCTAATTAGACCTTTAGATTGTATTAATTTCTTGATTTGTAGTGTTCTTATACTGTTATTAATCATCCCTCCAAGTTCCGGATAGATCCGAGCCCCGGAAGACTGATTTCGGACCAAAATCCCAAAATCCACTATGCAACCCCGAGACTGTCTTTGTCGATCCTCCTTGGTCGATCCCATCGACCAAGAGCATCGACCAAGCATGCTGCTGATCTGTGTCCTTCGCCGTTTTGACCCGTTTGACCTCCGATTTTCCCGATTTCTTCTCTAATCTTTCATTTATGTTTGTCTAAGGTCTTATTGCCATCATTGGGTCATTCTTGTGTGACCTTTGGATCATCATCATCACAGCGTTAAGGTAAGGACGGTTATCGCCATAAATACATAGGCTATGAGATTATGTCTTGATGTTCATAACCTAGTGAACATAGTCTCTTTATTACTTTTGAATATCGTAGGACTGCTATACATGCTTTAGAATAGTAGTATTGTGCTTTCATATATCCTTGTTATAATGATTAGTCACTCTTGTTACTTATATATATGATGAATCATTGCGATGTTATGATTTAACCTCTATTATGATGATGTATCATTTGTGTATGATATAATGGACTTAAGCATGTGATTGCTTATGTATAAGTTGGGATTGGGGAGTGTCCTATTAACGCTTCTGTCCTTGGGCATCAAAGGGAATAGTATGGGATGTTCTCTGAAGGTGCCCATCGACACTTTCCCGGGTTATTGGATGACATACATAGGATTGTCTAGTTGTGTGGCTAGGATGTCCTTGTCGTGTCAGACCCGAATCGGAAGGGCCTTAAGACCGAACGACCCGTGGTAGTAGTTGGTTTGATGGGCGCTCAAGATCGGTAACCAACCCATGAGAGGACATAAACCATGCTACGGATACCCGAAAGGGGCCATTTATTGGTAGGGTTGCAAATAGCTAGACTTGGGCTCACAGGAGCTCGAGACCGGTGAGTCATATCCGTGAGAGGACATGAGAGCTTCCCGTTTACTATTTGTGGATGACCAATAGGGTTGGTGAGTCCGGTGGTAATATCCGTGACTCTAGTGTGAAGGATACCGGAAAGGATCTCGGGATGGGAGGAATGGAAGTATCCGTATCTAACTTGATACGACTGAGTAGATGACTTGCATTAGACTAGGCTTGACCTTGACATGCGCCAATACTTAGACCAAATGGTGATGTGAGAGAGCGATGACCAAAACCCCAACCATGGATTGTCCGAGAGGGATGCAGGACCCAATTCCCCCCGGTGCTGAGTGACTGAGACTTACCTAAAGAGTATGGCTCTATGACTTAAAGCATGTTTACCTTAGAGACTAGTATTCATAGAGTTAGAAACATATTTGCATCATGTGTCTCATATCATATTACATCATGTTATGAATTGTACTCATATGGTTTACGAATTATGGAATAACTGCCTTGCTATGTTCTTTTGAACTTATTCCTTTTGTGCAAATGTTTGTTAGACTATCCCACAGGTGTTGAAGACCCTGATGGTGCGACCTACGAGACGGACCATGATTCCACATACTACCCTCCGGGTGGTAGCTACTATGAAGATCAGGGTTATGGTGCCGAGGAGGATTACACTGCGTACCAGGGTTAGCTCCACAGTGGTGAGGGAGCGGTCATGTTGGGTTTTCTTCGTCCACACTTATGAGGATGTACTTATTAGAGTAGAGGAAACCCTAGTCTAGTTCCCCACCCATTGGATTTTGTTAAACACTGGGATATGTAATTAACTTTCACTGAGTTACTGTTTAGATGTTGGATTGTAACTTAACTTGATTTCTTACTACTTTTCCGCTGCCATTGAGGGAGTGACTTTTGCTCACTCTCTCTTTCTTTTAATCACAGTTATACATTTGGTATCATTTTATTCCGCACTCTGATTATCTATTCGTATCTTATTCATGATATCTTTTATTAATTGTTTTTACCTTGATTATTATTGTTCATAATTGTGTTATCACGTATGTGGGAGGCATGGTCCCTCGATGCTTGATCCTTGGACTGTGGATCACATACCCGGGTATGCTAGGTAGGGTACTAGCTGGGTGGATGTGACACAGAATGTCATGATAGATCTGGTAGCGCATCTGAGTACGAGGAACCTTTGTATTGGACAATTACTGACATTGGTCTTCCGACACTTTGGGGTGAGGCTAGAGGACATAGGTGGTCACTGGAGCTCTGGGATATGTTATCGGGACAAGGACTATTCGACAGATGCAGCTCACCTAGACTAAGAGATCCGAGGGTGAGGATGATGTTGACTCAGAGGAGGGTGATGAGTCAGATGGTGGTGGAGAGGATGTCGGTCCAGATAGTGATGATCAGGCCGAAGATGATACTGAGATGCACGAGGCTGATCCGGAGCATCACAAGATTCCCACATCATCGCATTTTGAGATCGGAGGTCCATCACACACAGTTGCAGAGACTTCATGTAACAACCCCCGTATTTCTAACTTAGGATCCGTATTGCAGGTCCGAGAACCCGAAGGTCTAGCTGGGTAAGTTTGTGGAGTGTCCGGATAGAAGTCCATGATCCATACCCTAAACCCATGGATCTAGATTCTCTTGTTGAAGAGCTTGCCTTGCTTGGTAGTTGGACTTTTGGAAGGCAAATGATGCCTGGAGATGTCCGGAATGAAGGTAAGACCTCCCCACATGTTCATTAGGGTTAGGTTGTACTTGGACTTCAACCCCCTGAGCAAAGCACCCTTGTATAACAATATACTAGGGGGCTGTTGCTAGTGGCGGTTGATTGGACCAAGCGACCGCGCCCCAAGTGACCGCCTGGTCATGATTGCGGGCGGGGATTTGCCCTATTTTGCCCCCAGACTTCTATAAATAGCAACCCTCGTCTATTTTACGAATATTATATTCGGGATTGCTGTTTTTGGTGGTTAGACGGCTATGGAGACATGCTGGAAGGTAATCTGAAGTGCTGTTAGTGTTCCAGAAGCTTCTACTATCTTTTATAGCTGATCTGGTTGAGGTAAGTGATTCCCTGTTCACTCATACTCTACCTTTAGCTATGATTAATGTAGATTAGTTTTCCTCTTTGGTTGTTCATGATCTTTCTATTATAGTACCTATCTTTTTAATGATCTTGATGAGATTAGGTCCGAAAACGAAAACCCTGCTTTCGTGAAAAGGACTGATCTAATCAAGGGGAGGATTCTGGATAACCAAATTGATGTCAATTGTTAGGTTTGGTATCACCCTTGGTTGTGGGAGTGTTAGATTTGAAATTCAGACTATGATCATCCAAGAATCGGATTGAAAATGAATGATCAGAAGCCTGAGTTTCGGATTGGAACTCACTGTTTTTGGGGCGGTCACTAGTGGCGGTCGCTCAGCCTAAGCGACCGGCTGGTTCCAGTGAGCTTGTAACTTTTGGATTTTGTCCGATTTGATTCATTCGACTTACATATTAATGTAACCCTGTTTATAGGTGTCCTCTGTTTCCAATAAAAGTCTTATAATTGTTTCTGGTTTGCAATCCAGAGGAATTCTACTTATTTACAGGTAAGGACATACAATCTTATCTTTATGTAATGACTTGAACATGCTAGTCCAGTGTCTTTCAATACTGTTCTTTCATCTTATATACTGCTGTAACCATGAATAGCTTGCTGATCTTAATGTATGTTTACTGTTTGTACTGTTTTTACATATGCTTTATCAATTATGAATGTAGTATGATGATGATGTACTGTGGTTCTGATGGAAAGGGTATTCCATTGGGATATCTTGGCTTGAGATATCATAGGGTTGTGGTATGGGACACATGCCTGTTGATGTCTCCAGCACTGTCATAACTACTAGATGACATACCTAGGTAGAGTCTAGAGTTGCATGGCTAGGTACCCCACATATTACTACCCTTTCGGTAGGGGAATTGAAGCCGGACGACCCGTGACGACGGTGATGTGACTCTGTGTCACATCCACCCTAAGGTACCCCCTATCTGGATTACTCGGTGGAGTGATCCACAGCCCAAAATATCAAGTTTAGGAACAATCATATCCATTTAGCACAATAATTTAATCAAAAGCAAGAACAAATAAAAAATTTCAAATAACTTAATAATAAAAGTCAAGGAAGAATATCAAAAGAATCACAAAGAGCATCAGAGTGCGGAAAGATACTAATAAAATAATTAATCGAAATGTGAAATGAGGCGGAAACCCATTCGATAATAACAAGGGAAGGTAGATCGAGATAAGGTGCAGGTTACAACCAGTTCTTAAAAGAAGGGAAAGGAAAGGTAAACAACTAAATTACAGTTTCTTCAAACTTATACAACGTTTCCTAAATAACAACATTATAAGAAACTAAGTCAGGCCACATCTGCTCTTGACAAATATCAGTTTCAGACGGCTAATCTTTATCAACGTGTTCACCACCAGCAGTGTGGTACGAGTCACCAACTTGGTCTTCAGAGTGTTGATTGTCACGGTCAACAGTAGTAGTACCTGCAGAAAAGTCTAACAAAATATGTTGCAAAAAGAAGTGAGTTCAAAAGAACTCAGCAAGGTCATTCCATAAAACATAAGCCATATGATACAAGCCATAACATGATGCAATATGATATGAAATACATGATGCAAGTATGGTTCTAACTCTATGAATGCTGGTCTCTAAGGTAGACATGCTTTAAGTCATAGCACCATACTTCTTTGGGTAGGTTCAATTCACTCATCCTCGGTTGGCAATGGGTCGGTACCCTTACGGACAACCTTGGTTGGGGTTTAAGTCACCTCTCTCTCCCATCACAGTTTGGTCTAAGTACTGGCGCATGTCAGGGTAAAGCCTAGCCCAATGCAAGTCTTCTACTTAGTCATATCAACTCAAATCCAGATACGTCCATTCCTCGCCCCTGGCGATCCTTTCCGGTATCCTTCACACTAGAGTTAGCATAGTCCCAGACTACGGACTCATCAACCCTATTGGTCATCCACATATAGTAAACAGGAAGCTCTCACGTCCTCTCACGGGTTGGTTACCGGTCTTGAGCGCCCGTGAGCCCAAGTCTATCCATATGCAACCTTACCAATAAATGGCCCTCACAATGTGATTCATGTCCCCTCACGGATTGGTTACCGGTCTTGAGCGCCCATGAATCCCCATTGCTACCACTGGTCGTTCGGTCTCAATGCCCTTCCGATTCGGGTTTGATACGACAAGGATAATCCTAGCCATACAACTAGACAATCCTATGTATGTCTCCAATAACCCAGGAAAGTGTCGATGGGCACCTTCGGAGAACATCCCATACTATTCCCTCCGATGCCCAAGGACAGAAGCGTCAATAGAACACTCCCCAATCCCAAGTTATACCTAAGCAACCACATACTCAAGTCCAACATCTCACACACATTTGATACATCATCATAATAGAATTTCAATCATAATATTGAAATGATTCATCATAAGTATAAGTGACAATAATAATTAATCATTATAACAAGAATATATGAAATCACAATACTACTGTTCTAAAGCATGTATAACAGTCCTATGATGTTCAAAAGTAATAAAGAGACCATGTTCACCAAGTTATGAAATTCAAGGCATAAGCACATAGCCTTTGTATTTATGGCGATAACCATCCTTACCTTAATCGAGTCGGAAATAATACCAATAATCACCAGAATATCCCAAAAGTCAGTGTTGGTACCTTAGACAACATACAAGTAACATCAAAGAAGAAAAAAAATCGAATTGGAGGTCAAACGAAGCAATTCATTCAAGTATAGGGATGTTAACATCTCTTGGTTGACTGGCTTGGTCGACTGTCAGTCGACCAAGGCAGTCGACCAAGACTTGTTAACAATGGGAAGAAATGAAGATTTGGCCCGAAACCGATCTTTCGGTGCTCCGATCGACACGAAATTTGGAGGGCATGATTATAACAATATGAGGACACTACACACTAAATTTCATGATGATCCAACGGTCCAATTATAAATACCCAAATCGAAGCCCTATGTTCTATATGATAAATATCAAGAATCGAATTGGAATTGATTGAAATTGTAAAGAATGATGGGAATCAATCAAGTGAATGTTAAGAATTAAATTAGAATCATGAATTCATAATAATCTAGACCTAACATGCATCTACATATCAGTTTTGAATCAAGAATAGGTTGAAATGAAAGGAATCAAAGCAATGAAATGTAAGCAATCCTAATGGGAGCATAACATAGCAAGAGTGGGGTGATAATCATGGAATTGAAAGGGGGAAACTCATGGTTAAGTGTTTGCAAGGTTGCAGCACTTCAACCATGGTCTTAAGATCATAAATTGATAGAATAATGAATAGATTAGAAGAAGAATAAGAGGAATCATACCTTGAGTTGATGATTGAGGTGGAAAACTAATGATTGGAGTCAAGGATCTTCACAAACACCAAGGAAGGCCCAAGAGAGTGTGACTTTTCGTTCTCTGGAGTGCCAATGATCAGGCTAGACCCTCATTCACGAGTTCCAAAAAGGTAGGGTCAAAATGGTAAAGATTTTTATGATTTTTGAATTTCATTACTGCTGGTTGACTGGCTGGTTGACTGCCAGGTCGACCAGGCAGTCGACCAAGCAAGAACAGCAACTTCGGACAGGGATTCAGAGGGCTATACGAGGTCAAATTGAGTGGGGTTTTCTCCTAAAAGTCAATCAAGAAGTCTAGTTTTCAGAAATACTTTTGGATTGTGCACGAAAGTTCATTAAGTGCGTCAACTAATTCAATCTTCATTGATACGCAGACAGAATTGGCCAGACTTAGTTCAGCAACTTCGGACAGGGATTTAGAGAGCTATACGGGGTCAAATCCAGTGAGGTTTTCTCCTACAAGTCAATCAAGAAGTCTAGTTTTCATAAATATCTTTTGATTGTACATGGGAGTTCATTAGGTCCACCAACTAAGCTCACCTTATTCAGGCTGTAGATTCAAAACTAACCTTGACAATGTTCTCAAGTGAGGGGCATCATCGTCAATGTCCAAGGGTATCGGGTCAACACCCGGATCAACACTAAGGGAGAGGCTTGGCTTGACTTTATAGGGTCTTCTAAACATATCTACACTGAGCTTTCGGTCCCACTTCAAGGTCTAACATCAAAGAAGTCTTTCTTTGTCCCAAAACAAATAGGGTGTCCTGGCTAGGTTTGGGCTAGATTTCACACTCTGTTTCATCCTACAGCGATAACCAGTCCGTTCGGAGACTCAGTGGTCCACTGTTGGTTATACAGTGGTAGGGTTGGGCTCATGGACGTCCAAGGAACGGACCGGGTGTCATGAGGAGTCATGAGAGCATTCCACCCCAACAATATGTGGATGACCATAGGGTTATGGAATAGAGTTCAATAGCGGTAGCTAGTCCATGAGGGTGCTCATTCCTAGGTTGCGAAGGATACTGAACCGAGTTGGTTGGTGCCATAGGGGATGTATTTGGACTTCATGTAGTATGTTACCATTATGACTTGCATTGGGTTAGAAACCCCTGAAATGCGCCAGTACTCATGCCAATGGTCGTGGTGAGAGAGTGTTGACTTAACCCCAACCATGGTTTGAGAGCCAAGTGTGGACTTTCCATTTTACCCAGGATCCCTACAGAGGTAACCAGTCCTTGCCGGATCAGAGTGACTAGACCTACCTAGAGGAGGGCTGGTGTATATCTTAAAGCATGTCAACTGTTAGAGACTTGCATAGTTAGATCTTAATAGCATTCATACTTTGCACTCATACATATCATATATGCATTTCTGATGGTTTGACATATGGATGAGAATTATTGTTGTTCTTATTGAGTTCGTCAGAACTCATTCCTTTATTTGTCTATGTTATATTAGCCTGTACAGATGGAGGATATACGTCGAAAGATGGATTGGTTTCCCATGAAAGAGCCTTCTAGTACGAAGAAGATGTGGCACCAGCAATGGGAAATGGAGATAGCCTGTGCTGGAGCTCTTGCGAGTGCATGGAATGCGCTTATAGCACCCATTAATGGGCAGAGGAGACAGGTTGCCAGGCAGTTTGCCTATCGTATGGAGAAGAAATGGAGGACCCCTTTTCTTGAAATACATGAGAAACATTATCTAGTTTTAGAGAAAGAAACTGGAAAGAAAATTATTTAATTCTTTTTATTGCTTCTGCTGAACTCATATTCTTTTTGATCATTTACTTCTTTCCTTGATTATTTTATTGGAGTATTTGGACTCCTGTAATCCTTTTATTTAAGTATTGCACTTATTATTGCTCACGATTATCTTTACTTGCATTTATTATTATTGATGGACAAAAACCGTGGATTCTGTGATGGATCATTCCCACGGGTTGTCGGGCGGGTAACCGAGACCAGCGGGTGGGGTGTGACACTTCAAATCTGAGTGCACAGATGAGATCCATGACTTCCATGTTGGAGAGGATGGAGGTCAGGCAGGAGCAGATGTATAGTACGATGGAGTCGAGGCAGGAGCAAATAGAGTTGAGATAGGAGCGGACAGAGTCTCAGTTCAATCAGATTGCTGAGGATCTCAGAGTACTTAGAGATCAGAGATGATCACCTAGATAGATTGTACTTAGGATTTTTCCTTTTATGCTTTATCAGATGTACTCATTGTAAAAATTTCTTAACATTAATAAAGTTCACTTTGTTTCACTTTAATATTGTGTATTATGCACTTCTCTTTTTATTGCATTATGTGATGTTTGTTAAGTCGTAATTATTGTGTATTATTCAAATAACATATTATGTTTCTCGTTAATTAAGTTTCTAATCCAAGTGTTTTATTATTCACTTCTAAGAATACTTGAGTCATTTTTAGATCTATGACTCAGGAATGTTCCGTCATTGCTTTCTGTGGTTAGGATTTCCTTGAACTTTGGGGTCTGATACCACTCTGTCACATCCACCCAGTCGGTACCCTACCTGGCATACCCGAGTGTGTGATCCATAGCAAAACATAACATGATGCAATATGTTATGAAACAGACAATGCATGTATGAATCTAACTCTATGTATGTTGGTCTCTATAGGCAGACATGCTTTAAGTCATAGCACCATACTTCTTTGGGAAGGTCTCAAATCACTCATCATCGGTTGGTAAAAGGGTCCTGCATCCCTCTCGGACAGTCCATGGCTGGGGTTTAGGTCAGCGCTCTCTCACATCACTGTTTGGTCTAAGTATTGGCGCATGTCAAGGTAAAGCCTAGCCAAATGCAAGTCATCTACTTGGTTATATCAAATCGAGTCCAGATATGTCCATTCCTCGCCCCGGGCGATCCTTTCCGGTATCCTTCTCACTAGAGTCAGCGTAATCCTGGACTACGGATTCATCAACCCTATTGCTCATCCGCAAATAATAGACGGGAAGCTCTCATGTCTTCTCATAGATATAACTCACCGATCTCAAGCACCCATGAGCCCAAGTCTACCATTTGCAACCCTACCAATGAATGGTCCCCGCAATGTGATTCATGTCCTCTCATAGATATAACTCACCGGTCTTGAGCGCCCATAAATCCCCATTGTTACCATGGGTTACTCAAGTCTCAATACCCTTCGAACCGGGTCTGATATAATGGGGACATCCTAGCCAAACATTGCTAGACAAGCCCTAGGTATGACATACAATAATCCGGGAAAGCGTCAAATGGCACCATCGGAAATATCCCATACTATTCCCACTGATGTCCAAGGATAGAAATGTCAAAAGGACACTCCCCTATCCCAAATCATACCTAATCAATCACATTCCCAATTCAGTCATAACATACACAATCGATATCTCATCATATAGAAAGATACATATAAACATGATCAATTGCATATATAAATGACAAGGATAAGTAATCATACATCATTCGAATAATAGAGAAATACATGAAAGAGGTACTACTGTACTTGAAGTACTTACAGTAGTAGCATCATACTAAGAAAGTATAAGAATGGCAGTGAATCTATGAAATTCCCAAAACCTCTGAATATCTCTCAAATCGGTCGAGCTTTTGGGAGATAGGAGTGATAGAATTACTGACCGATGGCTATCATCTGTTCCCTCTGTTCGTAGGGAACCGTCAGGGAATGTTCTGGTGAGTAAGAAGAAAGTCTCCTTACCAGCTTCCCAGAAACCAAAAGTCTCATCCCAAGCTGTGGTAGGAGGTTCCCAACCATCAAAAAAACCCTCTCATGGCCCCAGTTTCTTTGTTTTACACATTTGTCTAGAAGAGGTAGAACCCCTCTCGCATCAGTTTGCCCTTCCTTTCACCTATCTACTCCACGTCTTGAACGCATCTGAGAGGTTTAACTCCAACCCTCCCGAAGAATTCTCCATCTACATTGACACCCTCCAAAGCGGGGTTCGGTTTGCTTTCTTTTCCCCTCGTTTCTTTGAAGTTCTTAATCACTGGGAGATATGCCCGGGCATGCTTCTCCCGAATAGTTGGCGCCTCATCATTGGTCTTCTTGGCCTCTGTTTCGACCTTGATATTACTTCTTCACTCCCTTTATTTTCTCATTTTTTCTATCTGAGCAAATCCAACCCTCTCGGTTGGGTTTTCTTTTCCAAAAGTTCCAAGCAAAAGCTAGTATGGTCGGGAAGTATTCTTGTCGAGAGCACCTGCCACACCAATCACAAAGGGCGGTGCCACATGTTCTTGTTCTGCCGAGCCCCTCCCGAGGATCTAAAATCTGATGGTGAGTTGTAATGCCATGGCTTATAGAGACGGGCATAATGAGGTGTGGAGGTCCCTTCTTAAGTAGAACCCCCAGTTTGAGACCGAACCTCATCTTGATGTTTGTCATGCAGAGGTATTTGAGGAATTAAACTTGGGGGTTCCGTAATGGGAGTTACAGAAATCAGACCTTCCACCCAAGGATCCGAATATTAAAGGGTAGCTGAGCGACTCTCCTCCAGTCACTCCCGAACCCAATGCAGCAGATGCAAACGCCGATCCCGAGCACTTCAAAGACCCAATCCCTGAAAAATAGTCCCCTATTTTTTTGTATACCAACTGCGTTCGGTACTTGTATTTTTCTTTTCTTCTTCTTTTCTATTTTTTGTAAGGGTTGGCCCTGTCACATCCACCCAGCTAGTACCCTTTCCGTGGTACCCGATTGTGTGATCCACAGCCCCAAAGATCAGTTCATGGAAATCAATCTCCCACATTCACAATAATACAATCGAGAACAAGATTAAATCAATGTTTATATATTATAAATGAATAATCAAAGAAAGGTTCATTGAAATATTATAATTCAATCAAAGTGCGGAAATAGATACCAAAAGAATAAATCGAATATAGAGTGTAGCGGAAAATCACTCTATAATAGCAGTGGAAAAGTAGCTCAAAACGTAAAATTACAATTGTCTTAAGAGTATAATAAGAAAGGAAATAAACTAAATCTAAACATAAGTCTCTTCTAACTTAAACAAAATATGTCTAAATGTATAAGTCTCAATATCCTAGTGCCACTGCACTATCTCCAAAGTATGACTGATCCTGGTACGCTCCAAAGTCACCTTGGTAGTCTTCACCATCGTAGTCATAGCAACTAGCACCTTGGGAACTGTATGAGTCATCCGGGGTAATCTCATATAGTTGTCCTTCATAGTCTTCAGTACCTGTAGGAATATCTAACAAAGTTGTTCTAAAAAGGATGAGTTCAAAAGAACTCAGCAAGGCAATTCATTCCACAAAGAACTCATATAACATGATAACAGAACATATAAGATGCAATATGATATGAAACAGATATGCAAGTATGCTTCTAACTCTATGTATGCTGCTCTCTAGTGGCAGACATGTTTTAAGTCATAGCACCAAACTACTCTGGGTAGGTCTCAAATAACCATCTCGATATCCGGGTTCTCCGGTGGTAATTGGGTCTTGCATCCTTTTCGGACATTCCATGGCTAGGGTTTAGGAAAACACTATCGCTCACCACCATTGGTTTGAGTATTGGCGCATGTAAGGGTTAATCTTAGCCCAATGCAAGTCATCTATTTAGTTATATCAAGTCAGGTTTAGATACTTCCATTCCTTGCCTCTCACGATCCTTTCTAGTATCCTTCCCACAAGAGTCATCGTATCCTATGGCACCGACCAACTCGGACTACAGACTCATCAACCCTATTGGTCATCCACAAATAGTAAATGGGAAGCTCTTGTGTCCTCTCACTAGTTGGTTACCGGTCTTGAGCGCCCAAAAATCCCCATTGCTGCCATGGGTCACTCGGTCTCAATTCACTTCCCAATCGGGTCTGATATAACAAGGTAATCCTAGCCACACACTGCTAAACAAGCTCTAAGTATGTCAACTAGTAATCAGGGAAAGAGTCAAGGGTCACCATAGGAAAGCGTCCCATACCACCTCCATTGGTATCCAGAAACAGAAATGTCAAAAGGACATTCCCCATTCCCCAGTTACAACTTAGGCAAACACTTGCCAATTCAGTCATTCATAATCACAACTGATAAACCATTCACATGAGAAGTAACCAATCATTCATAATCAATAAAGACAAGTGAATCACATGAGCAATATCCCACTATAGTTACAGTAGTCATATGATTATAAGCAAGTCCTAAAACAATAGTATGATCATGCAATTCAACTCCAATAGAAGCAATCATGTATTAGGTTATTTGAGAACAAACGTCCTTACCTTAGTTAACTTCATAAAACTCCGGAGAAAAGTATGAGGATAGATCCAAAGTTACCAAAGAAACCCTAAACAATCAAAACAGAGCAACCTTGCTGTCACTGACACTATTGGTCGGTCAGGCTTAGTCGCTCTTATTGACCAACGTAGTTCTGTACGGACAAAGCCTCTAGTTTTTTTTATCCGAAACTCAACTTTCGAGATTCAAAACACTCCGAAATTTTATGGGAATTTCTAACTAAGATTATCTAGCATAGTCTAAGCATCAACAATGATCATGGGAGTAGAATTCCAATTAATCATAAACTAGGCTTCTATCGAAATCAATCCGTGATTTCTACGGAAAGACTGGAGAGAATGAGAATTCACTCTAGGAAGAAAAGAACAATAGATTATAGTATAAAACTATCATAGGAATGAATCTAACTTGCTTTAGTAATCAAAATCTTAGAATGAATATTCATTCATGAAGATCACAATTGGTTTCCCTTTGAAATCATCATGTGTTGATTCGCAAAGTAATAAAGTGAATCTCTAAACTACTAAGATTGAAGAAGAGGTCATGCTAATGACATAAGACCTTCCTCTTAATCATAGAGACAAGAAATTAATAAAAGAGTAGATCAATGAGAGTAAGAGTGATTACCAACCTTAAGGAAGAAGATTCGCCAAAGAACTTTGATGACTGGTTGAGGATCTTCCAAAGCTCCAAAGTGAGTGCCAAGAGAGGCTTCCCACGTTCTCTAGAGGCTTTAGAACATTATGGGGCAGTTTAACATGAAGTTATAATATATAGAGCTTCAAAAACCTAAAAACACAAGGATTGACAAAACAGTCCCTTGGACCTTTGGTCTGTTATGGTTGGTTGATCAGATCGACCAAGGGTGATCGACCAACATTGACAGTAAGGCCAAAATCAGGTTTTGGAACTCCGAAAACCAAAATTCCAAAGGGGGCTTTTCCCAACTCAATCAAGAGTCTTACCTAGCATTAAGGAACCTTCCAAAATGTCTCAAACTAGGGTTCAAGTCCATCAACCAAGCTCTTCATCAACAAGTTGCAATTTCATCTCCAAGTAAGGTAAGGTATATAGGGAACTCATCATCAATCTCCATCGGTTCTAAGTCAAACACCATGGGTTCCACTGAGATGGCCCACAATTGTCTTCTATCTTTGCTTCGAGTCTTCGGACCTACAAACAATTAGATTTCCAGATTAGGGTTTGGGCTGGATTTCACATCCCTCTGGCCATTGTGAATTTGTATGGAATATTTCTTTCACTTCCGATATCTTGTTCGATCTTGTAACTAGTAAGCTTTTCTCGATTACGCTTCAACGGTCCTTAGCTGTCACTAGAAAAACTTACTCGGGCATAACCTAAACCTCGTTAGAAAGTCTCTTAGGGAATCCCTGACAATTATTAAGTACCTAGGAGGTTTTTGTTCAAGTATTACTGATGCCTCTGCTCTCTCATTTGGGTATACCCGATTTCTCTACTTAGAGAATTCTTGAGAATTCTTCTAAGCGTTAGGAGGTCTCATTCGGGTATACCCAAGGCCTTTACTAAGAGAATTCCTGAGAATTCTTCTAAGCATTAGGAGGTCTCATTCCAGTATACCCGAGGCATTAGGAGGTTTCATTCGGGTATACTTGAGGCCTTTACTAAGAGAATTCCTGAGAATTCTTCTAAGCATTAGGAGGTCTCATTCGGGTATACTCGAGGCGTATACTTAGAGAATTCCTGAGAGTTCTTCTGTGTGTTAAGAGGTCCCATTTGGGTATACCCAAGGCCTCTACTTAGAGAATTCCTGAGAATTCTTTTAAGTGTTATTAGGAAGTTTCATTTGGGTATACTCGAGGCCTCTAGTTAGAGAATTCATGAGAATTCTTCTAAGCATTAGGAGGTCTCATTCCAGTATACCCGAGGCCTCTACTTAGAGAATTCCTGAGATTCTTCTAAGCATTAGGAGGTCTCATTTTGGTATACTCGAGGCCTCTACTTAGAGAATTCCTGAGAATTCCTCTAATCATTAGGAGTTATCATTCGGGTATACCCGAGGCCTCTACTTAGAGAATTCTTGAGAATTCTTCTAAGCGTTAGGAGGTTTCACTCAGGTATACCCGAGGCCTCTACTTAGAGAATTCCTGAGAATTCTTCTAAGCATTAGGAGGTCTCATGCGGGTATACCCAAGGCCTCTACTTAGAAAATTCCTAAGAGTTCTTCTAAGAGTTAAGAGTTGGAAGGACTCAATTGTTTAACAATTGAAGCCTTTTGAACTGATAATTGTTATCCAGAGTCCCCTTGCCCTTTAAAAGAGGTTTGTTGCTAAGATAAGAACTGTATTGAAAATTGATTTCAGGTTACATTGCAAAATTGCAACTATGATAACAACTAAGGATAGAACTTTCTTAGGTGTCTTGCATTCCATGATCAGTTAAGCTCACGATCAGTTGTTGGATTCTTTAACTTATAAACTTTCAAACCTATTAGTTTCATGATCACGTACAGTCCTTCCCACGAAGGGCCCAATTTTCTTTGATGACGCGAATTAGATGCTAAAGTGTTTTTGAGGACTAAGTCTTCAGAACGAAATTGTCGGTGCTTTACTTGGGCATTATATTGAGATGCTATGCTCCTTTGGTAATGCTAAGTTCGGGTGATGGCACTCGTTCGGACTTTGTCTAACAAATCTAAGCTGTCTAACAATCCTTGCTCATTTTCTTTTTCTTCAAACTCTCGTTCTCTGAGGGTCCCCACCATTATCTCTACTAGAGCCAAAGTTTCTAATCCGTGGGCCAATTTGAATGGGGTTTCTCCCGTGGGTGTTCGAACAATCGTTTGGTAAGCCCAAAGAATTTTCGGGAGCTCCTCAACTCATAAAGCTTTATTAGATTCTAATCTCTTTTTCATTCCATCCAACAGGGTTCGGTTTGTTACCTCTACTTGGCTGTTGCTTTGAGGGTATGCCACCGAAGACATCCGGTGCTCGATCATATAAGTCCCACAGAAATGTGTGAATTGAGGGTTGTCAAATTGTGTTCCATGATCGGTGACCAGAATCTTTGGGATGCCAAATCTATGGATGATTGACTCCAACACAAACTTCTCCACCTTCTTTTCGGCCATTGTTGCCAATGGGATTGCCTCAACCCGTTTGGTGAAGTAATTAATTGCTACGATCAAATATTCCCGTGTTCGCTAGATGCCTTGGTGAACTTCCCCATGATATCAATCCCCCACATTGCAAACGGGATTGGGTCAAGGATTGACGTCAGGGTTGTTGCTGGTTTCTTTGACACTGTTGAATGGATTTGGCAGTTCTTGCAGTGACATACATACTCCAAAGCATCTTCTTGCACCTTCAGCCAATATATTTCGAGCCTTAGAATTTTATGTGCTAGTGTCCGACCACCCATGTGAGCTCCATAGATTCCTTCATGTACTTTTGCCAATGCACTTTTCCATCCTTCGGGATCTTTTCCATCATGTACTTCTGCCAATGAATTTTATGTGGTTCGTCATAGGATTTTTGGTGCCATTTTGTATCGTGAATCTTGTTTCTCGAACACGAATTACTCTGGCTTCCTTTGGATCTTTGGGCAATTTTTTGTCCCAAATGAATTCCACGATTGGGTCCATCCAGCATTGTTCGTCCTCTATATAAGATACTTCCTTTCCTTTGGTTCTTGGGAAACTTAATTACTCAATGTATACCGAAGGCTCAAGGGTCTTCTCCTTCGCATTTGCTAGCCTTGAGAGCTTGTCTGCCATAGTATTTTCCTTCCTCGGGATATGACAGACTTGGACTTCTTTGAACTCTTTTCTCAAAATTTGTATCATTTCCCGATACCTTTGTAGTCTAGGCTCCTTCATCCCGATTTCTCCCTGTACTTGATTTACGATGAGCCGAGAATCACTGTAAGCAGTTATCTTAGATATAGCTAAGGCTTTTGCTAACCGAAGGCCGAAAAAGAAAGCTTAATATTCGGCCTCATTGTTGCTTGCTTTGAACGCAAATCTTAATGTATAACGGATAATAAAGCCCCCGAGACTCTTTAATAAGACTCCTACTCCTGCCCCTTGCTTGTTGGTCGAACCATCAACATAGATATCCCACATGGTCGGGAGAGTTGGTACAGTAATTTCTTCTATGGGAGCTGTAGTCTCCACCATAAAGTCGGCTAAGGCCTGAGCCTTTATAGCTGTTTAGGGTTTGAAATCCACATGGAATTCTTCAAGTTCTATAGACCATGCCACCATTCTTCTTGACAGATTTGGCTTATAAAGTACTTTTTTCAAGGAAAAAGTTGTTAATACCTTGATCGGGTGTGCCTGAAAATAGGGTCTCAATTTTCTTGCTACCATTATTAGGGCCAACGCTTGCTTCTCGATCTTTGAGTACCTCGTTTCAACATCTAGAAGCACATGACTTACATAATAGATTGGCCACTGCTTTTTGTCTTTCTCCCGAACAAGAACAACACTTATAGCCAAGGATGAAGTTGCCAAGTAAATTTGCAAAGTCTCACATTTTTCTAGTTGGGATAACAAAGGTTGTGAAATCCCTCACAAACCCTAACCCATAAATCTATGTTGTAGGTCCGAAGACCCAAAGTCAAGGTAGAAAACAGCTGTGGAACTTCTTTATTGAACCCATTGGATTTGACCTAGAACCAATGGAGATTGATAATGAAGATCCCATTTTGGAAACCTTGTTTGACTTTGAGAGAAGATGTAGCCCGAATCATGATGGACTTTGAGTATAGTGTTGACAACTTCGAAAGGTCCTATGAAGTCAGGTAAGACCCTTCTTTAAGTTGGTTGAAGACCCAAGTGGTGGATTTGGCTTCCAGGAACCAAAATTCAGTATTTTCACTTGAGGTACTGCCTTGGTCGATTGGGCAACCGACCAAAGCAAGCTCAGGGACAAAATTGACTATTTTGGGGAATTCAGGTTTTTGGAGCCCTATATATTCAAACTTCGATCTAATTTGTACCACTTTGCCTCTTAGCCTCTGGAGAACATGAGAAGAACTCTAGAGCTTCCTCCTCAAGCCCAAGTTGATTCCAATAATTCAATCGAAGTTCCTCCATTGAATCTTCTTCTACAAGGTTAGTATTCTATCCTATACTTCATTGATCTATTCTCTCTACTGTTTCTACTCTTTGTTTTGATTGTGAGGAAGGTCCTACACTACTTTAATGACCTTATCTCAGATCCTCATAGTCTTAGAGTGAATTCTCATTCACTCTACTCTTTCCGTAGACAATACGGTGTGATTTCAATGTTTTGATCTAGCATGAGACCATGTATTGTTCTTACTGTAGTTATTTGATTACAATCATGTTAGATCTATTCCTGTGTTATTTTCTATGCATGATCTACTGTTTTCTTATCCTTAGAATGAATCCCTATTCATTCTAGTCTTTCTGTGAAAATCTGCTGATCAAGCCTATTACGTGATTTATTAGATTCCTATTCCAATGACCTTGTTTGATGTTTAGATCATCATAGATAGTCTTAATATGTTATTCTAGAATTTTCCTATTAATTTCGGAGTGTTCCGATGTCATTTGAAGAGTTTTTGACCAAAGTTGGAAGTTACTGCTCGTACACAGTAGCTTTGGTCAATCCAATCGACCAAGGCAATCGACCAAAGGGGTGCCAGACAACAAGTTTGTTGTTTTGCCTTCGTTTTGTCTACGATCATTAGAGTTTGATCCTTATACTCTCTACATGTTTGTTTAGGGTTGTATTGGTGATTTTGGACTTGCTCTTTGATCTCTTACTTGGAGTTTACGAAGTTGACTATAAGGTGAGTACGTTCACTCACAATTTGCACAAGTACATGCTTTGATATGTTAGGACCTATATGCATGTGTTAGCTACTGTAGTTATACTTTTTCTATATTGTTATACTGCTGTAATTTCAGTAGGCTATTCATGATATGATTTACATACTGTTATAGTGTTATTGAATATGAATGATGTGATTGTGAGTTGGACTCTATTGTGATATTTATAGAATCATGATGCATTGTGATTGCCTAAGTGTGGTTGTGGATTGGGGGATGCACTTTTGGCGTTTCAGTCACAGGACACCAGTGGAGGTGGTATGGAACACTTTCCAATGGTTCGTAACTATTGGATGACATACCTAGGATTGACCTAGATGAGTTTAGCTACGGAAAATCCTGTCATATCTGACCCTATCAGAAGGGGTATTGAGATCGAGTGACCCGTGGCAACAGTGGGGATTGGTGGACGCTCAAGATCAGTAACCAACCCGTGAGAGGACACAATCACATTGTGGGGCCCATTCATTGGTAGGGTTGCACATAATAACCATGGGCTTATGGGTGCTCAAGACTGGTAACCAACACATAAGAGGACATGAGAGCTTCCCGTTTATTATATGTGGATGACCAATAGGGTTGAGAGTTCGTAGTTCAAGTTGGTTGGAACCAGGAAACGATGACTCTAAGGAGGGAGGTACCGGTCACCTAGGCACAAAAGGGAGACTCTAAGAACGGACTGTCTAGTGCACTGAAGGGAGGTATCTGACTTCGCGTATATGTGATTCAGTAGCTGACTTGCATTGAGCTAGGTATAACCCTGACATGTGCCAGTACTCAGACCAATGGTGGTGTGCGATAGTGTTGCCCTAAACCCTAGCCATGGAATGTCTGAGGGGGATGCAGGACCCAATTACCAATGGAGAACCCAAGATACCGAGATGGTTGAGGGAGAGTGATTTGAGACCTACCTAGAGGAGTATGGTGTTCTATCTTGATGCGTGTCTGCCAATAGAGACCAACATACTTAGAAGCATATTTGCATTCATTGTCTCATGTCATTGCATCATGTTTGTTTTGAACGCTTGTAGCTGTTTATTGTGATTAAACTACTTGCTTAGTTCTGTTGAGCTCACTCTTTGGGAGATATGTTTTTAGATTTTGTTGTAGGTACCGATGACTTCAAGAACCAAGAGTATGAAACCATGCCGAGTGACCGGTACTCTATGCAAGGTGTTGGCTGTTACGAAGATAACGGTAAAGATTCCTTGTGTGATTATGAAGCGTAGCAGGATTAGCCCTATCTTGGAGTGGGAGCATCAATTTTTGCTTACAAGAGTCTATGAATATGATCATACTTTATTTGAGTTGAAAGAGTTGTATGATTAGACGTAGATTGGATTTGACTCCTTAGTTATTCTTTGTTCTTCTTGACTGTTATTTTAGCTGTAATAATTTTAGAGCTACTTTAGAGTTTTGATCTACTCTTCCGCATTATGATCTATAGAGTTATTTTCCACTATACTCTATAGTTACTTTCTCTGATTATACTTTGATTATACTTGAAGATTATTTCTTTGATTGATTTCATAATAAAGTTAAACATTGATTATTCCTTGCTCACGATTGTATTATTGTGAAATGTGGGTATGTGTTTTCGCTAAGCTTGACCATGGGACTTGTGCATCACACCTCTGGGTATCGTAGTTAGGGTACTTACTGGCTGGGGGGATGTGATAGTCCTCTTCATAAAAATGATACTCTCTTCTACATTCGGTCTCTTTCTTTTTAGAGCTTCACCCGAACCCATGAACTTGGACTTTGCTTTCAACTTTATGAGAGATTAGGGTTCCGGTCCCTCGAATGTTGTGAGGATCGGGGATCGACTGGCCCCTACTATTTCTTTCCCTTTTTTAGATTGAGAAGCCTCAGCCCGACAGTCTTTGCTTCTCAAGCGCTCACTTTTCTTTTAACCAACTCTTCTATCCCGATCATCACCTCGCCCTTTTACAAAGATGGATAAGTGTCCCCGGGATATCAATTTTTCAATACTGCCTTCAAGGGCCTACACTCATTTGTGTAATGTCCATAATCTTTGTGGAAACATCAAAACTTTTCTGTGTTTCTTTCTCCAGGTTTTGCAATCATTTTGGGTGGCCATCTCAGGATGTCCTAATCTTTAATTTGCATTAAGATCTTTGACCGTTGGGTATTCAATGGTGTATACTCTTCATGATTGGGTGAACGTTGTCTCCATCCCGAACGTACTTTCCTTCCCGATCACTATTCGGCACCTTCAAACTTTGCCTTTTTCTAAAGCCTTATGTTCTTTAGTGGCTGCCTTTCCCTCTCCTTGCCAAGCATTAAGGATTTCTGTTATTTCTTCCTACTTCTAGCATCTTTGGACAAGCTCGGGATATGTGGCTGGCATATCCTGCAATAGTAACTCCAAAAGTCGTCTGTTAGAGAAGCTAGTGAAAAGAGCTGTCTTGGCCATTAGTTTGTCCAAGTTCTCGATCTCCATGGTAGCCTTGTTGAATCTTTGTAAGTAATCCCAAATGGACTCATTCCTTCCTTGTTTGATAGTGAACAGAGTCTCTTTGGTCTTCTTGGTTTGTATTCCACTTTGGAACCGACCAATGAACTTATGAGCCAATTGATCAAAATCAGCAATCCTTCTTGAGGGCAAGTTTGAGAACCACTTCTGAGCTACTCCAATCAGTGAAGAAGACCTGAACACTCTAGAAATTGCATCAACGAATGGCTGATGATTGAATAAATGTCATCAGTCCTTTTACCTCTTGTGAGTTGTCCCAGTTTTTAATTGGTGTCTGCCAGTTCTCATCAATTTGTACTGCCCAAGTACCATCTGTTCGAATGCTATCACGACCTGAACGCTGAGGTGTCACCGTGTGCGTTTGCACTCCTCGTTTGAGCCTGGTAAGAGTTCCAGTTCGACTCCCTTGTTCATGATCCCAAACATCTTGATCATCTCTCCTAGGCAACTCTCCAGTTCTCCTTACTCCCCTTTGCTCTTCTCAAACTCCTTGCAGACCTTGGTTTCTTGCCTGCTTGAAGTTTTGGCCCTTAGTCTATTGTCTATTTCTCAGCAGAGAGTGCCCTCGGACTGGGGAATTTCTTACCTCATCCCTTCACGCTCGTCCTTGGGCTTCTTCCTAATCGTGGAGATTAGGGTGTCTTGGAGCTCCTGGGCGTCTGGCCACCGTTTGAAGTATTTTCTGCATCTCCAAAAATTGGAATTGCATCTAATTCATTTGCTCTTGAATAATTGGTACAATTCGAACTTCCTCATTCGTCAACTTCAGGTGAACTCCCTTGGCAACTTCTTCATCTTCGTGGATTTTTGCATCACGAACACAATTTTCCTCAGGAGGGTTCCCTCATGGAGGAGGGAGATTTTGATTCTGATTCCTCAGGATTGCAGATCTAGCATCCACCATGGCTTTATGAGGTGTTTTCCACAGACGGCGCCAAATGATGCATCCAAAACTGGTTCAACCCTCATATTCCTGCAAGACAGACGTTAGATGTGGCCCGACCGCGTAGTTGGGTGGCCATGTCCAAAGGTAGTAATGGATCACAAAAGAGCTTTGGCTAGTTGCAGAGCTTAATTGAATAAGATAATAGAGGGAAACGATTCAATTACCTTCGTTGTGTGCGACTCTTTTGTTTATATAGGATTTAACTTTTATTCCCAACCGTTGGAATCGTTCATCATCTTCTTTCATAGCCATTTGATCCTGGGGTTTTGCCTCTATTTTAGAGATAACGGTAGTTACCCTCTTTGGCACGATTGTTCATTCCTTACTAGTGTTAGTTACCTTTTAGAACACGATCGTCCATCTTGAATCTTTAGGGATCATACTACCTTCTATAACTGTTCAAGTTCCTTCTTCATGTTACTTGATGGTTCGATCATTGAGTTTGTCCCGACTGGAGGTCATCGGCCCAACCATGGTTGAACCCAGTCTAGCCTTATTTTCTCTTCAACACATTGAAATCCACATTGAATAATAGTTGGACAACCTTGGCATATGATTAAAAACACAAACATTGAACTGTTCAATTGTATGTTGTACATCAGCTAGTATGTGTTGTACATCCATTAGAAGGTCACCTCGTTGGTTTGAGGATAGAAAATGATGCGTTGATCATCAGAATTAAAAGATGACCTTTTGAACCCCATGTAACTTCTAGGATCTTCTCCAAATACAATACAATATTGATATGACAAATCTAGATCAACCCATATTAGATGGTTTTACTTTTCAGTTTTTTGAGCAAATTGTACTTACACTCTCTTGGATTTCAAACTATTACGTTTACACCTCTAATGTTTCAGTTTGTCTATCAATAGTTGTTATCGATATCTTCAACCAGAAGAAGCTTCGAACCAGAAAATCATCGCTTAAGCCGGAACCTGAGGTCCGCAATCCAACCGGGAAGGTTCAGTGAAGGCTTTTTGAAAAAGGCACTTCTCAGGAAATTCATCCATATAGAAACTTAATGAAGAATGACATGGTGATAAGGCACTTCTACCCCTATAGGACTTCTCGGTGGAGAGAAGAATAAAAGTAAGGAGTCTCGCAACGTCCATTCCCACATTTAATGCACAAAGGATATCTCGATATCCCGCTGCGGATAAGGAAGCTTCTGACCTGCTCAAAACCTTCCTCAAGCCCAAAGCTGGCGACTCATTTGTCCCCTCAATCGTGGGCCACTATCATGTCATCATCAGAATGACACTGACCGCTGATTCATTGATAAGACCACCCGACGGTAGGATCGCCTGGTCATCAAGCTTGTCTCCCAATCCCCTTTTACAAAGTCATTTCCACCTTTCACTGGACGAGATACGCATCTAAGGGCCGCAACACGTCCTCCATTGCAATAGGTATGAATCAACTATATGTTCTACCTTAGAGCCCAAAAAAAGGGTAAGACTTGAATTCTTCAAGAAGGTTCATGAATTCATCTTCCACCTCCTCGAGTGTCGATGACTCAGGAGGAGCCTCTACTTTCATTACCTGAACTGACATCATCATCAGAGGTGGCTTACCGTCCTCAGAGGCAGCCCACTCTCACTCTAGCTTTTATTTCAGTTGGAATCGGACCAAAAATGAGCTGTATGAGCAAGAAGCAAGAAGCACATTTTTCACCTCAACATTTGGCACCATCTGTGGGAAACGCTAACAAAAAGTTCAGTGGCTTTCCCCTCTCTGGAATCATTTTAGGTCGCTAGTGGAAGCCAGGGGATAACTGAGAAGACAAAATTTACAAGTCTCTGGAAGAAACTTTGGCTTTTGGGAGATGAAGGAGATAAGTGGTTATCCTTGAGTACTTGTTGATCCTCCATATGGAGTGACTCACATGTTTAACTTGGATCTTACCCCATATGCTTAATGTATGCCTTCAATGCTCCGAAGCAGGCGTTTCATGCCAGATGAGGGCAAGTTAAGGGGATCAATCCGCATCTCTCTTCTCCCTAGCTATGATTCCATATCTCGTGGGTGAGTCCTACTCTCTCTGTCCCGAATGGCAGAGCCAAGGAAGAGAGTCAGACATGCATCACTTCCGATGTTGGGATGAAGGTGGAGTGCAGTCAACGTGGGTCTCAGGCCCTAGAAGAATATTCACAGGAGTCATTAACTCCTCTTGAAAGGTCATGATCTGCAGTCCTTATGTGGATCCAAGACCCAAGAAAATCAAGGTGACCGAAAACCCCTAGAAAAGCACCAGTGAACCCTGGCAAATGAAACCGGCACGTTTGAAAACGGTCATCACAAAAAGGCGGGGGGGGGGGGCGAGAGGCACCATACTTATGGCTATCAGCTGCTAGGAGTGCAAAGGAGAAGCTAATCCCCGGAGGGCGCTCGAATGGGCATATAAAGGTCCCTCACTAGGACGAGGCTCCTCCATATGATTGAACTTAGTCAAGAGGGAAGGCTCCAATGGTTTTCAAGGACGAGGACCTTCATAGGATGACTGCAGCATTCACAAGGTCCACTCCCGAACCACTAAGGCAAATAAAGCAAGCAATACGTGTCTCAGGCGCCATTGGGCCCTTTACCGCGACATGCTTTATTCGAAATGAGGCAATCACTTTTTTCGAGAAAGGGGCTCAATGATATCTATATCCCTCTTGCAAAGAAGCCTTTGTATCCAAGGATAGGTTGGCTAAGTCATGGGACAAGAAAAATCTTGGTTGGTGCCGGATGATTAGTAGATGCTATGTCTCTGAATGCTTTCCCTTCACTATGGATCGGCCAAGAAATGTCACCAACAACTGCAGCCTAGATATACAGCTTCGTGAGAAGTTCCATTCCCATATGAGGGAACGCAATCTTTTAAAGACTGTAGGAACTTCCACCCATAAGTAGGCTGATCCACTTTGTTTGTGATCAGGTGCAGCTTGTTGGCGTACGGCATCCCTTAGGGTTACCCCGCTTTCAGGGCAGACTGAGTAATAATCTCCCCCAGGCATGCGATGCTAAGATCACCAACTGCCTAGGGTGTTGGGGCTCCATAGGATTGGTCGAAGACAATCTAGGACTTATTGTAACAATTTTTGGAGGACAGTCCACTACTCCACCCACAGAAGCCACTCTCACCGACTAAATATATGTCAACAAGGATGAAGAGCTTGGGGCAACAGGGAGAACCGGACAAAAAAGGGGATTGGGCCTGCTGACCCAACCCCATGTACCGAAGTCTGCCTTCCCTAAGAAGCTTTACCCAGGGACTATCTTGGGAAGTGACTTCCCAGGAGTCAAAAGAAGGATGCTTCTTAAGATTTTCCTTTGAAAGGTGTTTGCAACTTCGCTGCTAAAAAGCATTTGCAACTTCACTGTTGAAAAGTGTTTGCAACTTCCTTGTTGAAAAGCGTTTGCAACTTCGCTGTTGAAAAGCGTTTGCAACTTCACTGCTGAAAAGCGTTTGCAACTTCGCTACTAAAAAGCGTTTGCAACTTCGCCGAAAAGTGCTTGTAAATCCACTCAGGGGCAATAAAAGTTTCGTGAGCCCGTCCGCAAACCTTACGAAAGTAGGATATCCTTCATTCTTTGGTATCTAAGTGACATACAATCCTTGGATGATAAAAGCAGCAAAGAAGCTTTGCATAAACTTGGAAGTCATTGGTTTTCGAGAGGTTACTTGCCAAGTAAACTAACTTTCCAGAAGGGGACAGAAAGCGTACACCAGAGGACAGACTTCCGGGGAAGATTCACTCATTAATAAAGGGCTTCATGAAACAAGTAAGAACCACTGGCTCAGAATAACTGCAAGTATTTTTCTGAATATAATTCTCTTTTTGAGGGGGTGCACCTTTGGGTCTCCCTCCCTAAGAGTCTGTACTTAGTTGTTTTCCTCGCAACTTCTAAGAAGTACTTATGTGGATGCCCAAGGGAAGGAAATTAAATGGACGATCTCTTCCAAGGCTTATACTTGTTTTTCTGCGAAACCTAATTAAAAGTGCTTACAGAAAATCTATATTCAATACATGTTACAAATCCACCATTTGAGAAAATGCAAGACTTCTTAGCTTGAATGAAGAGATAGTAAGAAAAGGATTTCCATTCATGAAACAACAGAAAGGTTACAAAAGGAAAGGAGCTGCCACCAAAACAAGAGCTCTCAAAAGATTGAAAAAGAAAGAGACATGGTTTCGACAAAAACAAGTAAAATCAAAGGTTGGTGTCTTCTTGAATGGTCACTATAACAATGCCATCTGGATTCACTTGCTGAAGAGGAGTGGTTTCCAGGATTCCTTCGGAGGCTTCAGGGTTGGAGGCCATGGCAGAAGCACGAGGAGGAGAGAAGGACTGAGTTGCATTCTTTGGAGAAGAGCTAGATTCCCCCTGCGAGGGTTGCATCCAACTAAACACAGGGAGTTTCTACCGTCTACAGACGTCGGCATTAAAAATGGAGTCTTTGCAGACCCGCTCCAGCATATCCTCAAGAAGTCTTTCTATCATTAGCTTGAAGGCTTGATCCAGCCCAAGCTCAAAAGTGAGAGCAGCGGCATCCAACATCTCCCTTTTGTATTCCTCAGACCTCCTGAAGGCATTTACAGCATCCTCCCAGTTTTCATTCACCCTGTTGGTCAACTTTGCCACTTCAGCTTGAATACGATCCAGTTCAGACCGAAGAGCTCGCCTCTCATACTCCATCTTTGCACATGTGACCTCCAGGGCCTCCTTTTCTCTATGAAGTCTAGCTAGGGAACCCTCCAACTCTTGAACCTAGATGTGTAATTTGAATCTTTTGGCTTCCACTGCCATTTTTGTTTCAAGATATTCTTTACAAATTTTGTTTGTAGCTTTCGGCTCGTCGACCGACTCATCCCTGAGACTCTTACACTGAGCATTACTTTTAGTGAGCTGTTCAGGTTGCTCCTTCAAGTACTGAACCCTCCTCTGAAGTGTATCCCTATTGGCCACAGCCTTATCGTGCTTTGCTATCAAAGTAGCATCGTAGTCTAGACATTCTAATAAGCTCAGAGAAGACACTTCAGAGGCCAAGTACTTGCTCTGACGAATGAGCGAGGTCATGGAAACATAACGATAAGTGTTCCTAGGAAATGAAGAAGTTAGCAAAAACTAAAGGAAGAGAAATTTCAAGATGATGAAAGGAGCTTACTGTGCAATTTGGGAAGCTAAAGTGTACAGAGGAAGTTTGTCCACGAACAACTTGTCTTCAGAGGCTACCCCATGCTCCATCCACTCCCTAGTTTTAGCAGTCTCCTCCATGAGGGGATCCAAATGGCTGTTAAGGGCTCTGGGGGACTGATAGGGATACCTTCTTCTCCAAGTGCTTGGAGCGAGGACATCCCTGCCTTTGCAGAAGAGGAGGATCTCAGGATTCTCACGGGAGTCTTGGACCCCTGGGCTATTGGAGCCTTTGAAGTATTTTGACACATAGAAGCTGGTGCTGGTGCTGTTGCTAGTGGTGTTGCTGTTGTTGGAGAAGAAACTCCAATGGGTCCTTGGTGTTTGGCTAGATTTGCTGGTTTTGCAATGCCTCTTGAGGGTCTTTCCCCAATGGTAATTTTGGGAAGACGATGCTCGGGAGCCACCGTCGGTATACCCTTGGAGCTTTTTCCAGTTTGGCTGGCCATCATCATCTTTTATTTTCCCCTAGTCAGAGGAGGAGACGCAAGCCGTTTATGGCTTACCTCCACATTCGCCTCTTTCCTTAGAGAAGTCTCTTGAGCGATACCCCCATAGGGTGCATTGACTTGTGTATCATCCTCCCTCACTGCTGATTGACCAGCCTCCCCCTCCACGTCTTGGATAATTTCTTCCATGGTTTTCAATACAGAATCGGGGGGGGGGACCCTGGCCATGGGGTTCGGAAGCCCAACAAGGGGAGTTGAAGTTCCAGTCTTTGTATCTTTGGGCTTTTCCCGCTCTAGTCTAGCTGCTGTTTGCGCCATCATGTAACGCTGGAGGAGATCTTCCCTGTTCAAAGGCATGTCGAGAACTGCAAGAGACAAAACTTTTCAATACTCAAAAAAGAGACAAATATACTGGTTCTATATCACGTTCGTAAGGGGAAAAGGACCAGGGGGTTCTTTCACACCCCACCCGTGGGAGTGACCCGTCACAGGATCCACGGTTTTAGTCTATCAACAATAATAAATACAAACAAAGACAATCAAGAGAAATAATAGTTCAATTAATGAATTAAAGGATTACAGGAGTCCAAATACTCCAACAAAATGATCAATGAAAGAATAATAAAGAACATAATAATCAATGTGCAAAATATATATTGAAAGATCAAAATAAGGAAGGAATAAAGTCATATATTATCAGAGTACGAAAGGTAACAATAATGTCAAAATCACAAAGTAAAGTGAGGCGGAAACTCACTCTACCAATCACAGCGGGAATAGTAGTTCGAAAGAAAAGGAAAAGAGATTAAAACTAATCCCAATAAGAAATACAATGAGTAACTAAATTGTTTTCAATCTTATAGAGAACATCTCTATAAGTGTAAATCTCAAAGATAGCACAAGGACGCTTCCATTCAATCGACGGACTAAGCATTGTACGCAACATGACCACCCGAGGAATCTTCAAGGTAATCGTCATGATCGCAATCACCTTCTTGGAAATATGTCTCCTCTCCCTGCGCTTCTTCGTATGAGCAGTCATAATACTCTGAGCTTGTAGAATAATCTAACACGACATAGTACAAAAGGAGTGAGTTTCAAAAGAAACCCAGTAAGGCAGTTAAATCCATAATAACATAAATGGTAGGTTTTCAAAGCAAAACATGAATGCAATATGGTATGAGACAAACAATGAAAGTATGAATCTAACTCTACGTATGCTGGTCTCTATTGGCAGACATGCTTTAAGTCATAGCACCGTACTTATTTAGGAGGGTCTCATCTCACAACGCCGGTTGGTAGTGGGTCCTTCATCCCTTGGGACAATCCATGGTAGGGGGTATAGGTCACTGCTCTCTCACATCACCATTGGTCTAAGTACTGGCGCATGTTAGGGTTAAAACCTAGCCAAATGCGAGTCTTCTACTTAGTTACATCAACTCAAATCCAGATACATCCATTTCTCGCCCCTGGCGATCCTTTTCGGTATCCTTCACACTAGAGTCATCATAGTCTCTGACTACGAACTCATCAACCCTATTGGTTATCCACATATGGTAAACGGGAAGCTCTCATGTCTGTCCCCTCACGGGTTGGTTACCGGTCTTGAGCGCCCATGAGCCCAAGTCTATCCATATGAAACCCTACCAATGAATGGCCCCCACAATGTGATTCCTGTCCCCTCACGGGTTGGTTACCGATTTTGAGCGCCCATGAATCCCCCCATTGCTACCACGGGTTGTTCGGTCTCAATACCCCTCCGACTAGGGTCTGATCTAACGTGGACATCCTACCCAAACACTGCTAGACAGTCCTAAGTATGACAACCAATAGTTCAGGAAGGTGTCAAAGGGCATCTCCGGAAACATCCCATAATATTCCCGTTGATGTCCAAGGACAGAAGTGTCAAAAGGACACCTCTCCTTTCCAAACCATACCTAATCAGTCACAATCATCAATCAATTGCATCACAAGTATAGTTACTCCCCATATGGAAAGTAATCAAGAACATGATCCAACTCATATATAATTGGCAAGTAAAGTCATACATAAACTAAATAATATAAACAACTAATGCTATTGTAATTAGTGTAGTTGCATCAGTAGTACATCAATATAAGAATCTATTTATGGAAATAAATCAGAAAGATTCAAATATGGAAACTAAATCATGCAACCTATGTAATTAGAGAAATAACTTTCCTTACCTTAAATAATTCGCAAAGAATCTCGAGAATCAAGGAAGATCTTTTCTAAACTTGGAAGGGGATCCTAAACAATGTACATACCTTATTAGGAAAGATCTCCAGAAGATAGGAATCAAATCAACCAAAAATAAATCAAAACAGAGGCTACTGTCTTCATTGGTCGATTGAATGGTCTACTGACTCAGTCGACCAACAGAGTTAGTGATAGACAAAATCAGAGATTTCTGATCCAAAATCCAAATTTTGTGATTTGAATTGCTATCAAACAAGAAGGGAATGCTATGACAGTGTATTGGTCTAAAGAGAAACTCAAAACCCTAGCAATCATCAAGTCCTAAAGTCACAGATTAGGAAATAAAACTTACCATAAATAGGTCAGCCAGGGTTCTTGGAGAAATCATAGCAAATTCATGGAGGGGAAACTAAAGAATAAAAGATTACTAATCTAATAGAGAAATCATGGAAAGCGTGTACAGAACTCCTAGAAAAACAGATCTAAGCTTGAAGAACTTTGAATCCAAAAAGAGAAAGAAGACAAAGACATGGTTTTCTTCAAAAGCAAGTGATGATCTTGATTAAGATCATCCATCAAGCCTTAAATCCTTAGGAAAAATAGAGAAATGAGTGGTGTTGATACGGAATCTCGCTCGTCCTTCCCAGTCACGAACCTGCAAGATATGAGCTCGACCTTGGGGGGTCGAGGTACATCTCCGACGAGCAAGTTAGTACCAATAATATGAGCTCGACCTTGGGGGGTCGAGGTACGTCTCCAGCGAGCAAGTTAGTACCAATAATGTGATCTCAAATACTCAATAGAGAACTCAAGTAATTGATCACACGAAATATGAATACCTACCTCATAGTGTTTACCTGAGGTGTTTATATAGAGTAGGGTAATGGAGTTATATTCGGAATATGACTCTAATGAGAGTTGGCATAGGAGAGTAACTCTTTTGGGAGAGTTCTTTTACCTAAATGGAACTCCACTGTGGTTGTTGGTTGGTAGGACTCTACCCTTGTGAGGTCTTCTCACCATGTTAGGTGGATTCTATTTATCACTCTGGTCGGTCCTACCATAGGTCACTAGGTCGAACTTTACCAAGTACTGAACCTGGTCGGATTGTGCAACTGCTGGTTCAGACCGGGAGTTATAGAATGACCATTTTAGTCATTAACATAAGCCCCCCAGTCCATTGTGTTCGAGAACTGTGTGATCGGATCAAGGGAGTATGTTATTCTAATTCGTGAGGTATATGGTCGAACCGACCTACATACTTTACATCGAAATTTGTAATGTCTCACTTAGGACTAGCCGTCATTTGAGCGCATTTATCGATGCACGTTCTTCGAAGTTCGTGTGTGATCGACGCGTGTCACAACTGTCGTTTCATCTTAAATGCTTGTCATGATGACCAATAGACTCTTCATCTCCCACCGTCCACCTACTTATTGTCGTAGCTGTTGGATGTAGATGATTCGAATTAATGGGGGGGGGGGGCTCTTCATCTTCCACCGCCCATCTGTGTATTGTCCTAGTCGTTAGATCTGGACTTTGGTGGTGATGAGTTTCGTCTGTTGATGGTATATTCATATTGTCCCTTAGATTAGCATATGGACTTTTAGAAATATATCCTCCCCATTTTCTTTCTTCTTCTCCCTTCTGCTCTGCATTTCCTTTCGTTTCTGCATTTCCTTTTGTTTTTGCAACTGTGAGATTTTTCTTCGTTGAAGACTTTCTCTTTGCCTTGCTTCAAGCTTTGGTTTTTTGTTGGAGGAGGTCTATCCACTAGTTTCTTTTTCTTCTTCGTCATCCTATTATCAACAAGTAAGTTCTTTGTCCTCTGCTTTTTATTTTTTCTTGTTTTGAAGTAGTAAGTTCAGAGTTTTGACATAAGCCCTTCTTCTTGTTGTTTTTATTTTCCTTCCTTTTTCCTTTGTCTCTGGGTACGTTTTTTGTAGCACTTGTCCTCTATTTCTTTTTAGGAGAACATGGTAATCCTAAAGAGGGGATCTACCTTAGAAAATCGTAGGAGAGACTTAGGAAAAGAACCTTTTGGTTCTTCACTGTTTGAACCAGAAACCGAACAGCTCCTTGATCCCGGGCTTCCCATAAGTGACCAGTCCGAAGATATGTTTGATGATCTATGTGGTCGACAACCCTCTAGTAATGATGGCGAGGAGGCTGAAATGGATTCTCGACCTAGGACCGAACACCTTAGTGCCCGAGCTCGCTTCAAAGCTGAGCGTAAGAGGTGGAAAGATAGCTTGACTCTTGAAGAATATAAACTCGAGCAGGCTAAGGATTTGAATCCCGACCATATAGATTATGATCCTTATTCCTCGGGCCCAGATTTCCTTCCCTCCCAAATGGCCGACGAGAGGTTAAATTATCTTAAGCAGAAATATGATGTTCCTTCCGATCATGTCCTTCGTGTACCCACTCCCGAAGAGAGGGCGAACTCTCCTCGTCCCGGGGAGTTTGCCTTGTATGAGGATGCCCTTAATAGTGGCTTCCGTCTTCCCATGCACCCTCTTTTTCAGGAGATCATGCTTCATTTCCATATGTGCCCGGGGATGTTCGTGCCTAACAGTTGGCGAAACGTTATTTGTTTTTGGGGCTTTTGTCAGAAGGTAGGTGTCCGACCATCCCTTGCCTTATTCCTTCACTTCTTCATGGCGAAGAAGCAGGAACAAGATGGTTGGTTTTACCTATCAAAGCGTACCTTTTCTCAATGTGGTTGGGATGGCAACTTTGTCGGGACAGGGACTCTTCCATCCAACACGAAAGGGTGGCGTCCCAAATATTTTTTTGTTCGGCCGCCATCCAAACCCTCCTTCCCTATATTCTAGGTTCGTGGACCGACTACAGGTTCCAATAACACCCCTAACCTTTCCGAAGCCGAGCAACGTGCCAGGGAGAAGATCCTTCGGCTTTTGACCGAGGATAAGAACATGTTTGCCGTTCACGACTATTGTCCGGAATACCCCAATATACTACGTTTTTGGGGGTTCCTTCCTGGTGAGCACTCTTTGTTTGTATCTCTATCTTTTGAACTATCTTTTTGAGTTTGGTATTAATTCTTCTATCCTTTTTCAGTGATGCTTAATCGGAAAAATTGTTCCCGGGCAGCTGGTGAGGATATGGAAGAGGTTGAAGCCCGGATTCCTACCAAACCTGAACGTCTTCGTTCCGATAGAAAAAAGCAAGTTCTGCTAGGCCCGAAGCGATCGGCTGATGTGTCTGATGTTACTCTTAGGCCGAACAAGAAAAAGGCCCCATTGTCTTTCGTAGCAGGTTCGGAAGTTGATGTGGGTGCCTCCAATTCTGCTCCTCCTGAGGATATTTCGAGCACTCAATCTGCTGATGCTCCGTCCAGTGGTCCACTTAAAGCTGGATCTTATGTTTTAAGTAACACTACTGATGGTACTGAAGTTGCTAAGGCATGGTTGCCAACAGTTTTACTTCCTACCGATCAGTAGTTTCTTCAAAAAATTGGACCTACCCGAACTGAAGATATAATGACCAGGTATGTGGTTTCTGTACACGGTTGCTTTTCCCGTACAGTCCTCCTTTCCATTATTTGTATTTTTCATTGGTAGGTTGGTTTGTGCCTTAACCAGGCATGGGGAGGTAATTTGGAGGTTGCTCGGAAGGATAAATCGACCATTTATCAGCTTAACAACAAAGTCAAGGATATAAGTGGTCGGTTGGAGAATGCAATTGGCGAGAATGTTGCCTTGAAGGATGAGAAGGTGATCACCGATGCTCGGGCTTTATCTGCTGAAGAACTCATTTTGGCCCTTGAGCGTGAGGTTGCAAATTTAAAAATTTCTTTGGAAGATAAAGATGTTGCCCTTACGAAGATCGAGCAAGAGAAGGATCAGTTCGTAAGAGATTTGACCGATCAACTTGCTTGAGCGTGCCCGACCACTTTAGAGAATCTTTCTGAGGAGTTACGTCGGGAAGTGATTCACAAATGGGTATGTGCTAAAGGTTGCATAGGATTTGTCTCCAAGGTTGCAGCCCCGGGCTTCAAATGTGGTCGGAGAGATGCTTTTACTAGGGTCATTGAAAGTTACCCAGAAATCGATCTTGGACTGTTGGAGAAATATGTCGATCCGGGTATCTTTGATGAACTGAAGCTTCCTCGACCCTCTTGGGCGGTTGGTAAGGAGGCTTTCCCTTTGCCGAAGAGGGTCAGTGTACAGGATTTTTTAGACTCCGACTGGGAACCGGCCCCTGAAGAGGAGGATGAAGCCGGCCCCTCAACGACCACCGATGCAGCCGATATTTTGACGACCACTAGTCCAAACAATTCAACTGATTTGATATCTTCTGATAATGTTGTTGCCGACTAGCTTTCTTTTTAAACCATGATGATTTTGTAATGGATAATTTATCATAGGTTATTTTGCGTATGTAAACTTTTGCTTGTCAATGGTATTTTTCTCTTTTTGTACCAAGTATGCTTGTTCGGTATGATACCATTTTTGGCATATTCCCCTCCTCTGTACGAAGTTTACTTGGTCGTGAGAATACCTTTGTTCGGTATATATGTGCTCGTTCTTGTCATGTGCTTGTATCATTCCAAGCCATGCTGTTCGGTATACTAAGGTTTGTTCGGCCATGAACTAAATAGGTGTTCGTCAACCACTGTTCGTCCATAACCCCTACCTCCCGGGCATGATAACTTGGTATGTCTTTTGAAGTATTCGTGCCTAAGGAATGTTAGGTCTTTATTGCCTATTGAGTGTAGGTCTTTTTCTGCCTAAGTGATATCTTAGGTCTTCTGTGCCTTAAGATTCGTAGGGCCTTCCTCGGAATCTCAGGTTTTTTTTGCCTAGGTCTTTTTCTGCCTGAGATTTTCAGGTCTTTTTTTGCCTGAGATTTTCAGGTCTTTTCTGCCTGAGATATTCAGGTCTTTTCTGCCTAAGATTTTCAGGTCTTTTTTGCCTGAGATTTTCAGGTCTTTTCTGCCTGAGATTTTCAGGTCTTTTCCTTGAGTGTCTTGTTGAAGTTGAGTAATAATTTGTACGAATGTCTTTATTTATATATAAAAACTAATATGACTTCTTGGGATTATGAATCTCCCATGTTGTCTACATACTGAAATAAATAGCAAAACTGAAATAAAACGCTCAAAATTTGTCGTGTTTACGACTTTCTCAGATACTATTCTTATTGATAGTATTTCCTGAGATTGTTCGAATTCCATGATCGAGGGATCTGTCGCTCGTCTCCGGATCTTGTAAATGATATGCTCCAGGAGCGACTTGTCGTATGACTATGTATGGTCCTTCCCAATTTGGGGATAACTTTCCTTGATTGGTTGGATCTGAAGCAGCTGTTCGGCGAAGTACCAGTTCGCCTGGCAAGTATTGTTCATTTCGAACCTTGGCATTATAATATGTCACTATTCTTCTTTGATATTCTTCAAGATGGAATTGGGCTTTGTCCCTTACTTCGTCAATTAGATCCAGATTGGTTCGCATTCCTTCGATGTTTGCCTCTTCTTCGAATTCTATTTCTCGAAGTGATCCAATTTGGATTTCTACTGGGACTCTAGCCTCTGCTCCATATGCTAGTCGGAATGGAGATTCTCCTGTGGTCGTCCTTGGAGTTGTTCGGTACGACCACAGTACACTAGGTAGTTCATCTACCCATCTCCCTTTCATCTGGTCGAGCCTCTTCTTGAGCCCGTCGAGCATGGTTCTATTAGTAACCTCGACCTGGCCGTTACTTTGGGGATAAGCTACTAAAGAAAATCTATGCTCGATCCCTTGTTCTTTGCAGAATGTTGAGAATGCTGCATTCTCAAATTGCTTTCCATGGTCGGTTACTAATATTTTTGGAACTCCGTATCTGTACGATATGTTATGCTTGACAAAATGCTTCATCTGCTCGGTAGTGATAGTTGCAAGGGGTTCAGCTTCTACCCACTTTGTAAAGTAGTCTATTGCCACTACCAAGTATTCTCTTCCTCCCGATGCTTTAGGTGTGAAACCCGGCCCTAACCTTGACCCGGAAACCTTGTTATTTGTAGGTCCGATGACCCGAAGTAAAGTAAGAAGTCAGCTTTGGGCCATCCCAGTAGAGGACTTGGTGTCTGGCTTTGAATCCATGAAGGTTGATGATGAGGTTCTATTTATGGAAACAGAATCCTGATGAAGATCTAATTAGTTGATGGACTTGGAGTGATCTCTATCTTGGTTTGAAGGCATTTCTACCTACTAGGTAAGTCACTTGACTTGTGTGCAAAACCCCTTTAGGTTTGGATTTGATCTGGGCTTTCAATTCCCTGTTTTGGCCTTGCTGTCTGCATTGGTCGACTGATTGGTCGACTGGGCCAGTCGACCAATCCACTCGACCAATGGGTGCTGTCTTTGACAATTAGGTTGATTCTTGCTCTATTTAAGTCTAACCTCGAGTCCACTTCGTATTTGCTGCCTCCAAACCCTCTGGAACGAACCAAAGACCTCTGCAAGTCATCTCTCTTGCATCCTTGGAGTTTTCTTGGCGGATCTTCGTCGGAACTCTTCTTTTTGCATCAAAAGGTATGTCTACTCTCTCTTCTTCTCCTCCATCTTTGTTTTCTTTCCTTTTTGAGTTGAGACAGTAGAAGAGATGCTGCATCCTCTGTTGCAAACATCTCTGAACATGTTCTCATGATCATCCTAAGGATTTAAGGCTAGAACAATGATCTTAACCATGATCATTGCAAGCTTTTGAAGGATTCATGATCAAACCATGATTTAATCTCTGTTAATTTCCTAATCTGAATTCCGATCTCTTTGGATCTTCTTTCATTGATCATGTTAGTGGTTAATGGTTGTGTTTTCTTTCTATGATCCATAATCCATAGAATTCTAGTTGTTCTCTTCTACCTTACTATGTGTTCTTCATGATGCATGATAGTACATATATGGTAGGTTTTATTTCCTTATTTAGATTTATGCTTCTAAGCCTTATTCTATGAAGACCTATGCATGTTTTCATGTTTTCATTACCGAAAGCAATGATCCATCCTCCTATTGTTCTTGTCCTTGTTTTCTATTTCAAAATTCATCAAGATCCATGTTTGATTTATTTATGGTAACTTTTTGTTTCCTAATTTGGATCTTGATACCTTGATTTGATTAGTGTTTTGAGGTCCCCTATATGCTAGAATACTACTGATGTAGTCTACCCCTTGATTAGTACCCTTTTGAACCACCAAATTCGGGTTTCATATCTCAAAACTCTGATTTTCTAAGCTATCGTCTCGCATTGGTCGACTGATTGGTCGACTGGACCACTCGACCAATCCACTCGACCAATGAGTACAACAACTCCCGGAATTGGTCCGTTTCGGATGCTTTGCTATATTTTCTGTTAGGGATCTTTCCTAATATGTTGTATATACTTGTTTAGGACCTTCTTCTCAAGTTTGCCAAGATCTTACTTGATATCTTAGGATTCTTTGTGAGTTATAAAAGGTAAGGATGGTTATTTCCTTAATTACATAGATAGCATGAATCTAGTTTCTATATTTGAATATCATTAATATGTTTCCTAAATTAGATTCTTACAATGATATTCTACTGTTGCATAACCTTGATTACAGTAGCATTACTTATTCATATTGAATTGATTCATGTATGATTTACTTACCAACGTTATACAAATGATTGTAAATATTGATTTCTTTCCATATATGGAGTTACCATATATGTGATGATATGAATTGATGCATGTGTATGCTTACGTATGGTTTGGAAAGGAGAGGTGTCCTTTTGACATTTCTGTCCTTGGACTACTACGGGAATATTATGGGATGTTTCCGGAGATGCCCTCTGGACACCTTCCTAAACTGTTGGATGACATATATAGGATTGTCTAGTAGTGTTTGGCTAGGATGTCCTGTTATGTCAGACCCTAATCGGAGGGGTATTGAGACCGAACGACCCGTGGTAGCAATGGGGATTCATGGGCGCTCAAGACCGGTAACCAACCCGTGAGAGGACAGGAATCACATTGTGGGGGCCATTTATTGGTAGGGTTGCATATGGCTAGACTTGGGCTCACGGGCGCTTAAGACCGGTAACCAACCCGTGAGAGGACGTGAGAGCTTCCCGTTTACCATATGTGGATGATCAATAGGGTTGATGAGTCCGTAGTCCGAGTTGGTTGGTGCCATAGGATACGCTGACTCTAGTGTGAAGGATACCGGAAAGGATCGTCAGGGACGAGGAATGGAAGTATCTGGATCTGACTTGATGTAACCAAGTAGAAGACTTGCATTTGGCTAGGTATTACCCTGACATGCGCCAGTACTTATACCAGATGGTTGTGAGAGAGTGTGTTGACTTAACCCCCTGCCAAGGTTTGTCCTCGAGGGATGAAGGACCCATTACCAATCGGCTGCTCAAGACCGGTGAAATGATCCGTGAGAGAATCCAAGATATCTTAAATGGTTGAGGATGTGAGTGGACTTTCCTAAAGAAGTACGGTGCTATGACTTAAAGCATGTCTGCCAATAGAGACCAACATACATAGAGTTAGAATCATTCATTCATTGTTTGTCTCATATCATATTGCATTTATGTTTGTTCTGGAATTCTGCCATTTATGTTATTATGGATTTTAAGCGCCTTCTTACCGAGTTTCTTTGAAACTCATTCCTTTATTGTACAATGTTGTTAGACTATCCTGCAGGTACGGAATACTATGACGGTCCCTATGAGGAAGCACAAGGCGAAGAGACATATCTCCAGGAAGGTGATTGCGGTTACCACAATTACTCTGAAGATCCCACGGGTGGTTATGCTCCGTACGATGCTTAGTCCGACCATTGAGTGGAAGCGTCCTTGTGCTATTTATGAGATCTACACCTACAAGGATGTCGTCTACAAAGTGGAGAATAATTTAGTTACCCAATGTACTTGCTACTTGGGATTAGCTTTTATCTAGTTTATTCTTTCGAGCTACTTTTCCGCTGGATGTAAAGTGGGATTTTTGCTTCACTTTACTTATCTGTTTGACACTCTGATTATATCTATTATTCCGTTTCGTTTATGATTCATTCTCTCATTATTGGATCTATGATTTATCTTCCGCACTCTTGTTATGGTTGTTCATGATTATGTTATTGTTTATGTGGGAGGTTGATCACTCGATACCTGATCTTCGGGCTGTGGATCACACTCTCGGGTATGCCGGATAGGGTACCGGCTGGGAGGGCGTGATGATTGGTATCGAGCCCAAGGTTCGAGGAGATCCTAACCACAAAAGGCAACAACTGAACATTCTCGAGTCATTGATCCGAAGTGACTCTTCTACTCTTAGAAGTGAATAATAGAACACTGAATTAGAAACTTGAACTTTGAGGCATAACAGAACATTTCGAATAACATACCATAATTATACTTGAACAAATGACACTAATGCAAGGAAAAGAAAAGTGCATAACATACAATAATTAAAGAGAAACAAAATGAACTTCATTAATTTCAAAGGTTTTTACAATGATTACATCTGAAATGCATAAATGGGAAATCCTAAGGTACGGTCTATCTAGGTGATCTACTCGATCTCTATATGCTCCGAACTCCTCTCGCTAGCTGAGTCACCCGACGCTCTATCCTCGTCTGTCGAGACTCCATCCTCTCGTACATCTGCTCTGTCCGACCTCCATCCTCTCTAGCATGGAAGTCATCGATCTCATCTGTGCACCAAGATCTGAAGTCTCCGGAACCGCATGTGAAGGACCGCCGCTCTCGAAGTGTGATGAAGGAAACCCGTGATGCACGAGGCTCAGCCTCGCGCATATCTGTATCATCTCCGGCCTGATCATCACTATCGGGACCGATATCCTCTCCTCCATCCTCTGATCCCTCATCCTCATCCTCGATTCATCATCATCCTCACCCTCCGGGACCAGGAGATCTCTCTAACCGATGTAGTCTCATCCGTCGAATGGTCCGAGTCCCAATGGGGTATCCTCGTGATCTAGTGTCCATCGGAGTATCCTCGAAACTCACCCCGAAATGCCCGAAGATCAAAGTCGAAGCCTCCCATAGCAAAGGTTCCGCATGCTAGGCCGCAGAACTAAGTCCAGCATGACCTGCTGAATGATGTAAGAAAGATCGATCTCGAAGCCCATGTAGATGCGGTAAATGACCAAGGCCTCCATCACCGTGACCCGATGGTGATGTCCGGCTTTCGGCATGATGTTTCGGCCGACTATGCGACCGATAATACGTGCGAGAACCCGTCATCCGTCCGCTAGTCCACGGTGTGAAGCATCGGCGGCTATCCCATAGCGTAGAGCATATCTCGCGAAGCTCGTACGGCATCGGATGGCTGTCCGGTGCTGCTCCTGCAGGTATCCACACACACTGCTGTGGGTAGTAAGGAACCTCGCAAGATCTCGGCCGGTGTCCGGGTAGAGAAGCGAATCGAGTCCGGTGGACCCTGCTCCCGAGGACAAGTCCGAGTGGATGTCCACCGGCCCCGAGCCTCCTCTGTGTAAGTAAGGTTGCTTTGAAGAACAACCTCACTAGCTCCGGGTATACCGGCAAATCCTCGGTGAAGAGGTGAGTCCACCGTAAAGTGTCGAACCTCTGCCGGATCTCGAAGGCTCCGAGCTGGCGTAAGTGAAGTAGATGCCCCATCTCGATGTTACAATAGCTGAAGTAGGCCTCGTACGAAAACTCGGCCCGAGGTGTGTCAAATAGGTCCGGTCTCCTAACCTCCTCTCTCGGGCTCGAAAGGAACCCGACCTCTGCCCCCAGAGGCACCTACGATGCGACCTCTACCTCTACCTCCTCCTCGTCCTCCCCTCTGCATGATGTATCTGTGGAAGAGACAAGAGACATTTCCAATTAGTGCTATTTCAAGATTTGAGCCAAAAGGGTATTTTCGTAATTTTTCGGAAAATTTCAAATTTGGGGGAAATTTGATTTGAACATACTAGCATGTGCACAATACTTGGAATTTCATGTCTATGAAGTTGTTTTGATGAAAATCGATCGAAAACATGGATTAAAGCGAAAAATTCAGCAAGAAGAAATTTGGGGATTTTGCAATTTAGGTCAAAATTGGATTTTTGAAAAGTTGAAATTGGTTAAATCAAATTGTATGGACCTATCTACAATGTCATCTTGAGCATGTAGCATTTGATCTCGTGCGGAAATTTCAAGCGGTTTGAGAGAAAACGAAATTTTTCTAAAGATATCGATTTCGGTATAAAACTTTGCGAGATGAGCACCAAATGTGTTAAAACTTGTTGTCTATGCATGTCATTGTGTTTACAACCTAGGGAATATGTTTCTAAGCATTCCTAAGCATGATTTCTAGCATTGGATACAAGTAAAGCATGGTTTTATTGAAATGCAAGCATGAGAAGATGAAAATGGAAGAAAGAATGAGAGATTTACCTTGTTTGTGAAGATGGTGTGTTGTGTTGTTGTTGTTGAAGCACTAAATCACCTCAAGAACACTTGTGGGAACTCTTGGATATTTTCCCTAGAGCTCTCTCACCTTTGGAAGAAGTTAGAATGAGGTTGGAATGTGGAAATGAGGCTTATAATGCGAATTTTCGTATTCTGTCTTCATTGGTCGACTGATTGGTCGACTGGGTCACTCGACCAACCACTCGACCAATGGTCACAGTGACCTCATTTGCTGTTGAATTTTTGGAAAATGTGATTTTTGCCTTATGGAATATTGTTTGATGACTATATGGATATATTTGAGCATGATTTAAGTTTTCAAATCATTTGGACTTGTGGTTTATGTTGAATCTTCGAAATTCGGTATTTTGATGTTCTCGGTTTTTGCAGAATGGTTACTACGAGAAGTGGGCGTGGTGAATCCAGTGGTCATGGAGGTGGTGAAATACCTCGGGGAGGTGGTGAAGTACCTCATGGAGGTGGTGAGATACCAAATGCTGATCGGGGTACTCATGAGATCCCTGGTGCCCCGAATGTTGGAAGTTTCGGAGATATTGCCAATATTATGGGCAATATGATGCGAGCGACAAGCAGCTCGGTTCAACCAGATGTTGGTGGGTTTCATGACTCTGCATAATGAGACCCGAGCTGGTGCTAATGTGAATCCTCATGCCGCAGTCCCGAATGCGGGAGGTTTAGCTGGAACTCCTCATACTCGTCGATGGAGAGTTTTACGAAGATGCAAGTACCCATTTTTTCCGGAGTTACCAAGGACCCCTTGTTTCCTAACAAGTGGCTTCGTGAGTTGGAGAAGGCTTTCCGACATCTGCAATGCTCGGAAGCTCGAAAGATTTTGTTTGCTTTGAGCGAAGTTGCAACAAGAAGCTGATGCATGGTGGATCTCCACTCGTCCTATTTTGGAAGGTTTGCATGCGGGAGTTGTAACTTGGGAGTTATTCAAAGAGGCTTTTTGTATGAACTACTTTCCCGAGGCGGTGAAGGATGGAAAGGAAGCTGAGTTTATGATTCGACTCAAGGAACTCGTACGTGTTGGAGTACCAACGAAGTTCGAGGAGCTTCATTTCTTTGCTCCAGATTCTTTGAAGGAAGACCTCGCCAAAGCAAAGAAGTTCTTCAAAGGACTGCGCCTGCCATTAAAGCTTATCTCACAGTCCAGCCTATAGTGAGCTATGCTCAAGTGGTGCGAGAATCGAAGAAGTTGGAAGAAACGAGAGAAGGAAAGTGCTCGTGTGCAAAAGCCTTGGCGATCAAGGAATTCTGGTTTGGTGGATCGCAATGACCGTCGTTATGTGAGACCTACACCCTACCCCACTCCTACCTTTCGGGCTAAGAGTGTAGGTCGAACACGGGTTTTCAGCAGCCCGGCCGGTTTAAACGATATGGCGGAAACCGACCACCAGCAAATGCAAGTGCAAGTGCAAGTGCGAGTGCAAGGCCTTTTGTTCGAAGTCCTCTGTTGCAGCCACCCCTGTTGGATCCAGCAATCTGTTTGCTTCTCTGCAAGCAAGCTGGTCATTTTGCTCGTGCACTGTCCGAAGCGGCCTGCCCAACAGCCTTGCCCCAGTGGTGAAGAGTGCTCCTGCTCCTCCCTTTGGTAGAGTTTTCAGTATTTCCGATCTTGAGCAGGATCCAAGCCATGATGTGATTACGGGTACATTGTTAGTCGCTTCTATTTCCGCATTTGTCTTATTTGATACGGGTGCATCTCATTCGTTCATGTCATCTGCATTCATCAAGAAGACTAACCTAATCCCCGAGAAGTTGTCTAGTTGTTTATTGATTAGTACACCTACTGGTCTGTTGTGAAACTAGATAAGGGGTTATCTAAATGTCCTGTGTTGATTGGTGAGAAGAACTTGGAAGCCAATTTTGTGATTCTTGACATGAAGGACTTCGATGTTATTTTGGGAATTGATTGGTTGACAGCCCACAAAGCTGTGTTCCTTTGTTCCTCAAAGAAGATTCAGTTCCATATTTGTGGAAGTCCGGTCTTTGAATTTCGGGGTGAAAAGAGAAGGGTTTGTAAGAAGGTGCTTTATCGCAGCTGATGCAAGTCTATGCCCTAGTGGATGATGCTTCATCTGAAGGCAAGGGTATAGTGGAGAAAAGAGTCGACGAAGTCGAGTTGTCTGCGACTTTGTTGATGTCTTCCCGGATGATCTATCGGGAGTGCCTCCGGACGAGAGATGTCGAATTCTCTATTGATCTCGTCCCTGGTGCCGCTCCTGTATCTAAAGCTCCGTATAGGATGGCTCCTACTGAGTTGAAAGAGTTGCAAAATCAGTTGAATGAGCTCATTGATAGAGGTTTCGTACAGCCTAGTGTGTCACCTTGGGGAGCTCCGGTCTTGTTCGTCAAGAAGAAAGACGGTAGTATGCGCTTGTGCATCGACTACCGTGAGTTGAATAAGTTGACTATCAAGAATAGATATCCCCTGCCCAGAATCGATGATCTCTTCGATCAGTTGAAGGGTGCAGTTGTGTTCTCGAAGATTGACTTAAGGTCCGGATATCATCAATTGAAAGTGAAGTCTAGTGATATCTTCAAGACGGCTTTCCGAACGCGGTATGGTCACTACGAGTTTAGAGTCATGCCTTTCGGATTGACCAATGCTCCTGCGGTGTTCATGGACCTCATGAACCGAGTATTTCATGATGTGCTTGATAAGTTTGTGATTGTTTTCATTGATGACATCTTGATCTATTCGAAGAGCGAAGAAGAGCATGCGAGTCATCTAAGTTTCACTTTGCAAAGGTTGCGGGAAAAGAAGTTGTTTGCTAAGTTTAGCAAGTGTGATTTACGGCTTAAGAGAGTGGTTTTCCTTGGTCATGTAGTTTCAGCCGAAGGTATTCGTGTCGATCCTGAAAAGGTCCAAGCTGTGGCTGATTGGGAGAGACCGAAGTCAGTAACGGAAATAAGAAGTTTTCTTGGATTGGCGGGTTACTACCGAAGGTTTATTGAGAACTTTTCTCGGTTGGCTGCTCCTATGACTAAGTTGACCAGGAAAGAAGAGAAGTTTGTTTGGTCGGCGCTTTGTGAGAAGAATTTCCAAGAGTTGAAGGATAGATTGACAAGTGCCCCGGTTTTGACTATACCCGATAGTTCCGGTGGTATGACAGTTTATACCGATGCGTCAAAGATTGGTTTGGGTTGTGTACTGATGCAACATGGCAAGGTCGTAGCCTATGCTTCTCGGCAATTGAAGGATTATGAGCGGAATTACCCCACTCACGATCTCGAACTTGCCGCCGTTGTCTTTGCTTTGAAGATTTGGAGACATTATCTTTACGGTGAGAAGATTGCCATTTTCACGGATCATAAGAGTTTGAAATACTTCTTTACCCAAAAGGAGTTGAACATGAGACAAAGGAGATGGTTGGAACTCGTCTCCGATTATGATTGTGATATTCAGTATCATCCTGGGAAAGCAAATGTTGTTGCTGATGCTCTTAGTAGGAAGAACCGAGAGAGAGACTTTGGATTTAAATGCTTTGAGTTTACCATTGTGGTCTTCTATTGAGAGTTTTGGTTTGGAAATCGTCCCTGAGAATTCTGATTTTATTCTTTCTGCCATGACGGCAAGATCCGGTCTTAGAGATAAGATTGTTGCTCTGCAGAGTTCTGATCAGGAGTTTTTGACCAAAGTTGAGAAGATTTCTTCGAATCCTGAGTCGGATCCCGACTTTGGTATATCCATGGATGGTGCTTTGTTGTTTAGAGGAAGACTGTGTGCACACATAAACGATGAAGTTAAGAAAGAGATATTGAAGGAAGCACACCGGTCGGTCTTTCTTACACACCGGGAAGCACCAAGATGTACAAGGACTTGAAGGAACATTTTTGGTGGATTGGTCTAAAGGCGGATGTTGATGATTTTGTTGCCAAGTGTGAGACTTGCCAGTGTGTGAAAGCCGTTCGACAACCTCCATCTGGATTACTTCAACCCCTTCCTATTCCTAGTTGGAAGTGGGAAGATATCTCTATGGACTTTGTGACTAGCTTGCCTCGGACAAGTAAAGGCAATGACACTTTGTGTGGGTGATTGTTGATAGGTTGACCAAATCAGCCCATTTCATTCCTATGAAGATCACTCATACTCTGGATAAGCTAGCCAGGCTTTATGTGGATAATGTGGTTCGTCTGCATGGTGTGCCTTTGAGTATTGTTTCGGATCGTGATCCTAGGTTCACCTCAAGGTTTTGGAACAGTTTGCAGAAGGCCTTGGGAACCCAATTGAACTTGAGTACAGCTCATCATCCACGGTCGATGGACAATCCGAGCGGACAATTCAAACATTGGAAGACATGCTCAGATCTTGCGTGGTGGATATGGGTGGTAATTGGGATGAACACCTAGCTTTGGTTGAGTTTGCCTATAACAACAGTTATCAAGCAACAATAGGCATGGCTCCATTCAAGGCTTTGTATGGTAGTACTTGTAGGACACCTTTGTACTGGATCGAGACAGGTGAAAGAAAAGTCTTAGGTCCCGAGATGATTGAAGCTACAAGTGCTATGGTAGATATGATAAGAGAAAGGATTAAGTCTGCCCGATCGAGACAGAAATCTTATGCTGATAATAAGAGAAGGACCGATTTGGAATTTCAAATTGGAGAGAAAGTCTTTCTGAAGGTCTCACCAATGAAGGGTGTGATGAGATTCAATGTTAAGGGAAAGCTTAGCCCTCGTTACATTGGACCTTTCGAGATTTTGGAAAAGGTTGGACCTGTTGCGTATCGATTAGCATTACCTCCGCCTCTTGCTGGTGTGCACAATGTGTTTCATATTTCGATGCTCCGAAAATACATAGAGAATCCGGAACACATTTTGCAGCAAGCACTCGAAGGACTTAGTGCTGATTTGACCTATGATGAAGAACCGGCCGAAATCCTGGATAGGAAGGACAAGCAGCTGCGGAATCGCGCCATTCCTTTGGTGAAGATTCGGTGGAAGAACCATACCCCTGAAGAAGCTTCTTGGGAGAAGGAAGAAGACATGAAGGAGAAGTTTCCTTACCTCTTTGGAAGCACAGTACGCTTTCAATTTCGGGGACGAAATTTCTTTAAGGGGGGAGAATGTGAAACCCGGCCCTAACCTTGACCCGGAAACCTTGTTATTTGTAGGTCCGATGACCCGAAGTAAAGTAAGAAGTCAGCTTTGGGCCATCCCAGTAGAGGACTTGGTGTCGGCTTTGAATCCATGAAGGTTGATGATGAGGTTCTATTTATGGAAACAGAATCCCGATGAAGATCTAATTAGTTGATGGACTTGGAGTGATCTCTATCTTGGTTTGAAGGCATTTCTACCTACTAGGTAAGTCACTTGACTTGTGTGCAAAACCCCTTTAGGTTTGGATTTGATCCGGGCTTTCAATTCCCTGTTTTGGCCTTGTTTATCTGCATTGGTCGACCGATTGGTTGATCGGGCCCAGTCGACCAATCCACTCGACCAATGGGTGCTTGTCTTTGACAATTAGGTTGATTCTTGCTCTATTTAAGTCTAACCTCGAGTCCACTTCGTATTTGCTGCCTCCAAACCCTCTGGAACGGACCAAAGACCTCTGCAAGTCATCTCTCTTGCATCCTTGGAGTTTTCTTGGCGGATCTTCGTCGGAACTCTTCTTTTTGCATCAAAAGGTATGTCTACTCTCTCTTCTTCTCCTCCATCTTTGTTTTCTTTCCTTTTTGAGTTGAGACAGTAGAAGAGATGCTGCATCCTCTGTTGCAAACATCTCTCGAACATGTTCTCATGATCATCCTAAGGATTTAAGGCTAGAACAATGATCTTAACCATGATCATTGCAAGCTTTTGAAGGATTCATGATCAAACCATGATTTAATCTCTGTTAATTTCCTAATCTGAATTCTGATCTCTTTGGATCTTCTTTCATTGATCATGTTAGTGGTTAATGGTTGTGTTTTCTTTCTATGATCCATAATCCATAGAATTCTAGTTGTTCTCTTCTACCTTACTATGTGTTCTTCATGATGCATGATAGTACATATATGGTAGGTTTTATTTCCTTATTTAGATTTATGCTTCTAAGCCTTATTCTATGAAGACCTATGCATGTTTTCATGTTTTCATTACCGAAAGCAATGATCCATCCTCCTATTGTTCTTGTCCTTGTTTTCTATTTCAAAATTCATCAAGATCCATGTTTGATTTATTTATGGTAACTTTTTGTTTCCTAATTTGGATCTTGATACCTTGATTTGATTAGTGTTTTGAGGTCCCCTATATGCTAGAATACTACTGATGTAGTCTACCCCTTGATTAGTACCCTTTTGAACCACCAAATTCGGGTTTCATATCTCAAAACTCTGATTTTCTAAGCTATCATCTCTGCATTGGTCGATTGATTGGTCGAACGGACCACTCGACCAATCCACTCGACCAATGAGTACAGCAACTCCAGAATTGGTCTGTTTCGGATGCTTTGCTATATTTTCTGTTAGGGATCTTTCCTAATATGTTGTATATACTTGTTTAGGACCTTCTTCTCAAGTTTGCCAAGATCTTACTTGATTTCTTAGGATTCTTTGCGAGTTATAAAAGGTAAGGATGGTTATTTCCTTAATTACATAGATAGCATGAATCTAGTTTCTATATTTGAATATCATTAATATGTTTCCTAAATTAGATTCTTACAATGATATTCTACTGTTGCATAACCTTGATTACAGTAGCATTACTTATTCATATTGAATTGATTCATGTATGATTTACTTACCAACGTTATACAAATGATTGTAAATATTGATTTCTTTCCATATATGGAGTTACCATATATGTGATGATATGAATTGATGCATGTGTATGCTTACGTATGGTTTGGAAAGGAGAGGTGTCCTTTTGACATTTCTGTCCTTGGACTACTACGGGAATATTATGGGATGTTTCCGGAGATGCCCTCTGGACACCTTCCTAAACTGTTGGATGACATATATAGGATTGTCTAGTAGTGTTTGGCTAGGATGTCCTGTTATGTCAGACCCTAATCGGAGGGGTATTGAGACCGAACGACCCGTGGTAGCAATGGGGATTCATGGGCGCTCAAGACCGGTAACCAACCCGTGAAAGGACAGGGAATCACATTGTGGGGGCCATTTATTGGTAGGGTTGCATATGGCTAGACTTGGGCTCACGGGCGCTTAAGACCGGTAACCAACCCGTGAGAGGACGTGAGAGCTTCCCGTTTACCATATGTGGATGATCAATAGGGTTGATGAGTCCGTAGTCCGAGTTGGTTGGTGCCATAGGATACGCCGACTCTAGTGTGAAGGATACCGGAAAGGATCGTCGGGACGAGGAATGGAAGTATCTGGATCCGACTTGATGTAACCAAGTAGAAGACTTGCATTTGGCTAGGTATTACCCCGACATGCGCCAGATGCTTATACCAGATGGTTGTGAGAGAGTGTGTTGACTTAACCCCCGCCAAGGTTTGTCCCGAGGGATGAAGGACCCATTACCAATCGGCTGCTCAAGACCGGTGAAATGATCCGTGAGAGAATCCAAGATATCTTAAATGGTTGAGGATGTGAGTGGACTTTCCTAAAGAAGTACGGTGCTATGACTTAAAGCATGTCTCGCCAATAGAGACCAGCATACATAGAGTTAGAATCATTCATTCATTGTTTGTCTCATATCATATTGCATTTATGTTTGTTCTGGAATTCTGCCATTTATGTTATTATGGATTTTAACTGCCTTACTGAGTTTCTTTGAAACTCATTCCTTTATTGTACAATGTTGTTAGACTATCCTGCAGGTACGGAATACTATGACGGTCCCTATGAGGAAGCACAAGGCGAAGAGACATATCTCCAGGAAGGTGATTGCGGTTACCACAATTACTCTGAAGATCCCACGGGTGGTTATGCTCCGTACGATGCTTAGTCCGACCATTGAGTGGAAGCGTCCTTGTGCTATTTATGAGATCTACACCTACAAGGATGTCGTCTACAAAGTGGAGAATAATTTAGTTACCCAATGTACTTGCTACTGGGATTAGCTTTTATCTAGTTTATTCTTTCGAGCTACTTTTCCGCTGGATGTAAAGTGGGATTTTTGCTTCACTTTACTTATCTGTTTGACACTCTGATTATATCTATTATTCCGTTTCGTTTATGATTCATTCTCTCATTATTGGATCTATGATTTATCTTCCGCACTCTTGTTATGGTTGTTCATGATTATGTTATTGTTTATGTGGGAGGTTGATCACTCGATACCTGATCTTCGGGCTGTGGATCACACTCTCGGGTATGCCAGATAGGGTACCGGCTGGGAGGGCGTGACATTAGGTAACTTCCGTACCAGGTCTATTCCCCACCTTGCAAAAGGTATTGGGGATAGAGTTGATGTTAAAGGAACTGTGGGGGTATGGGAGATCTTTGCCTGTGCCTGGCACTTGTCACACTTCTTGACGAAGTCTTTGGCATCTTCTTCTAAGGTCGGCCAATAGAATCCTTGGCGTATAATTGTATTAGAGAGTATCGGGATCCTACGTGAGATCCGCAGGTTCCTTCATGACCTTCTCTTAATACATTTGTAGCTTCTACTAGTCCCAAACATCTTAGAAGTGGTCGAGTGAATGATCTTTTGTATAATAGTCCGTCCCTGATGAGGAACCTGGCTGCTCTTTGTCTTATTGCCCGAGCAATTTTTTGGTCTTCTGGGAGCTGATCGTTGTCAAGATAATGTATGATCGGCTCCATCCACCCCAGCTTGGTTGAAATTTGCATGTGGTCGACCTTGTTTATGCTAGGGCTATCAAGTTCTTCAAGGTAGATCACTGGTGCTTGGATATCCATTCCTTCCGTAGCCAAGCGAGATAATGAATCAGCCTGGTCGTTTTTAACCCTTGGTACTTGAGTTATTTCTAGCTCTTTAAAGTACTATTTGTAATTGTTGACCAGGTTCAGGTATTTCTCCATCCTTCTTTCTTTAGCTCCATAAACTCCCTTCACCTGATTTACAATTAGCTGTGAATCACTTTTGATTTCTAGATGTTGGATGCTTAGAGCTTTGGCCATCCTGAGTCCTGCTAACATGGCTTCATATTCAGCCTCATTGTTGGATGTTTTAAACTTGAAGCGAAGGGCATATTTTATTTCAAATCCCCCAGGACTCTTCATTAATAGGCCTGCTCCACTTCCTTGCGAGTTGCTCGATCCGTCCACGAACAGAGTCCATCTCTTGATCGATTCTACCCCTTGCTCGTCCTCCTCTCGACTTGTTTCTTGTTTTTCAACAATGAAGTCTGCCAGGGATTGAGCTTTGATGCTTGGTCGGGGTTTGAATTCTATTTGATGTTCGCTCAATTCCACTGCCCATGTCACCATCCTTCCGGCCAGGTCTGGTCGGTGAAGGATTTTTTTGAGTGGTAAATTCGTCATCACTGTAATGGGATGAGATTGGAAATATGGACGGAGTTTTCTGGCCGCTATAACCAGTGCCAGGGCTTGTTTGACCACTTCTGGGTAGCGAGTCTCAGCATCATTCAGGACATGACTGACACAGCAGACAGGTTGTTGTATGTTACCCTCTTCTTGCACGAGAACTGCACTAACCGCCACCGACGAAGCGGCTAAGTATAGTTGTAGCTCCTTCTTTCTGGTCGGCATAACGAGCAAGGGTGGTCGGGATAGTTTGTCTTTTAGGTCTTCAAATGCTCCCTGGCATTCATCATTCCAGATGTTCCCTTTCTGACCTGCTACCTGCTTTAAAATTTTGAAGAATGGCAGGCATTTCTTGTCACGCCCTCCCAGCCGGTACCCTATCTGGCATACCCGAGAGTGTGATCCATAGCCCGAAGATCAGGTATTGAGTGATCAACCTCCCACATAAACAATAACATAATCATGAACAATCATAATAAAAGTGCGGAAGATAAACCATAGATCCAATAAAGAAAGAATGAATCATAAATGAATCGAATAATAGATATAATCGTAGTGTCAAACGGATAAGTAAAGTGAGGCAAAAATCCCACTTTACAACCAGCGGAAAAGTAGCTCTAAAAGAATAAACTAGACAAAATCTAATCCCAGTAGCAAGTACATTGGGTAACTAAATTGTTCTCCACTTTATAGACAACATCCTTATAAGTGTAAATCTCATAAATGGCACAAGGACGCTTCCACTCAATGGTCGGACTAAGCATCGTACGGAGCATAACCACTCGCGGGATCTTCAGAGTAATTGTGGTAACCGCAATCACCTTCCCGGAGATATGCCTCTTCGCCTTGCGCTTCTTCATAGGGACCGTCATAATACTCAAGACTGCAGGATAGTCTAACAAACATTGTACAATAAAGGAATGAGTTTCAAAGAAACTCAAGAAGGCGATTAAAAATCCATAATAACATAAATGGCAGGATTCCCGAACAATCATAAATGCAATATGATATGAGACAAGCAATGAATGAATGAATCTAACTCTATGTATGCTGGTCTCTATTGGCGAGACATGCTTTAAGTCATAGCACCGTACTTCTTTAGGAAAGTCCACTCACATCCTCAACCATTTAAGATATCTTGGATTCTCTCACGGATCATTTCACCGGTCTTGAGCAGCCGATTGGTAATGGGTCCTTCATCCCTCAGGACAAACCTTGGCAGGGGGTTAAGTCAACACACTCTCTCACAACCATTTGGTAAAAGTACTGGCGCATGTCGGGGTAAAACCTAGCCAAATGCAAGTCTTCTACTTAGTTACATCAAGTCAAATCCAGATACTTCCATTCCTCGTCCCTGACGATCCTTTCCGGTATCCTTCACACTAGAGTCCTCATAGTCCCTGACTACGGACTCATCAACCCTATTGATCATCCACATATGGTAAACGGGAAGCTCTCACGTCCTCTCACGGGTTGGTTACCGGTCTTAAGCGCCCGTGAGCCCAAGTCTAACCATATGCAACCCTACCAATAAATGGCCCCCACAATGTGATTCCCGTCCTCTCACGGGTTGGTTACCGGTCTTGAGCGCCCATGAATCCCCATTGCTACCACGGGTCGTTCGGTCTCAATACCCCTCCGATTAGGGTCTCGACATAACAGGACATCCTAGCCAAACACTACTAGACAATCCTAGATATGTCATCCAACAGTTTAGGAAGGTGTCCAGAGGGCATCTCCGGAAACATCCCATAATATTCCCGTAGTAGTCCAAGGACAGAAATGTCAAAAGGACACCTCTCCTTTCCAAACCATACTTAAGCATACACATGCATCAATTCATATCATCACATATATGGTAACTTCATATATGGAAAGAAATCAATAATTACAATCACTTGTATAACATTGGTAAGTAAATCATACATGAATCAATTTAATATGAATAAGTAATGCTACTGTAATCAAAGTTATGCAACAGTAGTATATCATTGTAAGAATCTAATTTAGGAAACATGTCAATGATATTCAAATATAGAAACTAGATTAATGCTATCTATGTAATTAAGGAAATAACCATCCTTACCTTTTATAACTCGCAAAGGAATTCTAAGAATCAAGTAAGATCTTGGCAAACTTGAGAAGAAGGTCCTAAACAAGTATATACAACATATTAGGAAAGATCCCTAACAGAAAAGATACCAAAACATCCAACACAGACCAATTCTGGAGTTGCTGTACTCATTGGTCGAGTGGATTGGTCGACTGGCCCAGTCGACCAATCAGTCGACCAATGCAGACAGTAGCCTAGAAAAACAGAGTTTTAAGATATGAAATCCGAATTTGGTGGTTCAAAAGGGTACTAATCAAGGGGTAAACTACATCAGCAGTATTCCAACATATAGGGTACCTCAAAACACCAATCAAATCAAGATATCAAGATCCGAATTAGGAAACAAAAAGTTACCATAATTAGATCAACCATGGATCTTGATGAATTCGAAATAGAAATCAAAGACAAGAACAGTAGGAGGATGGATCATTGCTTCAGGTAATGGTATCATGAAAACATACTTAGATCTTCAAGGAACAAGGCTTAGAAGCATAAATCTAATTTAGGAAATAAAACCTACCATATATGTAACTACCATGCTTCATGAAGAACACATAGTATGGTAGAAGAGAACAACTAGAGATTGATAGATCATGGATCATGGAAAGAAAACACAATAACTAACTACTAACATGATCAACATAGAAGATCCAAAGAGATCAGAATTCAAATCAGATGTTTAACAAGATTAGATCATGGTTTGATCATGATTCCTTCAAAAGCTTGCAATGATCATGGTTAAGATCATTGTTCTAGCCTCAAATCCTTAGGATGATCATGAGAACATGTTCAGAGATGTTTGCAACAGAGAATGCAGCATCTCTTCTACTGTCTCAACTCAAAAAGGAAAGAAAAACAAAGATGGAGGAGAAGAAGAGAGAGTAGACATACCTTTTGATGCAAAAAGAAGAGTTTCGACGAAGATCCGTCAAGAAAACACCAAGGATGCAAGGGAGATGACTTGCAGAGGTCTTTGGTTCGTTCCAGAGAGTTTGGAGGCAGCAAATACGAAGTGGACTCGAGATTGGACTTAAATAGAGCAAGAACAACCTAATTGCCAAAGACAACACTCATTGGTCGAGTGGATTGGTCGACTGGCTCAGTCGACCAATCAGTCGACCAATGCTGACAGCAAGACCAAAACAGGGAATTGAAGGCCCAGATCAAATCCAATCCTAAAGGGGTTTTGCACACAAGTCAAGTGACTTACCTAATAGGTAGAAATGCCTTCAAACCAAGATAGAGAGCACTCCAAGTCCATCAACTAATCCGATCTTCATCAAGATTCAGTTTCCATAAATAGAACTTCCTCATCAACTTTCATGGATTCAAAGCCAGACACCAAGTCCTCTACTGGGATGGCCCAAAGCTGACTTCTTACTTTACTTCGGGTCACTGGACCTACAAATAACAAGGTTTCCGGGTCAAGGTTAGGGCTGGGTTTTACATTTCTCCCCTGATCTAGAAATAAATCTATTCAATGCTGCCACCCTGCCAGTTAGGCATTGGACTTCTCTTATGGTTTTGGGTGCTTTCATATCCAAAATTGCCCTGATTTTCTCAGGATTGGCTTCGATTCTTCTCTGGGATACCATGAACCCGAGGAATTTACCCGAAGATACCCCGAAAGCACACTTTTTAGGATTGAGCTTCATCTTGTATTTTTGGAGTACTTTGAATACTTCTGCCAGGTCAATTAGATGATTTTCTTTTGAGATGCTTTTCACCAGCATGTCGTCCACATATACTTCCATATTTCGACCAATTTGATGTTTGAAGATTTTATTTACCGCTCTTTGGTATGTTGCTCCCGCATTTTTTAGACCGAAAGGCATTACTTTATAGTAATAGCTGTCCCTATCAGTCATGAATGCTGTATGCTTTTCATCCTTAGGGTGGATAAGGATCTGATTGTATCCTGAATATGCATCCATAAAACTGAGCTTTTCATGTCCTGCTGTTGCATCTATGAGAAGATCAATTCTTGGAAGTGGATAGTGGTCCTTTGGGCAGGCTTTGTTGAGATCTGTGTAATCAGTACACATCCGCCACTTCCCGTTTGCTTTTTTGACCATTACCACATTAGCTAGCCATTGCGGATGGTCTGTGCGTTTTATGAAGCCAGACTGTCTTAGCTTTTGCACTTCAGTTCGAATGGCTTCATGTTTTTCAATGGCAAAATTTCTTCTTTTCTGAACAACCGGAATTGCCTGTGGATCAATACAGAGTTTATGCTCAGCAACCTCCCTGTCGATCCCTGGCATGTCTTCAGCCGACCATGCGAAAACATCAGAATTTTTCTTTAGAAACTCAGTGAGTTCTGTTTTGAAATCTGCTTCTTGTTCGGAACCGATCATGGTACCTTGCTCCTTCTGTTCGGGATAGAAGTGGATTTTTTTTAGCTTTTCCACTGGTTCAGCTCTTTGCAAGGTTTCTTCATCACGGTCGTCCCTAACTTCAATAGTCATGGTCAAGTTTGTCTTTTTCTTTTTCCGCATGTAGTCGTTATAGCTTTGCTGGCTACTTTTCTGGTCGGCTACACATTCTCCAATTCCTTCTATGGTCGGGAATTTTATCTTCATGTGTAGCGAGGAGACCACTGCTTCGAGTGCGCAGAGGGTTGGTCGTCCTATGATTGCATTGTATGCTGATAAATCTCGTACGACCATAAAATTGGTTTGTACGATCCTATCCCGTGGGTGCTGTCCAATCCGTAGCTCTAATCGGATCGTTCCTTCTGCTCGGGTTGATGATCCTGTGAAACCATACAGTTGGGTTTCGCATAGGACAAGCATATTTTCCTTTAGCTTCATCTTTTTGAACGCATCCAAAGATAATATGTCTTCTGATGATCTAGTATCCACTAGGACCCTATGGATCTCAGTTCCTTCCAGGAGAATTTTGACTACCAAGGCATCATCATGAGGGATTGTGATATCCCGTAGATCCTTGGAAGAGAAAATTATTGGCTCAGTAGATATATTTTTATGGGTTTCAGTATTCCCAATATATCGTACTTTTCTTTTGCTTGTCGATTTGATTCTTCTGTCGGACCACACCAAATATAGTATAGACTGGAGATATTTTTCTTTTTTTTTTTCATCCGCCTCAGGTCGGCGTTTGGCCGGACTTCTTCTTTCTTCCCTGTGGCTCGACCTTTCTCTCTTCGGGGCAGGGTTGTCCTGTGGTCGGCCATCTTCTTTAGGTTGGATATACTTCTTTAAGTGTCCTCGAGAGATTAAGTTTTCTATCTCCATCTTTAGATTTTTGCAATCGTTCGTCCAATGGCCGTGATCCTTGTGATATTCACAATACTTTCGTTTATCACGTTTTCCTGGCGGTGCTCGGATTTTATCCGGCCACTTCAGATGTCCTTGATTTTTGATTTGCATCAAGATTTCGGATATTCTTGTATTCAGTGGTGGAAGATTACTAATCTCTTGCTTTTTTGGGGATTCTACTCGAGTTTTCTTGGTCGAGCTTATCCCTAACATCCTGGTCGGTTGTGCCCTTTCTCGACTGCTTCTTCTTTCGGCCCTTGGTTGTCTTTTTCGAGATTCTATGGTTTCTGAAATTTCTGCTTGTTTATGACATCTTTCATTCAGTTCCGCATATGTTTTTGGCATATCTTGGAGTAGTCGCTCTAGCAATCCTTCATGAGTAATTCCTTGGTATAACGCATGAAAGGCAATTTTCTCGTCCATGCTTTCAATTTGCATGGTAAGATTATTGAATCTTTGAAGGAGACTTCGGATAGATTCCGTTCTACCTTGTTTTATAGCAAACAAAGTGTCTTCTCTTTTCTTCAATCCGACTCCTCCCTGGAAGCACAGCACAAACACTCGCCCTAGTTGATCGAAACTCATAATCGAACCGCTTGGCAACGCCAAGAACCAGTCCAATGCAGAACCGGTTAAAGAAGCTGCAAAACTTTGGCACATGGCTGCCTCATTATGCTTATAGATTGACATGGTCGACCTATAGCGAGTGATGTGATGTTTTGGACATTGTGATCCGTCGAACAGTATGAAAGTTGGGCATTTGAAGCCTTTTGGTATTTCTGCCTTAGAGATAGCTTGGATGAAAGGATCCTCTTTTAGAAAAGCATATAGCTCATCTTTCTTTGGATCGTTTAACTTGTTTACCTTCTCATCTAACTCTTTGATTTCTTTGCTCAAACGCTCTTCCCTCTTGCTCGGTCCGGACTCAACTCTTTGATTTTTTAGTTCTTTGAGAGGATCGTTGCTGCTTCCTCGATCATTATCTTCGTCGATCAGAGGATCTTTATTTGGAATTTCTTTCTCAAATGCCCGGGACTTTTCGCCTACCTTCTCTTTTAACTTTTGTCCGTCTTCCAGAGATGGTCGAGGCGTTTGATCGGGAATGACTAGGTGGTTATTCTTGCTTCCCACAAATACTTTTTGAGTATTTTTAGGGTCTGCATTAGGGGCAATTATATGACCCATGGCCATCCTGACTAGTTCATTCAAGGAGGATATTTCCTCCCGAAGCTTTGTTTGCTTCTTCTGGAGTGTCTCAACTTGATTTGCTAATGTTCCATGATTCGGGTGTTCGGGATTTTTCTCCCCTTGATCGGTGTTTTTCTCCACCTAGTCGGGATTAATCTCCACCTGATCGGGAATTACCGATTTTTCAAGTAGAGGATTTCCCTTCGAAGCATCATCCTCCACCTCCTTCTGATTTACGACCTTTACCTTCGATCGCACCATGACTTTTTGATGCGTTTCCCACAGACGGCGCCAATTGTTGATACGGAATCTCGCTCGTCCTTCCCAGTCACGAACCTGCAAGATACGAGCTCGACCTTGGGGGGTCGAGGTACGTCTCCGACGAGCAAGTCAGTACCAATAATATGATCTCAAATACTCAATAGAGAACTCAAGTAATTGATCACACGAAATATGAATACCTACCTCATAGTGTTTACCTGAGGTGTTTTTATAGAGTAGGGTAATGGAGTTATATTCGGAATATGAATCTAATGAGAGTTGGCATAGGAGAGTAACTCTTTTAGGAGAGTTCTTTTACCTAAATGGAACTCCACTGTGGTTGTTGGTTGGTAGGACTCTACCCTTGTGAGGTCTTCTCACCATGTTAGGTGGATGCTATTTATCACTCTGGTCGGTCCTACCATAGACCACCAGGTCGAACTTTACCAACTACTGAACCTGGTCGGATCGTGCAACTGCTGGTTCAGACCGGGAGTTATAGAATGACCATTTTAGTCATTAACAAGTGGAGTGATGGTTGCAACAGAGATGCAACATCAACCCCACTGTTCTCAGTCAGAAAAGAAAAGAAAAACTAAAGATGGAGAAGAGAGGAGGATGATCACATACCTTGTGATGCAAAAGCAAGAGAAATGACGAAGATCCAACAAGAAACCACCATGGATGCAAAGGAGATGACTTGGGAGAGCTCTGGTTCGTTCCAAGAAGTTTGGAGGCACAAAAGATGAATTAGACTCAAGGTTGGGTTTAAATAGAGCAGCCAAGACCTAATTCAGCAAAACAGATCTCATTGGTTGATTTATTGGCCCAGTCGACCAATCAGGACAGCAAGGCTAGGGTAGGGAATTGAAGGTCCAGATAAAATCCAAACTTAAAGGGGTTTTGCACACACACCAAGTGGCTTACCTAGTATGTAGAAATGCCTTTGAACCAAGTCAGAAAATACTCCAAGTCCATCAACTAATTCCATCTTCATTAGGGTGCAGTTTTCTTTTCAGTCCTGAACAAGTTTCCATAAATGGAACACTGTCATCAACTTCCATGGATTCTAAGCCAGACACCAAGTCTTCCACTGAGATGGCCCATAGTTGACTTCTTCCTTTACTTCGGGTTGTCGGACCTACAAACAATAGGGTTTTCGGGTCAAGGTTAGGGCTGAATTTCACAGGAAACCAATCCATCTTCCGACACATTTCCTCCATCTGCGCAGATTAATAAAACATATACAAATAAAGGAATGAGTTCTGGAGAACTCAGTAAGAACAATAAAAATTCCCATCCATATGTCCAACACATCAGAAATGCATATATGATATGTATGAGTGCAAAGTATGAATGCTGCTAAGATCTAACTATGCAAGTGTCTAACAATTGACATGCTTTAAGATATACACCAGCCCTCCTCTGGGTAGGTCAAGGATTGGTTACCTCTGTAGGGATCCTGGGCAAAGGGGTAAGTCCACACCTGGCTCTCAAACCATTGCTGGGGTTAAGTCAACACTCTCTCATGACGACCATTCGCAATGAGTACTGGCGCATGTCAGGGTTTCTAATCCAATGCAAGGTCATACAAGTAACACACTACATGAAGTCTAGATACATCCCCTATGGCACCAACCAACTCGGTTCAGTATCCTTCGCAACCTAGGAATAAGAATCCTCATGGATTGGCTACCGCTATTGGACTTCATTCCATAACCCTATGGTCATCCACATATTGTTGGGGCGGAATGCTCTCATGACTCCTCACGACACCCGGTCCATTCCTTGGACGTCCATGAGCCCAACCCTAACATATGCAACCTTACCATTTATATGACTAACAGTAGACCAACGTCATATCACTGTCATCACGGGTCATTCGGTTTCAATTCCCCTACCGAAAGGGTAGTAGCATGTGGGGTACCTAGCCGTGCAACTCTAGACTCTACCTAAGTATGTCATCCAATAGTTATGACAGTGCTGGAGACATCAGCAAGCATGTGTCCCATACCACAGCCTTCTGATATTCCAAGCTAAGATATCCAATTAGAATATCTATTCCATCAGAACCACGTACTATCAACCAACATCATATCACATTCATAATCATCAAAGTGCATGTATAAACAATACAAACGGCAGTCATATAATAAGATCAGCAGATGAAACATGGTTACAACAGCATATGAAAAGAAAGATTAATCATAACAGACACTGGACTAGCATGTTCAAGTCAATTCATAAAGACAGGATTGTATGCCCTTACCTGCATATAAGTAATTCGTCCGTAAAAAGTAATCCGTAAACAATAATAAAACTTTCTCTTCAAACAGAGGACACCTATACACAGGGTTACAATAAGGTATAAGTCAAATGAATCAAATCGGATCAAAACCAAATTTATTTTTGGATTTGATCTCACCAAGATTAACAAATAGGTAGGCGATGCAATAGAAGGATCAAGAACAACCAAAGAGAAGTACAAATCTACTTTTATCATAGCAAGTGGTGAAGCATAAGTGAATAGGGAATTACTTACCTCAACTAGATTGACTATGGATGATAGTAGAACCTTCTGGGACTCTAACAGCATTTCAGATTTGCTTTCGGCACTTCTCCACAGCTATCTAACCTCCAAAAATGGTAACCAAGAAAAAAATATTCGTAAAATAGGCGAGGGTTACTATTTATAGAAGTCAGGGGGCAAAATAGGGCAAAATCCCGCAACCAGAACTAGGCGGTCGCTTGGTTCAATCGACCGCCACTAGCAACCGCCCCTATGTATTTTGCTATACAAGGGTGCTTTGCTAGGGGGGTTGATGTCCAAGTACAACCTAGCCCTAAAGAAGACATGGGGGAGATCTAACCCTCAATCTGGACATCTCCAGGCATCACTTGCCTTCCAGAAGTCCAACTACCAAGCAAGGCAGGCTCTTGAGTCAGAGAATCCAGATCCATGGGTTTAGGGTATGGATCATGGACTTCTATCCGAACACTCCACAATTTTACCCGACTAGACCTTCGGGTTCTCGGACCTGCAATACGGATCCCAGGTTAGAAATACGGGGGTTGTTACAGGCTCACTAGCCATAACCCCCCAAAGCAACAGGGAAGCTTCGAAGTCCATTTCCCGGCCATGAACTGGGCCCCCCTTTCCTTTTGCAAAAAGATCATAACAACGCTTTTCTCTTTTACTCAAGGAGGGTTTGACATTCAATTTCTTGATGTCACTTTTGGAGATAAAGGGCCAAGAAGAAGAGGCACATTCAGAGGGGATTCTACAGGCAATGTACCTATCTTTCCATCTCTTATATCTATTGGGAAGCGAACCATCTTCAAGGATCGAGAACTTGAGAGAGGAGGTACCCCACTTGCTAAAGCTGTACCATCCCAATCTCCCTAGGACTTTGAGGGAAGAGATGCATCTGAACACATGCAAGTTACATCCTATGTTGAGGCGGTGGCAACACCCCATGAAACCTATGAGATACCTCCAACCGTTTGGGGCTAACATCCTAGGATTGAGGCCATAGTATTCTAGGGTTTGCTTAACAAAAGGACAAAGCGGAAGCCTTAAACTGCCCAACATGGAGTCGAAGTAAAGAGGGATTTCTCCCTCTCTCAGCAAATTCGCCCTTTCATTGGGGCCTGACAACCTTATAGAGAACTCTTTAGGGATCTTGAAAGCCATTTTCATCAGCATAACATGTGGGTAGTCAAGGGGCCCTGATCTAGTTTTGTGCTTAACTGAAGAAAGATGTTGGGACAATGTCTCAGAGGCCATACCCTCTTCAATGGCATGACTAGAAGCATCGCTCTATCGGTGTGACATGTCTGACGCACCAGAAGAGCCTGAGGCGACTTCGGGAGAGGAGGAGGAAGGAGGAAGACTATATGCACCGATTAGGGGGTTTTCTCTCTTCTTCACTTCCTTCCGAGGATCCGATGAGGTCCTAGAGCTAGGCTTGGTAAACGGGTTGGTATTTTTGGCAATTTTTCTACCCATTGCACTTTCTATGGGTTAAAGAATCTTACAGAAAAAGACTATGGACTTCTGCGATATGGAGCTTACAAGAGGAACAGTGAGGAGAAGAAGTGATAAAGATTCAATTTATAAAGGATTCTGAAGCCAAAAGCGACGCTCAGGATTCTTTCGAATTAAAGATCTCCCCGTGTTGACGTTCCAACTTCAAAGGGAAATTACTGTAGATAAAACACGTGGCAGAGAAATAAGCAATAAGCTTGTTGAATGACGTGCACATTATTAATTGGCATAATTGTCAGTTGACACCAGCTTTAAAAGCGCAAACTTATCCATGTTTCGGGACTTGCTAATGAGATATTTTGTTGCTTGCGAAGAAGTTGTTTCGGCTTCCTGGATATCTTAGCTCCAAAAACATTGGATTCCGAGCAAATATTCTTTATGACAAAGAAGTCATCATAAAGACTAGGGGGCTAATGTTATCTATATCTTCGACCAGAAGCTTTGAACCAGAAAATCGTCGCTTAAGCTGGAACTCGAGGTCTGCAATTGAATTGGGAAGGTTCAATGAATGCTTTTCAAAAAAGGCACTTCTCAGGAAATTCATCAATAGAGATGCTTAATGAAGAATGAGGTGGTGATAAGGCACTTCTACATCCATAGGACTTCTCGGTGGAGAGAAGAATAAAAGTAAGGAGTCCCGCAATGTCCATTCCCGCATTTAATGCACAAAGGATTTTCAATATCCCGCTGCGAATAAGGAAGCTTCTGACGTGCTCAATACCTTCCTTGAGCCTAAAGCTAGTGATTCATTTGTCCCCTCAATTGTGGGCCACTGTCACGTCATCATCAAAATGACACTGATTGCTAATTCATTGATAAGATCACCCGACGGTAGGATCCCCTGATCATCAGGCTTGTCTCTCAAGCCCCTTTTACGAAGTCATCTCCACCTTTCACTAGATGAGATAAGCATCTAAGGGCTGCAAAGCATCCTCCATCGCAATAGGTATGAATCAACTATATGTTCTACCTTAGAGCCCGAAAAAAGGGTAAGACTCGAATTCTTCAAGAAGGTTCATGAATTCATCTTCCTTCTCCTCGAGTGTCGATGACTCAGGGGGAGCCTCTGCTTTCATTACCTGAACTGACATCATCATCGGAGGTGGCTTCCTGTCCTCAGAGGCGGCTCACTCTCACTCTAGCTTTTATTTCAGGAATCGGAATCGGACCAAGAATGAGCTTTATGAGCAAGAAGCACATTTTTCACCCCAACAATAGCACACCTATTCTTATAATGATGTCTTTAAATGATGACTCAACATCCCCTATATTCTTCTTTTACTTTCAAAGCCATTTCGATTTTCAAGAGAAAAAGAAAAAGAAAGAAGAAAAGAGGAGAGTGAAGAACATCGATGACTAATTTGAAATATTTTTTATTTCTATTTTTCACTTTTAAAATATTTAGATAGGGTTATATGTCTTTTTCATTTGAAATTAATACTATTAGACACAGTGGGCACTTCTAATAAAATAAATTTCAAGAGATGTTGATGGTAATAGTATCCAAATCCAAAGGTCGGATTTAAGGGTGCAAAACAACACGGTACCAATGATGGGTTAGTAAAGCGGTTAAAGGCCCAACTACCTAGGGGAGGTCTTGGGTTCGCACCTATTCGGCGGCATTAACTATATATATATATAAAAAAAAAGCTCCCTTGAGGATGTAATCGTGGTTTATGCAAGCTGGCCCGGATGAACCTCATATCACAAAAAAATAATAATAATAATACCTGAAACTGAAACCATACTATACATTTTTTTTTTGTATGTTGGAATTTATTAATATAATTAATAAATTAAATGCTCAAGGACAAATTTGGAAACTCACTATTAGGGCGGTTACAAAATAGGGTTATATATGTTGGTAACCATTGGATAATTGAGTGTGATTGCATTACGTAAGTTTTCCAGAAACGGCGTCTCCCATCTCTCTCCCTTTCTCCAAGAAACACGCAGGAAGGAGAAACCCTTTGGAGATTTACTTCCTTTGCTTTAGATCACTATATCCCATCCTTTCCACACGACATTTGAGTTGTAAAAATACTTCCCTAAAAAAATCCCAACATTGGGTAAGGGTAAGAGCCTTTTGATGGTTGCTGGAAATAATTGCCGAGTAGCTTCTTTTGATGAATTTTTTTGCTAAGAACAATAACCAGAGAAGCAGCTTTCACCTGTAGCATGTGTGGAATCTGCACCCCAGAAAATTTGACAGAATTGATCATTTGGAGTGGTGGAATCCATATCATATGACGAAACATCTGAAATTATTGGCCCTGTTAGTTTCGAGAATCTGAATTTAAGGTTAGGTTTTGGAGGGGGTGTCCTGTATTTTGTATGTTATTGAGGGAAGTACATGTAAAAACTCTTGAAATTTTGATGCTAGTGGCAGATAAAGAGAGAGGTGAACTGCTGAGTCAAATACTTGAACTCAAATTATTTGGAGTCCCTCTTTGGGTGTCACGTTTCTCTTCACCAATCTAGGTGTCCATTACTCATCACCAATGATATTAGAAGTTCATGAGTAAGCGTTTGAGTGAACCAATTAGTCATTAATAGTTCGTCATCTCAAGTTTTGCACTTTTGGAATTGGCTGCCACAAGTTCATCCCAAAAATAAGGGTTTAAAATCCTAGAAGGAGATGTTTCACCCCTTGATGCGTCCAAAATCTGCTCAGCCCTTGGATCTCCACATGATGTCCGCCAAAACGAAAGCGTCAGATGTGGCCCGACCGCTGGGGTAGGGAGTCCACCTCCGAAGGCTAAGTCAGTTGATGAACTTAATCACAAACGGCTCTGCTAGAAGCACAGAGCTAATGAATGAAGAAATGGGAAAGGTGATCTAGATAGCAGGACGCTGATAGTTTGGATCTATCAGTATGTATCTGAACCTGAGTCTCAGATAGTATTCTTTTTGATCGATTGATCCGTCCCTCACCTTGTATGGTAGTGAGGTTTATATAGAGTGTACCTTCGAATCTCCTTCGTTGGATGCACTCGAGCCTTCTTCGGGTAGTCGTTGGATCTTATCAATGAGATCCGTTGAGCGATAGACTTTTACTAGTTTGGGCTAGTAGAGGACTCCTGAGGTAACCGTTAGGTTATGCGATAGTTATCCCTTTGATGATGATTATCCGTAGCCGTCAGTTTGAGTCTGCTATCATCAGGGTGATTACCCTAATCCATAAGTAAGATTAGGGCACGCTTGCAGCCGAATAATCTTTCTTCTTCAGCAAGCCATCTTCCTAATCCGGTTCGCTCGGGAGCGATTCGGTTTTCTCCGTCTCGACCGGGGTCGAGGGTCGGACCAGGTATGAACCCGGTCTGATCATAAACTCTCCATATCACGAGCCCCCCAGCACCAAGCGTTCGGTCGATCCCGAGGGCTTGGTTTTTAACTGGGTTCGTCGTCAGGTGATGATCTCTGCGTGCTTCATTAAATGTCATATCACATTTAATGCGGTGGTCACTTTTCCTCGAGCGTTGTGAGTGTAAGGCCACGTATCTCCGTTGCAGTTGATCTGTCGTGGCTCACGTCATCCAAGCGACGGTTTCCGAACGCCTATTTCGGATTCGTGAGTTCAAACTTTCAAAACGTCTTTCAATCTTGATCGTTGATTTTGAATCAATCTCGATCGTTCAGATTCCCGAACACTCGTGCGGGAGTTTTAAAAGCGGTTCGTTGTCTTCGTAGGTTTCATTCTTCCCGTCTGGAATTTGAACCTTTGTTGTCCGCCTTCGCGCCTTCCTGCTCTCAAGCTTCCGTCTCCTTTGAATAAGTAAGTTTCTTGGTCTTTTCTTTTTGTAGTTTCTTGAAATGAGTAATGGCGGACGATAGGGCTTCTTTAGTACCCCATGTTGGTGATAGCGGTGATGCTTTTGCTTCTCCCCGCTCCCGAACAGTCGGATAGTGATAACAAAACCCTAACCGTCCTCGCGGGGAGTTCGCTGAAGTTTCTCAAAAAGGTTTTGAAAGAAAAACCGAAACTTCTCCCGTCCTTCTCGAGTCTGGATCTTCCAAGATCGTCGATTCTTCTAGGCAGCCTCAAACCTCCGGGTCCAATGGTGGACCTGGCTCTGTTCCTTCCATTTACAATGGAGAAACCCTTCTTTCAGCTGTCCAAGATTTTGACCTTCCTTCCTCCTATCAGGTTAGGGCTCCCCACCCTGATGAGAGGGTTGATTCATCCCTTTCGGGTGAATTTTCTCTGTACATAGATGCATTGGAAAGCGGGGTTCGCTTTCCCTTTTTTAATCCTTTATTCTCCGCAGTTTTGAATCACTGGAACATTTGTCCCGGAATGCTCCTCCCCAATAGCTGGCGTCTCATCGTCGGCTTTTTGGGTTTGTGTTTTGAGCTTGGCATTACGCCATCTCTTTCTCTTTTTGTACATTTTCATGTTCTTTCTATCTCCCATCCTCCCGGATGGGTCTTTCTTTCCAAACGCAATAAGGCTGAACTTGATTGGAGGGGCAGCATCCTTGTCAAAGGAACTTGCCCTTCTAACCACAAAAGATGGCGCGAACGATACTTTTTCTGTCGAGCGCCTCCATCAGATCTTAACTTCCCGACCACCTGGAGGAGGTTTACTTCTTCGTCCGAAAGTAACCGGGGCCTTCCCTTATCCGGAGAAGACGAGGCGGCCATCGGGAAGATCAAATCCATTCCGTGGTATCAAGAGATACATGGATATGAAGTGGAGTATAACTCCATCCTTCGATCTTGGGGCTTGTCTCATTGTGAGCTTCTAACCATCATCCTTTGATTTGACTAAAGTGATATGTCTTGAATTCCGATTCTTGTCCTTCTTCTTTGCGGTGCCTCCCGGAACGAACCCCGAAAGCTGCGGGTGAAGGCCGCTAGGGCCGTTGTGACAGCCGAGCAATGATCGCCCGGGGTCTTGACTGCAGATCAAGAGGCTTCTCTTCCCTCTCCCGACCCCTCTTACGGGGGGTATCGGGAATATCGGGCCTCGTAGCTGATGCTTCGGGTAAAGGGAAGAAACCAATGGTGGAGAGGGCTAACGTCTCTTCCTCCATCCGAACCAAGAGGAGGCATGACACAATTGATGCTCCCTCCAACAAAAAATCCAAAGCTTCGACGGATGGTGAGGAGGTCTTCATCCCCCGTGGACCCCGAAGATGACCGACGGGGGTCACTCGGGATCCCGAGAAAGCTGCAGAGTGGAGCTCCCTCAGTCTTGCTCCTTCTGATCGCCAGGAGTTTGAAGCCCGGGATGACACCTCCCTTGTTAGTCAATCTACAAGGTACCGGTCTTCTTGCTTACTTATGTTTTCATAATTTCTTATGACTTCTTCTGATATCTTCCGTCTTCCCAGGAATGCTGTGTTGAGCTTTTATCAACACATGGAAGCATTGAGCCGGGTTGGTCGAATGTAAAACCCAGCCCTAACCTTGACCCGGGAACCTTGTTATTTGTAGGTCCGATGACCCGAAGTAAAGTAAGAAGTCAGCTTTGGGCCATCCCAGTAGAGGACTTGGTGTCTGGCTTTGAATCCATGAAAGTTAATGATGAGGTTCTATTTATGGAAACTGAATCCTGATGAAGATCTGATTAGTTGATGGACTTGGAGTGCTCTCTATCTTGGTTTGAAGGCATTTCTACCTATTAGGTAAGTCACTTGACTTGTGTGCAAAACCCCTTTAGGATTGGATTTGATCTGGACCTTCAATTCCCTGTTTTGGCCTTCTTGTCGGCATTGGTCGTCGATCGATTGGTCGATCCGGGCCAGTCGACCAATCCACTCGACCAATGAGTGCTGTCTTTGGCAATTAGGTTGTTCTTGCTCTATTTAAGTCTAATCTCGAGTCCACTTCGTATTTGCTGCCTCCAAACCCTCTGGAACGAACCAAAGACCTCTACAAGTCATCTCTCTTGCATCCTTGGTGTTTTCTTGACGGATCTTCGTCGAAACTCTTCTTTTTGCATCAAAAGGTATGTCTACTCTCTCTTCTTCTCCTCCATCTTTGTTTTTCTTTCCTTTTTGAGTTGAGACAGTAGAAGAGATGCTGCATTCTCTGTTGCAAACATCTCTGAACATGTTCTCATGATCGTCCTAAGGATTTAAGGCTAGAACAATGATCTTAACCATGATCATTGCAAGCTTTTGAAGGATTCATGATCAAACCATGATTTAATCTCTGTTAAACTTCTAATCTGGATTCTGATCTCTTTGGATCTTCTTTTGTTGATCATGTTAGTAGTAATTACTGTGTTTTCTTTCCATGATCCATAATCTATAGATTTCTAGATGTTCTCTTCTACCATACTATGTGTTCTTCATGATGCATGATAGTTACATATATGGTAGGTTTTATTTCCTTATTTAGATTTATGCTTCTAAGCCTTATTCCATGAAGACCTATGTATGTTTTCATGTTTTCATTACCGAAAGCAATGATCCATCCTCCTATTGTTCTTGTCTTTGTTTTCTATTTCAAATTCATCAAGATCCATGTTTGAGTTAATTATGGTAACTTTTTGTTTCCTAATTTGGATCTTGATATCTTGATTTGATTGGTGTTTTGAGGTCCCCTATATGTTAGAATACTACTGATGTAGTCTACCCCTTGATTAGTATCCTTTTGAACCACCAAATTCGGATTTCATATCTTAAAACTCTGATTTTATAGGCTTATGTCTGCATTGGTCGACTGATTGGTCGACTGGACCACTCGACCAATCCACTCGACCAATGAGTACAAAGCAACTCCAGATTTGGTCTGTTTCGGATGTTTTGATATCTTTTCTGTAGGGATTTTTCCTAATATGTTGTATATACTTGTTTAGGACCTTCTTCTCAAGTTTGCCAAGATCTTACTTGATTTCTTAGGATCCCTTTGCGAGTTATAAAAGGTAAGGATGGTTATTTCCTTAATTACATAGATAGCATGAATCTAGTTTCTATATTTGAATATCATTAATATGTTTCCTAAATTAGATTCTTACAATGATATACTACTGTTGCATAACTTTGATTACAGTAGCATTACTTATTCATATTAAATTGATTCATGTATGATTTACTTACCAATGTTATACAAGTGATTGTAATTATCGATTTCTTTCCATATATGAAGTTACCATATATGTGATGATATGAATTGATGCATGTGTATGCTTACGTATGGTTTGGAAAGGAGAGGTGTCCTTTCGACACTTCGTCCTTGGACTACTACGGGAATATTATGGGATGTTTCCGGAGATGCCCTCTGGACACCTTCCTAAACTGTTGGATGACATATCTAGGATTGTCTAGTAGTGTTTGGCTAGGATGTCCTGTTATGTCGGACCCTAATCGGAGGGGTATTGAGACCGAACGACCCGTGGTAGCAATGGGGATTCATGGGCGCTCAAGACCGGTAACCAACCCGTGAGAGGACAGGAATCACATTGTGGGGGCCATTTATTGGTAGGGTTGCATATGGTTAGACTTGGGCTCACGGGCGCTTAAGACCGGTAACCAACCCGTGAGAGGACGTGAGAGCTTCCCGTTTACCATATGTGGATGATCAATAGGGTTGATGAGTCCGTAGTCCGAGTTGGTCGGTGCCATAGGATACGCTGACTCTAGTGTGAAGAATACCGGAAAGGATCGTCAGGGACGAGGAATGGAAGTATCTGGATCTGACTTGATGTAACCAAGTAGAAGACTTGCATTTGGCTAGGTTTTACCCCGACATGCGCCAAGCACTTATACCAAATGGTTGTGAGAGAGTGTGTTGACTTAACCCCCTGCCATGGTTTGTCCTGAGGGATGAAGGACCCATTACCAATCGGCTGCTCAAGACCGGTGAAATGATCCGTGAGAGAATCCAAGATATCTTAAAGGGTTGAGGATGTGAGTGGACTTTCCTAAAGAAGTACGGTGCTATGACTTAAAGCATGTCTGCCAATAGAGACTAGCATACATAGAGTTAGATTCATTCATTCATTGTTTGTCTCATATCATATTGCATTTATGAGTGTTCTGGAATTCTGCCATTTATGTTATTATGGATTTTTAACTGCCTTACTGAGTTTCTTTGAAACTCATTCCTTTATTGTACAATGTTGTTAGACTATCCTGGTACCGAGTACTATGACGGTCCCTATGAAGAAGCGCAAGGCGAAGAGGCATATCTCCAGGAAGGTGATTGCGGTTACCACAATTACTCTGAAGATCCCGCGAGTGGTTATGCTCCGTACGATGCTTAGTCCGACCATTGAGTGGAAGCGTCCTTGTGCTATTTATGAGATTTACACTTACAAGGATGTTGTCTATAAAGTGGAGAACAATTTAGTTACCCAATGCACTTGTTACTGGGATTAGATTTTGTCTAGTTTATTCTTTTAGAGCTACTTTTCCGCTGAATGTAAAGTGGGATTTTTGCTTCACTTTACTTATCTGTTTGATACTCTGATTATATCTATTATTCTGATTCAGTTATGATTCATTCTTTCTTTATTGGATCTATGATTTATCTTCCGCACTCTTGTTATGATTGTTCATGATTATGTTATTGTTTATGTGGGAGGTTGATCACTCGATACCTGATCTTCGGGCTGTGGATCACACTCTCGGGTATGCCGGATAGGGTACCGGCCGGGAGGGCGTGATGATTGGTATCGAGCCCAAGGTTCGAGGAGATCCTAACCACAAAGGACAACAACTGAACATTCCCGAGTCATTGACCTGAAATGACTCCTCTACTCTTAGAAGTGAATAATAGAACACTGAATTAGAAACTTGACCTTTGAGGCATAACGGAACATTTCGAATAACATACCATAATTATACTTGAACAAATGTCACTAATGCAAGGAAAAGAAAGTTGCATAACATACAATAATTAAAGAGAAACAAAATGAACTTCATTAATTTCAAAAGTTTTTACAATGATTACATCCGAAATGCATAAATGGAAATCCTAAGGTACGGTCTATCTAGGTGATCTGCTCCGATCTCTCGTATGCTCGAACTCCTCTCGCTAGCCGAGTCACCCGATGCTCTATCCTATCCCGTCGTGACTCCATCCTCTCGTACATCTGCTCCCTGTCCGACCTCCATCCTCTCTAGCATGGAAGTCATCGATCTCATCTGTGCACCAAGATCCGAAGTCTCCGGAATTGCATGTGAAGGGCCACCTACCTCGAAGTGTGATGAAGGAAACTCGTGATGCACAGGCTCAGCCTCGCGCATATCTGCATCATCTCCGGCCTAATCATCACTATCAGGACCGATATCCTCTCCTCCATCCTCCGATCCCCGATCCTCGTCCTCCGATTCATCATCATCCTCACCCTCCGGACCAGGAGATCTCTCCGATCGATGTAGTCTCATCCGACGAATGGTCCGAGTCCCAATGGGGTATCCCCGTGATCTAGTGTCCATCGGTGTATCCTCGAAACTCACCCCCGAAATGCCCGAAGATCAAAGTCGAAGCCTCCCATAGCAAACGTTCCGCATGCTAGGCCGCAGAACTAAGTCCAGCATGACCTGCTGAATGATGTAGGAGAGATCGATCTCGAAGCCCATGTAGATGCGGTAGATGACCAAGGCCTCCATCACCGTGACCCGATGGTGATGTCCGGCTTTCGGCATGATGTTTCGGCCGACTATGCGACCGATAATACGTGCAGAACCCGTCATCCGTCCGCTAGTCCACGGTGTGAAGCATCGACGGCTATCCCATAGCGTAGAGCATATCTCGCGAAGCTCGTACGGCATCGGATGGCTGTCCGGATCTGCTCCTACGGTATCCACACACACCGCCGTGGATAGTAAGGAACCCGCAAGATCTCAGCCGGTGTCCGGTAGAGAAGCGAATCCGAGTCCGGAAGACCCGCTCCCCGAGGACAAGTCTAAGTGGATGTCCCCGGCCTCGAGCCTCCTCCGTGTAAGTAAGGTTGCTTTGAAGAACAACCTCACTAGCTCCGGGTATACCGGCAAATCCTCGGTGAAGAGATGAGTCCACCGTAATGTGTCGAACCTCTGCCGAATCCTAAAGGCTCTGAGCTGGCGTAAGTGAAGTAGACGTCCCATCTCGATGTTACAATAGCTGAAGTAGGCCTTGTACAGGAACTCGGCCTGAGGTGTGTCAAACATGTCTGGTCTCCTAACCTCCTGTCTAGGCTCGAAAGGAACCTGACCTCTGCCCCTAAGAGCACCTACGATGCGACCACGACCTCTACCTCCTCCTCGCCCTCCCCTCTGCATAGTGTATCTGTGAAAGAGACAAGAGACAATTCCAATTAGTGCTATTTTAAGATTTGAGCCAAAAGGGTATTTTCGTAATTTTTCGGAAAATTTCAAATTTGGGGGATATTTGATTTGAACATACTAGCATGTGCGCAATACTTGGAATTTCATGTCTATGAAGTTGTTTTGATGAAAATCGATTGAAAACTTGGATTAAAGCGAAAAATTCAGCAAGAAGGAAATTTGGGGATTTTGCAATTTAGGTCAAAATTGGATTTTTGAAAAGTTGAAATTGGTTAAATCAAATTGTATGGACCTATCTACAATGTCATCTTGAGCATGTAGCATTTGATCTCGTGCGAAAATTTCAAGCGGTTTGAGAGAAAACGAAATTTTTTCTAAAGATATCGATTTCGGTATAAAACTTTGCGAGATGAGCACCAATGTGTTAAAACTTGTTGTCTATGCATGTCATTGTGTTTAAAACCTAGGGAATATGTTTCTAAGCATTCCTAAGCATGATTTCTAGCATTGGATACAAGTAAAGCATGGCTTTTTTGAAATGCAAGCATGAGAAGATGAAAATGGAAGGAAGATTAAGAGGTTTACCTTGTTTGTGAAGATGGTGTGTTGTGGTGTTGTTGTTGAAGCACTAAATCACCTCAAGAACACTTGTGGGAACTCTTGGAGATTTTCCCTAGAGCTCTCTCACCTTTGGAAGAAGTTAGAATGAGGTTGGAATGTGGAAATGAGGCTTATAATGCGAATTTTCGCATTCTGTCTTCATTGGTCGACTCATTGGTCGACTGGGTCACTCGACCAATCACTCGACCAATGGTCATAGTGACCTCATTTGCTGTTGAATTTTTGGAAAATGTGATTTTTGCCTTATGGTATATTGTTTGATGACTATATGGATATATTTGAGCATGATTTAAGTTTTCAAATCATTTAGACTTGTGGTTTATGTTGAATCTTCGAAATTCGGTATTTTGATGTTCTCGGTTTTGCAGAATGGTTACTCTGAGAAGTGGGCGTGGTGAATCCAGTGTTCATGGAGGTGGTGAAGTACCTCGGGGAGGTGGTGAAGTACCTCATGGAGGTGGTGAGATACCAAATGCTGATCGGGGTACTCATGAGATCCCTGGTGCCCCGAATGTTGGAAGTTTCGGAGATATTGCCAATATTATGGGCAATATGATGCGGCGACAAGCGGCTCGGTTCAACCAGATGTTGGTGGGTTTCATGACTCTGCATAATGAGACCCGGGCTGGTGCTAATGTGAATCCTCATGCCGCAGTCCCGAATGCGGGAGGTTTAGCTGGAACTCCTCATACTACTTTGATGGAGAGTTTTCCGAAGATGCAAGTACCCACTTTCTTTGGAGTTACCAAGGACCCCTTGTTTCCTAACAAGTGGCTTCGTGAGTTGGAGAAGGCTTTCCGACATCCGCAATGCTCGGAAGCTCGAGAAGATTTTGTTTGCTTGACGAGAAGTTGCAACAAGAAGCTGATGCATGGTGGATCTCCACTCGTCTGTTTTGGAAGGTTTGCATGCGGGAGTTGTAACTTGGGAGTTATTCAAAGAGGCTTTTTGTATGAACTACTTTCCCGAGGCGGTGAAGGATGCGAAGGAAGCTGAGTTTATGATTCGACTCAAGGAACTCGTCTGTGTTGGAGTACCAACGAAGTTCGAGGAACTTCATTTCTTTGCTCCAGATTCTTTGAAGGAAGACCTCGCCAAAGCAAAGAAGTTCTTCAAAGGACTGCGCCTGCCATTAAAGCTTACCTCACGGTCCGGCCTATAGTGAGCTATGCTCAAGTGGTGCGAGAACTCGAAGAAGTTGGAAGAAACGAGAGAAGGAAAGTGCTCGTGTGCAAAAGCCTTGGTAGTCAAGGAATTCTGGTTTTGGTGGATCGCAATGACCGTCGTTTTGTGAGACCTACACCCTACCCCACTCCTACCTTTCGGGCTAAGAGTGTAGGTCGAACACGGGTTTTCAGCAGCCCGGCCGGTTTAGACGGTATGGCGGAAACCGACCACCGGCAAGTGCAAGTGCAAGTGCAAGTGCAAGGCCTTTTGTTCGAAGCCCTCTGTTGCAGCCACCCACTGTTGGATCCAGCAATCTGTTTGCTTCTCTGCAAGCAAGCTGGTCATTTTGCTCGTGCTGTCCGAAGCGGCCTGCCCAACAGCCTTTGCCCCGGTGGTGAAGAGTGCTCCTGCTCCTCCCTCTGGTAGAGTTTTCAGTATTTCCCCGATCGAGCGGGATCCAAGCCATGATGTGATTACGGGTACATTGTTAGTCGCTTCTATTTCTGCATTTGTCTTATTTGATACGGGTGCATCTCATTCGTTCATGTCATCTGCATTCATCAAGAAGACTAACCTAATCCCCGAGAAGTTGTCTAGTTGTTTATTGATTAGTACACCTCTTGGTCTGTTGTGAAACTAGATAAGGGGTTATCTAAATGTCCTCGTGTTGATTGGTGAGAAGAACTTGGAAGCCAATTTTGTGATTCTTGACATGAAGGACTTCGATGTTATTTTGGGAATTGATTGGTTGACAGCCCACAAAGCTGTGTTCCTTTGTTCCTCAAAGAAGATTCAGTTCCATATTTGTGGAAGTCCGGTCTTTGAATTTTAGGGTGAAAAGAGAAGGGTTTGTAAGAAGGTCTTGTGCACTGCTTGATGCAAGTCTATGCCCTAGTGGATGATGCTTCATCCGAAGGCAAGGGTATAGTGGAGAAAAGAGTCGACGAAGTCGAGTTGTCTGCGACTTTGTTGATGTCTTCCCTGATGATCTATCGGAGTGCCTCCGGACAGAGATGTCGAATTCTCTATTGATCTCGTCCCTGGTGCTGCTCCGGTATCTAAGCTCCGTATAGGATGGCTCCTACTGAGTTAAAAGAGTTGCAAAATCAGTTGAATGAGCTCATAGATAGAGGTTTCGTGCAGCCTAGTGTGTCACCTTGGGGAGCTCCGGTCTTGTTCGTCAAGAAGAAAGACGGTAGTATGCGCTTGTGCATCGACTACCGTGAGTTGAATAAGTTGACTATCAAGAATAGATATCCGCTGCCCGAGAATCGATGATCTCTTCGATCGGTTGAAGGGTGCAGTTGTGTTCTCGAAGATTGACTTAAGGTCCGGATATCACCAATTGAAAGTGAAGTCTAGTGATATCTTCAAGACAGCTTTCCGAACGCAGTATGGTCACTACGAGTTTAGAGTCATGCCCTTCGGATTGACCAATGCTCCTGCGGTGTTCATGGACCTCATGAACCGAGTATTTCATGATGTGCTTGATAAGTTTGTGATTGTTTTCATTGATGACATCTTGATCTATTCGAAGAGCGAAGAAGAGCATGCGAGTCATCTAAGTTTCACTTTGCAAAGGTTGCGGGAAAAGAAGTTGTTCGCTAAGTTTAGCAAGTGTGATTTCTGGCTTAAGAGAGTGGTATTCCTTGGTCATGTAGTTTCAGCCGAAGGTATTCGTGTCGATCCTGAAAAGGTCCAAGCTGTGGCTGATTGGGAGAGACCGAAGTCGATAACGGAAATAAGAAGTTTTCTTGGATTGGCGGGTTACTACCGAAGGTTTATTGAGAACTTTTCTCGGTTGGCTGCTCCTATGACTAAGTTGACCGGGAAAGAAGAGAAGTTTGTTTGGTCCGACGCCTTTGTGAGAAGAATTTCCAAGAGTTGAAAGATAGATTGACAAGTGCCCCGGTTTTGACTATACCCGATAGTTCCGGTGGTATGACAGTTTATACCGATGCGTCAAAGATTGGTTTGGGTTGTGTACTGATGCAACATGGCAAGGTCGTAGCCTATGCTTCTCGGCAATTGAAGGATTATGAGCGGAATTACCCCACTCACGATCTAGAACTTGCCGCCGTTGTCTTTGCTTTGAAGATTTGGAGACATTATCTTTACGGTGAGAAGATTGCCATTTTCACGGATCATAAGAGTTTGAAATACTTCTTTACCCAAAAGGAGTTGAACATGAGACAAAGGAGATGGTTGGAACTAGTCTCCGATTATGATTGTGATATTCGGTATCATCTTGGGAAAGCAAATGTTGTTGCTGATGCTCTTAGTAGGAAGAACCAGAAGAAGACTTTGGATTTGAATGCTTTGAGTTTACCATTGTGGTCTTCTATTGAGAGTTTTGATTTGGAAATCGTCCCGAGAATTCTGATTTTATTCTTTACGCCATGACGGCAAGATCTGGTCTTAGAGATAAGATTGTTGCTCTGCAGATTTCGATCAAGAGTTTTTGATCAAAGTTGAGAAGATTTCTTCGAATCTGAGTCGGACCCCGACTTTGGTATATCCATGGATGGTGCTTTGTTGTTTAGAGGAAGACTGTGTGTGCCTGCAAAACGAAGAAGTTAAGAAAGAAATATTGAAGGAAGCACACCGATCGGTCTTTCTTGTACACCGGGAAGCACCAAGATGTACAAGGACTTGAAGGAACATTTTTGGTGGATTGGTCTAAAGGCGGATGTTGATGATTTTGTTGCCAAGTGTGAGACTTGCCAGCGTGTGAAAGCCGTTCGACAACCTCCATCTGGATTACTTCAGCCTCTTCCTATTCCAAGTTGGAAGTGGGAAGATATCTCCATGGACTTTGTGACTAGCTTGCCTCGGACAAGTAAAGGCAATGACACTTGTGTGGGTGATTGTTGATAGGTTGACCAAATCAGCCCATTTCATTCCTATGAAGATCACTCATACTCTGGATAAGCTAGCCGGGCTTTATGTGGATAATGTGGTTCGATCTGCATGGTGTGCCATTGAGTATTGTCTCGGATCGTGATCCTAGGTTCACCTCAAGGTTTTCGAATAGTTTGCGAAGGCCTTGGGAACCCAATTGAACTTGAGTACAGCTCATCATCCACGGTCGATGGACAATGCGAGCGGACAATTCGGACATTGGAAGACATGCTCAGATCTTGTGTGGTGGATATGGGTGGTAATTGGGATGAACACCTAGCTTTGGTTGAGTTTGCCTATAACAACGGTTATCAAGCCACAATAGGCATGGCTTCATTCAAGGCTTTGTATGGTAGTACTTGTAGGACACCTTTGTCTTGGGAGAGGCAGTTGAAAGAAAAGTCTTAGGTCCAGAGATGATTGAAGCTACAAGTGCTATGGTAGATATGATAAGAGAAAGGATTAAGTCTGCCCGATCAGAGCAGAAATCTTATCTTGATAAGAGAAGGACCGATTTGGAATTTCAAGTTGGAGAGAAAGTCTTTCCGAAGGTCTCACCAATGAAGGGTGTGATGAGATTCAATGTTAAGGGAAAGCTTAGCCCTCGTTACATTGGACCTTTCGAGATTTTGGAAAAGGTTGGACCTGTTGCGTATCGATTAGCATTACCTCCGCCTCTTGCTGGTGTGCACAATGTGTTTCATATTTCGATGCTCCGAAAATACATAGAGAATCCGGAACACATTTTGCAGCAAGCACCTGAAGGACTTAGTGCTGATTTGACCTATGATGAAGAACCGGCCGAAATCTTGGATAGGAAGGACAAGCAGCTGCGGAATCGCGCCATTCCTTTGGTGAAGATTCGGTGGAAGAACCATACCCCTGAAGAAGCTTCTTGGGAGAAGGAAGAAGATATGAAGGAGAAGTTTCCTTACCTCTTTGGAAGCACGGTACGCTTTCAATTTCGAGGACGAAATTTCTTTAAGGGGGGGAGAATGTAAAACCCAGCCCTAACCTTGACCCGGAACCTTGTTATTTGTAGGTCCGATGACCCGAAGTAAAGTAAGAAGTCAGCTTTGGGCCATCCCGATAGAGGACTTGGTGTCCGGCTTTGAATCCATGAAAGTTGATGATGAGGTTCTATTTATGGAAACTGAATCCTGATGAAGATCTGATTAGTTGATGGACTTGGAGTGCTCTCTATCTTGGTTTGAAGGCATTTCTACCTATTAGGTAAGTCACTTGACTTGTGTGCAAAACCCCTTTAGGATTGGATTTGATCTGGACCTTCAATTCCCTGTTTTGGCCTTCTTTGTCGGCATTGGTCGATCGATTGATCGGTCGGCTGGGGCCGATCGACCAATCCACTCGACCAATGAGTGCTTTGTCTTTGGCAATTAGGTTGTTCTTGCTCTATTTAAGTCTAATCTCGAGTCCACTTCGTATTTGCTGCCTCCAAACCCTCTGAGCACGAACCAAAGACCTCTGCAAGTCATCTCTCTTGCATCCTTGGTGTTTTCTTGACGGATCTTCGTCGAAACTCTTCTTTTTGCATCAAAAGGTATGTCTACTCTCTCTTCTTCTCCTCCATCTTTGTTTTTCTTTCCTTTTTGAGTTGAGACAGTAGAAGAGATGCTGCATTCTCTGTTGCAAACATCTCTGAACATGTTCTCATGATCGTCCTAAGGATTTAAGGCTAGAACAATGATCTTAACCATGATCATTGCAAGCTTTTGAAGGATTCATGATCAAACCATGATTTAATCTCTGTTAAACTTCTAATCTGAATTCCGATCTCTTTGGATCTTCTTTTGTTGATCATGTTAGTAGTAATTCTTGTGTTTTCTTTCCATGATCCATAATCTATAGATTTCTAGATGTTCTCTTCTACCATACTATGTGTTCTTCATGATGCATGATAGTTACATATATGGTAGGTTTTATTTCCTTATTTAGATTTATGCTTCTAAGCCTTATTCCATGAAGACCTATGTATGTTTTCATGTTTTCATTACCGAAAGCAATGATCCATCCTCCTATTGTTCTTGTCTTTGTTTTCTATTTCAAATTCATCAAGATCCATGTTTGAGTTAATTATGGTAACTTTTTGTTTCCTAATTTGGATCTTGATATCTTGATTTGATTGGTGTTTTGAGGTCCCCTATATGTTAGAATACTACTGATGTAGTCTACCCCTTGATTAGTATCCTTTTGAACCACCAAATTCGGATTTCATATCTTAAAACTCTGATTTTATAGGCTTACATCTGCATTGGTCGGCTGATTGGTCGATTGGACCACTCGACCAATCCACTCGACCAATGAGTACAAGCAACTCCAGATTTGGTCTGTTTCGGATGTTTTGATATCTTTTCCGTTAGGGATCTTTCCTAATATGTTGTATATACTTGTTTAGGACCTTCTTCTCAAGTTTGCCAAGATCTTACTTGATTTCTTAGGATCCCTTTGCGAGTTATAAAAGGTAAGGATGGTTATTTCCTTAATTACATAGATAGCATGAATCTAGTTTCTATATTTGAATATCATTAATATGTTTCCTAAATTAGATTCTTACAATGATATACTACTGTTGCATAACTTTGATTACGGTAGCATTACTTATTCATATTAAATTGATTCATGTATGATTTACTTACCAATGTTATACAAGTGATTGTAATTACTGATTTCTTTCCATATATGAAGTTACCATATATGTGATGATATGAATTGATGCATGTGTATGCTTACGTATGGTTTGGAAAGGAGAGGTGTCCTTTCGACACTTCTGTCCTTGGACTACTACGGGAATATTATGGGATGTTTCCGGAGATGCCCTCTGGACACCTTCCTAAAGCTGTTGGATGACATATCTAGGATTGTCTAGTAGTGTTTGGCTAGGATGTCCTGTTATGTCGGACCCTAATCGGAGGGGTATTGAGACCGAACGACCCGTGGTAGCAATGGGGATTCATGGGCGCTCAAGACCGGTAACCAACCCGTGAGAGGACAGGAATCACATTGTGGGGGCCATTTATTGGTAGGGTTGCATATGGTTAGACTTGGGCTCACGGGCGCTTAAGACCGGTAACCAACCCGTGAGAGGACGTGAGAGCTTCCCGTTTACCATATGTGGATGATCAATAGGGTTGATGAGTCCGTAGTCCGAGTTGGTCGGTGCCATAGGATACGCTGACTCTAGTGTGAAGGATACCGGAAAGGATCGTCAGGGACGAGGAATGGAAGTATCTGGATCTGACTTGATGTAACCAAGTAGAAGACTTGCATTTGGCTAGGTTTTACCTTGACATGCGCCAGTACTTATACCAAATGGTTGTGAGAGAGTGTGTTGACTTAACCCCCTGCCATGGTTTGTCCTGAGGGATGAAGGACCCATTACCAATCGGCTGCTCAAGACCGGTGAAATGATCCGTGAGAGAATCCAAGATATCTTAAAGGGTTGAGGATGTGAGTGGACTTTCCTAAAGAAGTACGGTGCTATGACTTAAAGCATGTCTGCCAATAGAGACTAGCATACATAGTGTTAGATTCATTCATTCATTGTTTGTCTCATATCATATTGCATTTATGAGTGTTCTGGAACTCTGCCATTTATGTTATTATGGATTTTTAAGCGCCTTCTTGAGTTTCTTTGAAACTCATTCCTTTATTGTACAATGTTGTTAGACTATCCTGCAGTGCTTGAGTACTATGACGGTCCCTATGAAGAAGCGCAAGGCGAAGAGGCATATCTCCGGGGAAGGTGATTGCGGTTACCACAATTACTACGAAGATCCCGCAGTGGTTATGCTCCGTACGATGCTTAGTCCGACCATTGAGTGGAATCGTCCTTGTGCTATTTATGAGATTTACACTTACAAGGATGTTGTCTATAAAGTGGAGAACAATTTAGTTACCCAATGCACTTGTTACTGGGATTAGATTTTGTCTAGTTTATTCTTTTAGAGCTACTTTTCCGCTGAATGTAAAGTGGGATTTTTGCTTCACTTTACTTATCATTTGATACTACGATTATATCTATTATTCGATTCGGTTATGATTCATTCTTTCTTTATTGGATCTATGATTTATCTTCCGCACTCTTGTTATGATTGTTCATGATTATGTTATTGTTTATGTGGGAGGTTGATCACTCGATACCTGATCTTCGGGCTGTGGATCACACTCTCGGGTATGCCAGATAGGGTACCGGCTGGGAGGGCGTGACAGGTCGCACCAGCTCCTTGCTGCAAACTTGTGAAGAGAAATTGGCCAAGGCCAATTCTGAAATAGACCAGCTGACTGCAGATGTCACATCCTCCCAGCCGGTACCCTATCTGGCATACCCGAGAGTGTGATCCACAGCCCGAAGATCAGGTATCGAGTAATCAACCTCCCACATAAACAATAACATAATCATGAACAATCATAATAAAAGTGCGGAAGATAAACCATAGATCCAATAATGAAAGAATGAATCATAAATGAATCAGAGTACTAGATATAATCAGAGTGTCAAACAGATAAGTAAAGTGAGGGTAAAATCCCACTCTACAACCAGCGGAAAAGTAGCTCTAAAAGAGAATAAACTAGACAAAATCTAATCCCAGTAGCAAGTACAATGGGTAACTAAATTGTTCTCCACTTTATAGACAACATCCTTATAAGTGTAAATCTCATAAATGGCACAAGGACGCTTCCACTCAATGGTCGGACTAAGCATCGTACGGAGCATAACCACTCGCGGGATCTTCAGTGTAATTGTGGTAACCGCAATCACCTTCCTGGAGATATGCCTCTTCACCTTGCGCTTCTTCATAGGAACCGTCATAGTATTCAGTACCTGCAGGATAGTCTAACAAACATTGTACAATAAAGGAATGAGTTTCAAAGAAACTCAGTAAGGCAGTTAAATCCATAATAACATAAATGGCAAGATTTCAGAACAAACATAAATGTAATATGATATGAGACAAGCAATGAATGAATGAATCTAACTCTATATATGCTGATCTCTATTGGCAGACATGCTTTAAGTGTCACGCCCTCCCAGCCGGTACCCTATCTGGCATACCCGAGAGTGTGATCCACAGCCCGAAGATCAGGTATCGAGTGATCAACCTCCCACATAAACAATAACATAATCATGAACAATCATAACAAGAGTGCGGAAGATAAATCATAGATCCAATACTGAAAGAATGAATCATAAATGAATCAGAATAATAGATATAATCAGAGTAATCAAACAGATAAGTAAAGTGAAGCAAAAATCCCACTTTACATCCAGCGGAAAAGTAGCTCGAAAGAATAAACTAGACAAAATCTAATCCCAGTAGCAAGTACATTGGGTAACTAAATTATTCTCCACTTTATAGACAACATCCTTGTAGGTATAGATCTCATAAATAGCACAAGGACGCTTCCACTCAATGGTCGGACTAAGCATCGTACGGAGCATAACCACTCGTGGGATCTTCAGAGTAATTGTGGTAACCGCAATCACCTTCCTGGAGATATGCCTCTTCGCCTTGCGCTTCCTCATAGGGACCGTCATAGTACTCGGTACTGCGGGATAGTCTAACAACATTGTACAATAAAGGAATGAGTTTCAAAGAAACTCGGTAAGGCGATTAAAATCCATAATAACATAAATGGCGGGATTCCGAACAATCATAAATGCAATATGATATGAGACAAACAATGAATGAATGAATCTAACTCTATGTATGCTGGTCTCTATTGGCGGACATGCTTTAAGTCATAGCACCGTACTTCTTTAGGAAAGTCCACTCACATCCTCAACCATTTAAGATATCTTGGATTCTCTCACGGATCATTTCACCGGTCTTGAGCAGCCGATTGGTAATGGGTCCTTCATCCCTCGGGACAAACCTTGGCGGGGGTTAAGTCAACACACTCTCTCACAACCATTTGGTATAAGTATCTTGGCGCATGTCGGGGTAAAACCTAGCCAAATGCAAGTCTTCTACTTGGTTACATCAAGTCGATCCGGATACTTCCATTCCTCGTCCCCGACGATCCTTTCCGGTATCCTTCACACTAGAGTCAGCGTATCCTATGGCACCGACCAACTCGGACTACGGACTCATCAACCCTATTGGTTATCCACATATGGTAAACGGGAAGCTCTCACGTCCTCTCACGGGTTGGTTACCGGTCTTAAGCGCCCGTGAGCCCAAGTCTAATCATATGCAACCCTACCAATAAATGGCCCCACAATGTGATTCCTGTCCCCTTACGGGTTGGTTACCGGTCTTGAGCGCCCATGAATCCCCATTGCTACCACGGGTCGTTCGGTCTCAATACCCCTCCGATTAGGGTCTGACATAACAGGACATCCTAGCCAAACACTACTAGACAATCCTAGGTATGTCATCCAACGGTTTAGGAAGGTGTCCAGAGGGGCATCTCCGGAAACATCCCATAATATTCCCGTAGTAGTCCAAGGACAGAAGTGTCGAAAGGACACCTCTCCTTTCCAAACCATACGTAAGCATACACATGCATCAATTCATATCATCACATATATGGTAACTACATATATGGAAAGAAATCAGTATTACAATCACTTGTATAACATTGGTAAGTAAATCATACATAATCAACTCAATATGAATAAGTAATGCTACTGTAATCAAAGTTATGCAACAGTAGTATATCATTGTAAGAATCTAATTTAGGAAACATATTAATGATATTCAAATATAGCAACTAGATTCATGCTATCTATGTAATTAAGGAAATAACCATCCTTACCTTTTATAACTCGCAAAGGGATCCTAAGAAATCAAGTAAGATCTTGGCACACTTGAGAAGAAGGTCCTAAACAAGTATATACAACATATTAGGAAAGATCCCTAACAGAAAATATATCAAAACATCCGAAACAGACCAATTCTGGAGTTGCTGTACTCATTGGTCGAGTGGATTGGTCGAGTGGTCCAGTCGACCAATCAGTCGACCAATGCGAGACGATAGCCTATAAAATCAGAGTTTTAAGATATGAAATCCGAATTTGGTGGTTCAAAAGGGTACTAATCAAGGGGTAGACTACATCAGTAGTATTCTAACATATAGGGGACCTCAAAACACTAATCAAATCAAGGTATCAAGATCCAAATTAGGAAAGAAAAAGTTACCATAATTAACTCAAACATGGATCTTGATGAATTTGAAATAGAAAACAAAGATAAGAACTATAGGAGGATGGATCATTGCTTTTGGTAATGAAAACATGAAAACATGCATAGGTCTTCATGGAATAAGGCTTAGAAGCATAAATCTAAATAAGGAAATAAAACCTACCATATATGTAACTATCATGCATCATGAAGAACACATAGTAAGGTAGAAGAGAACAACTAGAATTCTATGGATTATGGATCATGGAAAGAAAACACAACCATTAACCACTAACATGATCAATGAAAGAAGATCCAAAGAGATCAGAATTCAGATTAGAAGATTAACGAGAGATTAAATCATGGTTTGATCATGAATCCTTCAAAAGCTTGCAATGATCATGGTTAAGATCATTGTTCTAGCCTTAAATCCTTAGGATGATCATGAGAACATGTTCAGAGATGTTTGCAACAGAGGATGCAGCATCTCTTCTACTGCCTCAACTCAAAAAGGAAAGAAAAACAAAGATGGAGGAGAAGAAGAGAGAGTAGACATACCTTTTGATGCAAAAAGAAGAGTTCCGACGAAGATCCGTCAAGAAAACACCAAGGATGCAAGAGAGATGACTTGCAGAGGTCTTTGGTTCGTTCCAGAGGGTTTGGAGGCAGCAAATACGAAGTGGACTCGAGGTTGGACTTAAATAGAGCAAGAATCAACCTAATTGCCAAAGACAGCACTCATTGGTCGAGTGGATTGGTCGACTGGCCCACTCGACCAATCAGTCGACCAATGCTGACAGCAAGGCCAAAACAGGGAATTGAAGGTCCAGATCAAATCCAATCCTAAAGGGGTTTTGCACACAAGTCAAGTGACTTACCTAATAGGTAGAAATGCCTTCCAACCAAGATAGAGAGCACTCCAAGTCCATCAACTAATTAGATCTTCATCAGGATTCAGTTTCCATAAATAGAACCTCATCATCAACTTTCATGGATTCAAAGCCAGACACCAAGTCCTCTACTGGGATGGTCCAAAGCTTACTTCTTACTTTACTTCGGGTCATCGGACCTACAAACAACAAGGTTTCCGGGTCAAGGTTAGGGCTGGGTTTCACATTCTCCCCCCCTTAAAGAAATTTCGTCCCCGAAATTGAAAGCGTACTGTGCTTCCAAAGAGGTAAGGAAACTTCTCCTTCATATCTTCTTCCTTCTCCCAAGAAGCTTCTTCAGGGGTATGGTTCTTCCACCGAATCTTCACCAAAGGAATGGCGCGATTCATCAACCGCTTGTCCTTCCTATCCAGGATTTCGGCCGGTTCTTCATCATAGGTCATATCAGCACTAAGTCCTTCAGGTGCTTGCTGCAAAATGTGTTCCGGATTCTCTATGTATTTTCGGAGCATCGAAATATGAAACACATTGTGCACACCAGCAAGAGACGGAGGTAATGCTAATCGATACGCAACAGGTCCAACCTTTTCCAAAATCTCGAAAGGTCCAATGTAACGAGGGCTAAGCTTTCCCTTAACATTGAATCTCATCACACCCTTCATTGGTGAGACCTTCAGAAAGACTTTCTCCCCAACTTGAAATTCCAAATCGGTCCTTCTCTTATCAGCATAAGATTTACTGTCTCGATGGGCGGACTTAATCCTTTCTCTTATCATATCTACCATAGCACTTGTAGCTTCAATCATCTCGGGACCTAAGACTTTTCTTTCACTGTCTCGATCCAGGACAAAGGTGTCCTACAAGTACTACCATACAAAGCCTTGAATGGAGCCATGCCTATTGTTGCTTGATAACTGTTGTTATAGGCAAACTCAACCAAAGCTAGGTGTTCATCCCAATTACCACCCATATCCACCACACAAGATCCGAGCATGTCTTCCAATGTCTGAATTGTCCGCTCGGATTGTCCATCGACTTGTGGATGATGAGCTGTACTCAAGTTCAATTGGGTTCCCAAGGCCTTCTGCAAACTATTCCAAAACCTTGAGGTGAACCTAGGATCACGATCCGAGACAATACTCAATGGCACACCATGCAGACGAACCACATTATCCACATAAAGCCTGGCTAGCTTATCCAGTAGTATGAGTGATCTTCATAGGAATGAAATGGGCTGATTTGGTCAACCTATCAACAATCACCCACACAGTGTCATTGCGTTTACTTGTCCGAGGCAAGCTAGTCACAAAGTCCATGAAGATATCTTCCCACTTCCAACTAGAAATAGGAAGAGGCTGAAGTAATCCAGATGGAGGTTGTTGAACGGCTTTCACACGTTGGCAAGTCTCACACTTGGCAACAAAATCATCAACATCCGCCTTTAGACCAATCCACCAAAAATGTTCCTTCAAGTCCTTGTACATCTTGGTGCTTCCCGGGTGTACAAAGAAAGACCGATCGGTGTGCTTCCTTCAATATTTCTTTCTTAACTTCATCGTTTGCAGGCACACACAGTCTTCCTCTAAACAACAAAGCACCATCCATGGATATACCAAAGTCAGGGTCCGACTCAGGATTCAAAGAAATCTTCTCAACTTTGGTCAAAAACTCTTGATCAGAACTCTGCGAGAGCAACAATCTTATCTCTAAGACCAGATCTTGCCGTCATGGCAGAAAGAAAAAAATCAGAATTCTCAGGGACGATTTCCAAACCAAAACTCTCAATAGAAGACCACAATGGTAAACTCAAAGCATTCAAATCCAAAGTCTTCTTCTGGTTCTTCCTACTAAGAGCATCGGCAACAACATTTGCTTTCCCAGGATGATACTGAATATCACAATCATAATCGGAGACTAGTTCCAACCATCTCCTTTGTCTCATGTTCAACTCCTTTTGGGTAAAGAAGTATTTCAAACTCTTATGATCCGTGAAAATGGCAATCTTCTCACCGTAAAGATAATGTCTCCAAATCTTCAAAGCAAAGACAACGGCGGCAAGTTCTAGATCGTGAGTGGGGTAATTCCGCTCATAATCCTTCAATTGCCGAGAAGCATAGGCTACGACCTTGCCATGTTGCATCAGTACACAACCCAAACCAATCTTTGACGCATCGGTATAAACTGTCATACCACCGGAACTATCAGGTATAGTCAAAACCGGGGCACTTGTCAATCTATCTTTCAACTCTTGGAAATTCTTCTCACAAGCGTCAGACCAAACAAACTTCTCTTCTTTCCTGGTCAACTTAGTCATAGGAGCAGCCAACCGAGAAAAGTTCTCAATAAACCTTCGGTAGTAACCCGCCAATCCAAGAAAACTTCTTATTTCCGTTACTGACTTCGGTCTCTCCCAATCAGCCACAGCTTGGACCTTTTCAGGATCGACACGAATACCTTCGGCTGAAACTACATGACCAAGGAAAACCACTCTCTTAAGCCAGAAATCACACTTGCTAAACTTAGCAAACAACTTCTTTTCCCGCAACCTTTGCAAAGTGAAACTTAGATGACTCGCATGCTCTTCTTCGCTCTTCGAATAGATCAAGATGTCATCAATGAAAACAATCACAAACTTATCAAGCACATCATGAAATACTCGGTTCATGAGGTCCATGAACACTGCAGGAGCATTGGTCAATCCGAAGGGCATGACTCTAAACTCATAGTGACCATACCGCGTTCGGAAAGCTGTCTTGAAGATATCACTAGACTTCACTTTCAATTGGTGATATCCGGACCTTAAGTCAATCTTTGAGAACACAACTGCCCCCTTCAACTGATCGAAGAGATCATCGATTCTGGGCAGCGGATATCCATTCTTGATAGTCAACTTCTCAGGGATTAGGTTAGTCTTCTTGATGAATGCAGATGACATGAACGAATGAGATGCACCCGTATCAAATAAGACAAATGCAGAAATAGAAGCGACTAACAATGTACCTGTAATCACATCATGGCTTGGATCCTGCTCAGCACTGGAAATACTGAAAACTCTACCAGAGGGAGGAGCAGGAGCACTCTTCACCACCGGGCGGGCTGGCTGTGCAGGCCGCTTCGGACAGGCACGAGCAAAATGACCAGCTTGCTTGCGGTAGAAGCAAACAGGATTGCTTTGGATCCAACGGGGGTGGCTGCAACAGAGGGCTTCGAACAAAAGGCCTTGCACTTGCACTTGCACTTGCACTTGCTGGTGGTCGGTTTCCGCCATACCGTTTAAACTGGCCGGCTGCTGAAAACCCGTGTTCGACCTACACTCTTTGCCCGAAAGGTAGGAGTGGGGTAGGGCGTAGGTCTCACATAACGACGGTCATTGCGATCCACCAACCCGAGAATTCCTTGATCGCCAAGGCTTTTGCACACGAGCACTTTCCTTCTCTCGTTTCTTCCAACTTCTTCGAGTTCTCGCACCACTTGAGCATAGCTCACTATAGGCTGGACTGTGAGGTAAGCTTTAATGGCGGGCGCAGTCCTTTGAAGAACTTCTTTGCTTTGGCGAGGTCTTCCTTCAAAGAATCTGAGCAAAGAAATGAAGCTCCTCGAACTTCTGTTGGTACTCCAACACAGACAAAGTTCCTTGAGTCGAATCATAAACTCAGCTTCCTTCGCATCCTTCACCGCCTCGGGAAAGTAGTTCATACAAAAAGCCTCTTTGAATAACTCCCAAGTTACAACTCCCGCATGCAAACCTTCCAAAACAGACGAGTGGAGATCCACCATGCATCGGCTTCTTGTTGCAACTTCGCTCAAAGAAACAAAATCTTCGAGCTTCCGAGCATTGCGGATGTCGGAAAGCCTTCTCCAACTCACGAAGCCACTTGTTAGGAAACAAGGGGTCCTTGGTAACTCCAAAAAAAGTGGGTACTTGCATCTTCGAGAAAACTCTCCATCAAAGTGAGTATGAGGAGTTCCAGCTAAACCTCCCGCATTCAGGATCAGCGGCATGAGGATTCACATTAGCACCAGCCCGGGTCTCATTATGTAGAGTCATGAAACCTACCAACATCCGGTTGAACCGAGCTGCTTGTCTGCTGCATCATATTGCCCATAATATTGGCAATATCTCTCGAAACTTCCAACATTCGGGGCACCGGGGATCTCATGAGTACCCCGATCAGCATTTGGTATCTCACCACCTCCATGAGGTACTTCACCACCTCCCCGAGGTACTTCACCACCTCCATGACCACTGGATTCACAACGCCCATTTCTCGAGTAACCATTCTCGCAAAACCGAGAACATCAAAATACCGAATTTCGAAGATTCAACATAAACCACAAGTCCAAATGATTTGAAAACTTAAATCATGCTCAAATATATCCATATAGTCATCAAACAATATTCCATAAGGCAAAAATCACATTTTCCAAAAATTCAACAGCAAATGAGGTCACCGTGACCATTGGTCGAGTGGTTGGTCGAGTGACCCGATCGACCAATCGATCGACCAATGAAGACAGAATGCGAAAATTCGCATTATAAGCTTCATTTCCACATTCCAACCTCATTCTAACTTCTTCCAAAGGTGAGAGAGCTCTAGGGAAAATCTCCAAGAGTTCCCACAAGTGTTCTTGAGGTGATTTAGTGCTTCAACAACAACACCACAACACACCATCTTCACAAACAAGGTAAATCTCTCATTCTTCCTTCCATTATCATCTTCTCATGCTTGCATTTCAATAAAACCATGCTTTACTTGTATCCAATGCTAGAAATCATGCTTAGGAATGCTTAGAAACATATTCCCTAGGTTTTAAACACAATGCCATGCATAGACAACAAGTTTTAACACATTTGGTGCTCATCTCGCAAAGTTTTATACCGAAATCGATATCTTTAGAAAAATTTCGTTTTCTCTCAAACCGCTTGAAATTTTCGCACGAGATCAAATGCTACATGCTCAAGATGACATTGTAGATAGGTCCATACAATTTGATTTAACCAATTTCAACTTTTCAAAAATCCAATTTTGACCTAAATTGCAAAATCCCCAAATTTCTTCTTGCTGAATTTTTCGCTTTAATCCAAGTTTTCGATCGATTTTCATCAAAACAACTTCATAGACATGAAATTCCAAGTATTGTGCACATGCTAGTATGTTCAAATCAAATTTCCCCCAAATTTGAAATTTTCCGAAAAATTACGGAAATACCCTTTTGGCTCAAATCTTGAAATAGCACTAATTGGAAATGTCTCTTGTCTCTTCCATAGATACACCATGCAGAGGGGAGAACGAGGAGGAGGTAGAGGTCGAGGTCGCATCGTAGGTGCTCTTAGGGGCAGAGGTCAGGTTCCTTTCGAGCCTAGAGAGGAGGTTAGGAGACCGGACATGTTTGACACACCTCAGGCCGAGTTTCTGTACGAGGCCTACTTCAGCTATTGCAACATCGAGATGGGGCGTCTACTTCACTTACGCCAGCTCAGAGCCTTTAGGATCCGGCAGAGGTTCGACACTTTACAGTGGACTCATCTCTTCACCGAGGATTTGCCGGTATACCCGGAGCTAGTGAGGTTGTTCTTCAGCAACCTTACTTACACGAGGAGGCTCGAGGCCGTGGGACATCCACTCGGACTTGTCCTCGGAGCGGGGTCCACCGGACTCGGATTCGCTTCTCTACCCGGACACCGGCTGAGATCTTGCAGGTCCCTTACTATCCACAGCGGTGTGTGTGGATACCGCGAGGAGCAGATCCGGACAGCCATGTGATGCCGTACGAGCTTCGCGAGATATGCTCTACGCTATGGGATAGCCGTCGATGCTACACACCGTGGACTAGCGGACGGATGACGGGTTCTGCACGTATTATCGGTCGCATAGTCGGCCGAAACATCATGCCGAAAGCCGGACATCACCATCGGGTCACAGTGATGGAGGCCTTGGTCATCTACCGCATCTACATGGGCTTCGAGATCGATCTCTCCTACATCATTCAGCAGGTCATGCTGGACTTAGTTCTGCGGCCTAGCATGCGGAACCTTTGCTATGGGAGACTTCGACTTTGATCTTCGGGCATTTCGGGGTGAGTTTCGAGGATACACCGATGGACACTAGATCACGGGGATACCCCATTGGGACTCGGACCATTCGACGGATGAGACTACATCGGTTAGAGAGATCTCCTGGTCCGGAGGGTGAGGATGATGATGAATCGGAGGATGAGGATCGGGGATCGAGGATGGAGGAGAGGATATCGGTCCCGATAGTGATGATCAGGCTGGAAATGATACGAGATATGCGCGAGGCTGAGCCAGTGCATCACGAGTTTCCTTCATCACACTTCGAGGCGGGCGGCCCTTCACATGCGGTTCCGGAGACTTCAGATCTTGGTGCACGGATGAGTTCGATGACTTCCATGCTAGAGAGGATGGAGGTCGGACAGAGCAGATGTACGAGAGGATGGAGTCACGACGGGATAGGATAGAGCATCGGGTGACTCAGCTAGCGAGAGGAGTTCGAGCATACGAGAGATCGAGTAGATCACCTAGATAGACTGTACTTTAGGATTTTCCATTTATGCATTTCAGATGTAATCATTGTAAAAACTTTTGAAATTAATGAAGTTCATTTTGTTTCTCTTTAATTATTGTATGTTATGCACTTTTCTTTTCCTTGCATTAGTGTCATTTGTTCAAGTAAAATTATGGTATGTTATTCAGAAATGTTCTGTTATGCCTCAAAGGTCAAGTTTCTAATTCAGTGTTCTATTATTCACTTCTAAGAGTAGAAGAGTCATTTCAGATCAATGACTCGGGAATGTTCAGTTGTTGTCTTTTGTGGTTAGGATCTCCTCGAACCTTGGGCTCCGATACCAATCATCACGCCCTCCCAGCCCGGTACCCTATCCGGCATACCCGAGAGTGTGATCCATAGCCCGAAGATCAGGTATCGAGTGATCAACCTCCCACATAAACAATAACATAATCATGAACAATCATAACAAGAGTGCGGAAGATAAATCATAGATCCAATACTGAAAGAATGAATCATAAATGAATCAGAATAATAGATATAATCAGAGTAATCAAACAGATAAGTAAAGTGAAGCAAAAATCCCACTTTACATCCAGCGGAAAAGTATCTCGAAAGAATAAACTAGACAAAATCTAATCCCAGTAGCAAGTACATTGGGTAACTAAATTATTCTCCACTTTATAGACAACATCCTTGTAGGTATAGATCTCATAAATAGCACAAGGACGCTTCCACTCAATGGTCGGACTAAGCATCGTACGGAGCATAACCACTCGTGGGATCTTCAGAGTAATTGTGGTAACCGCAATCACCTTCCTGGAGATATGCCTCTTCGCCTTGCGCTTCCTCATAGGGACCGTCATAGTACTCAGTACCTGCAGGATAGTCTAACAACATTGTACAATAATGGAATGAGTTTCAAAGAAACTCGGTAAAGCGATTAAAATCCATAATAACATAAATGGCAGGATTCCAGAACAATCATAAATGCAATATGATATGAGACAAACAATGAATGAATGAATCTAACTCTATGTATGCTGGTCTCTATTGGCAGACATGCTTTAAGTCATAGCACCGTACTTCTTTAGGAAAGTCCACTCACATCCTCAACCATTTAAGATATCTTGGATTCTCTCACGGATCATTTCACCGGTCTTGAGCAGCCGATTGATATTGGGTCCTTCATCCCTCAGGACAAACCTTGGCAGGGGGTTAAGTCAACACACTCTCTCACAATCATTTGGTATAAGTACTGGCGCATGTCAGGGTAAAACCTAGCCAAATGCAAGTCTTCTACTTGGTTACATCAAGTCAGATCCGAGATACTTCCATTCCTCGTCCCCGACGATCCTTTCCGGTATCCTTCACACTAGAGTCGGCGTATCCTATGGCACCGACCAACTCGGACTACGGACTCATCAACCCTATTGGTTATCCACATATGGTAAACGGGAAGCTCTCACGTCCTCTCACGGGTTGGTTACCGGTCTTAAGCGCCCGTGAGCCCAAGTCTAATCATATGCAACCCTACCAATAAATGGCTCCCACAATGTGATTCCTGTCCCCTCACGGGTTGGTTACCGGTCTTGAGCGCCCATGAATCCCCATTGCTACCACGGGTCGTTCGGTCTCAATACCCCTCCGATTAGGGTCTGACATAACAGGACATCCTAGCCAAACACTACTAGACAATCCTAGGTATGTCATCCAACAGTTTAGGAAGGTGTCCAGAGGGCATCTCCGGAAACATCCCATAATATTCCCGTAGTAGTCCAAGGACAAAAGTGTCGAAAGGACACCTCTCCTTTCCAAACCATACGTAAGCATACACATGCATCAATTCATATCATCACATATATGGTAACTACATATATGGAAAGAAATCGATATTACAATCACTTGTATAACATTGGTAAGTAAATCATACATAATCAACTCAATATGAATAAGTAATGCTACTGTAATCAAAGTTATGCAACAGTAGTATATCATTGTAAGAATCTAATTTAGGAAACATATTAATGATATTCAAATATAGCAACTAGATTCATGCTATCTATGTAATTAAGGAAATAACCATCCTTACCTTTTATAACTCGCAAAGGGATCCTAAGAAATCAAGTAAGATCTTGGCACACTTGAGAAGAAGGTCCTAAACAAGTATATACAACATATTAGGAAAGATCCCTAACAGAAAATATATCAAAACATCCGAAGCAGACCAATTCGGGAGTTGCTTGTACTCATTGGTCGAGTGGATTGGTCGAGTGGTCCAGTCGACCAATCAGTCGACCAATGCAGACAGTAGCCTATAAAATCAGAGTTTTAAGATATGAAATCCGAATTTGGTGGTTCAAAAGGGTACTAATCAAGGGGTAGACTACATCAGTAGTATTCTAACATATAGGGGACCTCAAAACACTAATCAAATCAAGGTATCAAGATCCAAATTAGGAAAGAAAAAGTTACCATAATTAACTCAAACATGGATCTTGATGAATTTGAAATAGAAAACAAAGATAAGAACTATAGGAGGATGGATCATTGCTTTTGGTAATGAAAACATGAAAACATGCATAGGTCTTCATGGAATAAGGCTTAGAAGCATAAATCTAAATAAGGAAATAAAACCTACCATATATGTAACTATCATGCATCATGAAGAACACATAGTAAGGTAGAAGAGAACAACTAGAATTCTATGGATTATGGATCATGGAAAGAAAACACAACCATTAACCACTAACATGATCAATGAAAGAAGATCCAAAGAGATCAGAATTCAGATTAGAAGATTAACAGAGATTAAATCATGGTTTGATCATGAATCCTTCAAAAGCTTGCAATGATCATGGTTAAGATCATTGTTCTAGCCTTAAATCCTTAGGATGATCATGAGAACATGTTCGAGAGATGTTTGCAACAGAGGATGCAGCATCTCTTCTCCCGCCTCAACTCAAAAAGGAAAGAAAAACAAAGATGGAGGAGAAGAAGAGAGAGTAGACATACCTTTTGATGCAAAAAGAAGAGTTCCGACGAAGATCCGTCAAGAAAACACCAAGGATGCAAGAGAGATGACTTGCAGAGGTCTTTGGTTCGTTCCAGAGGGTTTGGAGGCAGCAAATACGAAGTGGACTCGAGGTTGGACTTAAATAGAGCAAGAATCAACCTAATTGCCAAAGACAAGACTCATTGGTCGAGTGGATTGGTCGATCGGCCCACTCGACCAATCGGTCGACCAATGCCGACAAGAAGGCCAAAACGAGGGAATTGAAGGTCCAGATCAAATCCAATCCTAAAGGGGTTTTGCACACAAGTCAAGTGACTTACCTAATAGGTAGAAATGCCTTCCAACCAAGATAGAGAGCACTCCAAGTCCATCAACTAATTAGATCTTCATCAGGATTCAGTTTCCATAAATAGAACCTCATCATCAACTTTCATGGATTCAAAGCCAGACACCAAGTCCTCTACTGGGATGGTCCAAAGATGACTTCTTACTTTACTTCGGGTCATCGGACCTACAAACAACAAGGTTTCCGGGTCAAGGTTAGGGCTGGGTTTCACATTAAGTCATAGCACCGTACTTCTTTAGGAAGGTCTCAATCACTCATCATCAGTTGGTAATGGGTCCGGCATCCCTCGGGACATTCCATGGCTGGGGGTTAAGTCACCACTCTCTCACATCACCATTGGTCTAAGTACCGGCGCATGTCAGGGTAAAACCTAGCCAAATGCAAGTCTTCTACTTAGTTACATCAAGTCAGATCCAGATACGTCCATTCCTCGTCCCTGGCGATCCTTTCTGGTATCCTTCACACTAGAGTCCTCATAGTCCCTGACTACGGACTCATCAACCCTATTGATCATCCACATATGGTAAACGGGAAGCTCTCACGTCCTCTCACGGGTTGGTTACCGGTCTTAAGCGCCCGTGAGCCCAAGTCTAACCATATGCAACCCTACCAATAAATGGCCCCCACAATGTGATTCCTGTCCTCTCGCGGGTTGGTTACCGGTCTTGAGCGCCCATGAATCCCCATTGCTACCACGGGTCGTTCGGTCTCAATACCCCTCCGATTAGGGTCTGACATAACGGGACATCCTAGCCAAACACTACTAGACAGTCCTAAATATGTCATCCAACAGTTTAGGAAGGTGTCCAGAGGGCATCTCCGGAAACATCCCATAATATTCCCGTAGTAGTCCAAGGACAGAAGTGTCAAAAGGACACCTCTCCTTTCCAACCATACTTAAGCATACACATGCATCAATTCATATCATCACATATATGGTAACTTCATATATGGAAAGAAATCAATAATTACAATCAACTTGTATATAATTGGTAAGTAAATCATACATGAATCAATTTAATATGAATAAGTAATGCTACTGTAATCAAAGTTATGCAACAGTAGTATATCGTTGTAAGAATCTAATTAAGGAAACATATCAATGATATTCAAATATAGAAACTAGATTCATGCTATCTATGTAATTAAGGAAATAACCATCCTTACCTTTTATAACTCGCAAAGGAATCCTAAGAAATCAAGTAAGATCTTGGCAAACTTGAGAAGAAGGTCCTAAACAAGTGTATACAACATATTAGGAAAGATCCCTAACAGAAAAGATACCAAAACATCCAACACAAACCAATTCTGAGTTGCTTTGTACTCATTGGTCGAGTGGATTGGTCGATTGGTCCAGTCGACCAATCGATCGACCAATGCGAAAAGATAACCTAAAAAAAATAGAGTTTTAAGATATGAAATCCGAATTTGGTGGTTCAAAAGGGTACTAATCAAGGGGTAAACTACATCAGTAGTATTCTAACATATAGGGGACCTCAAAACATTAATCCAAACAAGACATCAAGATCCAAATTAGGAAACAAAAAGTTACCATAATTAGATCAACCATGGATCTTGATGAATTCGAAATAGAAATCAAAGACAAGAACAATAGGAGGATGGATCATTGCTTCAGATAAAGGTATCATGAAAACATACTTAGATCTTCAAGGAAATAGGCTTAAAAGCATAAATCTAAATAAGGAAACAAAACCTACCATATATGTAACTACCATATTCATGAAGAACACATAGTATGGTAGAAGAGAACAACTAGAGATTGATAGATCATGGTTCATGAAAAGAAAACACAGCAATTGGCTACTAACATGATCAATATAGAAGATCCAAGGAGATCAGAATTCAAATCAGAAGTTTAACAAGATTAGATCATGGTTTGATCATGATTCCTTCAAAAGCTTGCAATGATCATGGTTAAGATCATTGTTCTAGCCTCTAATCCTTAGGATGATCATGAGAGACAAGTCTAGAGATGTTTGCAACAGAGAATGTAGCATCTCCTCTACTGTCTCAACTCAAAAAGGAAAGAAAATAAGAGATAGAGGAGAAGAAGAGAGTGTAGACATACCTTTTGATGCAAAAGGAAGAGTTTCGACGAAGATCCGTCAAGAAAATCACCAAGGATGCAAGGGAGATGACTTGCAGAGGTCTTTGGTTCGTTCCAAAGAGTTTGGAGGCAGCAAATACGAAGTGGACTCGAGATTGGACTTAAATAGAGCAAGAAAAACCTAATTGCCAAAGACAGCACTCATTGGTCGAGTGGATTGGTCGACTGGCCCAGTCGACCAATCAGTCGACCAATGCTGACAGCAAGGCCAAAACAGGGAATTGAAGACCCAGATCAAATCCAATCCTAAAGGGGTTTTGCACACATGTCAAGTGACTTACCTAATAGGTAGAAATGCCTTCAAACCAAGATAGAGAGCACTCCAAGTCCATCAACTAATCCGATCTTCATCAAGATTCAGTTTCCATAAATAGAACTTCATCATCAACTTTCATGGATTCAAAGCCAGACACCAAGTCCTCTACTGGGATGGCCCAAAGCTGACTTCTTACTTTACTTCGGGTCATCGGACCTACAAATAACAAGGTTTCCGGGTCAAGGTTAGGGCTGGGTTTTACAGCAGCTACCGTGGAGCTGCAGAAAAAGCATGAGGAAGAAGCGATCTCCCTCAAGGAAGCTCTTGAAGCTTCGAGAATTCGTGTCTCTGCTGCCAAGCGCGAGGCCAGGAAGCAAAAGGCAGCTGCCACGTTGTTTGGTGACAGCCTTGAAATCAAAAGTAGGGAGCTCGAAGAACATCTGAAGTTGGCAATCCCTAGCAAGCCTGAGCATATAAAGCCAGACCTTCGGAAGGAGTGCATTCGGAAATACCTGAACAGCGTACCTTTCTCCGAATTGCTAGGTTTTTACAACATTTAGGCTTATCGCATGGGGCAAAACGACGTTTGGGAGCAGATCCTTGGAACGATCCCTGACTTCGACACTGCTCCTTTTCGCGAGGTATGCCACCCAGAGGTCTTCGGGAAAATTGGTATGGATCTTCCAGACTGGGCTCAGGGAGAAGATGATCCTTTTCCAGCTGACCCTCAATATGAGGCATATCTGAATGACGAGTCGGCACTTCCAGAGGAGAAATCACAAGCCGAGTCTCAAGTTGTTGTTGTAGAGAGTTCAGCCAATGCCACTCTTGAGGAAGGCTCTTCTCATGGTCCTGAGAAAAGTCCTCCCGACCAGGGTCCCTCGGGCAACAATGAAGAAAAGGCTTAGGGAGTTGTTCTTTTGTAAAGATGTACTCTCAATTTAATGAATAGACATTTCTTTATTCATGTTGGCCTCAAAATTTCCCCGTCTCCTGCCGAAGTCTTGCCTTGAATATCAAAGTATAAATGATAAAACTTATCACTTAACTTTAATTCCTCGCCGAATAATGATCTTATAGAAATATTGTGAAGATGCGTTTCGGGAAGATGCGTTAATCTTCCGCACTACTTCATTTATTGCAAAGTCCGCACGTTTCCCTTCTACGAAGTTCAAACGTTTTCCTGCTTTTGTATACCATTCATTGTTTCCAATGAATCGGAAATACATCCATTATTTTAATGGCAGTGCGACGATTGGAGGTGTCTCTGCATCAGGTGCTCGCTTCCACATGTTTCCATGTGGCATCCCTTCGACCGTTGATCTTGCTTTTTGCGGATTTCGAAGCGTCGTTTCGATCTGGGTCGTCGGTTGTCCTTAGCCTTCAACCGTCGTCTTATACCTTAGGCTATTTAAAGCCTTCGTGGGTACTCTCCATCTATCCTGACTTCTGCAAGATAAATTTGCTAAAGTGCCAAAGCAACCTTTCGTCCTTCGGCCTGCTTCCGTATTCCTCGTACTCCAACGACAGCTCTATCCATTTCTGAACAAGTGAGTTTTTTGATTTCTCATCTCTTTCCCCACTTCCCCCGAAGTAAACTGCACGATAGTTATACTTGGGGTTTAGGTTGTTGGTCTGTCGAAGCTTTAGAAAACTAGGGTTTCCCCATTGTTGCTTTGTCGTTTATTTACAGATCGATACGGCTGGTTTTTTTGTTGTTTTGCATAGTGGCTCCCAAGATCAACCCGAACTTTATCAGAGCAAAATCTTGCAAGAAAAGGGTTGCGTCGGTGGTGGTTGGGGCCAGTGCGGTGGTTTTAGCTAGTGAATCCTCCAAGCGTAAGGCGATCGCTGGCGGTGAATCTTCAAGTAAGATTCCTGCAGCTTCTGTTGATGCCGTCCCTACGCCTCCTTTGCCCGAAGTGATCGCTCGTCTTTCCCAGGAAGATCTTGATCACTCCGTTGTCGATGGTGCTGCCGGAACTCCTGCTGGTGAGCCTGTTGGTGCACCCCCGAAGAAGACTCTTCGGGCATCCGAGGCAACTATGTTGGCGTCTGATGAAGGTGTGGTCCCAGCAGGTGCTGCTCCTATTTCTAACTCTAGTGCTTGTTTGGCATCCTCCTCCTCTCTTCTCGAGTTGGAGGATTTTGCCACCAGGAAGTGCCGTCGGGTGACAAGTGATGAAGCTCAGCCTTTGCTTGATGTAGTTCATCCTTCTCATCCTTCGCCTGAATTAGTGTCAAACGAGTTTGACAGAGCGTTGGAATGGTGTCTCTGCTGCTCGAATGACTTCCGAGAGCGCAGTTCTTTCCAAACTTCCGGATGAAGTCTTTACGAAGTCACTAGTGATGTAAGTCTTTCTTCATTATCCTCCCGATTCTGAAAAATTACTTTTTTGCTCCTTGCTAACTCGGAAGTTGTTTGCGGAGTCTTGCTTGTAACTTCCACAACCAAGTGGAAGCAGTTACTAGACTCGGTAGGTTGAGCAATGAAGTTTCTAGGCTTCGGGAAATCTCCGAAGCTAAAGATGTTGAGATTGCTCGCCTTCGGAATCTAGCTTGGGAGGTGACAGGAGAAAAGAATTCGATGATTGGTCGTCTTCGGTCGGACTTGGATGATGCCGGGAGAAGATCCGGCGACTGGAGCGAACAGTTGGAAAGTCGGAGCTAAAGGATCCGAAACATTACCCGAAAGGCAAGCTGTCGTTCCTTTGCCCGAATCCCTTCCAACTGATGTTCGCAGAGCCTGCGTCTTCAAGTATTTACACAGTAAGCCTTTTTTTGATATGCTGAATGCTTATAACTTGCAGGCGTACCGGGATGGTGAGAACGAAGTATTGGAATCAATATTAAGGAAAGATCCTCATTTTGATACGACTCCCTACAAGGTCTTGTTTGCCATCCCGAAGTATTTACCGACCCGGGGTATTCCTCCTCCCGATCGGACCAAGGATAAGATTGATCCTCCACCTTCCGATCCAGATATTATGCAATATCTAGAAGATTCTCCTGTTTATTCTCCGCTGGAAGAAGTCAATTATGACGAGCTTGTGCCGAATGCGAGTTTGGTCGAGGACCATTCTTCTCCTAGACAAGCTGGACAAAGAGTATGGAATTGCGGAGGATTTTCTGAATATCGAAATATTTTTATAATCCTCATTTCTTCTCTTCTTTTCCTTGACTCCCAACCAATGGTTGACTCATATGTTTGTTCTAGCAAAGTCGCGTCGATCTTGTATAACTTGTTAACAGTCACCTGTAATGACTTTCTTCTTTGATCAGAGTTTGTATCCAGCTCTTGTAATTGTTTTGATACTGGCCTCTTTGGATCTTCTGAAGAAATAAGAAATTACTTTATCTTGAACTTTGCTAGCCACTTGAATCGCCGTTGCATTAGGTCTTAGTTGTCTGAAACAATGCCTTTACTTAAGGATTTCCGGAGAAATACAATAAGTCTGAGAAGGAACTCACTCGGGTTTTAAACCGATGCCTTATACTTAAGGATTTCCGGAGAAATACAATAAGTCTGAGAAGGAACTCACTCGGGTTTTAGACCGATGCCTTATACTTAAGGATAATTCAAAAATTCAATAAGTCTCGAAGGAACTCACTCGGGTTTCAAACCGACGCCTTGCAAAAGGAACTCACTCGAATTTTCATCCGATGCCCCAACTTAAGAAAGTTCAAAAGATTTTCCATAAGCGTTGAAGTGTTGAAGGACCCACACGAATTTTCATCCGATGCCTTATAGTTGGATCTTGTTCTTGAATGTGGTGTATGATGCCCCCCAATCAAAAGATAGTTTGTTGAAAGCCAAAAATTGCATTGATTGAGTTGAAAATGATTACATCGCGAACAAAATTGAAATCATCCTCAAGGATAAAACTTTTTGAGATGCCTAGCATTCCACGAACGATCCAACTCTTTCTTGGAATCGATGTTCTTCAGCTTGTAAGCTCCTGAACCGACCGGTTTCACAACCATATAAGGTCCTTCCCAGGAAGGGTCCAACTTTCTTTGGTGACGCGGGTCGGAAGCTAGGGTGTTTCTCAACACCAAATCTCCGGCTAAGTACCGACGATTCTTCACTCGAGTATTATAATGAGACGCTATCCTTCTTTGATAATGTTGAGTTCGTGCTATTGCCTTTGCCCGAACTTCGTCCAACAAATCAAGACTATCAAGCAGTCCTTGTTCATTTGCTTTTTCCTCGAACTCACGATCCCGTAACGTCCCCGCCATTATCTCCACAGGTGCCAATGCTTCGGATCCATATGCCAACCTGAATGGAGTTTCTCCTGTAGGTGTTCGAACCGTAGTTCTATAAGCCCACAAGACATTATGTAGTTCTTCGACCCAAGAAGCTTTGTCAGCTTCGAGTCTTCTCTTTATTCCTTCCAGTAGCTTTCGGTTAGTAACCTCTACCTGGCCATTGCTTTGGGGGTATGCCACTGAGGACATACGATGCTCGATCATATATGTTCCACAGAAATTGCTCAAATTGTGGACAATCGAATCGAGTACCATGGTCGATGACCATTATCTTTGGAATCCCAAAGCGATATATGATTGATTCAAGCACAAATTTCTTCACTTTTTCTCGAGTAATTGTCGCCGATTGCCGGCTTCTACCCATTTTGTGAAGTAATCAATTGCTACTATCAGATATTCCCGTCCGCCCGATGCCTTGGTGAATTTGCCCATGATATCAATTCCCCACATTGCAAAGGGAATGGGATTTAGAGTTGAAGTCATAATTTCCGCCGGGCGCTTCAATACTGTAGCATGAATTTGACAGTTACTACATCGACGAACGTAGTCCATAGCAGCCTCTTGGATCTTAGGCCAATATAACCCAAGTCTTAGAATTTTGTGGGCCGGGGCTCGCCACCCATGTGAGCGCCACAAATTCCTTCATGAACCTCAGCCAAAGCTGATTTTGCTCCTTCGGGGCCTATACATCTCATAAGGGGTCCAGCATAAGATCTTTTGTATAGTCTCCCATTCCGAATGACAAATCTAGCTGATCGAATCTTGATCAACCTTGCCTCTCTTTGGATCCTCGGGTAACTTGTCATCTCTTAGATATTCGATTATTGGATCCATCCAAAGCAATGTTCTGCTTCAATATAAGAAATTTCTTTCTCATGATAACTTGGAAAAGTTACCTCTTCAATGTAGACCGAAGGGTCTAGATTCTTTTCCTTGGCATTGGCTAGTCGGGATAGCTCATATGTCACTGAATTTTCATTCCTCGAAATCTGAGATATCTTCAAATTCCGAAATTGGTTTTGAAATGCCCGCACTATCTCCCGATATTTTTGCAAGCGTGGTTCTTTAATGCCATACTCCCCCTGGACTTGGTTGACTATAAGTCGAGAGTCACTATAAATAGTAACATCTGCAATAGCTAATGCCTTTGACAACTGAAGTCCTGCTATCAGGGCCTCATATTCCGCTTCATTATTACTTGCATCAAATGCGAATCTCAAAGCATATCGAATAATAGATCCTGCTGGACTTTTTAATAGAATTCCAGCGCTGCTCCATCTTTATTACTCGAACCATCTACATATACCTCCCAAGTGGTTGGTATAATGGGATCCTCAATGGTGGGTTCCACTGGGTGCAGTAGTTTCTACTACAAAGTCGGCTAATGCCTAAGCCTTGATTGCAGTTCGGGGCTTAAAGCTCACTTGGAACTCACTTAGCTCAACCGACAAGGATACCATCCTTCCGGACAAATCAGGTTTGTTAAGAACTTTACTAAGAGGAAAAGTTGTAAATACCTCAATTGGATGAGCCTGAAAATATGGCCTTAGCTTCTCGGCGGCCATCATGAGAGCCGAGTCCGCTTCTCAATCTGCGAATATCTCGTCTCCGCATCTAGCAACACGTGGCTTACATAGTAAATCGGCCACTGTTTCTTATCTTTCTCCCGAACAAGTACTTGCACCGACCGCCGAAAGGGATGTCGCTAGATATAGCTGTAATATTTCCCCCTTCTCCGGTCCGGGACAGGATCGGTGGTTGTCCAAGTGCTTCTTTTAATTCCTTGAAAGCTTTCTCGGCACTCTTCGAGTCCACTTTGCTTCCTTACGCCCTTCAGGTCTTTAAGTGCCTTGAAAAAAGGCAAACATTTTTCTCCAGGACTTGGAGATAAATCGATTTAAGGCAACAACTCTCCCCGTCAAACATTGTACATCCCGAACGGTTTTGGGAGCCTCCATATCAATCAGAGCTTGAATTTTGGCAGGATTAGCCTCAATTCCCCTCTGTGATACCATGAAACCCAAAAATTTGCCCGAGGAGACTCCAAAGGCACATTTTTCTTGGTTTAACTTCATTTGATGCTTCCTCGATCTTGAGAAAACCTCGATCAAATCTGCAATGTTATTTGCTTTTGTAAAGCTTTTCACCAAAGATATCGTCAACATATGCTTCAACATTCTTTCCTATCAGCTCTTTGAAAATCTTGTTGACGGCCCTCTGATATGTTGCTCCTGCATTCTTCAGGCCAAAAGGCATGACCTTGTAATAATAGCTTTCATGATCAGTCATGAAAGCCGTATACTTCTCATCCTCCTTATTCATAAGGATCCGATTATACCTCGAGTAGGCATCCATGAAACTTAAAGTTTCATATCCTGCAGTAGCATCTATCAAAAGGTCAATCCGAGGCAACGGGTAGCAATCTTTTGGGCAAGCTTTGTTTAGATCCGTGTAGTCTGTACACATCCTCCACTTTCCATTCGCCTTTTTCACCATCACCACGTTGGCCAACCAAGTTGGGCACTCGATTGGTTCTATGAAACCAGAATTCTTAAGTTTTTCAACTTCGTTCCGAACGGCTTCATACTTTTCAATAGAGAAATTTCTTCTTTTCTCGTATCACTTGGTTTCGCCTTAGGGTCTATCCGAGTTTGTGCTCTGCGGTGGCCCGATCGATCCCGGGCATGTCCTCGGCAGACCATGCGAATACATCTTTATTCCGTTGAAGAAATAACTTCAACTCATCTTTAAACTCTTCCAGCTGTTCAGACCCGATATAAGTAATCTTTTTCTCATCCTCGGTACATAGCTGGATTTGCTCCAGTTTCTCCATTTGTTCGGGCCTTTGCATCTCCGTCTCTTCCTGATCATCTCGAACTTCTATGGGGAGGGCAGTAACCTTCTTCGGACCCTCCTTGTCTTTTAAATAGGCAACATAACACTGCCGAGAGATCTTTTGGTCAGAGGAGACTTGACCAATTCCCATATCAGTTGGGAATTTTATCTTCAGGTGCTTTGTCGAAACAATAGCACCTATCTTGGATAAAGATGGTCGCCCGAGAATCATATTATAGGCTGGTAGTTCTCGAACCACCAAAAAATTGATTCGGACAATTGTTTCTTTAGGAAAACTTCCAATGGATAGATCCAACTGAACCGATCCTTCCGCTCTGCAGATGACCCCCGCAAAGCCATATAGGTGTGTAGATGAAGGTTTCATCAAGTCCCGATCCACCTTCAATTTTTGATACACTTCGTAGGAAATTAGGTCAGTGCAGACCACTGTATCAATCAATACTCTATGCACTTCCCGCCGTGCAATCTCTACCTTGATGACTATAGCATCATCATGAGGTAAACAAACGTCTCTTTCGTCTTCTTCGCTAAAGGTGATAGAATCTTCACCATTCAGCTTCTTCCGCTTCTGCGCCTCTCCGGCTCCAACAAATTTGGATTTGGTTTTTAAACTCCGGAATGATTCGGGCTCTGGTCCCCCGAAGATGGTAAGGATCGGTGACCGAGTAGCAGCTTCAATCACCTCCTTGCCTTTTTTAGACTTCGGGGCCTCCCTCGATCGTTCTGAACTAACCGAATGATCCCTTTTAGGGGCAGCCGCACGTGGTTCCTCCCTTCTCCTGCTAACAAAACTGGACAGATGTCCCTGAGATATCAATCTTTCAATATACCGCCTTCGAGATGACGACAGTCATTAGTGTAATGACCATAGTCCTTGTGGAATCGGCAATACTTTTCCCGATCCTGCTGCTTTCCGGGTTTCAACAGAATTTTAGGCGGCCACTTCAAAATATTTTTTCTTTTGAGGATATTCAAAATATCGGCCCGAGGAGCATTCAATGGAGTGTACTCACTTCTACCGGGAGATCTTTGGCGCCAAGGTCGGGATCTTCCAACCCGATCGCGAACATTCTTCTTTGGCTTCTGCCTCTGCTCAGGAGCCTTTTGTTCCTTATTGGAGACTTTATTATCTCCTTGGCGCGCATCTAGAATCTCCATGACTTCAGCTCGCTTCTAGCATCTCTCGTACCAACTCAGCATAAGTCGTGGGTATATCCCGTAGTAATAACTCCGGGAGTTTCCGATTTGTGAGTCCCGTAAATAGAGCGGTTCCGGCTACTTGTTCATCCAAGTTTTCTATCTCCATCGTCACTTTGTTGAATCTTTTCGAAAACTCTCCGATCGATTCGTTCTTTCCTTGTTTGACAAGAAACAAGGTTTCTTCCGTTTTCTTGACCTCGTATCCCACTCGGAATCGCCCTATGAATTGGCGTGCCAATTCGTCAAAGTTTACGATCCTTCCCGAGGGGAGGTTAGAAAACCACTTTTGTGCCGCTCCGATTAGAGATGAACCGAAAACCACGCATAAAATTTCATCGAATTACTCGAAACCGCCATGGTTTGTTGGTAATAGCCGATGTGAGCTGTTGGATCTCCGGAGCCATCGAATGTTGAGAAGGTAGGCAAACGAAAGTTATGGGGAAACCGATATCCCGCAATTGGCTCGGCAAAAGGAGTCTTCCGAATGACTGAGTAAATATCCTCAGTTATTCTTCCCTTAGCCAACTGCCCTAACTTCTCATTGATGTTGGCCAATTCTTGACCAATCTGGGTCGGGTGATCTTCAGCAATACGATCACGACCTCGATTAACACGATCATCACGAACTGCCCGTCCTTCATGAACGTTTCTCTCGTCACCAACTGCTCGATCATCACGAACGGTTCTTCTGACAGTGGGTGAATGAGTTCTTACCCCTGTATCCAACCTTGTATTTGAATCAGTTGTACTCTCTTGCGGTCTGTCGAACCGATCGCCTCGCCTTGGTTGATCATCAATCCTCCGAAGTCCTCGGTCTCCTTCACGGAAATTCTGATCAACATTCCGGTCTTCAGCCATTCTATGGTCACGTGGCAATGCACGTCTCCCTGAATCGTGTTGATCAGGTTCTTGTGGTAAAACCACTCGTCTGGTGAGCACGCGGAGTGCTTGGCTCACCTCCAAGAGTTGAATCTTTACCCGATCCAATTGATCTTGGATTGTATCGGGAGGAAGATTACGTCCTCCCCGGCCATCATCCACCTCGATAGGATTTTGGCTTTCCGGGGGAATATCTGGATTATTCACCCCGGTATCTGAACACCGGAATTGCGTTGTGCAGCGGCTGCTGATCTAGTCACCATGGCTTTTTCAAGTCTTTCCCACGTGACGGCGCCAAATGATGCGTCCAAAATCTGCTCAGCCCTTGGATCTCCACGTGATGTCCTGCAAAACGAAAGCGTCGGATGTGGCCCGACCGCTGGGGTCGGGAGTCCACCTCCGAAGGCTAAGTCGGTTGATGAACTTAATCACAAACGGCTCTGCTAGAAGCACGAGCTAATGAATGAAGAAACGGGAAAGGTGATCTAGATAGCGGAGACGCCGATAGTTTGGATCTATCAGTATGTATCTGAACCTGAGTCTCAGATAGTATTCTTTTTGATCGATTGATCCGTCCCTCACCTTGTATGGTAGTGAGGTTTATATAGAGTGTACCTTCGAATCTCCTTCGTGGATGCACTCGAGCCTTCTTCGGGTAGTCGTTGGATCTTATCAATGAGATCCGTTGAGCGATAGACTTCTACTAGTTTGGGCTAGTAGAGGACTCCTGAGGTAACCGTTAGGTTATGCGATAGTTATCCCTTTGATGATGATTATCCGCATCCGTCAGTTTGAGTCTGTTGTCATCAGGGTGATTACCCTAATCCATAAGATTAGGGCACGCTTGCAGCCGAATAATCTTTCTTCTTCAGCAAGCCATCTTCCGGATCCGGTTCGCTCGGGAGCGATTCGGTTTTCTCCGTCTCGACCGGGGTCGAGGGTCGGACCAGGTATGAACCCGGTTTGATCATAAACTCTCCATATCACCCCTAAATTAGAGATGCAATCTCAGATGGGCATGGGATCAGTATAAAGTAATAGGTCAAACTATGTAAAGGTTTAAATGTGACTTTGATTGGAAAACACTATAGAAAAGAGTTGGCAGCACAGTCGGACGGTCACCTGCTGATGTGAAGAGAAATCATGGTCCAAGGTATTGGCATCTTATCAACAGTATTGATGATAAGCATCGGTTTTGCAACTTGGTAGTACTGGACACCCAGAGTATTAGCTAAATTTGACCCTAATATTCTTCTGAAAAAGGGGAATTTAGGGTCAAATTTAGCTTCTCTCGGTGTCCATTAATGTCAAATATGTTAATAATATGACTTTTTCATATCAATGATACCCATCCTGATACCTGCGTTAAAATTGCAAAAAACATTTTACCAAAAAAAAATAAAAATATTTGCAATAAACATTTTTTTGAGGAAAAATTATAGAAAACATTCTTATTAGATGTAATAATGATGATTTTTCATCATTTCCCTAATTGTCTCTAATTTGAATTATTTTCATATTATTTGCTCCTCTCATTTGAATTATTTTCGTTAAACCTTTCTTCCATTCGAAATCTTTCCATACCATCTCATCCTTCCATTTCATCAGTATCCTAATTTGGCTTGATTAGTTTCTTTATTAAATCCTTTCCATACATTATATTTCCATACAAACATTTTCATGTATTGTATTTTCATATTTTATATCTTTTTTTATTGTTCATAGTTACCTAACAGCATGGGATGTATGCTGTCTATATATTTGAGGTTCTCTTTATGAAATTATTCAACCATTTTTCCTATTGAGGTTGTTTCTTAATATGATATCAGCATAACACACGATTCTACATCTTAATTAGCCACTTTTTCTTCTTCCTCATCTTTTACCTCCTCTTCAATGTCTACTAATACTAAGTCTACTAATTTGGACTCCTCTCTACGGTTCACTCTCTTGCTGCAACTGTGGTGCCTTCTGTTGTTGCCCCATCTTTCACCACAGAGCAGTACCATAAACTTCTACCTTTGTTGGAATCTGGTAACATTCCACCATTGGCAAAAGCTATAGGTAAAGTGTCTTCTCTATGGGTTATTGATTCCAGTGCCAGTCTCCATATGGTTTAGATTTGTCTTTATTTCATTCGAATAGTCTTGTTCCCCACACCCAATCTATTTGTCTTCCAAATGGTGGTTTTGCTACTGTTACACATATTGGGAATTGTAGTCCCATACCCACTTTACCTCTCACGGACGTATTACATGTTCCTTCCTTCGGTTTTAATTTGTTATCTGTTACCCAACTTACCCTACAACTTCATTGTTTTCTAACTTTTTATCATGAACATTGTGTGATACAGGACCTACGCACGAAGGAGAGGATTGCGTTAGGAAATGTGTACAATGAAATTTATTATTTGGAGTTGGATTATCCCGTGGCTACTCTTGTTTTACTTGCCAAGGACCTTTGGCATTCTTGTTTAGGCCATCTATCTTTAAAAGCTTATAATTATATTGCACATTTGGATCCGAATATTTCTTTTCGTAAATATTGTGTTTGCTCCATTTGTTCTTTAGCTAAGCAAACTCAACTTCCTTTTCCATCTAGTACAATTTCTACCACCTCTTGCTTTGAATTGATACTGTGAAACCCAGCCCTAACCTGACCCTGACCTTGACCCGGTAACCCGGTTGTTTTTAGGTCCGAAGACCCGGAGTAAAGGAAGAAGCCAACTATGGGCCATCTCAGTAGAAGACATGGTGTTTGACTCTGAACCCATGGATGTTGTTGATGGAGTTCCATACTTGGATGTCTGTATAGATTTGGAAAGGAAGCTGCAGCTGTCTGAAGATGAGATTAGTTGAAGGACTTGGAGTATTATCTGACTTGGTTTGAAGGTATTTCTACACACTAGATATGTCACTTGATGTGTATGCAAAAGCCCATAAGGTTTAAAGCCCATTTGATCCTCCAAATCCCTATTTATTCCTTACTGTCTGCCTTGGTCGAGTGGGCCACTCGACCAAGCACTCGACCAAAGGAGTGTGAAATCCAAAAATTTGTAATTTTAGGGTTTTTCACTTTTATTTAAACCCTACTTCGTATTTCTTTGTTACAGCTGCCTCCTAAATACTTTGTGAACGTGAGAACACCTCTCCGAAACTCTCTCTGGTGATTTCGAAAACTCCTCTGCAGATCTGAAGCCTCTCATTGTTGTTCTTACAATTCAAGGTTTGTAATCGCTTCAACATTGCAAATTTCTTTTCTTTGATCTTGTTCTTGATTGAGATCAGAAAGTAGATGCTGCATCCTTGCAACCATCCCTTCGTGATCTCCTTCGTTTCTTTGAGATCTATGATCATCATCACAATCTAAACCCTGGCCGTATATTTTTCTGGAAACCCTAACCCTTGCTTGATTTCTGGAAAACTTTGGTGACCTCCCATGCGAGGGAAACCTCATGGGTAATATTTCTAGTAACCTAAACTATAATTTCTATGATTTTCTTGTTGTAATTGGCAAATCATTAATTCCCTTTCATTCTGTGATCATAACCTTTCCTGGGGAGCCATAAAGGTTGAAACCCTAATTTCTTGGGTTAAATCAAGAACCCATATTTTTACCATGACTTGATGATTTTATCTTCCCATAGGACTCTAATACATCCTAGGAAGTTCCTCTTCGAATTTCGGATCAATCCGACTTCAAACGAGGAAGTTTTGGCCAAAGCAGTCTGTACAATTCTGTACTGACTTGCTTGGTCGACTATTTGATCGACTGGGCCAGTCTACCAAGCACTCGACCAAAGGAGTCGTAGAGCTTCGTTTTTTGCCCGATTTGATTCGTTTTCTCTCTGATCTTTTAGGCATCTTTCCTAATGTTGTATCTATGGTTATTAGGAGTTTATTTGCTAAGTTTGGAGTTGCTCACTTTGATCTTTGGATCATCTTCTTCGATAATCAAGGTAAGGACAGTTATTTCCTTAACTACATAGATTGCTTGTTCTCTGGTTTCTACCTTATGAAACTATGAGATTACTTACTGTTATTGTAATTTAATTCTGATCTCTTACTGTGAGAACAGTAGCACTTGTTTATTTATCTTTTTCATTATTCATGTTATATGAATTACTTATTATTACCTAATCTGATTTTACTTTTACATTCTCTTGTATATGATGAACTGTTCGTTGTATATGTCATGACTGATTTGAGAATGTGCTTCAGTTTGGTTTGGGATTGGGGAGTGTCCTTTTGACACTTCTGTCCTTGGACATTGGAGGGAATAGTATGGGATGTTCTCCGAAGATGCCCATCGACGCTTTCCCGAATCATTGGTTGTCATACCTAGGGATGTCTAGCAGTGTTTGGCTGGGATATACCCATGTTATATCAGACCCGAATAGGAAGGGTATTGAGACCGAACGACCCGTGGTAGCAATGTGATTCACGGGCGCTCAAGACCGGTAACCAACCTGTGAGAGGACGGGAATCATATTGTGGGGGCCATTTATTGGAGGGTTGCATATGGCTAGACTTGGGCTCATGGGCGCTCAAGACACCGCCCGTGAGAGGACATGAGAGCTTCCCGTTTACCATATGTGGATAACCGATAGGGTTGATGAGTCTGTATTCCGAGTTGGTCGGTGCCATAGGATACACTGACTCTAGTGCGAAGGATACCGAAAATGATCGTCAGGGACGAGGAATGGACGTATCTGAAATTGAGATGATATAACTGACTAGATGACTTGCATTGGGCTAGGCTTTTCCCTGACATGCGCCGGTACTTATGCCAAATGGTTGTGAGAGAGTGTGTTGACTAAATCCCCTACTATGGTTTGATGAGGACTTTACCCAATTACCCGGCAGACCCAAGATGCCCGGATGGCTGAGGGGGAGTGACTGACCTACCCAAAGAAGTACGGTGATATGACTTAAAGCATGTCTACCATAGAGACCAGCATACATAGAGTTTAGATGCATTCATACTTTATCTGTTTCATATTGCATTGCATCATGTTATGTTTTGTCACATGTTATCTATGATGTTATGGATTAACTTGCCTTACTGAGTTTCTTCGAAACTCATTTCTTTTTGTATATTTTCCTTTTAGATTATCCTGCAGGTACAGATTATTATGACGAGCAGTACAGTGAAGCACAAGCCGATGAAGCGTATTACACGCAAGGTACTGGCGACGATCAAGATTACTCTGATGATCCCCCGGCGGATCAAGCTGTGTACTACTTTTGAACACAGCATAGAGTTAGAAAGGATTCATTGGGTTGATGAAGTCCACACTTATGAAGACGTTATCTATAGACTAGAAGACTCTTGTTCCTAGTTTATTTCTTAGTACATTTGTTTCAGTTGTTATTCCCTTTTTGACTTTCATACTGCGTTCTGCTATGTTTGTGGAGTGAGTTTCCGCCTCACTTTACTTCTTTTGATATCTTCGGATATCTGGTATCATTTTCTGCACTCTAATTATATTATTTATTCATTTCTTGAGTTAAACCTTTTGTTTATAATATTTAAACCTTGATTATTTCCTGTTTATGATTATGTTATTGTATATGTGGGAGGATGATTTCCTCGATACTTGATCTTCAGGGCTGTGGATCACACTCCCGGGTATGCCAACTAGGGTACCGGCTGGGGGGATGTGACGGATTGGTATCAGAGCCCAAAGTTCAAGGAAATCCTAACCACAGAAAACAGTAACAAAACATTCCTGAGTCATAGATTCAGAAGTGACTTATCTACTCTCAGGAGTGAATAATAGAACACGTGGATTAGAAACTTGTTTAATGAAGCATAACTGAATACTTCTGAATAATGCACAATAATTATATTTGAACAAATATCATATAAGCAATAAATGAAAAATGCATAACACACAATAATAAAGTGAAACAAAAAGAACTTCATTAACTTTAAGAAAAGTTTACACTTGAAAAGCATAAAGGGAAATCCTAAGTACAATCTATCTAGGTGATCTCCTCTGATCTCTGTATGCTCTGAAGTCCTCGACCATCTGAGTAATCTGTGACTCTATCCTATCTTGTTGTGACTCCATCCTCTCATGTATCTGCTTCTATCTGACCTCCATCCTCTCTAGCATGGAAGTCATCAATCTCATCTGAGCACCTAAATCAGTAGTCTCTGGAACTGAATGTGAAGGGCCTCCTGTCTCAAAGTGTGGTGACCTGGGAATCTCATGATGCTCAGGAACAACCTCATGCATCTCTGTATCCTCTGCCTGATCATCAGAATCTGGACCAGCGTCACCCTCATCTTCTGGAGCCTCCACCTCATCCTCATCCTCATCTGTATCCTCCTCACCTTCTGGACCCGGAGATTTCACAGTCTGAGTGAGCCTCATCTGCCTGATTGTCCTAGTCCCAATGGCATATCCCAGTGATCTAGCAAGCTCCTCTGTATTCTCCAAACTAACCCCGAAGTGTCGAAAGATCAATGTCAGTAATCTCCCGAAGCAAAGGTTCCTCATACCAGGACGTGCCACCAGATCTATCATGACCTGCTGGATGATGTAGGACAGGTCTATCTGAAATCCTGTGTAGATGCGATAGATGACGACGGCCTCCATCACAGAAACCCGGTTATGATGTCCGGCCTTCGGCATGATGTTTCGGCCGACGATGCGACCGATGATCCTAGCTGAATCTGTCATCTGTCCACTGTCTCGCGGAAGGTAGCACTCTGTGTCATCCCAGAGAGTGGCGAATATCTCATGAAGCTCATATGGCATCAAGAATTGGTCTATCTCTACCCCGATAGGTATCCATAAGCACTGTCGTGGATAGTGTGGTACATGGAGAATGTGTGCCATATCCCTAGTGGAGAAGCGGATCTGTGTCTCTCTGACCCTACTCTCGATAATGAGTCTGAAAGGACGACCTTGTCCTCTAGCCTCCTCGACGGATGTAAGGTTGCTGAAGAACAGCCTCACTAGCTCAGGATAGACGGGTAAGTCTGCTATGAAGAGATGAGTCCATGCCTGTGTGTCGAATCGCTGTCGGATCCGGAAGACCCGAAGCTCTCGCAAGTGAAGAAGTCTCCCGTACTCCATGCGGCAGTACTCGAAGTATGCCTCGTACAGGAACTCTGCCTGTGGTGTGTCGAAGAGATCGAGTCGGTTGACCTCTGCTCTAGGCTGAACTGGAACTCTACCTCTGCCTCGCCTAGCTCCAACTATCCTGCCTCTGCCTCGTCCACCTCTCTGCATGGTGTGATGTCTGTTGGAAAAGATAAGAGACATTGCATGTTAGTATTATTTCGAAAATTCTGCTAGAAGGGCATTTTCGTAATTTTCATCAAAATTGGAAATTTGGGGAAAATGTAAATTGAGCATACTATCATGTGCGCAATACTTGGAATTGCATGTCTATGAAGTTTACTGGAAGAAAATCGATTGAAATCTTGGTCTAAAGTTGAAAATTCAGCAAGAAGGAATTTGGGGATTTTGCATTCTAGGTCAAATTGGATTTTTGAAAATTTTGGAATTGGTAAGATCAAAGTACATGCTCACATTCACAGTATCATTTTGAGTGCGTAGCATTTGATTTCGTGCGAAAACTCCAAGCGGTTTGAGAGAAATCAGAGTTTTTCTAAAGTTAACGATTTTGGTACGAAAGCGATATGAGAAGTGCTAGATTGTTGTAGAACTTGTTGTTTAAGCATGGTATTGTGCTAAAAACCTAGGGAACATGTTTCTAAGTGTTCCTAAGCATGATTCCTAGCATTAGATACAAGCAACACATGGTTTTTGGATGATTTTCAAGATTTAAAAGATGAAAATGAGATGGGAATGAAGATTTACCTTGTGTGAAGTTGTTGAGTGTTGTAGTGTTGCTGTTGAAGCACCAAACTACTTGGAAAACACTTAGGAATGCCTTAGTACCTCTCCTCTAGAGTCCCCTCTCAAGTGTGCAAGGTTTGAAGTGTGTTAGGAATGGGTTTTTGGCACTTAAAACCTATTTTTCGCGTTCTGTGAGCTTTGGTCGACTCATTGGTCGACTGGGCACTCGACCAAGCACTCGACCAAAGGACCCAGTAGCCCCAACTGCTGTTGGATTTTGGAAAAATGTGATTTTTGTCCTATGATTTATTGTTTGATGACTAAATGGGTGTATTTAAGCATGATTTAAGATTCTTAATCATTTGGACTTGTGGATTATGTTGAAACCTCAAAATTCAGTGTTTTTGACATTTCGGTTTTTGCAGAATGGTTATGTTAAGAAGTGGTCGTGGTGAATCCAGTGGTCATGGAAGTGACGAGATACCAATTGGTGGTTATGATCAGCAGATTAACACTGGTGACCAAGGTACTCGTGATGTTCCCGGTGCTCCGAATGTCGGAAGTTTTCGTGATGTTGCAAATATTATGGGTAATATGATGCAGCAGCAAGCAGCTCAGTTCAACCAGATGTTGACCGGTTTCATGACTCTGCATAATGAGAGTCATGCTGGTGTCAATGGAAATCCTCATGCCGCAGTTTTGAATGCAGGTGGATTAGTTGGAACTCCTCATACTCGTTTGATTGAGAGTTTTCTGAAGATGCAAGTTCCTAACTTCATTGGAGTATCCAAAGATATCTTGTTTCCTAACAAGTGGCTGCGTGAGTTGGAAAAAGCTTTTCGTCATTTGCAATGTACGGAAGCCCAGAAGATTTTGTTTGCAGAGCAGAAATTGCAACATGAAGCTGACGCTTGGTGGACTTCCACTCGGCCTGTTTTGGAAGGTTTACATGCTGGTGTTGTGTCATGGGATTTGTTCAAGGAAGCTTTTTGCAAGAACTACTTCCCAAAAGCGGTGAAGGATGCAAAGGAAGCTGAGTTTATGGCTCTTACTCAAGGATCTTTATCAGTGTTGGAATACCAACAGAAGTTTGAAGAGCTTCACTTCTTTGCTCCAGACTCTTTGAAGGTTGATATTGCCAAAGTGAAGAAATTTTTCAAGGGATTGCGACCTGCAATCAGGGCATATCTCACCATTCAGCCTATTGAAAGTTATTCCCAGGTGGTGCAGAATGCCAAGAAGCTGGAAGAAACTGAGAAAGAGAATGCTAGAGTGCAAAGACCCTGGCAGCCAAGGAATCCTGGATTTGTGGATCGAACTGATCGACGTTTTGTGAGACCGTCGCCTTACCCTACTCCTGCTTTTCAATCTAGGAGTGTAGGTCAGAGACCTGGATTTTAGCAACTAGGCCAGTCTGGTCAGTTTGGTGGGAATCGGCCGCCGTTGAATGTGAATGCTAGGCCTGTGAATGCTAATCCTAGGCCTTTGGATCAGAAGCCTCCGGTTGCACCAGTTTCTGTTGGACTTAGCAATCCTGTTTGCTTTCTCTGTAAGTAGCTAGCTCACTTTGCTCGTGGTTGTCCGAAGAGGTTTGTTCAACAGTCTGCTCCTGTAGTGAAGAATGCTCCTGTTCCTCCTTCTGGAAGAGTGTTCAGTATTACTGGTACTGAACAGGATGCGAATCATGAAGTGGTTACAGGTACTTTAATTGTTGCTTCTATTCCTGCATTTGTGTTATTTGATACGGGTGCGTCTCATTCTTTCATATCGTCTGCTTTTATCAAGAAGATTGATTTGGAACCTAAGATTTTATCTAGTTGTTTATCGATTTGTACTCCTACTGGACCTGTTGTGAAACTAGATAAAGGATTAGTTAAGTGTCCTATCTTGGTTGGTGGGAAGAATTTGGAAGCCCATTTTGTACTACTGGATATGAAGGATTTTGATGTCATTTTGGGTATTGATTGGTTGACTACCCATAATGCTGTAATTTTGTGTTCTTCGAAGAGAATTCAATTTCGGATTAGTGGAAGTTCAATGTTTGAATTCCAAGGTGAGAAAGGAAGAATTGGTAAGAAGACGTTGTCTGCACTGATGCAAGTCTATGCATTAGTTGAAGGTTTGCCATCTGAAGGAAAGTTTAAGAAAGGAAAGAAAGTAGAAGAAGTTGGCGTTGTATGTGACTTCATTGATGTTTTTCCTGAAGATCTGTCAGGCGTGCCACCTGATAGAGAAGTGGAATTTTCTATTGATCTAATCCCTGGTGCTGCCCCGGTATCCAAGGCTCCATATAGAATGGCTCCCATTGAGTTGGTTGAGTTGCAGCAGTTGAATGAACTCTTGGATAGAAGTTTCATTCGACCTAGTGTTTCACCTTGGGGAGCTCATGTCTTGTTTGTTAAGAAGAAGGACGGTAGTATGCGTTTGTGCATTGATTACCGTGAGTTGAACAAGTTGACCATTAAGAATAGATACCCGTTGCCCCGAATTGATGATATCTTTGATCAGTTGAAGGGTGCAGAGTTGTTCTCGAAGATTGATTTAAGGTCTGGATATCACCAGTTGAAAGTGAAGTCAAGTGATATTTTCAAGACGGCTTTTAGAACAAGGTATGGTCATTGTGAGTTTCGAGTTATGCCTTTCAGATTGACTAATACTCCTGCTGTGTTCATGGATCTCATGAACCGAGTCTTTCACGATGTGCTTGATAAGTTTGTGATAGTCTTCATTGACGATATCCTGATTTATTCGAAGAGTGAAGAAGAGCTGCAAGGCATCTAGATTTCACTTTGTGAAGACTAAGAGAAAATAAGCTTTACGCTAAGTTTAGCAAGTGTGATTTCTGGCTCAAGAGTGTGGTATTCCTCGGCCATGTGGTTTCTGCTAAAGGTATTCGTGTTGATCCCGAAAAGGTACAAGCAGTTATTGATTGGGAAAGACCGAAGACTGTAACGGAAATAAGAAGTTTTCTTGGTTTGGCAGGCTACTACAGAAGGTTTATTGAGAATTTTTCTAGGTTGGCTGCTCCTATGACTAAGCTGACTAGAAAGGAAGAGAAGTTTGTTTGGTCTGACGCTTGTGAGAAGAATTTCCAAGAATTGAAGGTTAGATTGACAAGTGCCCCGGTTTTAACTATACCTGATAATTCCGGTGGTTTGACAGTCTACACTGATGCATCTAAGATTGGTTTGGGTTGCGTTCTGATGCAACATGGTAAGGTCGTAGCCTATACTTCACGGCAATTGAAGGTTTATGAGCGGAATTACCCCACTCATGACTTAGAGCTTGCCGCTGTTGTCTTTGCTTTGAAGATTTGGAGACATTACCTCTATGGTGAGAAGATCGCTATTTTCACGGATCATAAAAGTTTGAAGTACTTCTTTACCCAAAAGGAGTTAAATATGAGACAAAGAAGATGGTTGGAATTAGTCTCTGATTATGACTGTGACATTCAGTATCACCCTGGTAAAGCGAATGTGGTTGCAGACGCTTTTAGCAGGAAAAGTCAGAAGAAAGTACTGGACTTGAATGCTCTGAGTCAACCTCTGATGTCTTCAATTTTGAATTTTGGTTTGGAAGTTGTCCCTGAAGGTTCGGAAGTTGTTTTGTCTGCTATGACAGCGAGATCCACCCTTAGAGACAAAATTGTTGCTCTGCAAGGTTCTGATCTGGATTTTAAGGAGAAGATTGAGAAGATTTCTTTGAATCCTGATTCGGATCCTGACTTTGGTATATTTTGTGATGGTGCCTTATTGTTTAGAGGAAGACTTTGTGTGCCTGCTAATGAAGGAATCAAGAAAGAAATTTTAAAGGAAGCACACCAGTCGATCTTCACGATACACCCTGGAAGCACCAAGATGTATAAAGACTTAAGAGAACATTTTTGGTGGATTGGTTTGAAGGCCGATGTTGATGATTTTGTTGCCAAGTGTGAGACTTGCCAGCGTGTGAAAGTTGTTCATCAACCTCCATCTGGATTACTTCAGCCTCTTCCTATCCCTAGTTGGAAGTCGGAAGACATCTCTATGGACTTTGTGACTAGCTTACCTCGGACAGGTAAAGGTAATGACACTGTGTGGGTGATTGCTAATAGGTTGACCAAATCAGCCCATTTCAGTCCTATGAAGATCACTTATACTGTGGATAAGCTAGCTCGGCTTTATGTGGATAATGTGGTTTGTCTACATGGTGTGCCATTGAGTATTGTGTCTGATCGTGATCCTAGGTTCACCTCAAGGTTTTGGAACAGTTTGCAGAAAGCCTTGGGAACCCAATTGAACTTGAGTACAGCTCATCATCCACAATCTGATGGACAATCTGAGCGGACGATTCAAACTTTGAAAGATATGCTTAGATCTTGTGTAGTGGATATGGGTGGAAATTGGGATGTACACTTAGCTTTGGTTGAGTTTGCCTATAACAACAGTTATCAAGCAACTATAGGCATGGCTCCGTTTAAGGCTTTGTACGGTAACACATGTAGGACACCCTTGTATTGGATTGAGACTGGAGAGAGAAAAGTCTTAGGTCCGGAGATGATTGAAGCTACTAGCGCAATGGTCGATATGATAAGAGAAAGGATTAAGTCTGCTCAGTCAAGATAGAAATCTTATGCTGATAAGAGAAGGACCGATTTGGAATTTCAAGTTGGGGAGAAAGTTTTCTTGAAGGTTTCACTTATGAAGGGTATGATGAGATTCAATGTTAAAGGAAAGCTTAGCCCTCATTACATTGGACCTTTTGCGATTTTGGAAAAAGTTGGACCTGTTGCTTATCGATTGGCATTACCTCCGTCTATTGCTGCTGTGCACAATGTGTTTCATGTCTCGATGCTTCGGAAATACATTGAGAATCTGGAACATATTCTACAGCAAGCCCCCGAAGGACTTAGTGCTGATCTGACCCATGATGAAGAGCCAGCTGAAATTTTGGATAAGAAGGATAAGCAATTGCAGAATCGCAGCATCCCTTTGGTAATTCGTTGGAAGAACCATACCCCTGAAGAAGCTTCTTGGGAGTAGGAAGAAGATATGAAGGAGAAATTTCCTCAACTTTTTGGAAGTTCAAGTACGCTCTCAATTTCAAGGACGAAATTTCTTTTAAGGGGGGGGGGAGAATGTGAAACCCAGCCCTAACCTGACCCTGACCTTGACCCGGTAACCCGGTTGTTTTTAGGTCCGAAGACCCGGAGTAAAGGAAGAAGCCAACTATGGGCCATCTCAGTAGAAGACATAGTGTTTGACTCTGAACCCATGGATGTTGTTGATGGAGTTCCATACTTGGATGTCTGTGTAGATTTGGAAAGGAAGCTGCTTCTGTCTGAAGATGAGATTAGTTGAAGGACTTGGAGTATTATCTGACTTGGTTTGTAGGTATTTCCTTACACTTGACATGTCACTTGATGTGTATGCAAAAGCCCATAAGGTTTAAAGCCCATTTGATCCTCCAAATCCCTGTTTATTCCTTACTGTCTGCCTTGGTCGACTCCTTGGTCGAGTGGGCCACTCGACCAAGCACTCGACCAAAGGAGTGTGAAATCCGAGAATTTGTAATTTTAGGGTTTTTCACTTTTATTTAAACCCTACTTCGTATTTCTTTGTTACGGCTGCCTCCTAAACACTTTGTGAACGTGAGAACACCTCTCCGAAACTCTCTCTGGTGATTTCGAAAACTCCTCTGCAGATCTGAAGCCTCTGATCGTTGTTCTTACAATTCAAGGTTAGTAATCGCTTCAACATTGCGAATTTCTTTTCTTCGATCTTGTTCTTGATTGAGATCAAGAAGTAGATGCTGCATCCTTGCAACCATCCCTTCGTGATCTCCTTCGTTTCTTTGAGATCTATGATAATCATCACGATCTTAACCCTGGCCGTATATTTTTCTGGAAACCCTAACCCTTGCTTGATTTTTGGAAAACTTTGGTGACCTCCCATGTGAGGGAAACCTCATGGGTAATATTTCTAGTAACCTAAACTATAATTTCTATGATTTTCTTGTTATACTTGACAAATCATTAATTCCCTTTCATTCTGTGATCATAACCTTTCCTGGGGAGCCATAAAGGTTGAAACCCTAATTTCTTGGGTTAAATCAAGAACCCATATTTTTACCATGACTTGATGATTTTATCTTCCCATAGGATTCTAATACATCCTAGGAAGTTCCCCTTCAAATTTCGGATCAATCCGACTTTAAACGAGGAAGTTATGGCCAAAGCAGTCTGTACAATTCCGTCTTGACTTGCTTGGTCAACTGTTTGGTCGACTGGGCCAGTCTACCAAGCACTCGACCAAAGGAGTCAGTAGCTTCATTTTTCGCCCGATTTGATTCATTTTCTCTCTGATCTTTTAGGCATCTTTCCTAATGTTGTATCTATGGTTATTAGGAGTTTATTTGCTAAGTTTGGAGTTGCTCACTTTGATCTTTGGATCATCTTCTTCGATAATCAAGGTAAGGACAGTTATTTCCTTAACTACATAGATTGCTTGTTCTCTGGTTTCTACCTTATGAAACTATGAGATTACTTACTGTTATTGTAATTTAATTCTGATCTCTTACTATGAGAACAATAGCACTTGTTTATATTATCTTTTTCATTATTCATGTTATATGAATTACTTATTATTACCTAATCTGATTTTGCTTTTACATTCTCTTGTATATGATGAACTGTTGGTTGTATATGTCATGACTGATCTAAGAATGTGTTTGCTTAAGTTTGGTTTGGGATTGGGGAGTGTCCTTTTGACACTTCTGTCCTTGGACATCGGAGGGAATAGTATGGGATGTTCTACGAAGATGCCCATCGACGCTTTCCCGAATCATTGGTTATCATACCTAGGGATGTCTAGTAGTGTTTGGCTAGGATATACCCCTGTTATATCAGACCCGAATCGGAAGGGTATTGAGACCGAAAAACCCATGGTAGCAATGTGATTCATGGGCGCTCAAAACCGGTACCAACCCGTGAGAGGACGGGAATCATATTGTGGGGGCCATTTATTGGAGGGTTGCATATGGCTAGATTTGGGCTCATGGGTGCTCAAGACCGGTAACCAACCCGTGAGAGGACATGAGAGATTCCCGTTTACCATATGTGGATAACCGATAGGGTTGATGAGTCCGTATTCCGAGTTAGTCGGTGCCATAGGATACGCTGACTCTAGTGTGAAGGATACCGGAAATGATCGTCAGGGACGAGGAATGGACGTATCTAAAACTGAGATGATATAACTGACTAGATGACTTGCATTGGGCTAGGCTTTTCCCTGACATGCGCCGGTACTTATGCCAAATGGTTGTGAGAGAGTGTGTTGACTAAATCCCCTACCATGGTTTGATGAGGACTTTACCCAATTACCCGGCAGACCCAAGATGCCCGGATGGCTGAGGGGGAGTGACTAACCTACCCAAAGAAGTACGGTGCTATGACTTAAAGCATGTCTACCATAAAGACCAGCATACATAGAGTTTAGATGCATTCATACTTTATCTGTTTCATATTGCATTGCATCATGTTATGTTTTGTCACATGTTATCTATGATGTTATGGATTAACTTGCCTTACTGAGTTTCTTCGAAATTCATTCCTTTTTGTATATTTTCCTGTTAGATTATCCTGCAGGTACAGATTATTATGACGAGTAGTACAGTGAAGCACAAGCCAATGAAGCGTATTACACGCAAGGTACTGGCGACGATCAAGATTACTCTGATGATCCCCCGGCGGATCAAGCTGCGTACTACTTTTGAAAACAGCATAGAGTTAGAAAGGATTCATTGGGTTGATGAAGTCCACACTTATGAAGACGTTATCTATAGACTAGAAGACTCTTGTTCCTAGTTTATTTCTTAGTACATTTGTTTCAGTTGTTATTCCCTTTTTGACTTTCATACTGCGTTCCGCTATGTTTGTGGAGTGAGTTTCCGCCTCACTTTACTTCTTTTGATATCTTCGAATATCTTGTATCATTTTCCGCACTTTGATTATATTATTTATTCATTTCTTGAGTTAAACCTTTTGTTTATAATATTTAAACCTTGATTATTTCCTGTTTATGATTATGTTATTGTATATGTGGGAGGATGATTTCCTCAATACTTGATCTTCGGGGCTATGGATCACACTCCCGGGTATGCCAGTTAGGGTACCGGCTGGGGGGATGTGACAGATACATTGTGACATATTGGGACCTTACTTTGTTCCCTTAATTTGTGGTGCAAAATATTTTTTAAGTATTGTGAAAGATTTTTCACGATGCACCTGGGTGTTTTTATTAAATCATAAATCTGATGCTTGGTCCCGATTAAGGAAATTTTTTACTATGATCAAAACCCAATTTGGATACCAAATTAAACATCTTGAATTGATAATGCTTGTTAGTTTTTTAATTACTATTCAAAAGAATTTCTTACAACCCATGGTATTATTCATCAACATAGTTGCTATTGGTAATACTCCATATATATTCAAATCTATATGATAGGGGAAATATCATTACCTGGATTCGTTTTCCCAAATATGAAGTATATCAATGGAAGTAAATCTGGATCCACGTTCTTGTTCCATCACCGAAGCTCTACCGGGATGATTCCACAATCACTAGGAAAAGGAATAATTTCCACAACCCAAATGCCGTGTGAAAAAAGGATGGATGAGTAATCTAAAGCAAAGGAAGGAAACCTCCAATGAATTTCTCCTTCCTACATTTCTTGGAGAAAGGGAGAGAGAGTTGGGAACCTCCGTTTCTCTGGAAGAAATCTCGTACGAATGAAATCACACACTTACTCAAGTGATGCGGTGGTTACAAATATATAACCTATATTCTGTAACCGGCCTAATATGTGAGTTTCCAGATTTGCCCTTGGGCATCCAATTTATTAATTATATTAATAAATTCCAACAGCTCCCACTTGCACAAGGGCAAGTGTTAATCTCTCAATGTGTCCCAGACACACATGTATATCCCAAATATACATATACATTGATTTCTTCACTATGTATCCCAGATACATAGACCACCTGTGTCCCAGACACTAATATCCACAAGTCATACTGGCAAAATGGGTTGTGCGACCTGTGATATACCTGCACGCGTGAGCCCCAAACTAGAAACCTTCCCAAAAGGCCAAAATGGCACATCACTCAAAGAATCATATCAAATAAGTATTAGTATACCACAGTGTCCTAGGTTTATTCAAACTCACCAGACTAAATGTATCTCGATCCCTTTGAGAGATCACCTTATTGTCCTTAAAATGTTCACTATTGTAACACATACAGTTGGCGCCAGCAAAGACTTTTAGGGTGCAGTTGAATCAAACCTTTCCTTTCGCCCCAGACCATCACTACACTTAGAATTGACTCCTTTCCTGGTAGTGCCCTTTAGGTCGAATCAATCATGACCATACGTAACACCCCAAAATAGCCACATCAACCCTTCGTTTCATGATGTCGTCGAAAGTCACTAAGAACACTAATGGACCATAAGGTCAAGGACTCACACAATGAGAGGAGCAGGGATCCATCCTCTCATTTCCAATGATCGCTAAGCACACATAGTATGATATACATGCTATGGTGGAGCATTCTATATACAATAGAACGTATGTCCATCTCAACACCATACAGGTGGTCTAGTCGAACCTCTTGCGCCTAACCAGAGTTTCTTTATTGTCGCCACCCTAGCGCCACATAAACTACTCACACCTGGCTCCTATAGGCAACATGAATAGTGGGAACATTCATGTCGATTCTCTTCTCAATAGAGAAACTCATCTTGATTCCAAATCAAGGCGACATCATGATTATGAATTGACCTACACAAAGTCATTCACAATCCGTCTCATCTCTGCTCACCTCCAAGGCGCCAGAGGCGAATGCTCGTGTGAGTGAGCCATTCTCTGCCTATTGACATATTTTGTTTTATGCTAGAAGTAACACAATCACACAGAAAGTGAATAAAATAAATGCTGGAATGAACTCATATTACTCAATAATAAGAAAGTTTTAGTACAAAAATAAGTCACAATCTACGCAAGCCCAAGGATTTTACTTGAGAAACAAAAACAACCTTGGCTATAGGTTTGGTAAGAGGGTCAGCTACCATCTAACTAGTAGATATGTGCTTAAGTACAACTTTCTTCCTTGATGTAATGTCTCTAACAAAGTGATATCTCAACTGTATATGTTTGGTCTTCCCATTATACTTGGGGTCCTTGACATAGCTAAGAGCTGCCGTACTATCACAGTAGACAAGGGCATCCTCTTTGGATGTCATCATAATACCAGTATGTCGAAGGATCTCCTCAACCAAACAGCCTCTTGAACCGCAACTGAACATGCCACATACTCTGCTTCCATGGTCGAGAGGGATATACAGATCTGCTTCTTGCTACACCATGAAATGGCCCTGCCATTCAGCAATAAAGCATATCCGGAAGTTGATTTGTGCTCATCAATGTCTCCAGCCCAGTCGGCATCGCTATAGCCAACTAAGCACAAATCTAATCCTTGGTAACATAGCATGTAGTTACTCGTTCCTCTGAGATATCTCAATATCCTCTTGACTGCTTTCCAGTGCTCTATGCTTGGGTTTGATTGGTATCGACTAACCAAACCCACTGCATAACAAATATCCGACCTTGTACACATCATAGCATACATAAGGCTACCTACTGCACTGGAATATGGAACTCTTTCCATCTTGGTTTTCTCCTCTGGAGTCTTAGGACCCATATCAAGGCTTAAATTCAAACCCTTCTCCACTGGAGTATCAATTGGTTTGCAGTTGTACATCTAGTATCTTGTCAAGACATTGTCAATATAGGTCTCTTGAGATAAACCCAGTAATCTCTTTTGCCTATTTCTGACAATCTTGACACCAAGCACATAGCTTGCTTCACCCATGTCCTTCATTTCAAATACGGAGGACAACCATTTCTTAATTGTTTCCAATAGCTCCTTGCTATTGCTAGCCATAAGTATGTCATCAACGTATAGTGTCAAAATGACATAATTACCATCAGGTCTCTTGGTGTAAACACAGTGGTCTTCCTCAAGCATGGAAAACCCTTTTCCCATCATAGCTTGGTGGAAGCGCACATTCCACTATCTAGGTGCTTGCTTTAAGCCATATATGGACTTCTTAAGCTTGCACACTTTGCGCTTAAGTCCATTAGCTTTAAAGCCTTGAGGTTGATCCATAGATCTCTTCCTCAAGTTCTCCATTGAGAAAAGCAGTTTTTACATCCATCTGATAAAGCTCCAAGTCCAACTGAGCAACAATGGCTAGAATGAGGAGAATTGAGGCAAACCTAACCACAAGGGAAAAAGTTTCCTCATAATCAACGCCCTCTAGTTGGGTGTAGCCCTTAGCCACTAAACGAGCCTTAAATCTCTCAATAGATCCATCCGCCTTTCTCTTGATCTTGAGAACCCACTTGTTCCCAATTGCCTTTCGGCCCGGTGGCAAGTCAACCAAGTCCCAGACATGATTAACTTTCATCGACTCCAACTCTTCCTCTATTGCTCTCAACCATTCCTTTGAACTTGACCCCGTAAGAGCTTCCTGCACGCTCTTCAGTTCATGCTCATTGACTGAAGTCATCTCACAGTCGATCTCTTCAGGAGTGACCATGTACGCTTCATCCTCTATGTCGAAACGTTGACGAGGAACTAGCCCGCGCCCACTTCAGCGCAAGTGCGTGTCAGATTGCTCACCCTCTTAGGTAGCTATACATCTGCACTCCCACTCCCACTAGGATCTTCTAGATGAACCCAGGTTCATTATCGAGAATCTAAATCCTTGGAGTGACAAGACCATTATCTTGTATTTCAAAGAATTTCGATGATTCTTTGTTAGCTCCAGAAAGAGATGGAAAATCATTCTCCAAGAATGTTGCATCCCTAGACTCAAGTTCCGTTCTCCTCTCACTCTCATCTAGTCCAATGAAGACATGGCCCTTTGAGGGTTCAGAATATCTCACAAAGATACATTTTCTTCTTCTGGGTCCAAGCTTTCCATATTGGTGAGAAGTAGAGTGAACATATATTGCACATCCCCATGCGTGAAAGTAACTCAAATCTGGCTTCCTTCCGGTCCACAACTCATATGGTGTGGAAGGAACTGATTTGGTTGGAACTCTGTAGAGGATATAGGCCGCAGTTAGCAAAGCATCTCCCCAATAAGAGATGGGTAGATTTGCCTGCGCCATCATGGATCTCACCATGTCTAGCAAGGTTCTATTCCTCCTCTCAGCAACCCCATTTTTTTTGTGGAGTCCCTGGAATAGTAAGTTGTCTAGATATCCCCTTTTCATCACACAACCCTTTGAACATATCGGAGAGATACTCTCTACCTCTATCCGTTCTAAGAGTTTTTATCCTTTTATCTAACTGATTCTAAACTAAGCTCATGAATTTATTAAAACATTCTAGAGCTTCTGACTTATGAGAAATTAGACAAATGTGACCATACCGTGTATAGTCATGTATGAATGTGATGAAATAAGCCTGTCCTTTTCTAGTATGCACATTCATGGGTCCACACACATCTGAATGGATAAGTTCTAAAGGAAGAGAGGCTTTCAAAGCCTTTTCAAATGGTTTTCTAGTTGCTTTTCCTGCTAGACATGACTCACAGGTTGGCAAATCAGATAGTGAACCTTGGCCTAAGAGACCTTCTCTTGCCAACATGTTCATCCCATCTAAGCCAATATGTCCTAGTCTAGCATGCCACAAATTAGAATCAATACACACAGTATTTTGACAAACAAAAGCATTACTTGGATTAGATAAATTATCAATTGTATTGGATACAATAAAACCATTATTAAGAAAACGATAACCATAACTGTATCACCTAGATACAAAACCAAAGAATTGTTTTCTAATACAACTCTAAAAACCATGTCTCATAAACCATTCTTGTTTCTGTTCCCACCTTTGTTACTTTGCCTAGACCACTGAGGTTGAGCTCTCTCCTTCTTGCGCTTGAAGCTTGCACCCTTACTAGTGCTTGCTTCAGCAGCAAGTACTTCAGTGTGAGGGACAGCGGCCAACATCTGATCCTCCTCTAGCTCAAGGTGCTTGGCAACTTGATCAAATGTCTTGACCTCATCAACATGAGTCAAGATCTTCATATGCTCCTAAGACTTAGGCAATGACCTTATGACTGCAAAGTCTTTGTGGGAGGCTGTGAAGTTCCAGTACGGAGAGACTTCCACCACAAAAGGCCACCAGCTTGGACTCACCTTTGACGGTTATAAGATGCACCAGGGTCACACCATGAGGCAGCATATAACCATCATGCTGGAATGAAATCATATTACTCAATAATAAGAAAGTTTCAGTACAAAAATAAGTCACAATCTACGCAAGCCCAAGGATTTTACTTGAGAAACAAAAACATCCTTGGCTAAAGGTTTGGTAAGAGGGTCAGCTACCATCTGACTAGTAGATATGTGCTTAAGTACAACTTTCTTCCTAGATGTAATGTCTCTAACAAAGTGATATCTAATTGTATATGTTTGGTCTTCCCATGATACTTGGGGTCCTTAACATAGCTAAAAGCTGCCGTACTATCACAGTAGACAAGGACAACCTCTTTGGATGTCATCACAATACTAGTATGTCGAAGGATCTCCTCAACCAAATAGCCTCTTGAACCGCAATTGAGCATGCCACATGCTCTAATACCAATGTTGGTAATACTCCATATATATTCAAATCTATATGATAGGGGAAAGATCCTTACCTGGATTCGTTTTCCCAAATATGAAGTATATGCAGCGGAAGTAATGGATCCACATTCTTGTTCCACCACCAAAGCTCTACCGGGATGATTCCACAACACTAGGAAAGGGAATAATTTCCACAACCCAAATGCCGTGTGGAAAAAGGATGGATGAGTGATCTAAAGCAAAGGAAGGAAACCTCCAATGAGTTTCTCCTTCCTGCGTTTCTTAGAGAAAGGGAGAGAGAGATGGGAGCCGCCATTTCTCTAGAAGAAATCTCGTACGAATGAAATCACACACTTACTCAAGTGATGCGGTGGTTACAAATATATAACCTATATTCTATAACCGGCCTAATATGTGAGTTTCCAGATTTGCCCTTAGGCATCTAATTTATTAATTATATTAATAAATTCCAACAGTTGCATTGATACATCTCAACAAAATGGGGTTGTTGAATGCAAACACCGCGATCTTCTTAATGTGGTTCATGCTCTATCCTTTCAAGCAAATCTATCTCATAAGTTTTAGGGTCCTTGTGTTTTGATAGCCGCTTACCTAATTAACCATTTACCCACCCTGCTGCTACATAGTAAGTCACCACTTCAAGTTTTATTTGGCAAGATCCCTTCATATTCTCATCTTCGAACTTTTGGATGCTTTTGTTATGGTTATAACCATTCATCCATTCATCATAAATTTGATCCCCGAGCATCTCCAGGTGTTTTTATTGGGTATCCATATGCACAAAAAGGTTATACAATTTATGATTTACAAAAACATAGGTATTAGTTGTAATGTCACATTTGTTGAAGATTCTTTTCCTTTTTCAAAATTGCCATCCATTATTGCATGTTTTACCCATTACAGTTCCAGATATTAATAGTTTACCCATCTTATTTGATCCACCCTTATCAACCACACCCTCTCCCCAACCGGCTGAAAAACCTCCTTCACCCAACCTTCCATCTACTACAATCTCTCAATCATTTCGGGTTCATCGACCACCACCTCTTCTTAAAGACTATCATTGTTGCACCATGGATGCCCAAGCTCCTCCTTCATGCACAGGTACTCTCACTATGAAATCCAGCCCTAACCTTAACCCGAAAATATTGTTGTTTGTAGGTCCGAAGACCCGAAGTGAAGGAAGAAGGCAACTATGGGCCATCTCAGTGGAAGACATGGTGTTTCACCTAGAACCCATGGAAATTGATGATAGTATTCCATACTTGGAAACTTTGGTAGAGTTGGAGAAGAAATTGCACCTTGATGAAGAAAAGCTTGGTTGATGGACCTAAAGCCTAGTTGGACATGGTTTGAAAGCATTCCTCTATGCTAGGTGAGCTATTTGTTGAGTTGGGAGAAGCCCATTTGAATTTGATGAGGATTGGATCTTTATTTCCCTGACTTAGGCTTGCTGTCAGCCTAGGTTGACTGGTGGGTCGATTGGGCCAATTGACCAACCAATCGACCCACAATGACAGAATCTGGCTATTAATCTTCTATTTGGGGTTTTGATGCTCTACTTAATGAGGACTACGTGATTTTCAGCCACTTTAGTTTCTAAAACCTCTGGTGAACGTGGGGAGTCTCTCTCAAAGCCTCTCCTTGTTGTTGTTGAAGAACTCTTGCAATTTCTTAATGTATGTAATAACTCCATGTAATTTTCAATTCCATAATTGATAGGGGAAAGATCCTTACCTGGATTTGCTTTCCCAAATATGAAGTATATGCAGCGGAAGTAAATTTGCAGTGGAAGTAAATTTGGATCCACGTCCTTGTTCCTCCACCAAAGCTCCACCGGGGTGATTCCACAATCACTAGGAAAGGGAACAAGTTCCACAACCCAAATGCAGTGTGGAAAGGATATAAGAGTGATTTAAAGTAGGAAACTCCTTTCCTGTGTTTCTAGGAGAGGGGGAGAGAGAGATGGGAGCCGCCGTTTTTGGAAAACTTACATAATGCAATCACACTCATTTATGCGGTGGTTAGCAAAATATATAACCCTATATTTTGTAACCGCCCTAATAGTGAATTTACAATATTGCCCTTGGGCATATAATTAAATTAATAATTATAAAATCCCAACATCTCCCACTTGCACAAGAGCAAGTATCAATCTCTCTGGCTATTTATCCCGAGACATAGACCTCTTGTGTCCCAGACACACATGTATATCCCAGATATACATATTTATTGATCTTTTCGCTATGTATCCCAGATACATAGACCACCTGTGTCCCAGAAACTAACATCCATAAGTCATACTGGCAAAATGGGTTGTGCGACCGGTGATATACCTACACGCATGAGCCCCAAACTAGAATCCTTCCCAGAAGGCCAGAATGGTACATCACTCAAAGAATCATATCAAATAAGTATTAGTATACCACAGGGTCCTAGGTTTATTTAAACTCACCAGACTAAAGGTATCTTGACCCCTTTGAGAGATCACCTTCTTGTCCTTAAAATGTTCAGTTGGCGCCATACAGTTGGCGCCAGCAGACACTTTTAGGGTGCAGTTGAATCAAACCTTTCCTTACGCCCCAGACCATCACTAAACTTAGAATTGACTCCTTTCCCGGTAGTGTCCCTTTAGGTCGAATCTATCATGACCATAGGTAACACCCCAAAGTAGCTACATCAACCCTTCGTTTCATGATGTCGTCGAAAGTCACTAAGAACACTAATAGAGCATAAGGTCCAGGACTCACACAATGAGAGGAGTAGGGATCCATCCTGTCATTTCCAATGATCGTTAAGCACACATAGTATGATATACATGCTATGGTGGAGCAGCATTCTATATACAATAGAACGTATGTCTATCTCAACACCATACAAGTCTTAGTCTAGTCGCAACCTCTTGCACCTAACCCGAGTTTCGTTATTGTCGCCACCCTAGCGCAACATAAAGTTCTCGCACCTGCCTCCTATAGGCAACATGAATAGTGGGAATATTCATGTCGATTCTCTTCTCAATAGAAAAACTCATCTTGATTCCAAATCAAGGCAACATCATGATTATGAATTGATTCCGTCTCATCTCTGCTCGCCTCCAAGGCACCAGAGGCGAATGCTCGTGTGAGTAAGCCATTCTCTTGCCTATTGACATATCTTGTTTTATGCTAGAAGAACACAATCACACAGAAAGTGAATAAAATAAATGCTCAAATGAACTCATATTACTCAATAATAAGAAAATTTCAATACAAAAGTAAGTCACAATCTATGTAAGCCCAAGGATTTTACATGAGAAATAAAAACATACCTGGCTATAGGTTTGGTAAGAGGGTCAGCTACCATCTGACTAGTAGATATGTGCTTCAGTACAACTTTCTTCCTTGATATAATGTCTCTAACAAAGTGATATCTCAATTGTATATGTTTGGTCTTCCCATGATACTTGGGGTCCTTGACATGGCTAAGAGCTACCGTACTATCACAGTAGACAAGGGCAGCTTGGATGTCATCACAATACTTGTGAAATCCAGCCCAAACCTAGCCAGGGCACCCTATCTGTTTTGGGTAAAGAAGGGTTAGTTTAAATGTTTGACGTTAAAGTTGGACCTTGATTTGATCTTAGCTTGTTGCTTGTAGACCCTTTTGGTTGACGATTTGGTGTCGGAACCCAAGCCCATGGACATTGTCGATGATGCCCCTCACTTGAGAGCATTGTCAGTGTTAGTTTTGAATCTGCGCACCGAAGAGGGGTGAATTATTTGAAATACCTAATGAACTCCTGTGCTCAATCCGATTATATTTCCCGAAACTAGACTTCTTAATGGACTTCCAGGAGAAAACCCCACTCAATTTGACCCCATACAACCTTCCAAATCCCTGTCCGAAGTTGCTGAACTTTGTCTGTCAAATCCTGCTTGCGCATCGAAGAAGATGAGCCTAGTTGGTGAACCTAATGAACTTCAATTCTTGATCCAAAGGTATTTATGAAAACTAGACTTCTTTATTGACTTGTAGAAGAAAACCTCACTCAATTTGACCTTGTATAGCCCTCCGAATCCCTGTTTGAACCTTGCTGTCCTGATTGGTCGACTGGACCAGTAGACCAATCCAATCGACCAATGGTGTCTGAATTTACCAATTTGGTCCTGTCTCCTCTATTTAAGTCAAATCTCGGGATTACTTCGCCTCCTATGCCTCCTAAGCCTCTGGAATGAGTTAGAACCCTAATCTAATCAATTCCCTTGCATTCCTTGGTGATCTCTCACAAGACTTGAAGTAATCTTCTTCCTCTCGCATCAAAGGTATGTCTACTCTCTTTTCTTTCTTCTCCATCTCTGATTTTCTTTCTTTAATCTGTTCTTGGCTGAGATCAGGAAGAAGATGATGCACTCTTGCAACCATCCACTCCATGATCTCATCTTGTTCCTTGAGATCTATGATCATCATCATGATCTCAACCGCAGCCAGTGGAATCTTTGAAAACCCTAACCCTAATCCTTTGAAACCCTAACCTGGGTGATTATCTGAGAACCTTTTTGGTAACCTCCCATGTGAGGGAAACCTCATGGGTAATGTGGAGGTTGATCTAAATTCAATATTCTTTAATTCTTCTTGTTTTAATTGGCCAATCATCAATTCCCTCCCTCCTGTGATCTTAACCTTTTTATGGGAACTGTAAGGGTGAAACCCTAATTTCTTGGGTAAGATCAAGAACCCATCTTTTGACCATGATTATCTTCCCATAATGTTTCTATTAACCTAAACAAGATTTTCTTATTATGTTCTTGATTGCAACCATTCCCTTTCTTCCTGTGATCATAACCTTTTCATGAGAGCCATAAAGGTTGAAACCCTAATTTCTTGGGTTAAATCAAGAACCCATATTTTTACCATGACATGATGATTTTATCTTCCCATATGATTCTAATACATCCTAGGAAGTTCCCCTTCGAATTTCGGATCAATCCGACTTCAAACGAAGAAGTTATGGCCAAAACAGTTTTCACTATTCCGTACTGACTCGATTGGTCGACTGGGTTAGTAGACCAAGGCAATCGACCAATGAAGTCAGTAGCTTCAATTTTCGCTCGATTTGATTCGTTTGCTCTCTGATCTTTTAGGTATCTTTCCTAATGTTATATCTATGCTTGTTAGGGGTTTATTTGCCATGTTTGGTGTCTCTCTCTTTGATCTTCGGATTATCTTCGGCGATAATCAGGTAAGGACAGTTGATTTCCTTAACTACATAGATTGCTTGTTCTCTGGTTTCTACTTTATGAAACTATTGGTTTCTACTTTATGAAACTATGAGATTACCTACTGTTATTGTATTTTAATTCTGATCTCCTACTGTGGAAACAGTAGCACTTATTTATATCATCTTTTCATTGTTTATGTTATATGAATTACTTATTACTGCTTAATCTGATGTTGCTTTTACATTCTCTTTTATATGATGAACTACTGGTTGTGTATGTCATGACTGATCTGAGAATGTGTTTGCTTAAGTTTGGTTTGGGATTGGGAAGTGTCATTTTGACACTTCTGTCCTTGGACATTATCGGAAATAGTATGGGATGTTTCCGGGGTTGCCCATCGACACTTTCCCGAATCAATGGTTGTCATACCTAGGGATGTCTAGCAGTGTTTGGCTAGGATATACCCCTGTTATATTAGACTCGATTCGGAAGGGTATTGAGACCGAACGACCCGTGGTAGCAATGGGGATTCACGGGCGCTCAAGACCGGTAACCAACCCGTGAGAGGACGGGAATCACATTGTGGGGGCCATTTATTGGAGGGTTGCATATGGCTAGACTTGGGCTCATGGGCTCTCGAGACCGGTGAGTTATATCCGTGAGAGGACATGAGAGCTTCCCGTTTACCATATGTGGATAACCAATAGGGTTGATGAGTCCGTAGTCCGAGTTGGTCGGTGCCATAGGATACGCTGACTCTAGTGCGAAGGATACCGGAAAGGATCGTCAGGGACGAGGAATGGACGTATCTGGAACTGAGTTGATATAACTGACTAGATGACTTGCATTGGGCTAGGCTTTCCCCTGACATGCGCCGGTACTTATGCCAAACGGTTGTGAGAGAGTGTGTTGACTTAACCCCTTACCATGGAAATTGTCCGAGAAGGATGCAGGACCCATTACCAATCGGTCGCCCGAGATATCTTAAATGGTTGGAGGGAATCCAAGATATCTTAAATGGTTGAGGATGTGAGCGGACCTTCCCAAAGAAGTACGGTGCTATGACTTAAAGCATGTCTACCATATAGACCAGCATACATAGAGTTTAGATGCATACATACATTGTTTGTTTCATATTGCATTGCATCTTGTTATGGTTTGCTTCCATGTTATTTATGTTGTTATGGATTAACTTGCCTTACTGGGTTTCTTTCGAAACTCATTCTTTTTTTTTGTACAATCTGTTGTTAGACTTCTCTACAGGTTTGGATTTCTTTGACGGCCCGTATGAGGAAGCGCAAGGTGAAGAAGATGAAGACTGAAGAACAAGAAGAGCTGACTGAAGATGTAGATTAGATTTCCTTTGTTTCTTCTAGACTTATCTTTTACTTTACTTGTATTAGCTTAGAGCTTTATTTAGATTTCGATCTACCTTCCGCATGTGTTTGTAGGGTATATTTCCGCTATACTCTACAGTTGTCTTTTGATTTGGTATCTTGTTATTCCGCACTCTGATATTCTATAGTGATCCTTTTGAGATCCTTTCTTGACTTTTCTTATAAATTGCTTGAACATTATGATTTGTTCTTGCTTTTGATTATGTTATTGTGTTAAATGGATATGATCGTTCCTAAACTTGATCTTTTGGGCTGTGGATCACACTCTCGGGTATGCCAGATAGGGTACCGGCTAGGAGGATGTGACAATACTAGTATGTCAAAGGATCTCCTCAACCAAACAACCTCTTGAACCGCAGCTGAGCATGCCACATACTCTGCTTCCATGGTCGAGAGGGATATACAAGTCTGCTTCTTACCATTCAGCAAAAAGCATATCCAGAGGTTGATTTACGCTCATCAATGTCTCCAGCCTAATCGGCTTTGCTATAGCCAACCAACCGCAAATCCAATCCTCGGTAACATAGCATGTAGTTACTTGTTCCTCTGAGATATCTCAATATCCTCTTGACTGCTTTCCAGTGCTCTATGCCTGGGATTGATTGGTACCGACTAACCAAACCCACTGCATAACAAATATCAGGCCTAATACACATCATAGCGTACATAAAGCTACCCACTGCACTAGAATATGGAACTCTTTCCATCTTGGTTTTCTCCTCTGGAGTCTTAGGACCCATATCAAGGCTCAAATGCAAACCCTTCTCCACTTGAGTATCAATTGGTTTGCAGTTGTGCGTCTGGTATGTCGTCAAGACATTGTTAATATAGGTCTCCTGAGATAAACTCATTAATCTCTTTTGCCTATTTCTGACAATCTTGACACCAAGCACATAGCTTGCTTCATCCATGTCCTTCATATCAAATACAGAGGACAACCATTTCTTAATGGTTTCCAATAGCTCCTTGCTATTGCTAGCCATAAGTATGTCATCTACGTACAATGTCAGAATGGCATAATTACTATCAGATCTCCTGGTCTAACCATAGTGGTCTTCCTCAAGAATGGAAAACCATTTTCCATCATAGTTTGGTGGAAGCACACATTCCACTGTCTAGATGTTTGCTTTAAGCCATATATGGACTTCTTAAATTTGCACACTTTGCACTTAAGTCCATTAGCTTCAAAGCATTGAGGTTGATCCATATAGATCTCTTCCTCAAGTTCTCCATTGAGAAAAGCAGTTTTTACATCCATTTGATAAAGCTCCAAGTCCAACTGAGCAACAATGGCTAGTATGAGACGGATTGAGGCAAACCTAACCACAGGGGAAAAAGTTTCCTCATAATCAATGCCCTCTCGTTGGGTGTAGCCCTTAGCCACTAAATGAGCCTTGAATCTCTCAATAGATCCATCCACCTTTCTCTTGATTTTGAGAACCCACTTGTTCCCAATTGCCTTTCGGCCCGGCGGCAAATCAACCAAGTCCCAGACATGATTAACTTTCTTCGACTCCGACTCTTTGGTTCATGCTCATTGACTGAAGTCATCTCACAGTCGATCTCTTCAGGAGTTACCATGTAGGCTTCATCCTCTATGTCGAAAGGTCGATAAGGAACTAGCCTGAGCCCACTACGGCGCAAGTGCGTGTCAGATTGCTCACCCTCTTAGGTAGCTATCACATCTGCACTCCCACTCCCACTAGGATCTTCTAGATGAACCCAGGTTCATTATCGAGAATCTAAATCCTTGGAGTGACAAGACCATTATCTTGTATTTCAAAGAATTTCGATGATTCTTTGTTAGCTCCAGAAAGAGATGGAAAATCATTCTCCAAGAATGTTGCATCCCTAGACTCAAGTTCCGTTCTCCTCTCACTCTCATCTAGTCCAATGAAGACATGGCCCTTTGAGGGTTCAGAATATCTCACAAAGATACATTTTCTTCTTCTGGGTCCAAGCTTTCCATATTGGTGAGAAGTAGAGTGAACATATATTGCACATCCCCATGCGTGAAAGTAACTCAAATCTGGCTTCCTTCCGGTCCACAACTCATATGGTGTGGAAGGAACTGATTTGGTTGGAACTCTGTAGAGGATATAGGCCGCAGTTAGCAAAGCATCTCCCCAATAAGAGATGGGTAGATTTGCCTGCGCCATCATGGATCTCACCATGTCTAGCAAGGTTCTATTCCTCCTCTCAGCAACCCCATTTTTTTTGTGGAGTCCCTGGAATAGTAAGTTGTCTAGATATCCCCTTTTCATCACACAACCCTTTGAACATATCGGAGAGATACTCTCTACCTCTATCCGTTCTAAGAGTTTTTATCCTTTTATCTAACTGATTCTAAACTAAGCTCATGAATTTCTTAAAACATTGTAGAGCTTCTGACTTATGAGAAATTAGATAATTGTGACCATACCGTGTATAGTCATCTATAAATGTGATGAAATAAGCCTATCCTTTTCTAGTATGCACATTCATGGGTCCACACACATCTGAATGGATAAGTTCTAAAGGAAGAGAGGCTCTCAAAGCCTTTTTAAATGGTTTTCTAGTTGCTTTTCCTGCTAGACATGACTCACAAGTTGGCAAATCAAATAGTGAACCTTGGCCTAAGAGACCTTCTCTTTCCAACTTGTTCATCCTATCTAAGCCAATATGTCCTAGTCTAGCATGCCACAAATTAGAATCAATACACATAGTATTTTGGCAAACAAAAGCATTACTAGGATTAGATAAATTATCAATTGTATCTAATACAATAAAACCATTATTAAGAAAACCATAACCATAAACTGTATAACCTAGAAACGAAACCAAAGAATTGTTTTCAAATACAACTCTAAAACCATGTCTTAAAAGATAAATAACAGAAACAAGATTCCGCCGAATGTCTAGAGCATACAGCACATCATGGAGTAACAGTGTCTGGCCACCTTGCAAAACTAATATGCATGTGCCGATGCCATGAACCTCCACACTTGAGCTGTTCCCCATCGTTATTCTCCTGCTTCCTCTTTGAATATGACGGTATTCCACGAAGCTCGAGCGTTCCCTTGTTATGTGTTTTGTCGCATCTGATCAACAATCCACAAAGGATTTAGTTCAACAAGCATAGTAGAACTTGTTACATAACAAGATGAGGTACAACACACAATACATACCTTGAAGCAAAATGACCAGGCTTTCGGCACTTGAAGCAAATCAAAGGTGATTTCTTCTTGCCAGCACTAGTCCCCCTTGAACGCTTGGGGCCACTTTTGTTTTTGTTCCCACCCTGGTTACTTTGCTTAGACCGCTGAGGTTGAGCTTTCTCTCTCTAGCGCTTGAAGCCTACACCCTTACTAGTGCTAGCTTCAGTAGCAAGTACTTCAATTTGAGGGGCATCGGCCAACATCCGATCCTCCTCTAGCTCAAGGTGCTTGGCAGCTTGATCAAAAGATTTGATATCATCAGCATGAGTTAAGAAGATCTTCATATGCTCCCAAGTCTTTGGCAATGACCTGATGACTGCAGAGTCTTGCTCCTCATCAGTCTTTTGGCGCTCACATGCGCTCAACTCACTAATCATGTTAGACATGATGGTTATATGCTGCCTCAGGGTGTGACCCTAGTGCATTTTATAACCGTCAAAGGTGAGTCCGAGCTGGCGGCCTCTTGTGGTGGAAGTCCCTCCGTACTAAAACTTCACAGCCTCCCACAAAGACTTTGTAGTCCTATGCTTCTTAGACCGAAGCATCAGGTCATCCCTTATGGAGCTTAGGATACTAATCCTAGCTACCCGGTCTTTCCTCTTCCAGGCATTGTATGACTCAAGGTCCCTGTAATACTGTGCAGTGGTACCTTCCTCAAGTGGGGACATGGTCTAGTTTATGGTTTCTAGCATGCTCTGCTCTTCTAGGAGATAACTTTAACAAGCCTTGGTCTCTTTTACCTTTAGCCCCAAACAGGAATCCCATCGGTTGTAAATGGGTTTACAAAATTAAACGGCATTCAGATGGGTCAATTGAGCGTTATAAAGCACGTTTGGTGGCAAATGGTTATACTCAAATTGAGGGGGTTGATTTTCATGAAACATTTGCCCTAGTTGCTAAGTTGGTTACTGTTAGAACACTTCTTGCCATTGCTACCATCAAATGATGGTCCTTGCATTAATTGGACCTCAACAACGCCTTTCTCCATGGTAATCTTTATGAAGATGTATATATGACACTTCCGCTTGGTTATCATCAAAAGGGGGAGAAATTGGTTTGTCACTTGCACAAATCACTATATGGGCTTAAACAAGTATTTCGTAATTGGTTTTCCATGCTTTCTGGTGCCCTTATTGATCTTGGGTATACACAATCTAAGGTAGATTACTCTATATTTTATTTACTTACAGAGTCTTCATCTACCTTTGTACTTGTTTATATTGATGATATTTTAATTATTGGGTCTAACAAAACTATGATTTCTAATTTAAATCACTCCTTCAGCAATATTTTCGGATTAAAGATCTTGGTTTGCTTAAATATTTCCTTGGTCTTGAGGTGGCACGTTCCAAGAAAGGTATTTTCATCAACCAATGAAAATACACATTCGACATATTAACTGATGTTGGTTTCACAGGTGTTAATCTGACACAATTTCCAATGGAACAATACCTCCTATGACTCGACGATCTACCACTGGATATAGTGTATTCCTTGGTTCCAGCCCTTTATCTTGGAAATCTAAAAAATAAGCCATTGTGTCCTGCTTATCTGCTGAGGCTGAATATCGTGCTATGGCTGTCACCACTTGTGAACTCATGTGGTTAGTTACATTGCTCAAAGATCTTGGTGTCATGGTCCCTCGACATTAACCTTATTTTGTGACAATCAAGCTGCTTTACATATTCCTGCGAACCCAGTGTTTCACGAGCACACCAAGCACATCGAGATTGATTGTAATGTAGTTCACGTTCAGGTTCAACATGGTCACATTCAACCAACCTCCACCACTAGCGCTGCTTAAGTTGCTTACATTTTCACCAAAGCCCTTGGAAAATAGTTGTTTCTCACTCATAGAGGCAAGTTGGGAGTTCTTGACATTCACTCTCCAAATTGAGGAGGAGTATTAGACGTGATAAGGATGATTTTTCATCATTTCCCTAATTGTCTCTAGTTTGAATTATTTTCATATTATTTGCTCCTCTCATTTGAATTATTTACATATTATTAATTTTCTCCTCTCATTTGAATTATTTCCATTCAACCTTCCTTCCATTCGAATTCTTTCCATACCATCTCATCTTCCATTTCATCAATATCCTAATTTGGCTTTATTGATTTCTCTATTAAATCATTTCCATACAAACATTTCCATGTATTGTATTTTCATACAAACATTTCCATATGTTATATTTCCATGTTTTATATCTTTCTTTTATTGTTCATAGTTACCTAACATCATGGGATGTATGTTGCTTGTATATTTGAGGTTCTCTCATATGAAACTATTCAACCATTTTTCCTATTGAGGTTGTGATACGAAGAAAATATGATCGAACTTGATTTATTCTTGGTTCAACCCACGACTCCAGTCGGGACAAAAGGAATCGACTCGCTTCCGAACGAGCTGGGTCCAAGAGATAGCTTGCTGAGGAAGAAAACTTACTCAGTCACAAGCATGCCCTAATCTGATACTTTCGGATTAGGTTATCAACCTAATGACGGCCAGCAGAATTTGGCAGCTGTCACTCATCGCTATCATACGGATAACCACCAAATAACAATAGTGGTATCCTAGGAGTCATCTACTAGTCCAAACTAGTAGAAGTCTATCACTCAACAGATCTATCTGTTAAGATCCAACGACTACCCGAAGAAGGCTCAAATATATCCAACGAAGGATATTCAAAGGTACACTCTATATAAGATATCACCTACACACAAGGTAGAGTGTGAAACCCAACCCCAACCTTAACCCGAAAATCTTGTTGTGTAGGTCCGACAACCTGAAGTAAAGCAAGAAGTCAGCTATGGGCCATCCCAGTGGAAGACTTGGTGGCTAGCTTAAAATCTATGAGTGTTGATGTCAGTGTTCCATTTATGGAAACTGCACCCTGATGAAGATGGAATTAATTGATGGACTTGAAGTACTCTCTGTCATGGTTCGAAGGCATTTCTACCTACTAGGTAAGTCATATGGTGTGTGTGCAAAACCCTTTTATGTTTGGATTTGATCTGAGCCTTCATTTCCCTATTTTGGACTTGCTGTCCTGATTGGTCGACTCATTGGTCGACTGGACCAATCGACCAATGGGATCTGATTTTTTGCTAATTAGGTCTTTGCTTGCTCTATTTAAGTCCAATCTCGAGTCTACTTCATATTTTCTGCCTCCAAACTCTTTGGAATGTACCAGAGCCCTCTGCAAGTCATCTCCCTTGCATCCTTGGTGATCATCTTGACGGATCTTCGTCAAAACTCGTGCTTTTACACAAAAAGGTATGTGATCATCCTCTTCTATATTTCATCTTTGATTCTTCATTACTTTTCTTTCCTTTTCTGATTGAGGACAGTGGAGATGATGTTGTATTTCTGTTGCAACTATCTCTTTACTCTTTCCCTCTCTTTTCCTAAGGATCTAAAGCTTGGTGGATGATCTTCATCAAGATCATCACTCGCTTTTGAAGGAAAGCTTGTATTCATTCTGTTTCCTTATTTAGATTGATGTTCTTCAGTCTTAGAACTAATTTTCTTGAAGATCTATGCATGTTTTTCATGATTCCTTTATCACAAACAGTGATCCATCATCTTATTGTTCTTGTCCATGATTTTTACTATGAATTCTTCAAGAACCATGATTGATCTAATTATGGTAACTTTTTGTTTCCTAATTTGTAACTTGAAGACTTGATTTGATTAGTGTTTTGGAGTCCTCTATATACTAGTATACTGCCATTGTAGTTTCCCCCTTGTTTAGTACCCTTTTGAACCACCAAATTCGGTTTCATATTCAAAAAACTCTGATTTTTGAAGGCCACTGTCTCTGTTGGTCGACTCATTGGTCGACTGAGGCAGTAAACCAATCCAATCGACCAATGGGTACATCAACATCATATTTGGTATGTTTTGGATGTTTTGATATCTTTCCTTCTAGGTATCTTTCCTAATATGTTATATATACTTGTTTAGGACTTTCTTCCCAAGTTTAGTCAAGGTGTTACTTGATTCCCCAAGATCCTTTGCGAGTTATATAAGGTAATGATGGTTATTTCCTTAATTACATAGATGGCATGAATCTAGTTTCTATATTTAAATCTTTGGTTTATTTCCTTGATTAGATTCTTACAATGATATACTACTGATGCAATTACTTTGATTACAGTAGCATTACTTGTTATTACTAAATTGATTCATGTATGATTTACTTACCAAATATATGCAAGTTGGATGTTGTTATTGATTTCTTTTCATATAATAAGAAGTTACCATATATGTGTTATGATGGAATTATGTTTGTGTATGATTAAGTATGGTTTGGTAAGGAGAGGTGTCCTTTTGACACTTCTGTCCTTGGACAACTACGGGAATATTATGGGATGTTTCAGGAGATGCCCTCTGGACACCTTCCTAAACGGTTGGATGACATACTTAGGGCTATCTAGTAGTGTTTGGCTAGGATGTCCTGTTATGTCAGACCCTAATCGGAGGGGTATTGAGACCGAATGACCCGTGGTAGCAATGGGGATTCATGGGCGCTCAAGACCGGTAACCAACCCGTGAGAGGACAGGAATGACATTGTGGGGGCCATTTATCAGTAGGATTGCATATGGATAGACTTGGGCTCACGGGCGCTCAAGACCGGTAACCAACCCGTGAGGGGACGTGAGAGCTTCCTGTTTACCATATGTGGATGACCTATAGGGTTGATGAGTACGTAGTCAGGGACTATGAGGACTCTAGTGTGATGGATGCTGGAAAGGATCGCCAGGGGCGAGGAATGGACATATCTAGATTTGACTTGATGTAACTAAGTAGGAGACTTGCATTTGGCTAGCTTTGACCCTGACATGCGCCAGTACTTAGACCAATGGTGATGTGAGAGAGTGGTGACTTAACCCCCAGCCATAGAATGTCCCGAGGGATGCCGGACCCATTACCAAAAGGCATTGTGTGATGAGACCTTCCTAAAGAAGTACGGTGCTATGACTTAAAGCATGTTTGCCAATAGAGACCAGCATACATAGAGTTAGAATCATATTGCATCATGTGTTTCATATCATATAGCATTTTACTCTGCTTTGAAATCCTGCTATTTATGTTGTTATGGATTAACTGCCTTACTGGGTTTCTTTGAAACTCATTCCTTTTGTGCAATGTTTTGTTAGATTACTCTATAGGTACTGATGACTATGAAAGTCAATATGAGGAAGCACAAACGGAAGAGACGTACTTCACGCAAGGTGCTGGCAACCATGAAAATTACATTGAGGATTCCTCAAGTGGTTTTGCTTGTTACTAGGATTAGCCCTACTATGGAGTGGGAACTTCTGAGCGTCATTGATGAAGTCTATGTTTATGAATACGTTCTTTATAAGATAGAATAGACTTTAGTTTAGTTTGTTATATCTTTCTTTCTTATCTTAGAACCAATTGTAATCTTTCTTTTGACTTGCGATCTACTTTTCCGCTGGTTGTAGAGTGGGATTCCGCCTCACTTTACTTTATTGATTTGACATTCTGATTGTCTTTCGTACTCTGATTACATATGATTTAGTCTTTCCTTATTTGGATCTTTTGTTTATCTTTTGCCCATTGATTATTTATGTTCATGATTATGTTATTGTCTATGTGGGAGGTTGATTATCTCGATACTTGGTCTTCGGGGCTGTGGATCACACACTTGGATATGCCAAGTAGGGTACCGGCTGGGTGGATGTGACAGAGTGAACGGGCGAAAACACTCAAATGCTTACTATCTGAATCATATTCTTATTATTCATTCCTTAGCTCTGTGCTCTAGCAGAGCCGTTTGTGATTAATTTCATCAACTGACTTAGCCTTCGGAGGTGGACTCCCGATCCCAGCGGTTGGGCCACATCTGACGCTTTATTTTGCAGGTCACTCTCAAGAGATCTAAGGGTTGAGCAGATTTTGGACGGATCATTTGGCGCCGTCTGTGGGAAACGTTTCAGAAAGCTATGGTGACTAGATCAGCCACAGCAGTAGCAGCTGCTGCACAGCGAGATGTTGGCGTCCAAATTCCCGGAGTAAACAATCCAGATATTTCGGAAGGAAGTCGACCCCTTGAAGTAGATGGTGGTCAAGGAGGTAATAATCCTCCAGATTCACTCCAATATCAACTGAATCAACTGAAACTTCAAATGTTGGAAGTAAGTCAGGCACTCCATGTGCTGACCAGACAAGTGGTGATACTGCAAGGACCTGATCATTGTGATGCAGGAAGGCGCGCATCACAGCGGGATCAAAGACTGATCGATGAACAGAATGTCGGTCAAAACTTCCGGGAAGGCAACCGAGTACCTAGGAGAACTGAGGATCTTCCTAGGCGCAGAAATCGGTTCAACGGACCACAAGGGAGTACTACCGATTCAAATACAAGGTTGGGTGCAGGAGTGCGAACTCACTCACCAACCAACAAACATGTCGCTCGAGATAATGATCGTGTTGCTCGAGGGAATGATCATGTAGTTGGGAATCGGTCAGCACATATTGGTCAAGAATTGGCCAATATCAATCAAAAGCTTGGACAATTGGCGAGAGGGAGGATAACTGATGATATCTATTTGGTTATTCGAAAGATTCCATTTGCCAAGCCCGATGCCAGATATCAGTTTCCTCACAATTTCCGTTTGCCAAATTTTTCCACGTTCGATGGCTCTGGAGATCCCACGGCCCACATCAGTTATTATCAGCAGACTATGGGAGTGGCAGGGTAATTCGATGAAATCCTTTGCAGGGTCTTTAGTTCGTCTTTGATGGGAGCAGCACAAAAATGGTTCTCGAACCTCCCATCAGGAAGGATCCTAGATTTCGACGAATTGGCATACAAATTCATAGGACGATTCCAGAGTGGAATCCAGATCAAGAAGACTGAGGAAACCTTGTTTACTATTAGACAAGGGAAGAGTGAATCGATTCGGGAATACCTGAAAAGATTCAACAGAGTTACAATGGAGATAGAGAATCTAGATGAGCAAGTAGCTAAAACTGCTTTGTTCACTGGACTCACTAATGGGCGACTCTTGGAGTTATTACTTCAAGATATGCCTACAACTTATGCCAAATTGGTACAGAGATGCCAAAAGCAGGCAGAAGTCATGGAAATCTTAGATGCATGTCAATGGGACAATAAAGCCTCTGCAAAAGCCGAAGCAGAATATTCGTGATCGAGTTGGAAAGCCTCATCAGGCGTGGTGGCAGAGATCTCCCGACAAAAGTGAGTATACTCCATTAAATACTCCTCGGGCTAATATTTTAAATATTATCAAGAAACGAAATATCTTGAAGTGGCCTCCGAAGCTTCCTACAAACCTGGGGAGCAGGATCGAGAAAGGTATTGCCGTTTCCACAAGGATTACTGTCATTATACCAATGATTGTAGACATTTAAAGGCGGATATTGAAATATTGATATCCCAGGGACACTTGTCCAATTTTGTCAGCAGAAGACGAGAGGAACCACGTGACGCAGGTGCAAAAAGGGACCGTTCGGTTAGCCCAAACCAACCGAAGGAGGCTCCTAGGTCTAAGAAGGGTAAGGAGGTGATCGATGCTACTCGGTCACCGATCCTTACAATTTTTGGAGGTCCCGAGCCTGAATCACTCCGGAAGCTAAAGCGTAAGAGGCTGAATGGTGAGGGTTCGATCACCTTCGGTGAAGAAGATGAAAGAGGCATCTGTTTACCTCATGATGATGCCATCGTCATCAAGGTAGAGATTGCACGCCAAGAAGTACACAAGGTGTTAGTTGACATTGGGTCTGCTACAGACCTATTATCTTATGCAGCTTATCAGAAACTCAAGGTGGATGAAGACTTGATGGAGCCGTCATCCACACATTTATATGGCTTTGCAGGATCGTCTGCAATAGCGGAAGGATCGGTCCAATTGGACCTACCCAAGCAAGCTACCGTTCGGGTAAATTTCTTAGTGGTTCGAGAGCTCCCAGCTTACAACGTCATCCTCGGGAGACCATCCTTATCAAAGTTAGGTGTTATCATTTCCACGAAACATCTAAAAATAAAATTCCCGACAGAGATGGGAATCGGTCAAGTTTCATCTGACCAGAAAATTTCTCGGCAATGTTATGTTGCATATCTAAAGGATAAGGAGGGCCCGAGAAAGGTAACGGCGTTACCAATTGAAATATGAGATGATCAGGACAAGGCAGAAATGCAAAGACCCGAGCCAGTAGAGAAACTGGAGCAAATCCAGTTGTATCCCGATGATGAAAAAACAGTTACTTATATCGGGTTTGAGCAGCTGGAAGAATTCAAATAGGAGTTGAAGTCTTTCCTTCAACAAAATAGTGATGTGTTCGCATGGTGTAAAACCCAGCCCTAACCTTGACCCGGAAACCTTGTTATTTGTAGGTCCGATGACCCGAAGTAAAGTAAGAAGTCAGCTTTGGGCCATCCCAGTGGTGGACTTGGTGTCTGTCTTTGAATCCATGAAAGTTGATGATGAAGTTCTATTTATGGAAACTGAATCTTGATGAAGATCGGATTAGTTGATGGATTTGGAGTGCTCTCTATCTTGGTTTGAAGGCATTTCTACCTATTAGGTAAGTCACTTGACTTGTGTGCAAAACCCCTTTAGGATTGGATTTGATCTGGGCCTTCAATTCCCTGTTTTGGATTTGCTGTCAGCATTGGTCGACTGATTGGTCGACTGGACCAGTCGACCAATCCACTCGACCAATGAGTGCTGTCTTTGGCAATTAGGTTTTTCTTGCTCTATTTAAGTCCAATCTCGAGTCCACTTCGTATTTTCTGCCTCCAAACTCTTTGGAACGAACCAAAGACCTCTGCAAGTCATCTCCCTTGCATCCTTGGTGATTTTCTTGACGGATCTTCGTCGAAACTCTTCCTTTTCATCAAAAGGTATGTCTACACTCTCTTCTTCTCCTCTATCTCTTATTTTCTTTCCTTTTTGAGTTGAGACAGTAGAGGAGATGCTGCATTCTCTGTTGCAAACATCTCTGGACTTGTTCTCATGATCATCCTAAGGATTTGAGGCTAGAACAATGATCTTAACCATGATCATTGCAAGCTTTTGAAGGAATCATGATCAAACCATGATCTAATCTTGTTAAACTTCTGATTTGAATTCTGATCTCCTTGGATCTTCTATATTGATTATGTTAGTAGCCAATTACTGTGTTCTCTTTTCATGATCCATGATCTATCAATCTCTAGTTGTTCTCTTCTACCATACTATGTGTTCTTCATGAATCATGGCAGTTACATATATGGTAGGTTTTGTTTCCTTATTTAGATTTATGCTTTTAAGCCTATTTCCTTGAAGATCTAAGTATGTTTTCATGATACCTTTACCTGAAGCAATGATCCATCATCCTATTGTTCTTGTCTTTGATTTCTATTTCGAATTCATCAAGATCCATGGTTGATCTAATTATGGTAACTTTTTGTTTCCTAATTTGGATCTTGATGTCTTGTTTGGATTAGTGTTTTGAGGTCCCCTATATGTTAGAATACTACTGATGTAGTTTACCCCTTGATTAGTACCCTTTTGAACCACCAAATTCGGATTTCATATCTTAAAACTCTGTTTTTTTTTAGGCTACTGTCTGCATTGGTCGACTGATTGGTCGACTGGACCAGTCGACCAATCCACTCGACCAATGAGTACAGCAACTCCAGAATTGGTCTGTGTTGGATGTTTTGGTATATTTTATGTTAGGGATCTTTCCTAATATGTTGTATACACTTGTTTAGGACCTTCTTCTCAAGTTTGCCAAGATCTTACTTGACTTCTTAGGATTCCTTTGCGAGTTATAAAAGGTAAGGATGGTTATTTCCTTAATTACATAGATAGCATGAATCTAGTTTCTATATTTGAATATCATTGATATGTTTCCTAAATTAGATTCTTACAATGATATACTACTGTTGCATAATCTTGATTACAGTAGCATTGCTTAAATTGATTCATGTATGATTTACTTACCAATTATATACAAGTTGATTGTAATTATTGATTTCTTTCCATATATGAAGTTACCATATATGTGATGATATGAATTGGTGCATGTGTATGCTTAAGTATGGTTTGGAAAGGAGAGGTGTCCTTTTGACACTTCTGTCCTTGGACTACTACGGGAATATTATGGGATGTTTCCGGAGATGCCCTCTGGACACCTTCCTAAACTGTTGGATGACATATCTAGGATTGTCTAGTAGTGTTTGGCTAGAATGTCCTGTTATGTCAGACCCTAATCGGAGGGGTATTGAGACCGAACGACCCGTGGTAGCAATGGGGATTCATGGGCGCTCAAGACCGGTAACCAACCCGTGAGAGGACAGGAATCACATTGTGGGGGCCATTTATTGGTAGGGTTGCATATGGTTAGACTTGGGCTCACGGGCGCTTAAAACCGGTAACCAACCCGTGAGAGGACGTGAGAGCTTCCCGTTTACCATATGTGGATGATCAATAGGGTTGATGAGTCCGTAGTCAGGGACTATGAGGACTCTAGTGTGAAGGATACCGGAAAGGATTGTCAGGGACGAGGAATGGACGTATCTGGATCTGACTTGATGTAACCAAGTAGAAGACTTGCATTTGGCTAGGTTTTACCCTGACATGCGCCGGTACTTAGACCAATGGTGATGTGAGAGAGTGGTGACTTAACCCCCAGCCATGGAATGTCCCGAGGGATGCCGGACCCATTACCAACTGATGATGAGTGATTGAGACCTTCCTAAAGAAGTACGGTGCTATGACTTAAAGCATGTCCGCCAATAGAGACCAGCATACATAGAGTTAGATTCATTCATTCATTGCTTGTCTCATATCATATTGCATTTATGTTTGTTCGCAATCCTGCCATTTATGATATTATGGATTTAACTGCCTTACTGAGTTTCTTTGAAACTCATTCCTTTATTGTACAATGTTTGTTAGACTATCCTGCAGGTACTGAATACTATGACGGTTCCTATGAAGAAGCGCAAGGCGAGGAGGCATATCTCCAGGAAGGTGATTGCGGTTACCACAATTACACCGAAGATCCCGCGAGTGGTTATGCTCCGTACGATGCTTAGTCTGACCATTGAGTGGAAGCGTCCTTGTGCCATTTATGAGATTTACACTTATAAGGATGTTGTCTATAAATTGGAGAACAATTTAGTTACCCATTGTACTTGCTACTGGGATTAGCTTTTGTCTAGTTTATTCTCTGTTCGAGCTACTTTTCCGCTGGTTGTAGAGTGGGATTTTTGCCTCACTTTACTTATCTGTCTGACACTCTGATTATATCTAGTATTCTGATTTATTTATGATTCATTCTTTCCTTATTGGATCTATGGTTTATCTTCTGCACTTTTATTATGATTGTTCATGATTATGTTATTGTAAATGTGGGAGGCTGATCACTCGATACCTGATCTTCGGGCTGTGGATCACACTCTCGGGTATGCCAGATAGGGTACCGGCTGGGAGGACGTGACAGATTGGTATCAGAGCCCAAGGTTCGAGGAGATCCTAACCACAAAAGACAATAACCGAACATTCCCGAGTCATTGATCTGAAATGACTCTTCTACTCTTAGAAGTGAATAATAGAACACCTGAATTAGAAACTTAACCTTTGAGGCATAACAGAACATTTCAGAATAACATACCATAATTATACTTGAACGAATGTCACTAATGCAAGGAAAAGAAAGGTGCATAATATACAATAATGAAGTGAAACAAAATGAACTTCATTAATTTCAAAAGTTTTTACAACGATTATATCTGAAATGCATAAATGGAAATCCTAGGGTACAGTCTATCTAGGTGATCTCCTCCGATCTCTCGTATGCTCCGAACTCCTCCGCTAGCCGAGTCACCCGATGCTCTATCCTATCCTGTCGTGACTCCATCCTCTCATACATCTGCTCTCTGTCCGACCTCCATCCTCTCTAGCATGGAAGTCATCGATCTCATCTGTGCCCCAAGATCTGAAGTCTCCGGAACTACATGTGAAGGGCCACCTGCCTCGAAGTGTGATGAAGGAAACTCGTGATGCACTGGCTCAGCCTCGTGCATATCTGCATCATCTCCGGCCTGATCATCACTATCGGGACCGATATCCTCTCCTCCATCCTCTCGACCCCCGATCCTCATCCTCCGATTCATCATCATCCTCACCCTCCGGACCAGGAGATCTCTCTCGACTCGCTGCAGTCTCATCCGACGAATGGTCCGAGTCCCAATAGAGTATCCCCGTGAACCGGTGTCCACCGGTGTATCCTCGAAACTCACTCCGAAATGCCCGAAGATCAAAGTCGGTAGCCTCCCATAGCAAAGGTTCCGCATGCTAGGCCGCAGAACTAAGTCCAGCATGACCTGCTGAATGATGTAGGAGAGATCGATCTCGAAGCCCATGTAGATGCGGTAGATGACTAAGGCCTCCATCACTGTGACCCGATGGTGATGTCCGGCTTTCGGCATGATGTTTCGGCCGACTATGTGACCGATAATCCGTGCAGAGTCCGTCATCCGTCCGCTGGTCCACGGAGTGAAGCATTGACGGCTATCCCATAGCGTAGAGCATATCTCGCGAAGCTCGTACGGCATCAGATGGCTGTCCGGATCTGCTCCTGCGCAGTATCCACACACACTGCTTGTGGATAGTAAGGAACCTGCAAGATCTCAGCCAGTGTCCGAGTGGAGAAGCGAATATGAGTCCGAAAGACCCTGCTCCTGAGGACAAGTCTAAGTGGATGTCCTTGGCCTCGAGCCTCCTCTGTGTAGGTAAGGTTGATGAAGAACAACCTCACTAGCTCCGGGTATACCGGCAGATCCTCGGTGAAGAGATGAGTCCACTGCAATGTGTCGAATCTCTGCTGAATCCTAAAGGCTCTGAGCTGGCGTAAGTGAAGTTGACGTCCCATCTCGATATTGCAAGATGGCGAAGTAGGCCTCGTACAGGAACTCGGCCCGAGGTGTCTCAAACATGTCTGGTCTCCTAACCTCCTGTCTAGGCTCTGAAGGAACCTGACCTCTGCCCCTAAGAGCACCTACAATGCGACCACGACCTCTACCTCGTCCTCGCCCTCCTCTCTGCATAGTGGGTATCTATGAAAGAGATAAGAGTCAATTCCAGTTAGTGCTACCTTAAAGATTTGAGCTGAAAGGGTATTTTCGTAATTTTTCGGAAAATTTCAAATTTGGGGGAAATTTGATTTGAACATACTAGCATGTGCGCAATACTTGGAATTTCATGTCTATGAAGTTTGTTTGATAAAAATCGATCGAAAACTTGGATTAAAGCGGAAAATTCAGCAAGAAGGAAATTTGGGGATTTTGCAATTTAGGTCAAAATTGGATTTTTGAAAAGTTGAAATTGGTTAAATAAAATTGTATGGACCTATCTATAATGTCATCTTGAGCATGTAGCATTTGATCTCGTGCGAAAATTTCAAGCGGTTTGAGAGAAAACAAGATTTTTCTAAAGATAACGATTTCAGTATGAAAACATTGCGAGATGAACACCAATATGTTAAAACTTGTTGTCTATGCATGACATTGTGTTTAAAACCTAGGGAATATGTTTCTAAGCATTCCTAAGCATGATTTCTAGCATTGGATACAAGCAAAGCATGGTTTTGATTGAAATGCAAGCATGAGAAGATGAAAATGGAAGAAAGAATGAGAGATTTACCTTGATTGTGAAGATTGTGGGTTGTTGTGTTGTTGTTGAAGCACCAAATCACCTCAAGAACACTTGTGAGAACTCTTGGTGACTTTCCCTAGAGCTCTCTCACCTTTGGAAGAAGTTAGAATGAGTTTGGAATGTTGAAATGAGGCTTATAATGCGAATTTTCGCATTCTGTCTGCATTGGTCGACTCATTGGTCGATCGGGTCGATCGACCAATCACTCGACCAATGGTCACAGAGACCTCATTTGCTGTTGAATTTTTGGAAAATGTGATTTTTGCCTTATGAATTATTGTTTGATGACTATATGGATATATTCAAGCATGATTTAAGTTTTCAAATCATTTGGACTTGTGGTTTATGTTGAAACTTCGAAATTCGGTATTTTGATGTTCTCGGTTTTGCAGAATGGTTACTCTGAGAAGTGGGCGTGGTGAATCCAGTGGTCAAGGAGGTGGTGAAATACCTCATGGTGGTGGTGAGATACCTCATGGTGGTGGTGAGATACCTCATGGAGGTGGTGAGATACCTAATGTTGATCAGGGTACCCATGAGATACCTGGTGCCCCGAATGTTGGAAGTTTCCGAGATATTGCCAATATTATGGGCAATATGATGCAGCAGCAAGCAGCTCAGTTCAACCAGATGTTGGTGGGTTTCATGACTCTGCATAATGAAACCCGAGCTGGTGCTAATGTGAATCCTCATGCCGCAGTCCTGAATGCGGGAGGTTTAGCTGGAACTCCTCATACTCCTTTGATGGAGAGTTTTCCGAAGATGCAAGTACCCACTTTCACTTGGAGTTACCAAGGACCCCTTGTTCCCTAACAAGTGGCTTCGTGAGTTGGAGAAGGCTTTCCGACATCTGCAATGCTCGGAAGCTCGAAGATTCTGTTTGTTTGAACAGAAGTTACAACAAGAAGCTGATGCATGGTGGATCTCCACTCGGCCTGTCTTGGAAGGTTTGCATGCAGGAGTTGTAACTTGGGAGTTGTTTAAAGAGGCTTTTTGTATGAATTACTTTCCCGAGGCGGTGAAAGATGCGAAGGAAGCTGAGTTCATGATTCTTACTCAAGGAACTCTGTCTGTGTTGGAGTACCAACAGAAGTTCGAGGAGCTTCATTTCTTTGCTCTAGATTCTCCCGAAGGATGACCTCGCCAAAGCAAAGAAGTTCTTCAAAGGACTGCGCCCTGCCATTAAAGCTTACCTCACAGTCCAAACTATAGTGAGCTATGCTCAAGTGGTGCGAACTCGAAGAAGTTGGAAGAAACAGAGAAGGAAAGTGCTCGTGTGCAAAAGCCCCGGCAATCAAGGAATTCTGGTTTGGTGGATCGTAATGACCGTCGTTTTGTGAGACCTACACCCTACCCCACTCCTACCTTTCGGGCTACGAGTGTAGGTCGAACACGGGTTTTCAGCAGCCCGGCCGGTTTAGACAAGTATGGCGGAAACCGACCACCAGCAAGTGCAAGTGCAAGTGCAAGTGCAAGGCCTTTTGTTCGAAGCCCTCCGGTGCAGCCACCCCTGTTGGATCCAAAGCAATCCTGTTTGCTTCTACCGCAAGCAAGCTGGTCATTTCGCTCGTGCTGTCCGAAGCGGCCTGCCCAAAGCAGCCCTACCCCGGTGGTGAAGAGTGCTCCTGCTCCTCCCTCTCGGTAGAGTTTTCAGTATTTCCGTCTTGAGCAGGATCCAAGCCATGAAGTGATTACAGGTACATTGTTAGTTGCTTCTATTTCGCATTTGTCTTATTTGATACGGGTGCATCTCATTCGTTCATGTCATCTCGCATTCATCAAGAAGACTAACCTAATCCCCGAGAAGTTGTCTAGTTGTTTATTGATTAGTACACCTACTGGTCCTGTTGTGAAACTAGATAAGGGGTTATCTAAATGTCCTGTGTTGATTGGTGAGAAGAACTTGGAAGCCAATTTTGTAATTCTTGACATGAAGGACTTCGATATTATTTTGGGAATCGATTGGTTGACAGCCCACAAAGCTGTGTTCCTTTGTTCCTCAAAGAAGATTCAGTTCCATATTTGTGGAAGTCCGGTCTTAGAATTTCAGGGTGAAAAGGGAAGAGTTTGTAAGAAGGTGCTGTCCGCACTGATGCAAGTCTATGTGTGAAACCCAGCCCTAACCTTGACCCGGAAACCTTGTTGTTTGTAGGTCCGATGACCCGAAGTAAAGTAAGAAGTCAGCTTTGGGCCATCCCAGTAGAGGACTTGGTGTCTGGCTTTGAATCCATGAAAGTTGATGATGAGGTTCTATTTATGGAAACTGAATCCTGATGAAGATCTAATTAGTTGATGGACTTGGAGTGCTCTCTATCTTGGTTTGAAGGCATTTCTACCTATTAGGTAAGTCACTTGACTTGTGTGCAAAACCCCTTTAGGTTTGGATTTGATCTGGACCTTCAATTCCCTGTTTTGGCCTTGCTTTGTCGGCATTGGTCGACTGATTGGTCGATCGGGGCCAGTCGACCAATCCACTCGACCAATGAGTGCTGTCTTTGGCAATTAGGTTGATTCTTGCTCTATTTAAGTCCAACCTCGAGTCCACTTCGTATTTGCTGCCTCCAAACCCTCCTCGAACGGACCAAAGACCTCTCGCAAGTCATCTCTCTTGCATCCTTGGTGTTTTCTTGACGGATCTTCGTCGGAACTCTTCTTTTTGCATCAAAAGGTATGTCTACTCTCTCTTCTTCTCCTCCATCTTTGTGTTTCTTTCCTTTTTGAGTTGAGACAGTAGAAGAGATGCTGCATCCTCTGTTGCAAACATCTCTGAACATGTTCTCATGATCATCCTAAGGATTTAAGGCTAGAACAATGATCTTAACCATGATCATTGCAAGCTTTTGAAGGATTCATGATCAAACCATGATTTAATCTCTATTAATCTTCTAATCTGAATTCTGATCTCTTTGGATCTTCTTTCATTGATCATGTTAGTGGTTAATGGTTGTGTTTTCTTTCCATGATCCATAATCCATAGAATTCTAGTTGTTCTCTTCTACCTTACTATGTGTTCTTCATGATGCATGATAGTTACATATATGGTAGGTTTTATTTCCTTATTTAGATTTATGCTTCTAAGCCTTATTCCATGAAGACCTATGCATGTTTTCATGTTTTCATTACCGAAAGCAATGATCCATCCTCCTATAGTTCTTGTCCTTGTTTTCTATTTCAAATTCATCAAGATCCATGTTTGAGTTAATTATGGTAACTTTTTGTTTCCTAATTTGAATCTTGATACCTTGATTTGATTAGTGTTTTGAGGTCCCCTATATGCTAGAATACTACTGATGTAGTCTACCCCTTGATTAGTACCCTTTCGAACCACCAAATTCGGATTTCATATCTTAAAACTCTGATTTTATAGGCTTATCGTCTCGCATTGGTCGACTGATTGGTCGACTGGACCACTCGACCAATCCACTCGACCAATGGGTACAGCAACTCCAGAATTGGTCTGTTTCGGATGTTTTGATATATTTTCTGTTAGGGATCTTTCCTAATATGTTGTATATACTTGTTTAGGACCTTCTTCTCAAGTTTGCCAAGATCTTACTTGATTTCTTAGGATCCTTTTGCGAGTTATAAAAGGTAAGGATGGTTATTTCCTTAATTACATAGATAGCATGAATCTAGTTTCTATATTTGAATATCATGAATATGTTTCCTAAATTAGATTCTTACAATGATATACTACTGTTGCATAACTTTGATTACAGTAGCATTACTTATTCATATTGAATTGATTCATGTATGATTTACTTACCAATGTTATACAAGTGATTGTAATACTGATTTCTTTCCATATATGTAGTTACCATATATGTGATGATATGAATTGATGCATGTGTATGCTTACGTATGGTTTGGAAAGGAGAGGTGTCCTTTCGACACTTCTGTCCTTGGACTACTACGGGAATATTATGGGATGTTTCCGGAGATGCCCTCTGGACACCTTCCTAAACTGTTGGATGACATATCTAGGATTTGTCTAGTAGTGTTTGGCTAGGATGTCCTGTTATGTCAGACCCTAATCGGAGGGGTATTGAGACCGAACGACCCGTGGTAGCAATGGGGATTCATGGGCGCTCAAGACCGGTAACCAACCCGTGAGAGGACAGGAATCACATTGTGGGGGCCATTTATTGGTAGGGATGCATATGGTTAGACTTGGGCTCACGGGCGCTTAAGACCGGTAACCAACCCGTGAGAGGACGTGAGAGCTTCCCGTTTACCATATGTGGATGATCAATAGGGTTGATGAGTCCGTAGTCCGAGTTGGTCGGTGCCATAGGATACGCCGACTCTAGTGTGAAGGATACCGGAAAGGATCGTCGGGGACGAGGAATGGAAGTATCTGGATCCGACTTGATGTAACCAAGTAGAAGACTTGCATTTGGCTAGGTTTTACCCCGACATGCGCCGAAGACTTATACCAAATGGTTGTGAGAGAGTGTGTTGACTTAACCCCCTCGCCAAGGTTTGTCCCGAGGGATGAAGGACCCATTACCAATCGGCTGCTCAAGACCGGTGAAATGATCCGTGAGAGAATCCAAGATATCTTAAATGGTTGAGGATGTGAGTGGACTTTCCTAAAGAAGTACAGGTGCTATGACTTAAAGCATGTCTGCCAATAATAGAGACCAGCATCCATAGAGTTAGATTCATTCATTCATTGCTTGTCTCATATCATATTGCATTTATGTTTGTTCCGGAATCCCGCCATTTATGTTATTATGGATTTTAATCGCCTTATCGGGTTTCTTTGAAACTCATTCCTTTATTGTACAATGTTGTTAGACTATCCTGCAGTACTCGAGTATTATGACGGTCCCTATGAAGAAGCGCAAGGCGAAGAGACATATCTCCAGGGAAGGTGATTGCGGTTACCACAATTACTCTGAAGATCCCGCGAGTGGTTATGCTCCGTACGATGCTTAGTCCGACCATTGAGTGGAAGCGTCCTTGTGCTATTTATGAGATCTATACATACAAGGATGTCGTCTATAAAGTGGAGAATAATTTAGTTACCCAATGTACTTGCTACTGGGATTAGATTTTGTCTAGTTTATTCTTTAGAGCTACTTTTCCGCTGGATGTAAAGTGGGATTTTTGCTTCACTTTACTTATCTGTTTGATACTCTGATTATATCTATTATTCTGATTCGTTTAATATTCATTCTTTCATTATTGGATCTATGATTTATCTTCCGCACTATTGTTATGATTGTTCATGATTATGTTATTGTTTATGTGGGAGGTTGATCACTCGATACCTGATCTTCGGGCTGTGGATCACACTCTCGGGTATGCAAGATAAGGTACCGGCTGGGAGGGCGTGACACTATGCCCTAGTGGATGATGCTTCATCTGAAGGCAAGGGTAAAGTGGAGAAAAGAGTCGATGAAGTCAGAGTTGTCTGCGACTTTGTTGATGTCTTCCCTGATGATCTATCGGGAGTGCCTCCAGACAGGGATGTCGAGTTTTCTATTGATCTCGTCCCTGGTGCCGCTCCGGTATCTAAAGCTCCGTATAGGATGGCTCCTACTGAGTTGAAAGAGTTGCAAAATCAGTTGAATGAGCTCATTGATAGAGGTTTCGTACAGCCTAGTGTGTCACCTTGGGGAGCTCCGGTCTTGTTTGTCAAGAAGAAAGACGGTAGTATGCGCTTGTGCATCGACTACCGTGAGTTGAATAAGTTGACTATCAAGAATAGATATCCGCTGCCCAGAATTGATGATCTCTTCGATCAGTTGAAGGGTGCAGTTGTGTTCTCAAAGATTGACTTAAGGTCCGGATATCACCAATTGAAAGTGAAGTCTAGTGATATCTTCAAGACAGCTTTCTGAACGCGGTATGGTCACTACGAGTTTAGAGTCATGCCCTTCGGATTGACCAATGCTCCTGCGGTGTTCATGGACCTCATGAACCGAGTATTTCACGATGTGCTTGATAAGTTTGTGATTGTTTTCATTGATGACATCTTGATCTATTCGAAGAGCGAAGAAGAGCATGCGAGTCATCTAAGTTTCACTTTGCAAAGGTTGCGAGAAAAGAAGTTGTTCGCTAAGTTTAGCAAGTGTGATTTCTGGCTTAAAAGAGTGGTATTCCTTGGTCATGTGGTTTCTGCCGAAGGTATTCGTGTCGATCCTGAAAAAAGGTTCAAGCTGTGGCTGATTGGGAAAGACCGAAGTCGGTAACGGAAATAAGAAGTTTTCTTGGATTGGCGGGTTACTACAGAAGGTTTATTGAGAACTTTTCTCGGTTGGCTGCTCCTATGACTAAGTTGACCAGGAAAGAAGAAAAATTTGTTTGGTCTGACGCTTGTGAGAAGAATTTCCAAGAGTTGAAAGATAGATTGACAAGTGCCCCGGTTTTGACTATACCTGATAGTTCCGGTGGTATGACAGTTTATACCGATGCGTCAAAGATTGGTTTGGGTTGCGTACTGATGCAACATGGCAAGGTCGTAGCCTATGCTTCTCGGCAATTGAAAGATTATGAGCGGAATTACCCCACTCACGATCTAGAACTTGCCGCCGTTGTCTTTGCCTTGAAGATTTGGAGACATTACCTCTACGGTGAGAAGATTGCCATTTTCACGGATCATAAGAGTTTGAAATACTTCTTTACCCAAAAGGACTTGAACATGAGGCAAAGGAGATGGTTGGAACTAGTCTCCGATTATGATTGTGATATTCAGTATCACCCTGGAAAAGCAAACGTTGTTGCTGATGCTCTTAGTAGGAAGAACCAGAAGAAGACTTTGGATTTGAATGCTTTGAGTTTACCATTGTGGTCTTCTATTGAGAGTTTTGATTTGGAAATCGTCCTTGAGAATTCTGATTTTATTCTTTCTGCCATGACGGCAAGATCTGGTCTTAGAGATAAGATTGTTGCTCTGCAGAGTTCTGATCAAGAGCTTTTGATTAAAGTTGAGAACATTTCTTCGAATCCTGAGTCGGACCCCGACTTTGGTATATCCATGGATGGTGCTTTGTTGTTTAGAGGAAGACTGTGTGTGCCTGCAAACGATGAATTTAAGAAAGAAATATTGAAGGAAGCACACCAGTCAGTCTTTACTATACACCCGGGAAGCACCAAGATGTACAAGGACTTGAAGGAACATTTTTGGTGGATTGGTCTGAAGGCTGATGTTGATGATTTTGTTGCCAAGTGTGACACTTGCCAACGTGTGAAAGCCGTTCGACAACCTCCATCTGGATTACTTCAGCCTCTTCCTATTCCTAGTTGGAAGTGGGAGGATATCTCCATGGACTTTGTGACTAGCTTGCCTCGGACAAGTAAAGGCAATGACACTTGTGTGGGTGATTGTTGATAGGTTGACCAAATCAGCCCACTTCATTCCTATGAAGATCACTCATACTGGATAAGCTAGCAAGGCTTTATGTGGATAATGTGGTTCGTCTCGCATGGTGTGCCATTGAGTATTGTTTCGGATCGTGATCCTAGGTTCACCTCAAGGTTTTGGAATAGTTTGCGAAGGCCTAGGGAACCCAATTGAACTTGAGTACAGCTCATCATCCACAGTCGATGGACAATCCGAGCGGACAATTCAGACATTGGAAGACATGCTCGGATCTTGTGTGGTGGATATGGGTGGTAATTTGGATGAACACCTAGCTTTGGTTGAGTTTGCCTATAACAACGGTTATCAAGCAACAATAGGCATGGCTCCATTCAAGGCTTTGTATGGCAGTACTTGTAGGACACCTTTGTACTGGACCGAGAGATAGGTGAAAGAAAAGTCTTAGGTCCTGAAATGATTGAAGCTACGAGTGCTATGGTAGATATGATAAGAGAAAGGATTAAGTCTGCCCAGTCAAGACAGAAATCTTATGCTGATAAGAGAAGGACCGATTTAGAATTTCAAGTTGGAGAGAAAGTATTTCTGAAGGTTTCACCAATGAAGGGTGTGATGAGATTCAATGTTAAGGGAAAGCTTAGCCCTCGTTACATTGGACCTTTCGAGATTTTGGAAAAGGTTGGACCTGTTGCGTATCGATTAGCATTACCTCCACCTCTTGCTGGTGTTCACAATGTGTTTCATATTTCGATGCTCCGAAAATACATAGAGAATCCGGAACACATTTTGCAGCAAGCACCTGAAGGACTTAGTGCTGATTTGACCTATGATGAAGAACCGGCCGAAATCTTGGATAGGAAGGACAAGCAGCTGCGGAATCGCACCATCCCTTTGGTGAAGATTCGGTGGAAGAACCATACCCCTGAAGAAGCTTCTTGGGAGAAGGAAGAAGACATGAAGGAGAAGTTTCCTTACCTCTTTGGAAGCACAGGTACGCTTTCAATTTCGAGGACGAAATTCTTTAAGGGGGGGGAGAATGTAAAACCCAGCCCTAACCTTGACCCAGAAACCTTGTTATTTGTAGGTCCGATGACCCGAAGTAAAGTAAGAAGTCAGCTTTGGGCCATCCCAGTGGTGGACTTGGTGTCTGTCTTTGAATCCATGAAAGTTGATGATGAAGTTCTATTTATGGAAACTGAATCTTGATGAAGATCGGATTAGTTGATGGACTTGGAGTGCTCTCTATCTTGGTTTGAAGGCATTTCTACCTATTAGGTAAGTCACTTGACTTGTGTGCAAAACCCCTTTAGGATTGGATTTGATCTGGGCCTTCAATTCCTCTGTTTTGGATTTGTCTCGAAGCATTGGTCGACCGATTGGTCGATGGACCAGTCGACCAATCCACTCGACCAATGAGTGCTTGTCTTTGGCAATTAGGTTTTTCTTGCTCTATTTAAGTCCAATCTCGAGTCCACTTCGTATTTGCTGCCTCCAAACTCTTTGGAACGAACCAAAGACCTCTGCAAGTCATCTCCCTTGCATCCTTGGTGATTTTCTTGACGGATCTTCGTCGAAACTCTTCCTTTTCATCAAAAGGTATGTCTACACTCTCTTCTTCTCCTCTATCTCTTATTTTCTTTCCTTTTTGAGTTGAGACAGTAGAGGAGATGCTGCATTCTCTGTTGCAAACATCTCTGGACTTGTTCTCATGATCATCCTAAGGATTTGAGGCTAGAACAATGATCTTAACCATGATCATTGCAAGCTTTTGAAGGAATCATGATCAAACCATGATCTAATCTTGTTAAACTTCTGATTTGAATTCTGATCTCCTTGGATCTTCTATATTGATCATGTTAGTAGCCAATTACTGTGTTTTCTTTTCATGATCCATGATCTATCAATCTCTAGTTGTTCTCTTCTACCATACTATGTGTTCTTCATGAATCATGGCAGTTACATATATGGTAGGTTTTGTTTCCTTATTTAGATTTATGCTTTTAAGCCTATTTCCTTGAAGATCTAAGTATGTTTTCATGATACCTTTACCTGAAGCAATGATCCATCATCCTATTGTTCTTGTCTTTGATTTCTATTTCGAATTCATCAAGATCCATGGTTGATCTAATTATGGTAACTTTTTGTTTCCTAATTTGGATCTTGATGTCTTGTTTGGATTAGTGTTTTGAGGTCCCCTATATGTTAGAATACTACTGATGTAGTTTACCCCTTGATTAGTACCCTTTTGAACCACCAAATTCGGATTTCATATCTTAAAACTCTGTTTTTTTAGGCTTATCGTCTGCATTGGTCGATCGATTGGTCGATCGACCAGTCGACCAATCCACTCGACCAATGAGTACAGCAACTCCAGAATTGGTATGTGTTGGATGTTTTGGTATATTTTCTGTTAGGGATCTTTCCTAATATGTTGTATACACTTGTTTAGGACCTTCTTCTCAAGTTTGCCAAGATCTTACTTGACTTCTTAGGATTCCTTTGCGAGTTATAAAAGGTAAGGATGGTTATTTCCTTAATTACATAGATAGCATGAATCTAGTTTCTATATTTGAATATCATTGATATGTTTCCTAAATTAGATTCTTACAATGATATACTACTGTTGCATAATCTTGATTACAGTAGCATTGCTTAAATTGATTCATGTATGATTTACTTACCAATTATATACAAGTTGATTGTAATTATTGATTTCTTTCCATATATGAAGTTACCATATATGTGATGATATGAATTGGTGCATGTGTATGCTTAAGTATGGTTTGGAAAGGAGAGGTGTCCTTTTGACACTTCTGTCCTTGGACTACTACGGGAATATTATGGGATGTTTCCGGAGATGCCCTCTGGACACCTTCCTAAACTGTTGGATGACATATCTAGGATTGTCTAGTAGTGTTTGGCTAGGATGTCCTGTTATGTTAGACCCTAATCGGAGGGGTATTGAGACCGAACGACCCGTGGTAGCAATGGGGATTCATGGGCGCTCAAGACCGGTAACCAACCCGTGAGAGGACAGGAATCACATTGTGGGGGCCATTTATTGGTAGGGTTGCATATGGTTAGACTTGGGCTCACGGGCGCTTAAGACCGGTAACCAACCCGTGAGAGGACGTGAGAGCTTCCCGTTTACCATATGTGGATGATCAATAGGGTTGATGAGTCCGTAGTCAAGGACTATGAGGACTCTAGTGTGAAGGATACCGGAAAGGATCGTCAGGGACGAGGAATGGACGTATCTGGATATGACTTGATGTAACCAAGTAGAAGACTTGCATTTGGCTAGGTTTTACCCTGACATGCGCCGGTACTTAGACCAATGGTAATGTGAGAGAGTGGTGACTTAACCCCCAGCCATGGAATGTCCCGAGGGATGCCGGACCCATTACCAACTGATGATGAGTGATTGAGACCTTCCTAAAGAAGTACGGTGCTATGACTTAAAGCATGTCTGCCAATAGAGACCAGCATACATAGAGTTAGATTCATTCATTCATTGCTTGTCTCATATCATATTGCATTTATGTTTGTTCTGAAATCCTGCCATTTATGATATTATGGATTTAACTGCCTTACTAAGTTTCTTTGAAACTCATTCCTTTATTGTACAATGTTTGTTAGACTATCCTGCAGGTACTGAATACTATGACGGTTCCTATGAAGAAGCGCAAGGCGAGGAGGCATATCTCCAGGAAGGTGATTGCGGTTACCACAATTACACTGAAGATCCCGCGAGTGGTTATGCTTCGTACGATGCTTAGTCCGACCATTGAGTGGAAGCGTCCTTGTGCCATTTATGAGATTTACACTTATAAGGATGTTGTCTATAAAGTGGAGAACAATTTAGTTACCCATTGTACTTGCTACTGGGATTAGCTTTTGTCTAGTTTATTCTCTGTTCGAGCTACTTTTCCGCTAGTTGTAGAATGGGATTTTTGCCTCACTTTACTTATCTGTCTGACACTCTGATTATCTCTAGTATTCTGATTTATTTATGATTCATTCTTTCCTTATTGGATCTATGGTTTATCTTCTGCACTTTTATTATGATTGTTCATGATCATGTTATTGTAAATGTGGGAGGCTGATCACTCGATACCTGATCTTCGGGCTGTGGATCACACTCTCGGGTATGCTAGATAGGGTACCGGCTGGGAGGACGTGACACATGGTCTGCAGATGACATGCCAGGAATTGATTGGCATGTTGCAGAGCACAAACTTTGGATAGATCCAAAGATAAAACCAGTTATTCAGAAGAGGAGAAATTTCTCCATGGAAAAATACGAAGCCGTTCGAGGCAAAGTTGAGAAATTGAGGAGCTCTGGTTTCATTGAGCCCATTGAATGCCCAATCTAGCTGGCCAACGTGGTAATGGTCAAAAAGGCAAATGGGAAGTGGAGGATGTGTACAGATTACACAGATCTCAACAAGGCTTGCCCTAAAGATTGTTACCCTTTGCCCAAGATTGATCTATTGATAGATGCAACTGCAGGATATGAAACATTGAGTTTCATGGATGCCTACTCCAGATATAATCAGGTCCTCATGAACAAGGAGGACGAAAGGTTTATGGCTTTCATGACTGATCGTGAAAGTTTTTATTATAAAGTCATGTCATTTGGCCTGAAGAATGCAGGGGCTACTTATCAAAGGGCCGTCAACAAAATTTTCAAAGACTTGATCGGGAAGAATGTCGAAGCGTATGTTAACGATATGCTGGTAAAAAGCATTGCAAGGGCGAAACATATTGAAGATTTAACAGAGGTATTTTCGGTGCTGCGAAAATACCAAATGAAGCCTGATCCGGAGAAATGTGCCTTCGGAGTTTCGTCAGTCAAATTCTTGGGCTTCATGGTATCACAAAGAGGTATTGAAGCTAATCCAACAAAAATACAAGCTTTGGTTGATATGGAAGCCCCCAAGACTGTTCGGGATGTGCAATGCTTAACGGGGAGAGTAGCCGCATTGAACCGTTTCATCTCACAGTCAGGAGAAAAGTGCCTACCTTTTATCAAAGCACTCCAAGATTTGAGGGGCAGTAAGGAGGCAAAGTGGACTGAGGAATGTCAGAAAGTTTTCGAAGAACTGAAGGAGACACTGGGAAAACCACCGCTATTGTCTCGACCCAAGAAGGGAGAAATCCTACAGCTATATTTAGCAGCATCCCCTTCGGCGATCGGCAACAAGAAGATCGTTCGGGAAAAAGACAAGAAGCAATGGCCAATTTATTATGTCAGCCACGTACTACTTGACGTAGAGACACGGTATTCTCAGATCGAGAAGCAAGCTCTAGCTCTTATGATAGCAGCTAGGAAACTACGGCCATACTTTCAGGCTCATTCAATCGAGGTATTTACTACTTTTCCCCTTAGTAAAGTTCTTCGTAAACCTGATTTGTCTGGAAGAATGGTGGCTTGGTTGGTTGAACTCAGTGAGTTCCAAGTAAGCTTTAAGCCTCGAACGGCAATCAAAGCTCAAGCACTAGCCGACTTTGTAGTAGAAACTATTGCACCAATGGAAGAAATTGCCGAACCCACTATCCCGACCATTTGGGAGGTAGATGTGGATGGTTCGAGTAACAAGCAGGGAGCAAGGGCTGGAATTCTCCTGAAGAGTTCGGCAGGATTTATTATTCGATATGCATTGAGATTTGCATTCGAAGCAAGTAATAACGAGGCAGAATACAAAGCCCTAATAGCTGGACTTCAATTGTCAAAAACATTGGCGATAGCAAACGTGACTATTTATAGTGACTCACAGCTTATTGTCAATCAAGTACAGGTGGAGTATGGTGTTAAGGAACCCCGGTTACAGAAATATCAAGAAATTGTGCAAGTATTGCAGAAAGAATTCAGGAATCTGAAAGTATGTCATATCCCAAGAAAAGAAAATACAGTGGCAGATGAGCTATCCAAATCAGCCAATGCCAAAGAAAGAAATTTAGACCCTTCGGTCTACATAGAAGAAATAACATTCCCAAGTTATCAAGAAAAGGAAATTTCCTATATTGAAGCGGAACGTTGCTGGATGAATCCGATAGTAGAATATCTAAGAGATGATAAACTATTAGAGGATCCGAAAGAGGCAAGATTAATCAAGGTGCGATCCGCACGATTCATCATGCAGAATGGAAGACTGTACAAAAGATCTTATTCTGGACCCCTTTTGAGATGCTTGGGTCCCAAACGAGCGGAATTAGCTTTGGCTGAGGTGCACGAAGGAATTTGTGGAGCTCATATGGGCGGTCGGGCCTTGGCACACAAAAATTTGAGGTTTGGGTTATATTGGCCTAAGCTCCAGCAAGCTGCTATGGAATATGTTCGTCGGTGTAGCAATTGCCAAATCCATGCTACAGTATCTACACGCCCAGCTGAAACCATGACTTTGATTCTAGATCCCATCCCTTTTGCGATGTGGGGAATTGATATCATGGGAAATTTCACCCAGGCGGAAGAGAATATCTCATAGTAGTGATCGATTACTTCACCAAGTGGGTCGAGGCTAGTGCCTTGGCAACCATCATAGAAAGAAAGGTGGAGAAGTTTGTGCTCGAGTCAATCATATCGGTTCGGGATGCCAAAAATAATCGTGACAGATCATGGGACTCAATTCGACTATCCACAATTTGAACAGTTTTGCGGAACTTATTTGATTGAGCATCGTATGTCATCAGTGGCATACCCCCAAAGCAATGGTCAAGTAGAGGTTACAAACCAGACATTACTTGAAGGAATAAAAAGAAGACTCGAAGCTGATAAACCCTTGTGGGTCGAAGAATTACAGAATGTATTGTGGGCCTACCGAACTACGGTTCGGACACCCACAGGAGAAACTCCATTTAAATTGGGTTACCGATCTGAAGCGTTGGCACCTGTCGAAATAATGGCTGGAACACTACGGGAAAGAGAGTTCGAAGAAAAAGCGAACGAACATGGACTGCTAGATAGCCTTGATTTGTTGGATGAAGTTCGTGCAAAAGCAATAGCACAAACTCAACATTATCAACAAAGGATAGCGTCACATTACAATTCCCGAGTAAGGAATCGTCGGTACATAGCAGCAGACTTGGTATTGAGAAATACCTTAGCTTCAGATCCACGCCATCAAAGGAAATTGGACCCTTCATGGGAAGGACCATATATGGTTATTAAACTGGTTGGTTCGGGAGCTTATAAACTAAAGAACATGACAAGCCATAAAGAGTTGGATCGTTCATGGAATGCCAGGCATTCGAAGAAATATTATCCTTGAAGATTATCATTTTCATTCATGATGTAACAAAATTCAACTCAATCAATACAATTGTCAATTTTCAACATATTGTCTTTTGATTGTGAGGGGGAGGGGGGCATCATACAACACTCAAGATCAGATCCAACGACAAAGTCAAAAGGCATCGGTTTAAAACCCGAGTGAGTTCCTTCTACAAGGCATCGGTTTAAAACCCGAGTGAGTTCCTTCTACAAGGCATCAGTTTAAAACCCGAGTGAGTTCCTTCTCAAACTTATTGAATTTTTCCGGAAATTCTTAAGTAAAGGCATCGTTAAAACCCGAGTGAGTTTCTTCTCAAACTTCTTGAATTTTTCCGAAAATTCTTAAGTAAAGGCATCGGTTTAAAACCCGAGTGAGTTCCTTCTACAAGGCATCGGTTTAAAACCCGAGTGAGTTCATTCTCAAACTTATTGAATTTTTCCGAAAATTCTTAAGTAAAGGCATCGGTTTAAAACCCGAGTGAGTTCCTTCTACAAGGCATCGGTTTAACACCCGAGTAAGTTCCTTCTCAAACTTATTGAATTTTTTCGAAAATTCCTAAGTAAAGGCATCGGTTTAACACCCGAGTGAGTTCTTTCTCAAAACTTATTGAATTTCTTTGGAAAGCTCTAAGTAAAGGCATTGTTTTGAACAACTAAGACCTATTGCAACAATGACTCAAGTGACTAACAAAGTTCAAAGATGAAGTTAATTCTCTATTTCTTTAAACGACCAGAAGGGGGCCAACCTTTACATCAAACATACATATGAGATAACAAGTGTGGGGATACAATCTTCGTTCGGTCAAAAAAGAAAGTCATCATCAGTGATCATTAAGAAGTTAAACACAGAGTTAAGAAGCTTTGTCAGAGGCGACACAGAGTCAAGAAGCAGCACAGATTCAAGAAGAAGAGGAAGAACAGAGTCAGGAAAACATATGATATCAAAATCCTCTGCAATTCCATACTCTTTATCCAGCTTGACCGGGAGAAGTTTGATCTTTGATCAAACCAGCATTCAAGGCAAGCTCTTCATAGCTGAATCCTCTGAGAGGAGAATAGGGAGGAGAATCGTCAAGATGATGCATGATATTCGGATCTGGAGGTGGAAGGTCTGTTGCATCTTTGGTCCAAGCAGGAGGAGGAAGTCCCAGCTTTGCAAACACTTCAGGATGACAATTTTCGTGGTGGGGAGTCGTGTTGAAATAAGGATTTTTCCTTAGTATCGATTCCTATACCTCGTTCTCACCGTCCCGGTATGCCTGCAAGTTATAAGCGTTCAGCATGTCAACAAAATCTCCTACCTCCGCGGGCAGCCATCTAGTGAGAAAATCTGTTTTTAGGCGAAAAAGATGCAAAATGAGAAGCCATGAGATGTCTAATAATTACCAAATTGTGTAAAAATGCATAGTGAACAGTAGATCTATGCCTAGACATGTTAGGAGATGTAAAAGAAACATTTGTGCACAAAAGAAAACCTAAAAACAGTTACACATTGTAGTTCTATCATGCAAACCATAGAAATAAAGGGTTTCATGAGATGTTTACCTGTGTAGCGTGTATGCGTCGCGTGGGAAGTAGATCCGAAGCCAACGGAGTCCCCAAAATACCTTCCTAACCCTTTGCACGAAATCCCCAGAGCCCAAATTGCGTTTTGAGAAGTGTAGAAATGAAATGAGACCCAAAAACCGTATTTGAAGCGTTGCTGTCGCGCTTATTTTGGGGCGGTCACTAGTGGCGGTCGCTTAACCCAAGCGACCGGCTCAAGCGACCGGTCCAGTTACTGTTGCATAGAATTTTGGATTTTGGCTCTATTTTGTTGATTTTTGGAATTTGTGCTTGCTGCTTCTTCTATTTGTGAATGTTGGCCATGTTGTGGAGTAATTTTGACTTGTGGAATCTTTTCCGGACTTAATCATTGAGTGTTGCTAATTTCTGGAATTCTTTCGCAGAATGGTTCAATTAAGGAATCGTGCTGTTAATGGTCAAGATGAAGAAGAAGGTAGTGGGAACCAGAACCGTGTTGAGATATATGATTGTTTCTTACTGAGTTCTTTAGAACTCATTCCTTTATTCTTTGTATGTTTTTAGCCTATACAGAAGAAGGATTTGTATCTGAAGATGGGCTGGTTCCCTATGAAGGAACCATCCCGTTTGAAGAAGATGTGGCACCGCCAGTGGGAGATGGAAATAGCATGTGCGGGAGTTCCTGCGGGTGCATGGAGTGCGCTTATCGCACCGGTTGATGGTCAGAGGCGAAAGGTGGTCAAGCAGTTCGCACTGAGACTGGAAAAGAATTGGAGAACCCCTCACCTTATTAAACTGGAGTCTAAGTTCATTGACTTAGAGAAACAAACTGGAAAGAAACTGATATAAATACTTTTATTCCGCTGCCCTCATTTTTGTTTTATTCTTTATTCTTTATTTCTTTCCTTTGATATTGGAGCATTTTGGGCTTCTGTAATTCATTTAATTCAGTTATTGAATATTCTTTGCTCATGATTATCTGTATTTGTCTTAAATATTGTTGATAGACTAAAACTTTGGATCTTGTGACGGATCGCACCCACGGGTTGCTGGGCGAGTAACCGAGACCGACGGGTGGGGTGTGACAAAGCCCATAGTAAAAGCACCCTTGTATGGCAAATTACATGGGGGCGGTTACTAGTGGCGGTCGCTTAACCTAAGCGACCGGCCCAAGCGACCGCCCGGTCTGTTTTCGGGGATTTTGCCCTATTTTGCCCCCTGACTTCTACAAAAGGTAACCTCCGTCAAATTAACAAATACTTTATTCGTGGTTGCTTATTTGGGAGGTTAGACGGCTGTGGGGAAGATCCAAAAGAGTCTTTGGAGTACTGAAAGTGACTTGGAAGATCAGTTCTTTCCTTCTCTGACTCTCTGGCGTGAGGTATTGAATTAACCCTTCGTTCTTTACTCTCTTTGTCCGTTAAATTAGTATTACCTTTTTCCCTCGTCTTTGTGATTACCCCCTTGGATATTTTAACTCTCTTTTTAATCTACTTGAGATGGAATAACTGTAAACGGAACCTTGTTTCCGTGAGATGGTTAATCCAATCAAGGGGAGGGTTATGGATAATCTATTGATGGTAATGGTTAATTTTCTCTCATCCTTTTGGCTTAGGGAATGTTTAATTCGAGACTTAGGTCAAGATTACTCGAAATCCGGATTGAAATTGAGTAATCAGAAGCCTGAGTTTCGGATTGAAACTCATTGTTTTTGGGGCGGTCACTAGTGGCGGTCGCTTAACCTAAGCGACCGGCTGGTAAACAGTGACCAATTGGATTTTGGTTCTGATTCAAATTAATTCATGTGACTTATATATTCTAATAACCCTGTGTTTAGGTGTTTACTGTTTAAAAGAAAAGTCTACTAATAGTTACTGGATTCCATTTTACGGACATTTCAATTATATGCAAGTAAGGAGAGTCTATCTTATCTATCTACATATACTTGAACATGTTAATCTGATAGTTGTTAGTCTTAATTTCTATTGTTATATGCTGCTGTAGTTGTATTTAATTCTAATATACTATTGCTGTTTGCCTTGATTTCATAATTACCTGGTGAATTGTGAATGTTATATGATTATGGTAATTGGTATATGGTTATGATAGTTGGGGTGTTCCTTTTGGGATATCTTGGCTGATGATATCAGAAGGCTGTGGAATGGGACACATGTCTGTTGATACCTTCTGCACTATCATGATTAATTGATGACATTATTAGGATGAGTCTAGATTGTATGGCTAGGTACCCCACATGCTACTACCCTTTCGGTAGGGGGATTGAAACTGAGTGACCCGTGATGACAGTGATGTGACTTGGTGGTCCACTGTTAGTCATATAAATGGTAGGGTTGCATATGTTAGGGTTGGGCTCATGGATGTCCAAGGACCGGACCGGGTGTCGTGAGGAATCATGAGAGCATCCACCCCAATAATGTGGATGACCATAGGGTTAAGGAGTGGAGTCCAACAGAGGTAGTCAGTCCGTGAGGATTCTTACTCCTAGGTTGTGAAGGATACTGAACCGAGTTGGTTGGTGCCATAGGGGATGTATCTGGACTTCATGTAGACATGTAACCATTATGACCTTGCATTGGATTAGAAACCCCGACATGCGCCAGTACTCATTACCAATGGTCGAGGTGAGAGAGTGTGGACTTAACCCCTAACCATGGTTTGTGAGCCAGGTGTGGACTTTCCCTTTTTCCCTGGATCCCTACAGAGGTAACCAGTCCTTGCCGGATCAGAGTGATGAGACTTACCCAGAGGAGGGCTGGTGTTTATTCTTAAAGCATGTCAACTATTAGAGACTTGCATAGTTAGAAATCATAGCATCATTCATATTTTGCATTCATTCATATTACTGTTGTATCATGGCATTATTGGATGATGGATGAGATATATGATTGTTTCTTACTGAGTTCTTTAGAACTCATTCCTTTATTCTTTGTATGTTTATAGCCTGCACAGAAGAGGGATTTATATCTAAAGATGGGCTGGTGTCCTATGAAGGAACCATCCCGTTTGAAGAAGATGTGGCACCGCCAATGGGAGATGGAAATAGCATGTGCGGGGAGTTCCTGCGGGTGCATGGAGTGCGCTTATCGCACCGGTTGATGGTGAGAGGCGAAAGGTGGTCAGGCAGTTCGCACAGAGACTGGAGAAGAATTGGAGGACCCCTTATCTTATTAAACTGGAGTCTAAGTTCGACTTAGAAAAACAAACTGGAAAGAAACTGATATAAACACTTTTGAATTATTCCGCTGCCCTCATTTTTGTTTTATTCCTTTATTCTTTATTTCTTTCCTTTGATATTGGAGTATTTTGGACTCCTGTAATTCATTTAATTCAGTTATTGAATATTCTTTGCTCTTGATTATCTGTATTTGTCTTAATTATTGTTGATAGACTAAAACCTTGGATCTTGTGACGGATCACACCCACGGGTTGTCGGGAGGGTAACCGAGACCGACGGGTGGGGTGTGACATGAACGACCGCAATTGAGCCGAACCGAGTTAGTAACGAGATTGGGCAGAGGAGTACACACTCACTCACCAACCTCAAAACGTTTGGGTCGTGAGAGCTACCGAACTGGTGGGGGATGTTCGGTCCACATTGTTCAGGAGTTTGCAGATATTAATCAAAGGTTAAGATTGCTCTCCCGAGGGAAGATGGATGATGACATCTATTCTATCATCAGAAAGACCCCTTTCGTTGAGGCAATAGCTGGATTTGTGTTTTCTCACAATTTTCAGCTCCCAACTTTCTCTTCGTTCGATGGTTCAGGAGATCCCGTCGCCCATATCAGTTATTATCAGCAAACTATGGTTGTGGCTGGTAATTCTGATGAAATCATTTGCAGGGTGTTTGGGTCATGTTTGACCGGTGCGACAAAGAAGTGGTTTTCAAATCTTCCATCAAGGAAAATTGTTGATTTCGAAGAATTGGCGCAAAAATTTATTGGTCGTTTCCAGAGTGGAATCCAGATAAAAAAGACGGAGGAAACTCTGTTTACCGTCAAGCAAGGGAAAAGCAAATAAATTTGGGAGTACCTGAAAAGATTCAACAAAGTTACTATGGAGATTGAGAATCTGAATGAACAGGTAGCTAAAATTGCTTTGTTCACAGGACTCACAAACCGGAGACTCTTGGAGTTATTACTTCAAGACATGCCAACCACTTATGCTGAACTAGTGCAAATGTGTCAGAAGCAAGCAGAAGTGATGGAGATTCTGGATGCACGTTAGGGGGACACGAAGGCCTCCACCAAAGATTAGAAGGCTCCTTAAAAAAGACAGAAGCCTAGGCAACCCAATAATGATTGAGCCAGAAAGCCCCGTTCGGTGTGGAGGCAGCGTTCTCCCGATCAAAGCGAGTACACACCATTGAATACTCCTCGGTCAGAGATTCTGAATATCATCAAAATGCAGGATATCTTGAAATGGTCTCCCAAGGGCGTATCCAACCCTAAAGAATGTAACATGGAGAGGTATTGCCATTTTCACAAAGATTACGGACATTACACCAATGATTGCAGGCACCTAAAGGCCGACATTGAGAGATTGATCTCTAAAGGACATCTCTCAAATTTCATTAAAGGACGACCGCTGAAGCCGAGAATAGATGTAGAGAAGAGGGACCCGTTCAGGAAGCCGAGAGCGACAGGTTGAGGTTCCCAAGTCCTTAAGGGAAAGGAAGTGACTGGTGCTAGCCGATCTTCGATCCTAACTATTTTTGGAGGACCCGAACCGGAGTCACTCCGAAGACTGAAAGCCAAATCTAAGTTCGTTGGAACTGGAGAGGTGAAGAAATGAAAAAGGCTGACTGGTGAAAGTTCGATCACCTTTGATGACGAAGACAAGAGAGGTATTTGCACACCTCACGACGATGCCATAGTCATCAAGGTGGAGATTGGATGTCGGGAAGTACATAGAGTATTGGTCGATACCGGCTCTTCAACAGATCTTTTGTCCTAAGAAGCTTATCAAAAACTAAAGATCGAGGAGGATTTGATGGAGCCATCATCCACGCACCTGTATGGATTTGCAGGGTCGTCGGTTGTGGCCGAAGGATCAGTTCAGCTGGATCTTTCGGTTGGAAACTTCCCCAAGGAAACTACCATTCAGGTGAATTTCCTGGTGGTTCGAGAACTTCCGGCTTATAATGTTATACCTGGCAGGCCGTCCCTAACAAAGCTAGGAGCGGTGGTCTCAACGAAGCACATGAAGATCAGTTCCCCACTGATAAGGGAATTGGTCAAGTGTCTTTCGATCAAAGAATCTCCCGATAGTGTTACGTAGCTTATTTGAAGAACAAGGAAGGCCCGAAGAAGGCCACTGCATTACCAATTGAGATACGTGACGATCGAGATGAGGAAGAGATGCAAAGACCTGAACCGGTGGATAAATTGGAATTAATCCAGTTGGATCCCGATGATGAAAAGAGAATGATTCATATTGGATTCGAACAACTGGAGGAGTTCAAGTCAGAATTAAAGATTTTCCTTCAGGAAAACAGAGATGTATTCGCATGGTCTGCTGAAGATATGCTTGGAATAGACCAACGAGTAGCAGAGCACAAGCTTTGGATAGATCCAAAGGCAAAGCCAGTGATCCAGAGGAGAAGAAACTTTTTAATAAAAAGCACGAGGCTATCAGAAGTGAAGTTGAGATAGGGTTTGTTCTCCACACTGGACAACAACTTTTCTCCATTTTAACTCCGTTTCATCTCCAATCATTAGGGTTTGTTCCTTATACTCTCTACACATTTATTTTTTGGTGATTTTGGACTTGCTATTTGATCTGTGAAATCCCCCGAATTTCTAGCCCTTTAACCCGCGGTTTCAAGACCGAGAACCCGGGCCTCGAATTGGTGACAATCGTGGACCATTCAAGTCGAGCCCTAATGTTTGGAAATGGATCCAATGTTGGTGGATGACCCTCGTGATAACTCAAAAATTTTCCTAGAGTTTAAATGAAGAGAGAAGATTAATCACGATGGTGTAAATAGAGTGATATTGGAATGACCATAGATCGACAAGGGAGAATCTGATTGACACGAATAAAGGATCAAATCGAAGATCGTCAAAAGACCTTTCCAACGAGCCAAAAATCACTAAAATTGGAGTCCATTGAGGGTCCAACCATGGGCCGGAAGATTGGGCCGTCTGAGTGAACCAACCCCCACCCATTTTCTATTTAGGGGCAAAAATGGAATTTTGGATTTTTAAGCCCTATTTTATGTTTTAACTCATCCGTAGCCGCATTTCTTTTGCAAGAACGACTTTGAGGCTGCGGGAAGAAGAGAAAAGAAAGAGAGGAGCGATTTCCATTCTTCCAAAGGTGTCTGTGATTCGAATCTTTGCGAATACTTCAAGAAATGTTAGTTTTCTTCAATCCTTCTCTTAGTCACAATATTGTGAGTAATTTCTCTCCTTTCCTTTTTAGGGATATTGAAAGGGAAGCATGTTAGGTTCATTGCTTACTCCTTAATTCTTATTTAATGTCCCTTTATAGTATAATAATTATTGGTGTGATCCCATGCTAAGGTTGACGCATTTTGACTCTCCAGGTCACCCACGGGTGATTTAGGAGAACCAAATTTGGGGCTTTTTGAGCTGGGTCAAATTTGATCAAATTGAAGGTACCCGTAGGATCCTTTTGCTACCAATTAGCTTTCCTCAAAGTTTTCTTTTGTTTAGACTTCGAATCGGTGGCGAATTAGAAATCATTCACTAGTAAGGTTGAGAACTACCCTTTGTAAAATAGTGATAAGGATTTGGGTATTTCTAGGAAGATTTTGGGATATCCTTTGAAACCCAAATTGATTGATTATTAATTTCTTGCATGAATAGGCATTTATGTATCTTTAGTCACCAAACTTGTGGGAGTAAATTCTTGGACTTTGGAGAAAGGAGCAAAGTAAAAGGTGAGGAATAACTAACCATGTTATACATAATTAATTAATTGTTGCTATTTTAATTTCTTTTATTGAAATAAATTGTTGTAAATTTATATTTACCATGATATGCATGTGTATGACTTTGCACGAATGGAGTGTAAGATTTATTGCTTGAGTATTTCTCTTTGTTGTTGAATCCTATGTTATTGATATGAATATGGTGTGATATTGTATGAGATGAAAGAGGAAGAACAATATTAATATTGTTACCTAGCATTTTTTACTAGGGTTGTGGATTCACCCATTGCCCTAGTTATGTGATTGCTTAGGTGGTAGTTGGGGAATGGGGAATGCTCTTTTGGCATTTCTGCCATAGGATACCAGAGGAGGCGGTATGGGACGTGTTCCTATGGTGCCCTTGGTGCTTTCCCTAATTACTGATTGACATATGTAGGGCAAGTCTAGAAGTGTTTGGCTAGGTGACCTCATGAATACTACTACCCTTCCGGAAGGGGTATTGAAACCGGTTAACTCGTGATGTCAGTGGCTGGGTCCTGTGAGCATCAAGCAGGCCCACTATCATCACGAGATGGTAGGGTTGCATATAATAGACAAGGGCTTATGGGCGCTCAAGATCGGTAACCAACCCGTGAGAGGATATGGAGAGCATGTTGTCCATTATATGTGGATGACCATAGGGTTAGTACGTCCGAGTTGATTGGTGCCATAGGATACGTTGACTCTAGGTGGGAAAAGATACTGAACCTAGTTGGTTGGTGCCATAGGGGAAGTATTTGGACCATATGTAGTACGAGACCGTATGACTTTGCATTGAGCTTAGAGTAATCCTTGACACGCGCCAGATCTTATACCAATGGTGATGTGAGAGAGTGGTGACTTATACCCCAACCACGGATTGATGTGACTTGACCCAATTGCCGCAGAGAACTCAACAGATGTGCTTGAGTGCCGTGAGGGAAGAGTGATGAGACCGCCCAAAGAAAACTGGTGTATGACTTAATGCGTGTCTACTTCAAAGACTATATTATAGAGTTAGGAACCTCTTATCATCACCATGCATTTTTTGTTTATATTATTAAATACATGGTTGTTTTATGAATTATGATACGGAGTATGGATGAATGTATTGACATGAATGTTAGTTACCTCACTGAGTTCTATGAACTCATTCCTTTATTTTGTTTGTTTCTTTAGACTGCTCTACAGGTTATGAGGACCCCTCCTACATTGAGGATCCTTTGATGAATGGCTACCAGAAGGGTGTAGTCGGAGAAGAAGTGGAAGCTCCTGACGCCTCATGTGCATTCCAGGACGGCTCTTATGGAGTTTCTTTTCTTAGAGCGTCCTTAAATGATTTTCCGCTGCAACTTTAAATATTCTTTCTCTTCTAGGACTATGATGTTTAGTTTTGATTTGAAGTAATGGATGATTGTAATCATTATTTCAAATTTTGTAATTTAATACTTGAACTTGATTTATTCTTTTTGTCCATTTAATTATGCTATATCATATTTTGTATGGATTTGTCACTGAACCTAGATCTTGCGGTGTATCACCCCCACAGGTATTCAGGTATTACCGGATCCGGCTGGGTGGGGTGTGACATGATCTCTTACTTGGAGTCTATGAAGTTGGTTGGAGCCATGGAATACGATGACTCTAGGGAGGGAGTTACCAAAACGGACTGCCTAGGCACGAAAGGGAGGATATCATACCAGAACGGATTGTCTAGTGCACGGATGGGAGGTATCCGACTCTGAGTAGATGTGACTCAGTAGATGACTTGCATTAGGCTAGGTATAACCCTGACACACGCTAGTACTTAGACCAATGGTGGTGAGCGAGTGTTGACCTAAACCCCAGCCATGGAATGTCCGAGAAGGATGCATGACCCAATTACCACTGGAGAACCCAAGATACCGAGATGGTTGAGGGAGAGTATTTTTAGACCTACCCAGAGGAGTATGGTGTTTTATCTTAATGCATGTCTGCCAATAGAGAACATCATACTTAGAGTTAGAAGCATATTTACATTTATTGTCTCATATCATTGCATCATGTTTGCTTTGAACTGCTTGTAGTTGTTTATTGTCATTGAACTACTTGTTGAGTTCTGTTGAGTTCAACCTTTGAAGGATATGTTTTTAGATTCTGTTGCAGGTACCGATGACTTCAAGAACCAAGACTATGAAGCCACGGCGAGTGACCGGTACTCTATGCAAGGTGTTGGTTGTTATGAAGATAACGGTGAAGATCCCTTGTGTGATTATGAAGCGTACCAGGATTCTCTATCTTGGAGTGGGAGCGTCCCTTTTTTATTACAAGAGTCTACGAATCTAATCATACTTTATTTGAGTTGAAAGAGTTGTATGATTAGATGTTGTTTGGATTTGACTCCATAGTTTTATTCTTTGTTCTTCTAGACTTTTATTTTGGTTGTAATAACTTTAGAGCTACTTGAGAGTTTTGATATACTCTTCCGCATTATGATCTATAGAGTTAGTTTTCTGCTATACTCTAGCTATTCATTGTTTGGTATCATTTTATTCCACACTTCGATTATATTTCAAGATTATTTCTTTGATTGATTTCTTAATAAATTTAAACATTGATTATTCCTTGCTCATGATTGTGTTATTGTGAAATGTGGGTATATGTTTCCCTAAACTTGAGCATGGGACTTGTGGACCACACCTCTGGGTATCGCGGTTAGGGTACTGGCTGGGGGATGTGACAGAATGGTATTAGAGCCCAAAGTTTATGGACAATCATAACCATAGAACACAATAATGGAGCATCATTGAGTCATAGATCCAAAAGTTACTCAATCTTCTTAGAAGTGATTTATAGAAAACTTCTGAATAGAAACTTGAATTAATGAAGCATAATACATGAAGTTTGAATAATGTACAATAAACATGGTTAAACAAACATAAACCTTATTGCAATAAAGGAAATACATAAGGTACAATAAGACAAGTGAAGCAAATGAACTTCATTAATTTCTTAGAAAATGTTTACAAAGCTGAAAAATAAAGTAAGTACATCTGTGATAACATAAAAGGAAAGATCCTAGAACTATATATCTAGGTGATCGTCTCTGTGAGCCGAGCTGATCTCTCATAGCTCCAGGCTCCTCCTCTAGTAGTGGTCAATCGATCTCCCATAGAAAGTATGTGAGTCTCTATCCTCTCCTGTTAAGCCTCTATCCTCTCGAGAGTGGAATCCATTGTTGACAACTAAGAAGCCACACTCGAAGCCTTGGAAGTCGAATGCGAAGGACCTCCAACCTCAAAGTGTCGAGGTGGAATAGTATCCACCTCATCACTATGATGACTCTCATCACTATGATGACTCTCATCACCATCACCATCACCATCCTGAGCCTGAGCCTGAGCCTAAGCCTGAGCCTGAGCCTGAGCTGGAACCTCATCATTGTCCTCACCCTCGGATCTCACTGCATCATGAAGCTACATCTTCCCGACAAACCTAGACCTAATGTCCTCTCCTAAGTCCCGATGAAACACCTTTGTATCCTTGAGACTGACATCAAAGTGTCGAAATATGACTGTCAATAGTTGACCAAATGCTAAGTTTCTGGCCCAAGGACACTTGACTCGATCGATCATGACGTGCTACATGATGTAGGCTAGATTGATCTGATGCCCTATGTAGATGCTATAGATGATGAGCGCCTCCATCACTGTAACCCTACTATGATGACTGACCTTCGGCATGATGTTTTGCCCAATGATGCGAGTGATAACACGAGCCAAAGGAATCATCTCGGTGCTGCTCCTTGGGCTGGAGCAGTGAATGTCATCCCTCATCCTAGAGTGTTGAGCAGATCTAGTAAAGCTTCCATGGATGTAAAGCCTCGGTGATGTCGATGCCTACCAGGATCCACCAACATGAATCTGGGTAGTGTGGTACTCCAAGTATATGGGCCAGCACCCTCATGGAAAATCTGATCTTTGTATCTCGGACCCGTGACTGAAGAATAAGCCTCATACCTTTGTGAGTGTCTATCTCGGTGTGGTAGGTATGGTTACTATAGAAGTACCTAACTAACTCTAGATAGACTAGGTAGTCAGTGGGATGGAGATGTAACCACTGCATTGCTCCAACCTCTATTGGATGCAGAATGTTTGGAGATCATCCGTGATGACAAGTCGACCGTACTCTATAGGAAGGTTCAAATAGTAGTTGTGAAATCCAGCCCTATCCTAACCCTAACCCTGACCCGGAAACCCGGTTGTTTTTAGGTCCGAAGACCCGGAGTAAAGGAAGAAGCCAGTTATGGGCCATCTTAGTAGAAGACATGGTGTTTGACTCTGAACCCATGGATGTTGATGATGGAGTTCCATACTTGGAAGTTTGTGCAGATCTGGAAAGGAAGCTGCACCTGTCTGAAGTTGAGATTAGTTGAAGGACTTGGAGTATTATCTGACTTGGTTTGAAGGCATTTCTACACACTAGGTATGTCATTTGATGTGTGTGCAAAAGCCCTTGAGGTTTAGTGTCCATTTGATCCTTCAATTCCCTGTTTGAACTTTGCTGACCTGATTGGTCGACTGGGCCAGTAGACCAATCAATCAACCAATGATGTGTTAAATCCGAGAAACTCCAATTTTAGGGTTTTTCACTCTCTATTTAAACACACTTTGTGTTTCTTAGTATCCTCTGCCTCCAGAACACTTTGAGAACGTGGGAAGACTCGTTGGAAACTCTCTTCGGTGATTTCGAAGATTCCTCTGCAGATCTAAAGCCTCTCATCTCCAATCTGTTAGTCTAAGGTTAGTATCTCTTCTGTATTGTAATTTATTCTTTCTTTGATCTTGTTCTTGATTGGAGATTGGGAAGAAGATGTTGCATTCTTGCAACCATCTCTTTCATAATCTCACTCTTTTCTTTAGGGTTTATGATCAGCATAGAGATCTCAACCCTAATCCTTGTAAGATCCATTTGAAACCCTAGTTCTTCTTATGGATCTGATTTCGTAACCATTTAAGTCTAATTTCCATGACGTACTTGTAATTATTTCTGATTACCTTTTTCTTGGATGAGATCTAAATCATCCCTTGTCTTTGCTGTGATTTCCATAGTGTATTTCATCGAATTCTAGGGTTTTTCACCTAATTAGGGAAACCATGATTTTAAAAATAAGGTAATGTTTTTAATCATTATCAGTGCCCGATCTTTACTCCCTTAGTGTGAGAATACTATCATATAGTTTTCCTCCAAGTTTCTTGAAGTTTCGAACCCTGTAGATTGAGTTTCGGATCAGAATTCTCGTACTTGCTTCGTACTGACTCTGTTGGTCGACTGAGTCGACTGGGTCAATAGACCAATCAATCGACCAATGAAGGCAATAGCTTTGTTTTTCGCTCTGTTTGACTCGTTTTCTCTTTGATCTTTTAGGCATCTTTCCTAATGTTAGGGGTTTAATTGCTAAGTTTGGAGCCTCTCTCTTTGATCTTTGGATTATCTTCGACAATAATCAAGGTAAGGACAGTTATTTCATAATAACATAGATCGCGTACTCTTTGGTTTCTACTTTAAGAAACTCTGACTTTATTTACTGTTCTTGTATTTTCTACTTCTGATATACTACTGTAAGTACAGTTGCGCTTCACTTATGTCTTCTTTTTCATTATTCAATATTATATGAAATGCTTACTACTGCATATGGTTTAATGATTGGATTATGCTTTTACATTCTCTTGTATGATGAGTTGTTGATTTTGTATGTCATGACTAATCTGAGAATGTGTTTGATTAGGTATGGTTTGGGATTGAGAGGTGTCCTTTTGACACTTTTGTCCTTGGACAACAACAGAAATAGTATGGGATGTTTCCGGGGTTGCCCATTGACACCTTCCTGAATCATTGGTTGTTATACCTAGGGCTGTCTAGCAGTGTTTGGCTAGGATGACCCCGTTATATCAGACCCTAGTCGGAGGGGTATTGAGACCGAACAACCCGTGGTAGCAATGTGATTTACGAGCACTCGAGACCGGTGAGTTATATCCGTGAGAGGACGGGAATCACATTGTGGGGGCCATTTATGGGTAGGGTTGCATATGGATAGACTTGGGCTCATGGGCACTCAAGACCGGTGAGTCATATCCATGAGAGGACATGACAGCTTCCCGTTTACTATATGTGGATGACCTATAGGGTTGATGAGTCCGTAGTCCGAGAGGGAATGCGCTGACTCTAGTGTGAAGGATATCAGAAAGGATCCCGAGAGGGGAGGAATGGACGTATCTGGAGCTGAGTTGATTTAACTAAGTAGAAGACTTGCATTGGGCTAGGTTTTACCCTGACATGCGCCAGTATTTAGACCAATGGTGATGTGAGAGAGCGGTGACTTAACCCCTAGCCATTGATTGTCCGAGAGGGATGAAGGACCCACTACCAACCGGCGTTGTGAGATGAGACCTACCGAAAGAAGTACGGTGCTATGACTTAAAGCATGTCTGCCAATAGAGACTAGCATATATAGAGTTTAGATGCATACATACATTATTTGTTTCATACTGCATTGCATCTTGTTATGTTCTACCGCATGTTATTTTGTTGTTATGAGTTAACTTGCCTTGCTGAGTTCATTCGAACTCACTCCTTTTTGTGCAATCTTTTTGTTAGATTATCCTACAGGTACTGACTAATATGAAGAACAGTACGATGAAGCGCAAGCCGATGAAGCGGTACTTCACACAAAGTACTGGCAACCATGAAGATAACCCTGATGATTTCGTGAGTGATCAAGTTGCGTACTACGATTAGACGTAACGCAGAGTTGGAACATCTATGTTGGATTGATGAAGTCTACTATTTTGAAGATGTTATCTATAGGTAGAAAACTCGTAGTTCAGTTTGACTTTCTTTCTTTGTTTTCTTTTGACTCAGTTGTAATTATTTTTAGACTTACATGCTACATTCCGCTGTAACTGTGGAGTGAATTTCCGCCTCACTCTACTTCTTTTTGATGTGCTTACATCTGGTATCATTTTTCCGCACTCTGATTATACTGATATTCATTTCCTGATTAGATCTTTTGTTTATAATATTATACTTGATTTATCTGTTCATGATTATGTTATTGCATATGTGGGAGGATGATTTCCTCGATACTTGATCTTCGGGGCTGTGGATCACACACCCGGGTATGCTAGTTAGGGTACCGGCTGGGGGGATGTGATAGTAGTACTCATATAGAAACTCCACCTGTGGTGTGTCAAATAGATCCTCTCTAATGACCATTGGGAAAGGAACATGTCCCCGACCTCTATTTTCACATCTTCCACATATAGGCATAGTGAATATGATAACACAAGACAAAGATTGCAATGAGTTAGTCCAACAGGCTTGCTTTCGCTAAAGAAGGGTATTTTGGTAATTTTTTTGGAAATTTTTTATTCGGGGAAAACATCGATTTTGACATGTTAGCATGTACGTAATGGTTGGTTTAGCATGATAAGAGGGTTTGTTTGAGAAAAGTCCCTCAAAATCCTTGAATTTTGAAGAAAATTCAGCAAGGGGAAAAAGTGTGAAAACCCTAGCTTTTGGGTGAAGTTTTGAGATTTTTGAAGTTTCAGAGTTTGGTCGAACGAAGTGTGTGTGAACCTTACCCATATTAAATCAGGTGTGTGGGAAGTGGTTTGAAAATGAGACAAAAATTTTAAAAAAGAGCATGTTATGTGATGAATAGTGAAAATGAGAGTAAAGTGTGTTGAATTTAAGTGTTGAAGTATGGCATTGAGTGGAAAATACTTGGAGCATGTTATCTCTGATTTTCTTTTCTTTAATCTGTTCTTGATTGAGATCAGGAAGATGATGCTGCATTCTTGCAACCATCTATTCCATGATCTCATCATGTTCTTTGAGATCTATGATCATCATCATGATCTCAACCCTTGCCGGTTGAATCCTAGAAACCCTAAACCTTGAAACCATAACCTTGTGTGGTCATCAGGAGAACCTTTTGGTAACCCCCATGTGAGGGAAACCTCATGGGTAATGTGGAGGTTGATCTAAATTCAATATTCTTTAATTCTTCTCGTTGTATTTGACCTAACAATTTACCTCCCTTCATCCGGTGCTCTCAACCTTTTCATGGGAGCCAAAAAGGGTGAGACCGTAGTTTCTTGGGTAAAATCAAGAACCCCTATTTTGATCATGGTAGAAGACACTCACTTTATTTTCTTTACTAGAATTATAACCTATCAATCTTTAATTCCTTACCCTTGATCATACCATATTTCCTTCATGATCTATGTTTAACCTAATTAGGTTAACCTTCTGGTTCCTAAGTTGTAACTTGGAAACTTGAATTGATTAATGGTTTGATGTCCTCTATAGACTTAGATGCTTCCATTAGAGTTTCCCCCTTATTTTGTACCCTTTTGAACCACCAAATTCGGATTCATATTCTAAAATTTCTGATTGTTGAAGGCTACTGTCTCTGTTGGTCGACTGATTGGTCGATCGAGGGCGATAGACCAATCAGTCGACCAATGGGTACAACAAGCCCTTTCTTGGTCTGTTTTGATTGAATTGTGATCTTTCCTTCTATGTATCTTTCCTAACTCATTGTATACACTTGTTTAAGACTCTTTTCTCAGGTTTAGTCAAGGTCTTACTTGATTCTCTAAGTTCCTTTACGAGTTAGAAGGTAAGGACAGTTGTCTCCTTAACTACATAGATCACATACTCTCTGGTTTCTATCTTTATGAAACTATGAGTTTAACTACTGTTTATATACTTTTACTTCTGATTTACTACTGTGAGAACAGTAGCACTTGTTTAGGTTATCTTTTCATTATTCATACTTATATGAATTGGTTATTATCATGTTGTTAATGATTAGATCATGACTTTATATTCTCTTTGGTATATGATGAACTGTTGATTGTGTATGTCATGACTGATCTGAGATTGTATCTGATTAGGTATGATTTGGGATTGAGAGGTGTCCTTTTGACACTTCTGTCCTTGGACATTATGGGAAATAGTATGGGATGTTTCCGGGGTTGTCCATCGACGCTCTCCCGAGTTATTGATTTTCATACCTAGGGCTGTCTAGTTGTGTTTGGCTAGGATGTCCCTGTTATATCAGACCCAATTCGGAAGGGTATTGAGACCGAACGACCCGTGGCAGCAATGGGGATTCATGGCCACTCAAGACCGGTAACCAACCTGTGAGAGGACGGGAATCACATTGTGGGGGCCATGTATTGGAGGGTTGCATATGGTTAGACTTGGGCTCATGGGCGCTTAAGACCTGTGAGTTATATTCATGAGAGGACATGAGAGCTTCCCGTTTACCATATGTGGATAACCAATAGGGTTGATGAGTCCGTTGTCCGAGACTATTAGACTATGAGTTACCGGTACTTATGCCAAATGGTTGTGAGAGAGAGTGTTGACTTAACCCCCTGCCATGGTTTGTCCTGAAGGATGCCGGACCCACTACCAACAGGAGCCGTATGCGTGACCTACCCAAAGAAGTACGGTGCTATGACTTAAAGCATGTCTGCCATAGAGACCAGCATACATAGAGTTTAGATGCATACATACATTACTTGTTTCATATTGCATTGCATCTTATTATGGTTTGGTTCCATGTTATTTATGTTGTTATGGATTAAATACCTTACTGAGTTTCTTCGAAACTCATTCCTTTTTGTACATTGTTTTGTTAGACTATTCTACAGGTATTGATTACTATGGCGAACAGTACAATGAAGCGCAAGCCAATGAAGTGTACTACACGCAAGGTGTTGGCAACAATCAAGATTACTCTGATGATCCCTCAGTTGATCAAGTTGCGCACTACGATTAAAGACAACATGGAGGTGGAATGTCTCAAATGGATTGACGAAGTCCACTATTTTGAAGACATCATCTATAGAATAGAAAACTCTTATGTTTATTAATCTTTCTTAGTTCCTTTGATTTAGTTGTTATTTTTTTTAGACTTACATACTGCGTTCCGTTGTATTTTGTGGAGTGAGTTTCCGCCTCTCTCTACTTCTTTTGATATCTTTGGATATCTGGTATCATTTTCTGCACTCTGATTATATTATTTATTCATTTCTTGTTTTGAACCTTGTTTATAATTTAAAACCTTGATTATTTCCTGTTTATGATTATGTTATTGTATATGTAGGACGATGATTTTCTCGATACTTGATCTTCGGGGCTATGGATCACACTCTCGGGTATGCCAGTTAGGGTACCGGCTGGGAGGATGTGACAGATTGGTATCAGAGCCCAAAGTTCAAGGAAATCCTAACCACAAAAAACAGTAATAGAACATTCCTGAGTCATAGATCTAGAAGTGACTCATCTACTCTTAGAAGTGAATAATAGAACATTTGGACTAGAAACTGTATAATGAAGCATAATTGAATACTTCTAAATAACGCACAATAATTATACTTAAAAAATTGTCACTTAATGCAATACAAGAAAAGTGCATAATACACAATAATTAAGTAAAACAAAGTGAACTTCATTAATATTAAGTGTTTTACAACGATTACATCTGAAAACCATAAAAGGAAAATCCTAAGTACAATCTATCTGGGTGATCTCCTCTGATCTGTGTAAGCTCTGAAGTCCTCTGATAGCTGAGTCACCTGATGCTCTATCCTATCCTGTCGTGACTCCATCCTCTCATACATCTGCTCCTGCCTGACCTCCATCCTCTCATACATCTGCTCCTGCCTGACCTCCATCCTCTCCAGCATGGAAGTCATCGATCTCATCTGTGCACTAAGATCTGTAGTCTTTGGAACTGCATGAGAAGGACCACCTGTCTCAAAGTGCGATGAGGGAAACTCGTGATGCTCCGGCATAGCCTCGTGCATCTCTGTATCATCTCCGGCCTGATCATCACTATCTGGACCGATATCCTCCTCTCCATCCTCTGACTCCTGCTCCTCATCCTCTGTCTCATCATCCTCCTCACCCTCTGAACCAAGAGATCTCACAGTCTGTTGCAGCCTCATCTGACGAATGGTTCGAGTCCCGATAATATATCCTCATGAACCAATGTCCACTGGTGTATCCTCAAAACTCACCCCGAAATGCCTAAAGATCAAGGTCAGTAGCCTCCCATAGCAAAGGTTCCGCATGCTAGGCCGCAGAACCATATCCAGCATGACCTGTTGTATGATGTAGGACAGGTTGATCTCGAAGCCCATGTAGATGCTGTAGATGACTAAGGCTTCCATCATTGTGAACCGGTGGTGATGTCCAGCCTTAAGCATAATGTTTCGGCCAACGATGCGACCGATGACCCGTGCTGAATCTGTCATCCGCCTGCTGTTCCACGGAGTGAAGCATCGGCGACTATCCCAGAGTGTGGAGCATATCTCGCGTAGCTCATATGGCATCAAGTAGTTATCTATGTCTGCCCCTGCAAGTATCCATATGCACTAATCTGGGTAGTGAGAGACCCGCAAGATTTTAGCCAGTGATCTCGTAGAGAAGCGGATCCGAGTCTGAAGGACCCTGCTCCTGAGGACAAGCCGAAGCGGATGTCCTGGACCTGTAGCCTCCTCGGTATAGGTTAGGTTGCTGAAGAACAACCTCACTAGCTCTGGGTATATCGGCATATTCTCTGTGAAGAGATGTGTTCACTGCAAAGTGTCGAACCTCTGCTGAATCCTGAAGACCCTGAGCTGACGAAGGTGTAGTAGACGTCCCAGCTCGATGTTACAGTAACTGAAGTAGGCCTCGTATAAGAACTCAGCCTGGGGAGTGTCAAATCTGTCTGGTCTCCGAACCTCCTGTCTAGGCTCGAAGGAACCCGACCTCTGCCTCTAAGTGCTCCTACCATACGACCCCAACCTCGTCCTCGTACACCCCTCGGCATAGTGAATGTCTGTAGAAGAAGCAAAAGACATTGTTGTTAGTGCTATTTCAAGATTTCAATAAAAAGGGTATTTTCGTAATTTTTCAGAAAATTTCAAATTTGGGGAAAATTTGATTTGAAGATACTAGCATGTGAAAAATACTTGGAATTTCATGTCTATAAAGTTTATTTGAAGAAAATCGATCGAAACCTTGGGTTAAAGTGGAAAATTCAGCAAGAAGAATTTGGGGATTTTTGCATTCTAGGTCAAAATTGGATTTTTGAAAAGTTGAAATTGGTTAAATCAAACTATGTGGACATATTCACATTATCATTTTGAGCATGTAGCATTTGATTTCATGCGAAAACTCCAAGCGGTTTGTGAGAAAACGAAATTTTTCTAAAGTTAACGATTTCAGTACGAAAACATTGCGAGAAGTGCAAGAATGTGTTAGAACTTGTTGTCTATGCGTGGAATTGTGTTTAAAACCTAGGGAATATGTTTCTAAGTATTCCTAAACATGATTTCTAACAATGGATACAAGCAAAACATGGATTTTATGGAAATGCATGCATGAGAAGATGAAAGTGAAAGAGAAAATGAGAGATTTACCTTGTGTGAGATGAATGTAGGTTGTGGTGTTATTGTTGAAGCACTAAATTACTCCTAGAACACTTGGAATAACCTTTGGAATCTTTCCCCTGAGCTCTCTCACTTTTGGAAGAAGTTAAAATGAAGTTGGAATGTGAAAATGAGGCTTATAATGCGAATTTTCGTATTCTGTCTTGATTGGTCGACTCATTGGTCGACTGGGCAGTCGACCAATCAATCTACCAATGGACCCAGTGAACTCATTTTGTGTTGGATTTTTGGAAAATGTGATTTTTGCCCTATGATTTGTTGTTGGATGACTAAATGGATGTATTTAAGTATGATTTAAGTTTTCAAATCATTTGGACTTGTGGATTATGTTGAAACTTCGAAATTTGGTATTCTGACGTTCTCAGTTTTTGCAGAATGGTTACTCTGAGAAGTGGACATGGGGAATCTAGTGGTCATGATCAGCGTACCAATACTGGTGATCAGGGTACCCATGACATACCCGGTGCCCCGAATGTTGGAAGCTTTCGTGATATTGCCAATATTATGGGTAATATGGTGCAGCAGCAAGTAGGCCAGTTTAACCAAATGATGACCAGTTTCATGACTCTGCATAATGAGACTTGTGCAGTGGGTAATGGAAATCTTCATACTGTTGTCCCGAATGTGGGAGGTTTAGCTGGAACTCCTCATACTCGCTTAATGGAGAGTTTCCTGAAGATGCAAGTGCCTAGCTTTACTGGTGTTACCAAGGACCTCTTGTTTCCTAACAAGTGGCTTCGTGAGTTGGAGAAGGCTTTTCTTCATTTGCAATGTACGGAAGCCCAGAAGATTTTGTTTGCTGAGCATAAGTTGCAACATGAAGCTGACGCTTGGTGGACCTCTACTCGGCCTGTTTTGGAAGGTTTACATGCAGGTGTTGTAACTTGGGAGTTGTTTAAGGAAGCTTTCTGCATGAACTACTTCCCTGAGGTAGTGAAGGATTCGAAGGAAGCTGAGTTCATGGTTCTCGCGCAGGGATCATTGTCTGTGTTGGAGTACCAACAGAAATTCGAGGAGCTACATTTCTTTGCTCCTGATTCTCTAAAGCTTGATCTTGCCAAAGTGAAAAAATTCTTTAAAGGATTGCGCCCTGCCATTAAAGCTTACCTCACTGTCCAGCCTATAGTGAGCTATGCTCAAGTGGTGCAGAACTCGAAGAAGTTGGAAGAAACTGAGAAGGAAAATGCTCGTGTGCAAAGGCCCTGGCAGCCTAGGAACCATGGATTGGTGGATCGTAATGATCGGCACTTTGTGAAACCTACACCCTATCCCACTCCTGCTTTTCAGCTTAGAAGTGTAGGTCGAACCTTGGTTTTCAGCAGCCCTGACCAGTTTAAGCAGTATGGAGGGAATCGACAACTAGTGAATGCGAGTGCTAGGCCAGTGAATGCGAATCCAAGGTCATTGGTTCAGAAGCCCCCTGTTGCGGCTACTTCAGTAGGACCTAGCAACCATGTTTGATTTTACTGTGAAGCAGACTGGTCATTTTGCTCGTGAATGTCCGAAGAAGCCTGTCCAACAGCTAGCCCCAGTGGTGAAGAGTGCCCCTGCTCCTCCCTCTAGTAGAGTGTTCAGTATTTCCAGTACTGAACAGGATTCAAGCCATGAAGTGATTACAAGTACATTGTTAGTCGCTTCTATTCCTGCATTTGTTTTATTTGATACGGGTGCATCTCATTCGTTCATATCATCTGCATTTATCAAGAAGACTGACCTAATCCCTGAGAAATTGTCTAGTTGCTTATTGATTAGTACACCTACTGGTCCTGTTGTGAAACTAGATAAAGGATTAGTTAAATGTCCTGTGTTGATTAGTGAGAAGAACTTGGAAGCCAATTTGGTACTTCTTGAGATGAAGGACTTTGATGTCATTTTGGGAATTGACTAGTTGACAGCCCACAAAGCTGTGTTTCTTTGTTCATCAAGGAAGATTCAGTTCCATGTTTGTGGAAGTCCAGTTTTTGAATCTCAAGGTGAGAAAAGAAGGGTATGTAGGAAGGTACTGTCCGCACTGATGCAAATCTATGCCCTAGTAGATGATGCTTCATCTAAAGGCAAGAGTAAAGTGGAGAAAAGAATTGATGAAGTCAAAATTGTCTGTGACTTTGTTGATGTCTTCCCTGATGATCTATCGGGAGTGCCTCTAGATAGGGATGTTGAGTTTTCTATTGATCTCATCCCTGGTGCCACTCCGGTATCTAAGGCTCTGTATAGGATGGCTCCTACTGAGCTAAAGGAGTTACAAAACCAGTTGAATGAGCTCATTGATAGAAGTTTCGTACAACCTAGTGTGTCACCTTGGGGAGCTCCGGTCTTGTTTGTCAAAAAGAAGGATGGTAGTATGCGTCTGTGCATCGACTATCGTGAGTTGAATAAATTGACTATCAAGAATAGATACCCGCTGCCCAGAATTGATGATCTTTTTGATCAGTTGAAGGGTGCAGCCGTGTTCTCGAAGATTGATTTGAGATCTGGATATCACCAGTTGAAAGTGAAGCCTAGTGATATTTTTAAGATAGCTTTCCGAACAAGGTACGACCATTATGAGTTCCGAGTCATGCCTTTCGGATTGACTAATGCTCCTGCGGTGTTCATGGACCTCATGAACAGAGTCTTTCACGAAGTACTCGATAAGTTTGTGATTGTCTTCATTGACGATATCCTGATTTATTCGAAGAGTGAAGAAGAGCATGCAAGGCATCTAGATTTCACTTTGCAAAGACTATGAGAAAAGAAGCTTTATGCTAAGTTTAGCAAGTGTGATTTTTGGCTCAAGAGTGTAGTATTCCTCGGCCATGTGGTTTCAACTGAAGGTATTCGTGTTGATTCTGAGAAAGTCCAAGCTGTGGCTGATTGGGAAAGACCGAAGACAGTTACGGAAATAAGAAGTTTCCTTGGATTGGCAGGTTACTACAGAAGGTTTATTGAGAACTTTTCTCGGTTGGCTGCTCCTATGACTAAGCTAACAAGGAAAAAAGAGAAGTTTGTTTGGTTTGACGCTTGTGAGAAGAACTTCCAAGAGTTGAAGGATAGATTGACAAGTGCCCCGGTTTTGACTATACCTGATAGTTCCGGTGGTCTAACAGTCTACACTGATGCGTCAATGATCGGTTTGGGTAGTGTACTGATGCAGCATGGTAAGGTTGTAGCCTATGCTTCTCGGCAATTGAAAGATTATGAGCGGAATTACCCCACTCATGATTTAAAGCTTGCCGCGGTAGTTTTTGCTTTAAAGTGTCACATCCTCCCAGCCAGTACCCTAACTGGCATACCCGAGAGTGTGATCCATAGCCCAAAGATCAGGTACCGAGTAATCAACCTCCCACATATACAATAACATGAACAATAATAATCGATGTGTGAAAGATAAACCCTAGATCCAAATAAGGAAAGAATGAATCATATATAAATCAGAGTACTAAATATAATCAGAGTGTCTAAATCAAATAAGTAAAGTGAGGCGAAATCCCACTCTATAACCAGCGGAAATGTAGTTCTAAAAGAGAAGAAACATAATGAAATCTAATCCCAATAGCAGGTACAATAGGTAACTAAATTGTTCTCAATCTTATAGACAATATCCCTATAAGTAAAAATCTCATAAATGGCACAAGGGCGCTTCCACTCTATGGTCGGACTAAGCATCGTACGGAGCATAATCACTCGCGGAATCTTCAGTGTAATTGTCGTAACCGCAATCACTTTCCTGGAGATATGCCTCTTCTCCTTGCGCTTCTTCATACGAGCAGTCATGATACTCAGAACCTGTAGAGTAGTCTAACAAACATTGTACAAAAGGAATGAGTTTCAAAGAAACTCGGTAAGGCAGTTAAATCCATAATAACATGAATGGCAGGATTACAAAACAAACATAAATGCAATATGGTATGAGACAAACAATGAATGTATGAATCTAACTCATCATCAGTTATAGCACCGTACTTCTTTAGGAAAGTCTCATTCACTCATCATCAGTTGGTAATGGGTCCTTCATCCCTCAGGATATTACATGGCTGGGGGTATAGGTCACCAATCTCTCACATCACCATTGGTCTAAGTATCGGCGCATGTCAGGGTTAAAGCCTAGCCAAATGCAAGTCTTCTACTTAGTTACATCAAGTCAGATCCAGATACGTCCATTCCTCGCCCCTGGCGATCCTTTCCGGTATCCTTCACACTAGAGTCCTCATAGTCCCTAACTACGGACTCATCAACCCTATTGGTTATCCACATATGGTAAACGGGAAGCTCTCACGTCCTCTCACGGGTTGGTTACCGGTCTTAAGCGCCCGTGAGCCCAAGTCTAACCATATGCAACCCTACCAATAAATGGTCCCCACAATGTGATTCCTGTCCTCTCACGGGTTGGTTACCGGTCTTGAGTGCCCATGAATCCCCATTGCTACCACGGGTCGTTAGCTCTCAATACTCCTCTGATTAGGGTCTGACATAACGGGACATCCTAGCCAAACACTACTAGACAGTCCTAAATATGTCATCCAACAATTTAGGAAGGTGTCCAAAGGGCATCTCCGGAAACATCCCATAATATTCCCGTAGTAGTCCTAGGACAGAAGTGTCAAAAGGAACACCTCTCCTTTCCAAACCATACTTAAGCATACACAAGCATCAATCCATAACATCACATATATGGTAACTTCATATATGGAAAGAAATCAATAATTACATTCAACTTGTGTATAACTGGTAAGTAAATCATACATGAGTCAATTTAATATAAACAAGTAATGCTACTGATATCAAGACAGTACAACAGTAGTATAACATTGTAAGAATCTAATTAAAGAAATAAATTAACAAGATTCAAATATAGAAACTAAGATATGCAATTTATGTTGTTAAGGAAGTAACCATCCTTACCTTTTATAACTTGCAAAGGAATCTTAAGAAATCAAGTAAGATCTTGACAAACTTGAGAAGAAGGTCCTAAACAAGTGTATACAATATATTAGGAAAGATCCCTAACAGAAAAGATATCAAAACATCCAAAATAGACCAAATCTGGAGTTGCTGTACTCATTGGTCGATTGGATTGGTCTACTGTTTCAGTCGACCAATGGAGACAGTGGCCTACAAAATCAAAGTTTTAAGAATAAAGAACCGAATTTGGTGGTTCAAAAGGGTACTAAACAAGGGGTAAACTACAATAGTAGTATCCTAACATGTAGAGGACCTCAAAACACTAATCGAATCAAGTTTTCAAGTTACAAATTAGGAAACAAAAAGTTACCATAATTAGATCAATCATGGTTCTTGAAGAATTCAAGATACAAATCATAGACAAGAACAATAGGAGAATGAATCATTGATTTTGATAAAGATATCATGGAAGGCATACTTAGATCTTCAAGAAAATAGATCTAAGAACATGAATCTAAATAAGGAAACAAAACTTACCATAGATGTATCAGTCATGATTCTTGAAGAAAGCTTGGTATGATAGAGGAGAAACAACTAGATTGACTACTAATATGATCAATATAATAGATCCAAGAACATCAGAATTTAAATCAAAGATAAACGAAGACGAGATCATGATTTAGATCATGATTCCTTCAAAAGCTTGCAATGATCATGATTACGGACATTTCTTTAGCCTTTAATCCTTAGGAAGATCATGAGAGATAAGTTTAGAGATGTTTGCAACAGAGAATGCAGCATCTCCTCTACTATCTCAACTCAAAAAGGAAAGAAAAAAAGGATGAAGAAGAAGAAGAGAGTGTAAACATACATTTTTGTGTAAGAACACGAGTTTTGACGAAGATCCGTCAAGATAAACACCAAGGACGCAAGGGAGATGACTTGCAGAGGTCATTGGTTCGTTCCAAAGAGTTTGGAGGCAGAAAATACGAAGTAGACTTGATATTGGACTTAAATAGAGCAAGCAAGACCTAATTAGCAAAAACAGAACCCATTGGTCGATTGATTGGTTGAATGGTCCAGTCGACCAATGAGTCGACCAGTCAGTTCAGCAACTTCGAAACAGGGAATTGAAGGCTCAGATCAAATCCAAACCTAAAGGGGTTTTGCACACACACCAAGTGACTTACCTAATAGGTAGAAATGCCTTCGAACCATGATAGAGAGCACTCCAAGTCCATCAACTAATCCGATCTTCATCAAGATTCAGTTTCCAAAAATAGAACCTTGTCATCAACACTCATGGATTCAAAGCCAGACACCAAGTCTTCTACTGGGATGGCCCAAAGCTGACTTCTTGCTTTACTTCAGGTTGTCGGACCTACAAACAACAAGGTTTCCGGGTCAAGGATAGGGCTGGGTTTCACATAAAGATTTGGAGACATTACCTCTACAGTGAGAAAATTGTCATTTTCACGGATCATAAGAGTTTGAAGTACTTCTTTACCCAAAAGGAGTTGAACATGAGGCAAAGAAGATGCTTGGAATTGGTTTCTGATTATGATTGTGATATTCAGTATCACCTTTGGAAGGCAAATGTTGTTGCGGATGCTCTTAGTAGGAAGATTCAGAAGAAGACTTTGGATTTAAATACTTTGAGTCTACCATTGTTGTCTTCTATTAAGAGTTTTGATTTGGAAGTTGTCCCTGAGAATTTTTATTTTGTTCTTTCTGCCATGACGGCAAGATCTGGTCTTAGAGATAAGATTGTTGCTCTGCAGTGTTCTGATCAAGAACTTAAGGATAAGTTTGAAAAGATTTCTTCGAATCCTGAGTCGGACCCTGACTTTGGTATATCCATGGATGGTGCTTTATTGTTTAGAGGTAGATTGTGTGTGCCAGCAAATGATGAAGTTAAGAAGGAAATATTGAAGGAAGCACACCAGTCGATCTTTACGGTACACTCTGGAAGCACCAAGATGTACAAGGACTTGAAGGAACATTTTTGGTGGATTGGTTTGAAGATTGATGTTGATGATTTTGTTGCCAAGTGTGAGACTTGCCAGCGTGTGAAGGCTGTTCATCAACCTCCATCTGGATTACTTCAGCCCCTTCCTATTCCTAGTTGGAAGTGGGAAGATATCTCTATGGACTTCGTGTCTAGCTGGCCTCGGACAAGTAAAGGCAATGACACTGTGTGGGTGATTGTTGATAGGTTGACCAAATCAGCCCATTTCATTCCTATGAAGATCACTCATACTCTAGATAAGCTAGCAAGGCTTTATGTGGATAATGTGGTTCGTCTACATGGTGTGCCAATGAGTATTGTTTCTGATCGTGATCCTAGGTTCACCTTAAGGTTTTGGAACAATTTGCAGAAGGCCTTGGGAACCCAATTAAATTTGAGTACAGTTCATCATCCACAGTCTGATGGACAATCTGAGCCGACAATTCAGACTTTAGAAGATATGCTCAGATCTTGTGTGGGGGATATGGGTGGAAATTGGGATGAACACTTAGCTTTGATTGAGTTTGCCTATAACAACAGTTATCAAGCAACAATAGGCATGGCTCCGTTTAAGGCTTTGTATGGTAATACTTGCAGGACACCATTGTACTGGACTGAGACTGGTGAAAGAAAAGTCTTAGGTCCTGAGATGATTGAAGCTATGAGCGCAATGGTCGATATGATAAGAGAAAGGATTAAGTCTGCCCAGTCTAGGCAGAAATCTTATGCTGATAAGAGAAGGACCGATTTGGAATTTCAAATTGGAGAGAAAGTTTTCTTGAAGGTTTCACCAATGAAGGGTGTGATGAGAATCAATGTTAAAGGAAAACTTAGCCCCCGTTTCATTGGACCTTTTGAGATTTTGGAGAAGGTTGGACCTGTTGCGTATCGATTGGCATTACCTCCGTCTATCGCTGCTGTGCATAATGTGTTTCATGTTTCAATGCTCCGTAAATATATAGAGAATCCGGAACACATTCTACAGCAAGCACTTGAAGGACTTAGTGTTGATCTCACCTATGATGAAGAACTAGCCGAAATTTTGGATAAGAAGGACAAGCAATTGTGGAATCGCACCATCCCTTTGGTAAAGATTCGTTGGAAGAACCATACCCCTGAAGAAGCTTCTTGGGAGAAGGAAGAAGATATGAAGGAGAAGTTTCCTCACCTCTTTGGAAGCACAGGTACGCTTTCAATTTCGAGGACGAAATTTCTGTAAGGGGGGGGGGAGAATGTGAAACCCAGCCCTAACCCTGACCCGGAAACCCTATTGTTTGTAGGTCCAGCAACCCGAACTAAGGCAAGAAGTCATCTTTGGGCCATTTCTATAGAAGACTTGATGGCTGGATTGGAATCCTTGATTGTGGATGTCAGTGTTCCATTTATGGAAACTGCACCCCGATGAAGATTGGATTAGTTGATGGACTTGGAGTGCTCTCTGTATTGGTTCGAAGGCATTTCTACCCACTAGGTATGTCACTTTAGGTGTGTGCAAAACCCCTTGATGTTTGGACTTGATCTGAGCCTTCAATTCCCTGTTTTGAAGTTGTTGTTCTGATTGGTCGACTCATTGGTCGATTGGACCAGTCGACCAATTGAGTCTGTTTTTGAAATTTAGGTCATGGCTACTCTAATTAAGTTTAGTCTCGGGAATACTCCGCCTCATCTGCCTCCTAAGCCTCTGGAACGAGTTAGAACACTATTCTAATCAATTCCCTTGCATCCTTGGTTGACATCTCGCAACAACTCAAGTAATCTTCATCCTCCTGCATCAAAGGTATGTTTATGATCTCTTTCCTCTCTATCTCTGATTTTCTTTTCTTTAATCTGTTCTTGATTGAGATTAGGAAGATGATGTTGCATTCTTGCAACCATCTATTCCATGATCTCATCATGTTCTTTGAGATCTATGATCATCACCATGATCTCAACCCTTGCTAGTTGAATCCTGGAAACCCTAACCTTGTGTGGTCATCAGGAGAACCTTTTGGTAACCCCCATGTGAGGGAAACCTCATGGATAATGTGGAGGTTGATCTAAATTCAATATTCTTTAATTCTTCTTGTTGTATATGACCTAACAATTTACCTCCCTTTATCCGGTGCTCTCAACCTTTTCATGGGAGCCAAAAAGGGTGAAACCCTAGTTTCTTGGGTAAAATCAAGAACCCCTATTTTGATCATGTTAGAAGACACTCACTTTATTTTCTTTACTAGAATTATAACCTATCAATCTTTAATTCCTTACCCTTGATCATACTATATTTCCTTCATGATCTATGTTTAACCTAATTAGGTTAACCTTCTGGTTACTAAGTTGTAACCTGGAAACTTGAATTGACTAATGATTTGATGTCCTCTATAGACTTAGATGCTTCCATTAGAGTTTCCCCCTTATTTTGTACCCTTTTGAACCACCAAATTCGGATTCATATTCTAAAATTTCTGATTGTTGAAGGCTACTGTCTCTGTTGGTCGACTCATTGGTCGACTGGGACAGTAGACCAATCAATCGACCAATGGGTACAACAAGCCCTTTCTTGGTCTGTTTTGATTGAATTGTGATCTTTCCTTCTATGTATCTTTCCTAACTCATTGTATACACTTGTTTAAGACTCTTTTCTCAGGTTTAGTCAAGGTCTTACTTGATTCTCTAAGTTCCTTTACGAGTTAGAAGGTAAGGACAATTGTCTCCTTAACTACATAGATCACATACTCTCTGGTTTCTATCTTTATGAAACTATGAGTTTAACTACTGTTTATATACTTTTACTTCTGATTTACTACTGTGAGAACAGTAGCACTTGTTTAGGTTATCTTTTCATTATTCATACTTATATGAATTGGTTATTATCATGTTGTTAATGATTAGATAATGACTTTATATTCTCTTTGGTATATGATGAACTGTTGACTGTGTATGTCATGACTAATATGAGATTGTATCTGATTAGGTATGATTTGGGATTAAGAGGTGTCCTTTAGACACTTCTGTCCTTGGACATTATCTGAAATAGTATGGGATGTTTCCGGGGTTGTCCATCGACGCTCTCCCGAGTTATTGATTGTCATACCTAGGGATGTCTAGCAGTGTTTGGCTAGGATGTCCCTATTATATCAGACCCAATTCGGAAGGGTATTGAGACCGAACGACCTGTGGCAGCAATGGGGATTCACGGGCGCTCAAGACCGGTAACCAACCCGTGAGAGGACAGGAATCACATTGTGGGGGCCATGTATTGGAGGGTTGCATATGGTTAGACTTGGGCTCATGGGCGCTTAAGACCGGTGAGTTTTATCCGTGAGAGGACATGAGAGCTTCCCGTTTACCATATGTGGATAACCAATAGGGTTGATGAGTCCATAGTCCGAGACTATTAGTACTCTAGTGGAAAGGATACCGGAAAGGATCGCCCGGGGCGAAGAATGGAGCTATCTGAACCTGAGTTGATGTAACTGAGTAGATGACTTGCTGTGAAACCCAGCCCTAACCTTGACCCGGAAAACCCTGTTGTTTGTAGGTCCGACAACTTGAAGTAAAGCAAGAAGTTAGCTTTGGACCATCCCAGTGGAAGACTTGGTGTCTGGCTTTGAATCCATGAGTGTTGATGATAATGTTCTATTTATGGAAACTTAATCTTGATGAAGATCGGATTAGTTGATGAACTTGGAGTGTTCTCTATCATGGTTCGAAGGCATTTCTACCTATTAGGTAAGTCACTTGGTATGTGTGCAAAACCCCTTTATGTTTGGATTTGATCTGAGACTTCAATTCCCTATTTTGAACTTGCTGAACTTATTGGTCGACCAATCAATCAACCAATGGGTTCTGTATTTGCTAATTAGGTTTTGCTTGCTCTATTTAAGTCCAATCTCGAGTCTACTTCGTATTTTCTGCCTCCAAACTCTTTGGAACGAACCAAAGACCTCTGCAAGTCATCTCCCTTGCGTTCTTGGTGTTTATCTTTACGGACCTTAGTCAAAACTCGTGTTCTTACACAAAAAGGTATGTTTACACTCTCTTCTTCTTCTTCATCCTTGTTTTCTTTCCTTTTTGAGTTGAGACAGTAGAGGAGATGCTGCATTCTCTGTTGCAAACATCTCTAAACTTATCTCTCATGGTCTTCCTAAGGATTAATGGCTAAAGCAATGTCCGTAATCATGATCATTGCAAGCTTTTGAAGGAATCATGATCTAAATCATGCTCTTGTCTTTCGTTCGTCTTTGATTTAAATTCTGATCTTCTTAGATCTATTTTACTGATCATATTAGTAGTCAATCGCTGTGTTTTCCTTACATGATCCATGATCTATCAATCTCTAGTTGTTTCTCCTCTATCATACCATGCTTTCTTCAAGAATCATGACTGATACATCTATGATAAGTTTTGTTTCCTTATTTAGATTCATGTTCTTAGATCTATTTTCTTGAAGATCTATGTATGCCTTCCATGATATCTTTATCAAAATCAATGATTCATTCTCCTATTGTTCTTGTCTATGATTTGTATTTTGAATTCTTCAAGAACCATGATTAATCTAATTATGGTAACTTTTATTTCCTAATTTGTAACTCGAAAACTTGATTAGATTAGTGTTTTGAAGTCCTCTTTATGTTAGGATACTACCATTGTAGTTTACCCCTTGTTTAGTACCCTTTTGAACCACCAAATTCGGTTCTTTATTCTTAAAACTTTGATTTTGTAAGCCACTGTCTCTGTTGGTCGACTGATTGGTCGACTGAGACAGTAGACCAATCCAATCGACCAAGGAGTACAGCAACTTCAGATTGATGCTTGTGTATGCTTAAGTATGGTTTGGGAAGGAGAGGTGTCCTTTTGACTCTTCTGTCCTATGACTACTACGGGAATATTATGGGATGTTTCCGAAGATGCCCTTTGGACACCTTCTTAAACTGTTGGATGACATATTAGGACTGTCTAGTAGTGTTTGGCTAGGATGTCCCGTTATGTCAGACCCTAATCGGAGGGGTATTGAGACCGAACGACCCGTGGTAGCAATGGGGATTTATGGGCGCTCAAGATCGGTAACCAATCCGTGAGAGGACATAGATCACATTGTGGATACTCGAAAGAGGCCATTTATAGGTAGGGTTGCATATGGATAGACTTGGGCTCACGGGCGCTTAAGACCAGTAACCAACCTGTGAGAGGACGTGAGAGCTTCCCGTTTACCATATGTGGATGACCTATAGGGTTGATGAGTCCGTAGTCAGGGACTATGAGGACTCTAGTGTGAAGGATACCGGAAAGGATCGCCAAGGGTGAGGAATGGACGTATCTGGATCTGACTTGATGTAACTGAGTAGGAGACTTGCATTTGGTTAGGCTTTGACCCTGACATGCGCCGGTACTTAGACCAATGGTGATGTGAGAGAGTGGTGACCTATACCCCCAGCCATGGAATATCCTGAGGGATGAAGGACCCATTACCAACTGATGATGAGTGAATGAGACTTTCCTAAAGAAGTACGGTGCTATGACTTAAAGCATGTCTGCCAATAGAGACCAGCCTACATAGAGTTAGAATCATATTACATCATGTGCTTCATACCATATAGCATTTACTCTGTTTGAAATCCTGTTATATTTGTTGTCATGGTTTAACTGCCTTACTGAGTTTCTTTGAAACTCATTCCTTTTGTACAATGTTTTGTTAGATTACTCTACAGGTTCTGAGTATCATGACTACTCGTATGAAGAAGCGCAAGGAGAAGAGGCATATCTCCAGGAAAGTGATTGCGGTTACGACAATTACACTGAAGATTCTGCGGGTGGTTATGCTCCGTACGATGCTTAGTCCGACCATAGAGTGGAAGTGCCCTTGTGCCATTTATGAGATTTATACTTATAGAGATGTTGTCTATAAGATTGAGAACAATTTAGTTACCTATTGTACCTGCTATTGGGATTAGATTTCATTCTGTTTTTTTTTTTTTTCTCTTTTAGAACTACATTTCTGCTGGTTGTAGAGTGGGATTTTGCCTCACTTTACTTTATTGATTTAGACACTTTGATTATAATTCGTACTCTGATTATATATACGATTTACTCTTTCTTTATTTGGATCTTTGGTTTATCTGTTGCACATCGATTATTATTATTCATGATTATGTTATTGTTTATGTGGGAGGTTGATTACTCGATACCTGATCTTCGGGGCTGTGGATCACACTCTTGGGTATGCCTGTTAGGGTACCGGCTGGGAGGATGTGACACTTGAATTGGGCTAGGCTTTACCCTGACATGCGCCGGTACTTATGCCAAATGGTTGTGAGAGAGAGTGTTGACTTAACCCCCTGCCATGGTTTGTCCTGAGGGATGTCGGACCCACTACCAACAGGAGCCGTATGCGTGACCTACCCAAAGAAGTACGGTGCTATGACTTAAAGCATGTCTACCATAGAGACCAGCATACATAGAGTTTAGATGCATACATACATTACTTGTTTCATATTGCATTGCATCTTATTATGGTTTGCTTCCATGTTATTTATGTTGTTCTGGATTAACTACCTTACTGAGTTTCTTCGAAACTCATTCCTTTTTGTACATTGTTTTGTTAGACTATTCTACAGGTATTGATTACTATGGCGAACAGTACGATGAAGCACAAGCCGATGAAGCGTACTACACGCAAGGTGTTGGCAACAATCAAGATTACTCTAATGATCCCTCAGTTGATCAAGTTGCGCACTACGATTAAAGACAACGTGGAGGTGGAACGTCTCAAATGGATTGACGAAGTCCACTATTTTGAAGACGTCATCTATAGAATAGAAAACTCTTATGTTTAGTTATCTTTCTTAGTTCCTTTGATTTAGTTGTTATTTCTTTTAGACTTACATACTGCGTTCCGTTGTATTTTGTGGAGTGAGTTTCTGCCTCTCTCTACTTCTTTTGAAATCTTCGGATATCTGGTATCATTTTCCGCACTCTGATTATATTATTTATTCATTTCTTGTTTTGAACCTTGTTTATAATATTAAACCTTTATTATTTCTTGTTTATGATTATGTTATTGTATATGTGGGAGGATGATTTCCTCGATACTTGATCTTCAGGGCTATGGATCACACTCTCGGGTATGCCAGTTAGGGTACTGGCTGGGAGGATGTGACAGACAAAAAGTTCACTAGGCTTGCATTGTATCCCACCTCGACTTATCAACCCCGGATTATGGGACAAAGTGTTGGGATTGCAAAGCTCAGTCAAATTGCTGCAGACCCGAGGCTAGTGAATCGAAGATCTCTAGAGCCAGTGCGACCTGTAGGACAGAGAAAGATTGTCTGTTTTACCGTGGAACGGGTATGACATTTTGCCCGTCGTTGCCCTCTTAAACCAAGTCATCAAGCTGCTTTAGCTGTGAAGTCAGTTCAAGCACCTTCTGCCGATAAAGTGGTTAGCATTGTTGGAAGCGAGTTAGAACCAAATCAAGATGTCGTAACCGGTACATTACTCTTAGCCTTTAACTCCTGCTATTGATCTATTCTTTAATTTTGCATTGCATACATACCATATGCATTGCTCTGATTTAACCTTGTGCATTGCATATATACCATATGCACTACTTTGATTTATCTTTGCTTGTGCATTGCATACATACCATATGCATTGCCCTGATTTATTCTTTACTCGTGCATTGCATATAGGCCATATGCATTGTTTTGATTTATTCTTGCCTTATGAGTTGCCTAGTCTTGTTTGGAAGTGCATGTGAGACATCTTAGTTTCACTTTGCAAAGATTGAGAAGATTTCTTTGAAGCCTAGGTTGGACACTGATTTTGGTATATCTTTGGATGGTGCCTTACTGGTTAAAGAAGGACTTTGTGTGCATGCGGTTGACAAAGTTAAGTGCAAGATTTTGAAAGGAGCAGAGTAGTCAATTATTTTTATAGTACACCAAGAAAGCATTAAGATGTTTAAGGACTTAAAGGAACCCCTTAGGTGGTTTGATAAGAAGGCCGTTCGATAACCTCCATTAGGACTTCTTCAGCCCCTTCCTGTACCTAGTTAGAAGTGGGAAGACAGTACTAAGGACTTCATGTCTAGTTTGCTTCAGACAAGTAAAGGAAATGATATGGTATGAGTAATAGTTGATATGTTGACCAAATCAGCCATTTTATTCCTATGAAAGATCACTCATTCTATGGTTAAGCTAGCTAGACTTTATGTGGATAATATAGTTCGTCTGTACGAAGTGCTAGAAATCCTAGGTCCACCTCAAGTTTTTGGTTTCAGTTTGCAAGAAGCCAGGGGAAGTTAAAAGTGAGTACTGCTCATCATCCACAGTCTGATGAATAATCTGAGCACATAATTCAGATATTGGAAGATATGCTTAGATCTTGTGTCGTGGATGTGGATGGAAATTGGATGAACGCTTAGCTTTGGTCGAGTGTTTATAACAACAGTTATCAAGCAATAATATGCATGGCTCCATTTAAAGCTTTATATGGGAACACTTGTAGAACACCCCTGTATTGGACTAAGACTGGTGAGAGAGAAGTCTTAGGTCCAGAGATGATTGAAACTACAAGTGCAATTGTGGATGCAATAAGAAGAAGGATTAAGTCTGCGTAGTCAACGCAGAAATCTTACACGGATAAGAGAAGGACCGACTTGGAATTGCAAGTTGGGGAGAAAGTTTTCCTAAAGATATCGCCTGTGAAAGGAGTAAAGAGATTCAAATGTTGAGGAAAGATTCAGTGGAAGAATCACACCTTGAAGAAGTTTACCCTTGAAGAAAATTTATGGAGAAGGAAGTCAAGATGGAAGTGAAGTACCCCTGCCTTTTGGAAGCCAAGTACTCTCCCAATTTCAAGGACAAATTTTTTTTAAGGGGGGGAGAATATGAAATCTAGTCCTAGACCTAGCCTGGACACCCTGCCTATTTTGGGATAAAGAAGTCACTCATGGATATTAGACCTATAAGTTGGACCCAGAGTTCAGTGTGGATAGGTTTAGAAGACCCTAGAAAATCAGTTCAGACATTTCCCTAAGTTGGCTTTAGACTTAAGTGATCGGATTTAACTCTGGAGATCCAAATTCAGTAATTTGAGTGTGGAAGACCCTTTGGTCAATCCCATACCAAGGTAGCTCCAGATGCTGAATTTGTTATTTTTGGAAGTTTTGATCTTAGGATCCTCTATATAATGCAACCTTGTGTTAAACCCTATTGTTTGGCCTCTCAATTGCTAGTGAACATGGGAAGAACCCTAGAGCATCCTCCTCAAGCCAAGGAAGATCCCCAAGCATTCCTCCTTGTTTCTAATTTGATTCATCTTCATCAAGGTTAGTATTATATCTCTGTCTTCTATAATTTCTCTCTTCTACTGTTCTAGCTTAATGTTTTGATTGTGGAGAAGGTGTTACACTACTGTAACTACCTATTCTCTGACCTCCTTGTGTCTTAGAGTGAACCCCCAATCACTCTATACGTTCCTTGAAGCCATATGGTGAATCTCCTCAATTCTTCATGTTTTTTATTGAGTTTTGGATAGCATGATCATCCTATTGTAGTTTTCCTTTCTAATCAATGTTAGACATGTTTATTCTTAGTCTCTACTGCTGATCTAACGTATTCCATCTCTTTGAATGAATCCCCATTCATTCTAACCATTCTAGATTTCTATGTTGATCATTAATTTTAAGCATTCTAGTAAGTTTCTATTTTAGTTCCTCTCAATCAAAGTTAGAATTCTCTTAATGTATTATTACTCTTGCTGCGATCATGAAGATGGTATTGCATCCTTGCATTTGGCTAGGCTTTACCTTGACATGCGCCAATACTTAGACTAATGGTGATGTGAGAGAGCGGTGACCTAAACCCCCAGCCATGGAATGTCCCGAGGGGTGCAGGACCCAACTACCACTGGCAGAGCCGAAGATATCTTAAATGGTTGAGGGAGAGTGACTTGACCTATCCAAAGAAGTATGGTGCTATGACTTAAAGCATGCCTGCCAATAGAGACTAGCATACATACATAGAGTTAGAAGCATATTTGCATTTATTGTTTCATATCATTGCATATATGTTCGTTTGTGAGTGCATGTGAAGATGCTTATTGTGTTTGGATTACTTGCTAAGTTCTTTTTATCTTACCCTTCGGGGGACTTGTTTTTAGATGACATTGCAGGACTGGAAGAGAACTCATGCCACCGCACAGAGGACCCTTCCATACATGGTACAGCTCTTGAAGTCCTTCGACAAGGTGTTGACCAAAGAAGCAGCCAACACTCAAATTTGGACTGCATTGATGGCTCCTATTGATGGCAACTGGCATCGTCTTGTTTGCCGATGGGATCGATGTTGATCTGAAGCTTCAAGAGCATAACTCAAAGGTGAAGACGATGAAAATTGAAGAAGAGGAAGAGCCGACTGAAGATGTGGATTAGATCCTCTTGTTTCTTCTAGACTTTGGTTTTACTTGTATCAGCTTAGAGCTTTACTTTAGATTTCGATCTACCTTCCGCATATGTTGTGGGGTATATTTCTGCTATACTCTACAGTTGTCTTTTGATTTGGTATCTTATTATTCCGCACTTTGATATTCTTTTGTGATCCTTCTGAGATCATTTCTTAATTTTCATTAGTAAAATACTTGAATACAATGATTGTTCTTGCTTTTGAATATGTTATTGTGCTAAATGGATATGATCATTCCTAATCTTGAGCTTTGAGACTGTGGATCATCTACTCGGGTATTCCAAATAGGGTACTGGCTGGGTGGATGTGACACACTAGTTTAGTTTTGATTACTTCTTTTCTATCCCTTTATTTGGGAATCGGTTGTAATCTTTCCTTTTTAGTTTTGAGCTACATTCCGTTGTATATGTAGAGTGATTCTTCTGCTACATTCTACTTTTGATTGTTATATTGGTATCATTTTGCCCCACTTTGATTATATATAATGTGTTCTTTTGAATCTTATCTTGATCTTTTAACTAATATAGTATAACATTGAATTAGTTTTGTTCTTGATTATATTATTGTAAATGTGGGAGGTTGATTTCCTCGATACTGATCTTCGGGGTTGTGGATCACACACTCGGGTATGCCAGATAGGGTACCGGCTGGGTGGATGTGACACATACTATGGATAAGCTAGCTAGGCTTTATGTGGTCAATGTGGTTCGTCTGCATGGAGTGCCTATGAGTATTGTTTCGACCAGAGATCCTAAGTTCACCTCAAGGTTTTGGAATAGTTTGTAGAAAGCCTTGGGAACACAATTGAACTTGAGTATTGCTCATCATCCACAGTCTTATGGACAATCTGAGTGGACAATTCAGATTTTGGAAGATATGATTAGATCTTGTATTGTGGATATGGGTGGCAATTGGGATGAATACTTGGCTTTGGTTGAGTTTGCCTATATCAATAGTTATCAAGCAACAATAGGCATGACTCCATTCAAGGCTTTGTATGGAAACACTTGTAGGACACCCTTGTATTGGACTGAGACTGGTGAAAGAAAAGTGTTAGGTCCAAAAATGATTGAAGCTACAAGTGCAATGGTGGATATTATAAGAGAAAGGATTAAGTCTGCCCAGTCAAGACAGAAATCTTATGCGGATAAGAGAAAGACCGATTTGGAATTTCAGGTTGGGGAGAATGTTTTCCTGAAAGTGTCACCTATGAAAGGTGTAATGAGATTCAATGTTAAAGGAAAGCTTAGCCCTTGGTTTCTCGGACCTTATGATATTCTTGAGAAGGTAGGACTTGTTGCATATCGTTTGCCTTACCTCCGTCTCTTGCTAGAGTTCATAATGTGTTTCATGTATTGATGCTTCGACAATATATAAAGAATCCGGAACACATACAACAGTGAGAAACTGAAGGACTTAGTGTTGATCTTTCTTACAATGAAGAGCCAGCCAAAATCCTAGACAGAAAGGACAAACTGTTGCGGAATCGTACCATTCCCTTGGTAAAGATTCGGTGGATGAATCACATCTCTGAAGAAGCTTCTTGGGAGAAGGAAGAAGATATGAAGGAGAAGTTTCTTCATGTTTTTGGAAGCACATGTACGCTTTCAATATCGAGGATGAAATTTCTTTTAAGGGTGGAGAATGTGAAACCAAGCCATATCCTAACCCTGACCCTGACCCCGGAACCTTTGATGTTTGTAGGTCCGAAGACCTGGAGTGGAGGAAGGAGAGATTTGTGGACCCTCTTAGTTGAAGACTTGGTGTTTGATTCCGAGCCCATGGACATTGACAGTGATGCCCCTTACTTGGATGCATTGTCAGTGTTCGGTGAGAAATTGCACCTTGAAGAGGGGAAGCTTAGTTGAAGTACTTGATGCGCTTCCAATCTTGTTTCAAAGATATTTCTCTAATCTAGACGTGTTGATTGACTTGTAGGAGAAAACCCACCTCAATTTGAATCATTCTAGCCCTTCAAATCCCCGGATCAAGCTTGCTGTCACTGCTTGGTCGACTAGGCCAGTCGACCAAAGGATTCCCAAATTTGAGAATTTGATGCTTTTTGGATATTCTCTTCTCTACTTAAGTGAGCCTTGTGTCTTGAACCCTATTTTACTCCTTTAGCTTGCAGAGAATGAGGTGAGAGCTTCCCAAGGCACTTCCTAGGTAGTGGTGAAGGGATATTGCATTCAATCATTGCCTCTTGTCTCCATTATCATCTACAAGGTATGATTTCTCTCTCTTGCTCTCTATTCTACTCTATCTCTTTTTCTTATTGCTTTTGTAACCTTGAAGTTGGTGTTGCAACCTTGTAACCACCACTTCAAGTATTCATACCTTGCTAATACATAAGCTCATTCCATTTCTACCTATGCTATACTCTCATTTTGATTCTTGCATATACATTTATATGATTCTCTTCTTAGCATCTTGTATTCTTGTCCTAAACTGAAGTATGAAGCATGCTAAGTCTGATTTCTATGCTAGCGTATGATCCCAATCTATTGCATATCAATTCCCCTAGATAATTCCCTAATTTCCCTTGCAATTTCATTTGATTTCAATTGAAGCTATGATTCTTGTATTTAGAACTTAAGGTTTCAATTTGGGGATTCCTAATTAGACCATTGGATTATGCTAATTACTTGCTAGATAGTGTTCTTAAACTGTTACTATCAATCCCTCCAAGTTTCGGATCAGTCCGAGCCCCAGAAGCTAGTTTTCAGATCAAAATTCACTATTCAGCCCCGCATTGTTCACTTGGTCAAATGGGTCAGTCGACCAAGTCAGTCAACCAATTGGTTGCTGAACTGTGTACTTCGACAATTTGACCAGTTCGACCTCCGATTTTCCCGATTTCTTCTCTAATCTATCATTTATATTTGTCTAGGGTCTTATTACCATCTTTGGATCATTCTATTGTAATTATTGGATTAGCTTCATCTCGACTCAAGGTAAGGACGGTTATCACCATAAATGCATAGACTATGTGATTATTACATTGATGTTGACAACTTAGTAGGCTTAGCTTGTTGGTTGTATTTGGACATCATATGACTTTTGTAGGTACTTTATGACAGTAGTATCATGTTTATATACTCTTTCCTATCATAGTTATTCATTCTTGTCAATTTCATGTATGATTGATCATGTGATGTTATGACTTATCTTTCAATATGATGAAGTATCATTTATGTATGATATGATGAAACTGAAAATGTGATTGGATAAGTATGATTTGGAATTGGGGAATGTCCTTTTGACATTTCTATCCTTGGACATCAGAGGGAATAGTATGGGATGTTCTCCAAAGATGCCCATCGACGCTTTCCCGGATTATTGGATGACATACATAGGACTTGTCTAGTGGTGTTGGCTAGGATGTCCTTGTTGTATTAGACCCGAATTGGAAGGGCATTGAGACTGAACAACCCGTGGTAGTAATGTGGTTTGATGGGCGCTCAAGACTGGTAACCAACCAGTGAGAGGACATAAATCACATTGTGGATCCTCGTTAGAGGCCATTTATTGGTAGGGTTGCAAATAGCTAGACTTGGGCTCACGGGTGCCCAAGACTGCTAAGTTATATCAATGAGAGGACGCAAGAGCTTCCCGTCTACAATTTGTGGATGACCAATAGGGTTGGTGAGTTCGTATTTGAGAGAGTTGGATACGCTGACTCTAGTGTGAAGGATACCGGAAAGGATCTCGAGAGGGGAGGAATGGATGTATCCGGATCTGACATGATACGACTGAGTAGATAACTTGCATTGGGCTAGGCTTTACCTTGACATGCGCCAATACTTAGACCAAATGGTGATGTGAGAGAGCGGTGACCGAAACCCCAGCCATTGATTGTCCGAGATGGTTGCAGGACCCATTACCAACCGGAGCCGAGTGATTTGAGACCTACCCAAATAAGTATGGTGCTGTGACTTAAAGCATGTCTACTATAGTGACTAGCATGTATAGAATTAGAATCATATTTGCATCATCTGCTTGCTAAGTTCTTCGAACTCATTTCTTTCTGTGCAATTGTTTTGTTAGATTACTCTTCAGGTGTTGAAGAATCTAATGGCTCCTTCATCAAGATGGACTCCGATGCCACATACTACTCTCAAGGTCTTGGCTACTATGAAGATCATAGTGAAGATCCTGAGGGTGGTTACACTCCATACCAGGATTAGCTCAACCTTAGTGTGGGAGAGGCCGTGTTTGGTCTCATACGTTTATATACTTACAAAGACATTTTGTATAAGAGGGAGGAGACCTTACTTTAGACTTTTATACTGTTATCTCTTTGAAACTTGGATCTGTAATCTTAACTTTAATTGATCTACATTCCATTGTTACCGAGTGATTTCCACTCACTCTCTCTTTTTGAATTATATGTATTCATTGGTATCTTTTATTCTGGACTCTAATTATATTGTTCTTATCTTATTCATGGTTTCATTTATTATATGCTTTGATCTTGATTATTATTGTTCATGATTGTGTTATCGCATATGTGGGAGGCATGGTTGCTTGATACTTGATCCTTGGGACTGTGGATCACATACCCGGGTATGCCAGGTAGGGTACCAGCTAGGTGGATGTGACAGAGTGGTATCAGATCCCAAGTTCAAGTGAAACCCCAACCACAGAAACGATAATCGAACATTCCCGAGTCATAGATCTAGAAGTGACTCCTGTATTCTTAGAGTGAGTAATAGATAACCCGGACTAGAAACCTAATTAATGAAGTCTAAGTGGTTTGTTGAATCATATACCATAATTGTGATTTAACAAGCATCACTTAATGAAATAAAAAGAAAGTGAATAATACACAATAATAAAGTGAAACAAAAGCGAATTTCATTTACTTAAGAAAGTGTTACATCAAGTTACATATGGAAAGCATAAACTTAAATCCTAGTACAATATGTCTATCTAGGAGGTCGCCTCTGATCTCTAAGTGCCTTGACATCGTCCGAAATCTGTGTGAGTTGAGACTGCATCTGCTCCTGTCTGGACTCTATCAGTGCCTGTCTCTACTCCATCCTCTCATACATCTGCTCCTGCCTGACCTCCATCCTCTCCAGCATGGGAGTCATGGAAAGCATATGTGCATATAGATCAAGTGTCTCTGGAGCGGCATGTGATGGGCCTCCTACCTCAAAGTGTGATGCAGGAACCCCATGATCATCCTGACCAGCATCACGCATCTCTGCATCCTCTCCGTCCTGATCGTCTGAATCTGAAGCAGCCTTTCCCTCAACCACTGGTGCCACCTCGTCCTCATACTCAGACTCATCCTCCGGACCTAGTGACCTCTTCCAGATCTATCTCAAATCCCAAATAAATCGAATATATGACTAAGGCATCCATCACAGACTCCTTATGGTGATGTTCCTGCCCACAATCCGACCAATCACCCTAGCTACTGCAGTCATCTCTCCACTGATCCGTGGATAGTGGCATCGATCATCATTCCATAGAGTACCACATATCTCATGTAACTCGTATGGAAGGATATGTCTATCAATCCTAGCACTGGTTGGTATCCATACACAAGCATGTGGGTAGAAAGGTACCCCGAAGATCTCCGCAAGTGTACGGGTAGTGAAGCGGATCCATGTCCCTCAGATCTAACTAGCTACTACCAACTGAAGTGAATATGCCCCCAAGCCCTCCTCAAATGAAGTCAAGTTGTTGTAGATTAGCCGAACCAACTCTAGATACACCGGTGGATCCTCTGTAAACAGGTGTGTCCATCTCATCGTGTCAAATCGTCGTCTGATCCTAAATGTGCTCAAATCTCATAACTGTAGTACTCGACCATGCTCGATGCGGCAGTGTCCAAAGTATGTCTCGTAGAGAAACTCTGCCAATGGCGTCGTGAATCTGTGTCTGTCTATGACCTCCTCTCGTGGGTGAGGTGGAGCATGTCCTCTACCTCTCCTGGCTCCTACTAGCCTACCTCGACCACGGCCTCCTCCTCGTCCATGTCACTGCATGATGTCTATACCTGTAGAAAAAACTTAAACAAGTCAATGTCAGAGAATTACCAAAGAAGTTTAGACAAGAAGGGCATTTTCGTTATTTTTTATTTTATTTTTTATTTTATTTTTGGAAATTTTTTATTTGGGGGAAAATTCAATTTGAACACACTAGCATGTGCATAATACCTTGAATTGCATGCATATGAATTTTAATTGAAGGAAACCCATCGAAATCGCGGCCTAAAATAAAAAATTCAGCAAGCTAGAAAAGGGGATTTTTGGCTTTTAGGTCAAAATTGGGGACTTTTGAAAACGTCGAAATTGGTTGGAACGAATTGCATGAGTACCTCTAGCATATCATTTCTAGCATGTGGCAACTGATTTGGTGTTAAAATTCCTAACGGTTTGGGAGTAATCAAAAATTTTCTAAATTTGGGGATTTCGGTTGCATTAGCGAAAGCAAGTTGGTGTTTTTTGTTTGCTTGATGTTTAAGGTTTGTTTTTGCATGGAAAATATGGGATTATGTTACTTAGCATGCATGAACATGTTTCTAACGTAGAACAACAAGTTTAACATGGTTTTACAAGGAATCTAAGCAAAGAAACCAACTTGAGAAGATGATGAATAGTGATTACCTTGCTTTGATCTTCTAAGTATGTGATGTTGTTGTTGTTGAAGCTCGTAATCACTTGGAACCTCTTTAGAAACCTTGGCAAGATGGTTCTCTAGAGCTCTTTTTTGAGAAATGAAGTGGAAATGGGGTTTAAAACCCAAATTTGCATGTTCAAGACTAGCTTGGTCGATTGACTCTGTCGACCAAGCCAGTCGACCAAAGGAGGACATAATTGCTTATTTTGGATTTTTGGCTCAATTTTTGGCTCTTCGACCAATGTTTGATTGTCTGCTTGCTATATTGATGATTCTAAGTATGATTTAAGCATTCTAATCACTTGGTCTTGTAGTTGTTGACGAATCTTCGATGTCGATGTTGTTATCTTTGGTTTTGCAGAATGGTTGTCCTGAGAAGCCATCTTGTTGGTTCTGGCAGCAACAGAAATGGAGAGACGCCTGCTAGTGGATTTGACCAGCAGACACAAGAGAACAGTCATACCACAAATGACATTCCGGGTGCTCCTGAAATCGGAAGCTTTCGAGATATTGCTAATGTCATGAGTAACATGATGCACCAGTAGGCAACCCGGTTTAATCAGATGATGACTGGCTTCATGGCACTTCATGGCGAGAATCATGCTGGTGGCCAAGCGAACCCGAATGTAGCAGCCCCGTATGTGGAGAGGTTCACTGGGACCCCGCATACTAGGTTGATGGAAAGTTTTTTGAAATTGCAAGTATCGTCGTTCACCAGTGTAACCAAGGATACTGTCTTTCCCAACAAGTGGCTACAGGAATTAGAGAAGGCCTTCTGAAACTTGCAGTGTTCGGATGCCCAGAAAGTTCTCTTCGCTGAGCAAAAGCTTCAGCATGAAGCAAATGCATGGTGGACTTCTACTCAACCCATCCTTGAAGACCTTCATGCAAGTGTTGTTTCTTGGGAAGTGTTCAAAGAGGCTTTCTGTAAGAACTACTTTCCCGAGGCTGTTAAGGATGCCAAGGAAGCGGAATTCATGGCATTGGTTCAAGGATCGTTGTCTATGCTGGACTACCAACAGAAATTTGAGGAAATTTTCTTTTTCGCCCCTGATTCTATCAAGCCTGACAATGCTAAGGCGAAGAAGTTTTTCAAAGGTCTGCGGCCGTCGATAAAGGCATATCTCACTGTTCTCCCTCTTGAGAGCTATGCCCAGGTAGTTCAGAATTCTAAAAAGTTGGAAGAGACCGAAAGAGAAAATGTTCGTGTCTAGAGGCCTTGGCAGCCAAGGAACTCGGGTTATGCTGACCGCAATGAGCGTCGTTTCATGAGACCTGCACCATATCCCACTCCTACCTTTCAGCCAAGGAGTGTTGGTCAGAGTTTCGGTGTTACTCATGTGGGCCAGCATAGTCAGCCTGGTGGAGTTAGACCTGTAGGAGTTTTCATCCTTCTCGGCTTGGGATTGTTAATCCTAGACCTGCATTTCAGAGACCTCCTACTGTAGCAACTCCGGTCTGGACCGAAGGACCCTATTTGTTTCTTTTGCAAGCAGACCGGTCATTATGCTCATTCTTATCTGAAGAAGCTTGCTCAGCCTGTTGCCCCTATTGTGAAAAGTGTCCCTGCCCCTCCCTCTGGTAGAGTGTTCAGCATGTCTAGTGTTGAACAGGATCCATGTCATGAAGTTGTCACAAGTACATTGTCAGTTGCTTCTATGCATGCATTTGTTCTATTTGATACGGGTGGATCTCATTTGTTCATCTCATCTACATTTGCTATGAAGACTAACCTAACACCCAAAAGCTTATCTAGTTGTTTGATGATTAGTACTCCTATTAGGTCTATTGTGAAACTAGATAGAGTGTTAGAAGATTGTCTTGTGTTGGTTTGTGGAAAGAATTTGAAGGCGAACTTAGTGTTGTTTGATATGAAGGACTTTGATGTGATTTTGGGAATTGACTGCCTGTAATCTTGTGTTCTTCAAAGAGAATTCAATTTCAAGTGAGTGAGAATTCAATTTTTGAGTTCCAAGGTGAGAAGGGAAGGATTAGTAAGAAGACTTTGACTGCATTAATGCAAGTTCGTGCATTAGTGGAAAGTGCTTCACCTGGAAGCAAGGTCAAGGAAGGGAAGAAGCTTGAAGAAGTCAAGGTTGTTTGTGATCTTGCTGATGTGTTTCCAGATGATCTGGTCAGACTGCCTCCTGATAGAGAAGTTGAGTTTTCGATTGACTTAACTCCTGGATCTGCGCTGGTATCTAAAGCTCCGTATATAATGGCACCTACCGAGTCAAAACAGTTGCAAACACAACTGAATGAGCTCTTAGTGAGAGGTTTTGTATAGCCTAGTGTATCACCTTGGGGAGCCCCAATCTTGTTTGTGAAGAAGAAGGATGGTAGCATGCGTCTATGCATTGATTATCGGGAGTTGAATAAGTTGACCATCAAGAATAGATATCCGCTGCCCCGGATTGATGATCTTTTCAATTAGTTGAAAGGTGCAGCCGTGTTCTCAAAGATTGATTTGAGGTCTGGATATCATCAGTTGAAGAAGGTGAAGTCAAGTGATATCTTCAAGACAACGTTTAGAACAAGATATGGACATTATGAGTTTAGAGTTATGCCTTTTGGTTTAACTAATGCTTCGGCTGTGTTCATAGATCTCATGAACCGAGTATTTTATGATGTGCTTGATAAGTTTGTGATCGTCTTCATTAATGACATCTTGATCTATTCAAAGAATGAAGAAGAGCATGTGAAACACCTAAATTTCACATTGCAAACGTTGAGAGCAAAGAAGCTCTATGCTAAGTTTAGCAAGTGTGACTTTTGGCTCTCAAGGGTAGTATTTCTCAGCCATGTAGTTTCAGCCGAAGGTATTCATGTTGATCCTGAAAAGGTGCAAGCAGTTGCCGATTGGGAAAGACCGAAGACTGTGATTGAGATAAGAAGTTTTCTTGGATTGGTGGGATACTACAGGAGGTTTATTGAGAACTTTTCTAGGTTGGCAGCTCCTATGACTAAGCTAACTAGAAAGGAAGAGAAGTTTGTGTGGACCGAGGCTTCTAAGAAGAATTTTGAAGAGCTGAAAGTTAGATTGACAAGTGCTCCGGTTTTGAGTATACCTGATAGTTTCGATGGTTTGACAGTCTACACTGATGCTTCTAAGATTGGTTTGGGTTGTGTGTTGATGCAACATGGTAAACTAGTGGACTATGCCTCTCGGCAATTGAAGAATTATGAGCAGAACTTCCCTGCTCATGATTTAGAGCTTGTCGTTGTTGTCTTTGCTTTGGAGATTTGGAGACATTATCTGTATGGTGAGATCGTTGATAGGTTGATCAAATCAGCCCATTTTATCCCTATGAAGATCACTCATATTTGGAAAAGCTAGCTAGGCTTTATGTGGACAGAGTGGTTCGTCTGCACGGAGTGCCTGTGAGTATTGTTTCTGATCGTGATCCTAGGTTCACCTCAAGGTTTTGGAATAGTTTGCAAAAAGCCTTGGGAACCCAATTGAATCTGAGTTCAGCTCATCATCCATAGTCTGATGGACATTCTGAGTGGACAATTCAAATCTTGGAAGATATGCTTAGATCTTGTGTTGTGGATATGGTGGCAATTGGGATGAACACTTAGCTTTGGTTGAGTTTGCCTATAACAACAGTTTTCAAGCGACAATAGGCATGTATCCATTCAAGGCTTTGTATGGTAACATTGTAGGACGCCTTTGTATTGGACTGAGACTGGTGATAGAAGAGTCTTGGGTCCGGAAATGATTGAAGCTACAAGTGCGATGGTTGATATGATTAGAGAAAGGATCAAGTCTGCCCAGTCTAGACAGAAATCTTGTGCGGATAAGAGAAGGACCGATTTAGAATTTCAGATTGGAGAGAAAGATTTCCTCAAGGTATCACATATGAAGGGTGTTGGTAATAACTCCATTTATCTCAATTCGATTAATTGATGGAAAGATCCTTACCTAGATTCACTTTCCTAAATTATGGAGTATTTGCAGCGGAAGTAATCTGGATCTACGTCCTCGTTCCTCCACCAAAGCTCCACCGAGGTGATTCCACAATCACTTGGAAAGGGAACAAGTTCCACAACCCAAATGCCTTGTGGAAAGGATGGAAGAGTGATCTAAAGCAAGGAACTCCTTTCCTACATTTCTAGGAGAGATGGGAGCCGCCTCTTTTCTTGAAAACTTACGTAATGTAATCACTTACTTTCTCGTGCGGTGGTTACCAAAATATATAACCCTATTTTGTAACCGCCCTAATAGTGAGTTTCCAATATTGCCCCTGGGCATATAATTAAATTAATAATTATAAAATCCCAACATCTCCACTTGCACAAGGGCAAGTGTTAATCTCACGGTGTGTCCCAGACACAGATGTATATCCTAGATATACACATTCAATCTCTTTGCTATGTATCCCAGAGACATAGACCTCTTGTGTCTCAGACACACGTTTATTCAAACTCACCAGACTAAAGGTATCAGTTTTTTCATACTAGGTTTATTCAAACTCACCAGACTAAAGGTATCTTGATCCCCCTGAGAGATCACCTTCTTGTCCTTAAAATGTTCACTATTGTAACACATTCAATTGGTGCCAGCAAACACTTTTAGGGTGCAGTTGAATCAAACCTTTCCTTTCGCCCCAGACCATCACTACACTTAGGATTGAATCCTTTCCCAGTAGTGCCCCTTTAGGTCGAATCTATCATGACCATAGGTAACACCCCTAAGTAGCCACATCAACCCTTCGTTTCATGATGTCATTGAAAGTCACTAAGAACACTAACAGACCATAAAGTCCAAGACTCACACAATAAGAGGAGCAAGGATCCATCCTCTCATTTCTAATGATCGCTAAGCACACATAGTATGATATACGTGCTATGGTGGAGCATTCTATATAGAATAGAACGTATGTCCATCTCAACACCATACAGGTCTTAGTCTAGTCGCAACCTCTTGTGCCTAACCCGAGTTTCTTTATTGTCGCCACCCTAGTGCCACATAAAGTACTCGCACGTGGCTCCTATAGGCAACATGAATAGTGGGAATATTCATGTCGATTCTCTTCACAATAGAGAAACTCATCTTGATTCCAAATCAAGGCGACATCATGATTATGAATTGACCTACACAAAGTCATTCACAATCCGTCTCATCTCTGCTCGCCTCCAAGGCGCCAGAGGCGAATGCTCGTGTGAGTGAGCCATTCTCTTGCCTATTGACATATCTCATTTTATGCTAGAGGAACACAATCACGCAGAAAGTGAATAAAATAAATGTTGGAATGAACTTATATTACTCAATAATAAGAAACTTTCAATACAAAAGAAAGTCACAATCTACGCAAGCCCAAGGATTTTACATGAGAAATAAAAACATCCTTGGCTATAGGTTTGGTAAGAGGGTCAGCTACCATCTGACTAGTAGATATGTCACATCCACCCAGCCGGTACCCTATCTGGCATACCTGAGTGTGTGATCCACAGCCCCGAAGATCAAGTATCGAGGAAATCATCCTCCCACATATGCAATAACATAATCATGAACAGATAATCAATGCATAATAATATAAACAAGAGATCCAAATAAGGAAAGAAAAGACAGTATAATCAGAGTGCGGAAAATGATACTAGATGTAAAAATCAAAGAGTAGAGTGAGGCAGAATCTCACTCCACAGTTACATCGGAATGTAGCACGAAAGTCTAAAAGAAATACCACTGTTCTTAAAGGAAAGCAAAGGAATGAAAATCAAACTAAACTAAGAGTCTTCTACTTTATAGATAATGTCTTCATAGGTATAAACTTCATCAATCCAACTTAGACGTTCCCACTCCACATCAGGTCTAATCATAGTACGCAACGTGATCACTCATGGGATCATCAATGTGATCTTCATTGTTGCCAATACCTTGCGTGTAGTATGCTTCTTCAACTGGCGCTTCTTCAAATTGGCCTTCATAGTATTCAGTACATGTAGAGTAATCTAACAAAAGAGATTGCAAAAAAAGGAGTGAGTTCGAATGAACTCAGCAAGGCAAGTTAATCCACATCAACATAAATAACATGATTTCAGAACATAACATGATGCAATGCGATATGAAACAGACAATGAATGTATGAATCTAACTCTATATATGTTGGTTTCTATAGGTAGACATGCTTTAAGTCATAGCACCATACTTCTTTAGGAAGGTCTCATCACACAACGTCGTTTGGTAGTGGGTCCTTCATCCCTCAGGACAATCCATGGCTAGGGTATAGGTCACCGCTCTCTCACATCACCATTGGTCTAAGTACTGGCGCATGTCAAGGTAAAACCTAGCCCAATGCAAGTCATCTACTTAGTCATATCAACTCAGATCCAGATACGTCCATTCCTCTCCCCTGGCGATCCTTTTCGGTATCCTTCACACTAGAGTCAGCATAGTCCCTAACTACGGACTCATCAACCCTACTTGTCACATCCACCCTATAATCCACCAAGGGGGTACCCTATCTGGATTACCCGAGGAGTGATTCACGGTCCTGCCGATCAAGTTTACGAATGATCATAGCCACTTAGCACAATAATATAATTAAAAGCAAGAACAAATCTTTGTATTCAATTACTTTAATAATAAAAATCAAAAGGACCTCAGAAGGATCACAAAAGAACATCAAAGTGCGGAAAAGATACCAATGAAATACATAGTCAACATGCGGAACTGATGTGGAAATTTCCTCTACAATGTTGGTGGAAGGTAGATCGAATAAAAATAAAGATTACAACCAGTTCCCAAAGAGAAGGAAACTATGGTCTCAGCAAATCAAATAAAAGGTTAAAAATAAAATGGGACGATATCCCAACACTAGCACACAAGCGCAAAGGCCAAACTGCTCCAGATAAGTAACAATCTCGGACTGCTAGTCTTCACCAATGTAGTCACCATAATCAGTAGTGTAAGAGTCATTGACTTAGTCCTCATAGTGTTGACCATCATAGTCAACAGTAGTAGTACCTGCAGTAGAGTCTAACAAAAGATGTTGCAAAAAGGAGTGAGTTCAAAAGAACTCAGCGAGGCAGGTTATTCCACAATAACACAGATACATGATACAAAGCATAGCATGATGCAAGATGATATGAAACACATGATGCAAGTATGATTCTAACTCTATACATGTTGGTCTATGGTAGACATGCTTTAAGTCATAGCACCATACTTCTTTGGGTAAGTCTCCATCACTCATGTGAAACCCAGCCCTGACCCTAATCCGGAAACTTTGTTATTTGTAGGTCCAGTGACCCAAAGTAAGGCAAGAAGTCATCTTTGGGCCATTTCTGTTGAAGACTTGATGGCTGGATTGGAATCCATGAGTGTTGATGCTAGTGTTCCAATGGTGGAAACTGCACCCTGATGAAGATTGGATTAGTTGATGGTCTTGGAGTGGTCTCTGTATTGATTCAAAGGCATTTCTAACTCCTAGGTATGTCACTCTAGGTGTGTGCAAAACCCCTTGATGTTTGGACTTGATCTGAGCCTTCAAATCCACATTTTGAAGTTGCTGTCTTGATTGGTTGACTCATTGGTCAATTGGACCAATCGACCAATCAATCGACCAATTGATTCTATTTTTGAAATTTGAATCATGTCTCTTCTATTTAAGTCTAATCTCGGGAATACTCCGCCTCATCTGCCTCCTAAGCCTCTGGAATGAGTTAGAACCCTAATCTAATCCATTCCCTTGCATTCTTTGGCGATCTCTCACAAAGACTTGAAGAATTCTTCATCCTCCTACAACAAAGGTATGATTTCACTCACTCTTTCTTCTATCTCTGATTTTCTTTCTTTAATTCTGTTCTTCGTTGAGATCAGGAAGAAGATGATGCACTCTTGCAACCATCTATTCTATGATCTCATCATGTTCTTTAAGATCAATGATCATCATCATGATCTTAACCTCAGCCAGTGGAATCTTCGAAACCCTAACCCTAATCCTTTGAAACCCTAACCTGTGTGATCATCTGGAGAACTTTTGGTAACCTCCCTTGTGAAGGGAAACCTCTTGGGTGACATTTGTGTTAACCTAAACTTCATCATTGAATGACCCTTCTTGTTATTTTTGGCTAACAATTTATCTCCCTTCATTCAGAGCTCTCAACTTTTTTTCCGAAGGGAACCAAAAAGGGTGAAACCCTAATTTTCTGGAATCAAACCAAGAACCCCTAGTTTGATCATGGTAACCCAATCAATGTGTTTTCCTTACTATATCTGTAATTTTCATATCCTAGTTCTTTTATCTTTGATTATAATATTTTTCCCTCATAATCTATGTTTAACCTAGTAGGTTAACCTTTTTTGTTCCAAGGTTGCAACTTGGGAACTTGATTTGATTTATGAATTGATATCCTCTATACCCTAGAATACTACCATGATAATTTCCCTCTGATTTGTACCCTTTTGAACCATCAAATTCGGTTCTTGATTCTCAAAATTCGGATTCTTGTAGGCCACTGTCTCCATTGGTCAACTCATTGGTCGACTGGTCCAGCAGACCAATCAATCGACCAATGAGTACAGGAACCTCATTCTTGGTCTGTTTCGATTGATTTATGATCTTTTCCTTTATGCATCTTTCCTAACATGTTGTATGCACTTGTTTAGGACTGTCTTCTCAGGTTTAGTCAAGATCATACTTGATTCTTTAAGATCCTATCCAAGTTAGAAGGTAAGGACAGTTAATTCCTTAACTACATAGATTGCTTGTTCTCTGGTTTATACTTTATGAAACTATGAGATTACCTACTGTTGTTGTACTTTAATTCTAATCTCCTACTGTGGGAACAATAGCACTTGTTTATATTGTCTTTTTATTATTCATGATATATGAATTACTTATTATTGCCTAATTTGATTTTTGCTTTTACATTCTCTTGTATATGATGAACTGCTGGTTGTGTATGTCATGACTGTTCTGAGAATGTGTTTGCTTAAGTTTTGTTTGGGATTGGGGAGTATCCTTTTGATGCTTCTGTCCTTGGACATCGGAGGGAATAGTATGGGATGTTCTCCAAAGATGTCCATCGACACTTTCCCGAATCATTGGTTGTCATACCTAGGGATGTCTAGCAGTGTTTGGCTAGGATATACCCCTGTTATATCAGACCCAATTCGGAAGGGTATTGAGACCGAACGACCTGTTGTAGCAATGGGGATTCACGGGCGCTCAAGACCGGTGAGTTATATCCGTGAGAGGACGGGAACCACATTGTGGGGACCATTTATTAGAGGGTTGCATATGGCTAGACTTGGGTTCATGGGCGCACGAGACCGGTGAGTTATATCCGTGAGAGGACATGAGAGCTTCCCATTTACCATATGTGGATAACCAATAGGGTTGATGAGTCTGGTGAGTAATATCCATGACTCTAGTGTGAAGGATACCGGAAAGGATCCTGAGAGGGGAGGAATGGAAGTATCCGGAACTGACTTGATGTAACTGACTAGATGACTTGCATTGGGCTAGGCTTTTCCCTGACATGCGCCGGTACTTATGCCAAATGGTTGTGAGAGAGTGTGTTGACTTCACCCCCTACCATGGTTTGTCCGAGAGGGATGCCCGGACCCACTACCAACAGGAGCCGTATGCATGACCTACCCAAAGAAGTACGGTGCTATGACTTAAAGCATGTCTACCATAGAGACCAGCATACATAGAGTTTAGATGCATTCATACTTTATCTGCTTCATACTGCATTGCATCATGTTATGTTTTGCCACAGGTTTTCTATGATGTTATGGATTAACTACCTTACTGAGTTTCTTATAAACTCATTCCTTTTTGTATATTCTTTGTTTAGATTATCCTGCAGGTACAGATTATTATGACGAGCAACAGTGAAGCGCAAGCCGATGAAGGGTATTACACGCAAGGTACTGGCGACGATCAAGATTACTCTGATGATCCCCTGGCGGATCAAGCTGCGTACTACTTTTGAAAACAGCATAGAGTTAGAAAGGATTCATTGGGTTGATGAAGTCCACACTTATGAAGATGTTATCTATAGACTAGAAGACTCTTGTTCCTAGTTTATTTCTTAGTACATTTGTTTCAGTTGTTATTTCCTTTTTGACTTTCATACTACGTTCCGCTATGTTTGTGGAGTGAGTTTCCGCCTCACTTTACTTCTTTTGATATCTTCGGATATCTGGTATCATTTTTCCGCACTCTGATTATATTATTTATTCATTTCTTGAGTTAAACCTTTTGTTTATAATATTTAAACCTTGATTAATTCCTGTTTATGATTATGTTATTGTATATGTGGGAGGATGATTTCCTCGATACTTGATCTTCGGGGATGTGGATCACACTCTCGGGTATGCCAATTAGGGTACCGGCTTGGAGGATGTGACAACTCAAGCCAGGAAACTGGGTCCTGCATCCCTCGAGACAATCCATGGCTGGGGTTCAAGTCACCGCTCTCTCACATCACCATTGGTCTATGTAGTGGTGCATGTCAAGGTGAAGCCTAGCCCAATGCAAGTCTTCTACTTAGTCATATCATGTCAGATCCAGAAACATCCATTCCTCGCCCCGGGCAATGCTTTCTGGTATCCTTCACACTAGAGTCACGGATATTACTCACTGAACTCATCAACCCTATTGGTCATCCACAAATAGTAGACGGGAAGCTCTCACGTCCTCTCATGGATATGACTCACCGGTCTTGAGCGCCCGTGAGCCCAAGTCTAGCTATTTGCAACCCTACCAATAAATGACCCCTTTTGGGTATCTGTAGTATGGTTTATGTCCTCTCACGGGTTGGTTACCGGTCTTGAGCGCCCATCAAACCATACACTACCATGGGTCATTCGGTCTCAATGCCCTTCCAATTCAGGTCTGATATGACAGGGACATCCTAGCCAAACACCACTAGACAAGTCCTATGTATGTCATCCAATAATCCGGGAAAGCGTCGATGGGCATCTTCGGAGAACATCCCATACTATTCCCTCCGATGTCCAAGGACAGAAGTACCAGTAGGGCACTCCCCAATCCCAAATTATACCTAAGCAATCACATGCTCAAGTCCATCATACCATACACAAATGATACATCATCATAATAGAAGTTAAGTCATAATATCGCAATGATTCATCATATATATAAGTAACAAGGATGACTAATCATTATAACAAGAATATATATAAACATAATACTACTCTTTTAAAGCATGTATAGCAATCCTATGATGTCCAAAAGTAATAAAGAAACTATGTTCACTAAGTTATGAACATTAAGACATAATCACATAGCCTATGTATTTATGGCGATAACCATCCTTACCTTAAGCTTTCATGATGATGATCCAAAGGTCACAAAAGAATGATCCAATGATGGTATTAAGACCCTAGACAAACATAAATGAAAGATTAGAGAAGAAATCGGGAAAATCGGGGGTCGAACGGGTCAAAACGGCAAAGAACATAGTTCAGCACCTGCTTGGTCGATGCTCCTTGGTTGATGGGATTGACCAAGCAGGATCGACCAAGGAACAATATCGGGCTGCAAGGTGTATTTTGGTGATTTGGTCCGAAATTGGGCTTCCAGGGCTCGGATCGGTCTTCCGGGGCTCGAATCGATCCAAAACTTGGAGGGATGATTAATAATTGTATAAGAACACATCTAAGCAAGTAATTAACATCATCTAATGGTTCAATTAGAAAGCCCCAAATTGGAATACTAAGTTCTAGAGACAAGAATCATATCATCAATGAGAAATCAATGTAATTGAAAGGGAAGCTAGGGAATCAGTTGGGGAATGGGTTAGGAACAAGATTACAATCATTTGCAAGCTATTAATTAGACTAATCATACTCCACATTTTAGTTTAGGACAAGAAATCAAGTTGCTAAGCAAGGAATCATGGTAAGGCATATGCAATGATCAAAATAAAAGTGAGGTATAGCAGGAATGAAGGGAAATCAATGTAAATGGGAGGAGACACTCATGACAAGGTGTTTGCAAGGTTGCAGTACCTTGGCCATGGTCTCAACAGTAAGAAGAAGAAGAGAGTGAGTAGGATAGAGAGCAAGAGAGAGAGTCATACCTTAGGAGTTGATAATGGAGGCAAGAGAGAGTGATTTGCAATGATTAGAGTAGAATATCCTTCACCAATATCAAGGAGGAGCTTTGAGGAACCTTCTCCACATTCTCAGGTGTTGTAATGATTAGAATAGGGTTCAAAACACGAGGCCAGAATAAATAGGGTGTGAAATATTCCAAAGGAACCATTAACTCGAATCTGGGCAGCCTTGGTCGATGCTCCTTGGTTGATGGGATCGACCAAGCAGGATCGACCAAGCATAGTTCAGCAGAAAAGTCAACAACTTCGGACAGGGATTCGGAGGGCTATACAGGGTTAAATTGAGTGGGGTTTTCTTCTACAAGTCAACCAAGAAGTCTAGTTTCGGGAAATACCTTCGTCGGATTGTGCACAAGAGTTCATTAGGTACTTCAAGTAGTTCACCCCTCTTTGATGCGCAGATTTTCACTAAACACTGATAATGTACTCAAGTAAGGGTCATCATTGTCAATGTCCATGGGCTCAGACTCCGACACCAAATAATCAACCAAAAGAGTCCACAGGTCTCTTCTTCCCCCACTTCGGGACATGGATCTACACTAAGGGAAAGGTCGGACATGACTTCCTAAGGCTTTCAAAGATAGCAACATTGAATTCAAGGTCCAACATTAAACAAGCCTTTCTTTACTCAAAACGAATAGGGTGTCCTAGCTAGGTTTTGGCTAGATTTCACACTACTGGTCATCCACAAATAATAGATGGGAAGCTCTCATGTCCCCTCACGAATTGGTTACCGGTCTTGAGCGCCCATGAGCCCAAGTCTACTATTTGCAACCCTACCAGTAAATGGCCTCTCATGAGTATCCACAATGTGATTCATGTCCTCTCATCGATTGGTTACCGGTCTTGAGCGCCCATGAATCCCCATTGCTACTTGTCGTTCGGTCTCAATACCCTTCCGAATTGGGTCTAATATAACGGGGTATTTCTAACCAAACACAGCTAGACAACCCTAGGTATGACAATCAATAATTCGGGGGCATCATTGAAAACATCCCATACTATTTCCCATTGGAGGGCATCATTGAAAAAGTGTTAGAGGGCATCATTGGAAACATCCCATACTATTTCCACTGATGTCCAAGGACAGAAATGTCAAAAGACCATGTCCCAATCCCAAATCATACCCAATCAATCACATTCTCAGATCAGTCACATCACACATAATCGGCATCTTATCATATAAAAGAATATGAAAAAGCATGATCAATTCATTAAACAACATACATAAGTAAGAGTATACACTTGAACAATGAAAGAGGAAAAATAAGTAAGGTGCTACTGTACTTACAGTAGTACATCATAATTAGAAAGTACAATATCAGTAGCGAATCTAAGAGTTTCCGAAATTAGAAACTAAAATACACACAATCTATGTTATTATGGAAATAACTGTCCTTACCTTAAATAGCGTTGATGATTATCCAAAGATCAAAGAGAGAGGTTCCAAACCTAGCAAATAAACCCTAAACAATCATAGATACAACATTAGGAAAGAAGCCTAGAAGATTGGAGATCAAACGAATCAAATCGAGTGAAAAACAGAGCTACTGATTTGCTTGGTCGATTGGTTGGTCTACTGGCCCAGTCAACCAACCAATCGACCACCTGAGTGAAAAACATTGAATTTTGATCCGAAACTCAATCTACAAGGTTCGAAACTCTACGGAACTTGGAGGAAACCTTTAGAACAATATTCAAACACTAAAGGTGTATAGATTAGCCATTAACATTGATCAAAAACACTACCTACCAATTTGAAATCATGATTCTCCAATTTGGTAAAAACCCTAGTTTTCGATGAAAATATACTATAAATCCATGGGAAAAACTAGAAATGATCAGAATTCATGCACAATTCCATCATGAAAAACAGATCTAATCATACTAAGAAATTGAATTGAAAAGGGAGATCATGGTTTCATGAGGGTTTTACAAGGATCATGGCGAAGATCAATGTAAATGTCATTAAACCTTGAGAATGGAAGGAGATTAAGGAAGAGATGGTTGCAAGGATGCAGCATCTTCTTCATAGTCTCAATCAAGAATAAGATCATAGAAGAATAAATCACAACACAGAAGAGATCACTAACCTTAGATCGAAGAATCGGAGTTGAGAAACTTGAGATCTTGCAAAAGTTCTTCGAGTTCACTAAGGAAAGCTTTGAGAGAGTCTTCCCACGTTCTCTAAGAGTTTTTGTCACATCCACCTTAAGGGTACCCTATCTGGATTACCCAGTGGAGTGATCCACAGTCCAAAAGATCAAGTTTAGGAACAATCGTATCCATTTAACACAATAATTTAATCAAAAGCAAGAACAAATCAAAATTTTCAAATAACTTAATAATAAAAGTCCAGGAAGAATCTCAGAAGAATCATAAAGAGCATCAGAGTGCGGAAAGATACTAATAAAATAATTAATCGAAATGTGAAATGAGGTGGAAACCCATTCTATAATAACATTGAAAGGTAGATCGAGATAAGGTGCAGGTTACAACCAGTTCTCCAAAGAAGTGCAAGAAAAGTTAAGCAACTAAATTACAGTTTCTTCTAGCTTATACAATGTTTCCTAAATAACAAAATCATAAGAAACTAAGCCAAGTCGAATCTGCTCCTAACAAATATCAGTCTCGGACTGCTAGTCTTTATCAACGTGTTCACCGCCACCAGTGTGGTACGAGTTACCAACTTGGTCTTCAGAGAGTTGACCGTCATAGTCAACAGTAGTAGTACCTGCAGAAAAGTCTAACAAAATATGTTGCAAAAAGGAGTGAGTTCAAAAGAACTCAGCAAGGTAGTCATTCCATAAAACATAAGCCATATGATACAAGTCATAACATGATGCAATATGATATGAAACACATGATGCAACTATGGGTCTAACTCTATGAATGCTGGTCTCTAAGGTAGACATGCTTTAAGTCATAGCACCATACTTCTTTGGGTCGTCTGTCACTCCCCCTCAATCATAAGATATCTTGGGTCTGCCAGGGGAATTTCGGTAAAGTCATCTTAAAAACCATGGTAAGGGAATCGGTCACCGCTCTCTCACATCACCGTTTGGTATAAGTACTGGCGCATGTCACAGTAAAGCCTAGCCCAATGCAAGTCATCTACTCAGTCGGTCAAGTCAGATCTAGATACGTCCATTCCTCGCCCCCGGCAATCCTTTCCGGTATCCTTCACACTAGAGTCAGCGTAATGCCAGATTACGGACTCATCAACCCTGTTGGTCATCCACATATAGTAAACGGGAAGCTCTCACGTCCTCTCATGGGTTGGTTACCAATTTTGAGCGCCCGTGAGCCCAAGTCTATCCATATGCAACCCTACCAATAAATGGCCCCTTTCGGGTATCCGTAGCATGGTTTATGTCCCCTACCGAATTGGTTACCGGCCTAGAGCGCCCATCCAACCATACACTACCACGGGTCGTTCGGTCTCAATGCCCTTCCGATTCGGATCTGACATGACAAGGATAAACCTAGCCACCCAACTAGACAATCCTATGTATGTCATCCAATAACCTGGGAGAGTGTCGATAGGCACCATCGGAGAACATCCCATACTATTCCCTCCGATGCCCAAGGACAGAAGTGTCAATAGGACACTCCCCAATCCCAAGTCATACGTAGGCAATGATATAATCAAGTTCATCATCTTTCATGCATCCATCTTCATAATAAAAGTTAAATCATGATATTGAAATGAATCATCATAGACATAAGAATCAAGAATAGTAATGTAACATGACAAGAGTATAAAGATTGCAATACTACTATTCTAACACCTATATGACAGTCTTATAAAGAATAAAAGAAATCAAGAACTTCCATTCTTTAAATAAGAACACAAATCATAAGTTGATGACCTATATATTATGGAGATAACCATCCTTACCTTAATCAAGTTGTAATTAAGTTCAATGATCACCAAGAATGGTCCCAAAATCAATGTTGATTCCCTAGATAACATACAAGTAACATCAGAGAAGAAAACATTCGAATTGGGGTTCGAACGGATCAAATCGGCTGAGTACGGGGTGTTGACAGCTCTTGGTTGACTGGCTTGGTCGACTGACTCGACCAAGACTTGTTAACTTCTAGGCAGCAATAGAAACTTGATCCGAAACTGCCCTTCTACTGCTCTGATCGACATGAAATTTGGAGGACATGTTTATAATAGTAAGAGGATACTATACACTAATTTTCATGATGATCCAACGGTCCAATTAAAAACCCCCAATTTGAAACCCTATGGTCTATATGCTAAATATCAAGAATCGGATTGGAATTGATTGAAATTGTAAAGAATGATGGGAATCAATTAAGGGAATGATAAGAACTAAATTAGAATCATGAATCCATAGTAATCTAGGCTTAACATGCATCTACATATCAGTTTTGAATCAAGGATAGGTTGAATTGAAAGAAATCATAGAAATGTAATGTAAGCAATCATGATGGGAGTATATCATGGCAAGAATGAAGTGATAATCATGGGATTGAAAGGGGAAGCTCATGGCCGAGTGATTGCAAGGTTGCAGCACTTCAGCCATGGTCCCAAGAGTAGAAATTAATAGAAGATTGAGTAGATTAGAAGAAGAAGAAGAGAATCCATACCTTGAGTTGATGATTGAGGTGCAACACAAATGATTGGAGTCAAAGATCTTCAAAAGCACCAAGAAAAGCCCAAGAGAGTGTCCAACCTCGTTCTCTGGAGAGCCAAAGCTTAGTTTAGGTCCTCATTCACAAGTTCCAAAAAGGTAGGGGCAAAATGGGAAGTGATTTAGTGAATATTAGAATTCCATTACTCTTGGTCGACTGGCTGGTTGACTGTCAGTCGACCAAGACATGACAGCAACTTCAGAAGTGGATTCGGGAGGCTATACAATGTCAAATTGATCGAGGTTTTCTCCTACAAGTCAATCAGTCTAGTTTCCAAAAATACCTTCGGATCAAGAATTGGAGCTCGTTAGGTACTTCAAATAATTCAATCTTCATCGATGTGCAGGCAGGGTTGGCCAGACATAGTTCAGCAACTTCGAACAGGGATTTGGAGGGCTGTATGGGGTCAAATTGAGTGGGGTTTTCTCCTATAAGTCCATCAAGAAGTCGAGTTTCTGGAAATATAATCAGATTGAGCACAGGATTTCATTAGGTATTTTAATTAATTCACCCCTCTTCGGTGCGCAGATTCAGAACTAACACGACAATGCTCTAAAGTGAGGGGCATCATCGTCAATGTCCATGGGCTTGGGCTCCGACACCAAGTCATCAACCAAAAGGGTCCACAAGTGTCTTTTCCCCCCACTTTGGGTCTTTGGATCTACAGACAATAAAATTTTCGGGCCGGGTCAGGGTAAGGATAAGGCCAGACATGGCCTCCTAAGGCTTTCAAAGATAAAAACACAGAAATCACGGTCTAACATCAAGGTCTAATATTAAACAAGTCTTTCTTCACCCAAAATAAATAGGGTGCCCCGGGCTAGGTTTGGGCTGGATTTCACATTCTCCCCCCTTAAAATAATTTCGTCCTCGAAATTGGGAGAGTACTAGGCTTTTGAAAGAAATGGAGATACATCGCTTTTACCTTGACTTTCTTCTCCCAAAATAAACGGAAAACAAATAACAATAAGTCTTTTGTAAGAAAACAAGGAATAAATCTAACTTGCTTTGAAATCAAATCGAGAGTATGATCCTGGCTTCATGAAGACTTCACAAGGATCATGGTGAAGACCAATATGAAGATCATAAAACCTTAAGAATGAAAGGAGATAGTAGAAGAGATGGTTGCAAGGATGCAGCATCTTCTTCATAGTCTCAATCACAAAGAATAAAACATAGTAAGAGTAGATTAATACAACGTATGGGAGATTTACTAATATTTGATTGAAGAACAGGAGATGAAAAGCTTGAAGTCTTGAAACAATTAGAAGGAATAACAAATCATGAAGATCACACTTGATTTCTCTTCGAAATCATCATGTGGAGAATTTACAAGGTTATAGACTGTATGGAGATCCACTTTAGAACAACAGGTATAGAAGAATCCATCATGGAAATGTCTTAAGATCACCCTCTCATCAAAGGGAAAATAGAAGGCACAAGAAGAAATAGAAGGGGGAAAAGATTAGCTTCGAGTTAAACTTCTACTAAACGAAATTAGGCAACTCATATGATAGAGAATAAATTGAATAATGTATATGGTAGGTATGCATTTGGCACAGCAGCAAGGTTAGGATTAGGTGGGATTTCACAGTTTTGGAGGCAGAGGATACTAAGAAATATGAAGTTTACTTAAATAGAAAGTGAAAAACCCTAAACAGAGGATTTTCTCAGATTTCTGACTCTGTTGGTCGATTGGTTGATCAATTGGCCCAGTTGACCAAGCTAGTCAGGAAGGCCAAACACAGGGAATTGAAGGCCCAAATCAAGTCCAAACCTAATGAGCTTCTCCCAATACAACATATGACTTACCTAGTATAGAAAAATGCCTTCGAATCATGTCCAACTATACTTCAAGTCCATCAACTTGACTTATCTTCAACAAGCTGTAGCTTCCTTTCTAGTTATGAACAAACTTCCAAGTATGGAACACCATCATCAACTTCCATGGGTTCTGGGTCAAACACCATGTCTTTCACTGAGATAGCCCACAGTTGGCTTCTTCCTTTACTCCGGGTCTTTGGACCTACAAACAACCGGGTTTTCTGGTAAAGGTCAGGGTTAGGATAGGGCTGGATTTCACAAGATATGTGCTTAAGTACAACTTTCTTCCTTGATATAATGTCTCTAACAAAGTGATATCTCAACTATATATGTTTGGTCTTCCTATGATACTTGGGGTCCTTGACATCGCTAAGAGTTATTGTACTATCACAGTTGTCACGCCCTCCCAGCCGGTACCCTATCTGGCATACCCGAGAGTGTGATCCACAGCCCGAAGATCAGGTTTCGAGTGATCAACCTCCCACATAAACAATAACATAATCATGAACAATCATAACATGAGTGCGGAAGATAAATCATAGATCCAATAAAGAAAGAATAAATCATAATTGAATCAGAATACTAAATATAATCAGAGTATCAAACAGATAAGTAAAGCGAGGCAAAAATCCCACTTTACAACCAGCGGAAAAGTAGCTCTAAAAGAATAAACTAGGCAAAACCTAATCCCAGTAACAAGTACATTGGGTAACTAAATTGTTCTCCACTTTATAGACAACATCCTTGTAAGTGTAAATCTCATAAATAGCACAAGGACGCTTCCACTCAATGGTCGGACTAAGCATCGTACGGAGCATAACCACTCGCGGAATCTTCAGAGTAATTGTGGTAACCGCAATCACCTTCCTGGAGATATGCCTCTTCGCCTTGCGCTTCTTCATAGGGACCGTCATAGTACTCAAGACCTGCAGGATAGTCTAACAACATTGTACAATGAAGGAATGAGTTTCAAAGAAACTCGGTAAAGCGATTAAAATCCATAATAACATAAATGGCGAAATTCCGTAACAAACATAAATGCAATATGATATGAGACAAGCAATGAATGAATGAATCTAACTCTATGTATGCTGGTCTCTATTGGCGGACATGCTTTAAGTCATAGCACCGTACTTCTTTAGGAAAGTCCACTCACATCCTCAACCATTTAAGATATCTTGGATTCTCTCACGGATCATTTCACCGGTCTTGAGCAGCCGATTGGTAATGGGTCCTTCATCCCTCGGGACAAACCTTGGCGGGGGTTAAGTCAACACACTCTCTCACAACCATTTGGTATAAGTACTGGCGCATGTCGGGGTAAAACCTAGCCAAATGCAAGTCTTCTACTTAGTTACATCAAGTCGATCCAGATACTTCCATTCCTCGTCCCTGACGATCCTTTCCGGTATCCTTCACACTAGAGTCAGCGTATCCTATGGCACCGACCAACTCGGACTACGGACTCATCAACCCTATTGATCATCCACATATGGTAAACGGGAAGCTCTCACGTCCTCTCACGGGTTGGTTACCGGTCTTAAGCGCCGTGAGCCCAAGTCTAATCATATGCAACCCTACCAATAAATGGCCCCCACAATGTGATTCCTGTCCTCTCACGGGTTGGTTACCGGTCTTGAGCGCCCATGAATCCCCATTGCTACCACGGGTCGTTCGGTCTCAATACCCCTCCGATTAGGGTCTCGACATAACAGGACATCCTAGCCAAACACTACTAGACAAATCCTAGATATGTCATCCAACAGTTTAGGAAGGTGTCCAGAGGGCATCTCCGGAAACATCCCATAATATTCCCGTAGTAGTCCAAGGACAGAAGTGTCGAAAGGACACCTCTCCTTTCCAAACCATACGTAAGCATACACATGCATCAATTCATATCATCACATATATGGTCACTTCATATATGGAAAGAAATCAGTAATTACAATCACTTGTATAACATTGGTAAGTAAATCATACATGAATCAATTTAATATGAATAAGTAATGCTACTGTAATCAAAGTTATGCAACAGTAGAATATCATTGTAAGAATCTAATTTAGGAATCATATCTATGATATTCAAATATAGAAACTAGATTCATGCTATCTATGTAATTAAGGAAATAACCATCCTTACCTTTTATAACTCGCAAAGGAATCCTAAGAAATCAAGTAAGATCTTGGCAAACTTGAGAAGAAGGTCCTAAACAAGTATATACAACATATTAGGAAAGATCCCTAACAGAAAAGATATCAAAACATCCGAAACATACCAAATCTGGAGTTGCTGTACTCATTGGTCGAGTGGATTGGTCGAGTGGTCCAGTCGACCAATCAGTCGACCAATGCAGACAGTAGCCTATAAAATCAGAATTTTAAGATATAAAATCCGAATTTGGTGGTTCAAAAGGGTACTAATCAAGGGGTAGACTACATCAGTAGTATTCTAACAAATAGGGGACCTCAAAACACTAATCCAATCAAGGTATCAAGATCCAAATTAGGAAACAAAAAGTTACCATAATTAAATCAACCATGGATCTTGATGAATTTGAAATAGAAATCAAAGACAAGAACAATAGGAGGATGGATCATTGCTTCAAGTAAAGGTATCATGAAAACATACTTAGATCTTCAAGGAACAAGGCTTAGAAGCATAAATCTAAATAAGGAAATAAAACCTACCATATATGTAACTACCATGCATCATGAAGAACACATAGTATGGTAGAAGAGAACAACTAGAAATCTATAGATTATGGATCATGGAAAGAAAACACAGTAATTAACTACTAACATGATCAACATAGAAGATCCAAAGAGATCAGAATTCAGATTAGAAGTTTAACAGAGATTAGATCATGGTTTGATCATGATTCCTTCAAAAGCTTGCAATGATCATGGTTAAGATCATTGTTCTAGCCTCAAATCCTTAGGATGATCATGAGAACATGTTCAGAGATGTTTGCAACAGAGAATGCAGCATCTCTTCTACTGTCTCAACTCAAAAAGGAAAGAAAAACAAAGGTGGAGGAGAAGAAGAGAGAGTAGACATACCTTTCGATGCAAAAAGAAGAGTTTCGACGAAGATCCGTCAAGAAAACACCAAGGATGCAAGAGAGATGACTTGCAGAGGTCTTTGGTTCGTTCCAGAGAGTTTGGAGGCAGCAAATACGAAGTGGACTCGAGATTGGACTTAAATAGAGCAAGAACAACCTAATTGCCAAAGACAGCACTCATTGGTCGAGTGGATTGGTCGATCGGCCCAATCGACCAATCGATCGACCAATGCCGACAAAGAAGACCAAAACAGGGAATTGAAGGTCCAGATCAAATCCAAACCTAAAGGGGTTTTGCACACAAGTCAAGTGACTTACCTAATAGGTAGAAATGCCTTCAAACCAAGATAGAGAGCACTCCAAGTCCATCAACTAATTAGATCTTCATCAGGATTCAGTTTCCATAAATAGAACCTCATCATCAACTTTCATGGATTCAAAGCCAGACACCAAGTCTTCTACTGGGATGGCCCAAAGCTGACTTCTTACTTTACTTCGGGTCATCGGACCTACAAATAACAAGGTTTCCGGGTCAAGGTTAGGGCTGGGTTTTACAACAGTTGTCACATCCACCCTAAGGGTACCCTATCTGGATTACCTGGGGAGTGAATTACGATCCCGTCGATCAAGTTTAGGAACGATCATAGTCACTTAGCACAATAATATAATAAAAAGCAAGAACAATTCTTTGTATTCAATTAATTTAATAATAAAAGTCGATAAAAGATCTCAGAAGGATTCACAAATAACATCAGAGTGCGAAAATGATTCAATTAGGATAAACCATCAAGTGTGAAAAGGAGGGAAGAAACCCATCCTATAATATTAGCAAAAGATGAAACGACTAAAGTAAAGGTTACAACCGATTCACCAAATAACAAGTGAAACAAGTAAGCTATAGTCCTGACAATTCAAATAAAAGGTCAAAAAGGGAATGAGGCGACATCCCATCCCTAACACTTTAATATAATACTGAACTTCTACAAACAAGTCCCGATCTTGGTCTACTCGTCTTGATCAACTGGTTCATTGCCACCAGTATGATACAAGTCTTCAACTCGGCCTCCAGAGGGTTGATCGCCACGATCCAACGGTGGTAGTACACAGTAGAAAAGTCTAACAAAATATGTTGCAAAAATGAGTGAGTTCAAAAGAACTCAGCAAGGTAGTCATTCCATAAAATATAAACCATATGATACAAGCCATAACATGATGCAATATGATATGGAACATATGATGCAAATATGGCTCTAACTCTATGAATGATGGTCTATAAGGTAGACATGCTTTAAGTCATAGCACCATACTTCTCTGGGTCTTCTGTCACTCTCCCATTCCATATCTTGGGAATGCCCGGGGAATATCGGTAAAGTCATCTCAAAAACCATGGTAAGGGAATCGGTCACCGCTCTCTCACATCACCATTTGGTATGAGTATTGGCGCATGTCACAGTAAAGCCTAGCCCAATGCAAGTCATCTACTCAGTCATATCAACTAAGATCTAGATACGTCCATTCCTCGCCCCCGGCAATCCTTTCCGGTATCCTTCACACTAGAGTCAGCGTAATCTCAGATTACGGACTCATCAACCCTATTGGTCATCCACAAATATTAAACGGGAAGCTCTCACGTCCTCTCACGGGTTGGTTACCGGTCTTGAGCGCCCGTGAGCCCAAGTCTATCCATTTGCAACCCTACCAATAAATGGCTCCCACAATGAGATTTATGACCTCTCACGGATTGGTTACGGGTCTTGAGTGCCCACAAATCCCCACTGCTACCACGGGTCGTTCTATCTCAATGCCCTTCCGATTCGGGTCTGATACGACAGGGACATCTTAGCCAAACAACTAGACAGTCCTATGTATGTCATCCAATAACCTGGAAAAGAGTCGATAGGCACCTTCGGAGAACATCCCATACTATTCCCTCCGGTGCCCAAGGACAGAAGTGTCAATAGGACACTCCCCAAATCCCAAGTTATACGTAGGCAATCACATATTCAAGTTCATCATCTTTCATGTATCCAATACATCTTCATAATACAAGTTAAATCATGATATTGAAATGAATCATCATAGACATAAGTAATCAAGAATAATAATGTAACATGACAGAAGTATAAAGATTTCAATGCTACTGTCCTAACACATATATAACAGTCTTATAATGATTAAAAGTAGTCAAGAGATTCCATTCTTTAAATAAGAACACAAATCATTAGTTGATGACTTATATGTTTATGGAGATAACCATCCTTACCTTAATCAAGTTGTAAATAAAACCAATGATCACCAAGAATAGTCCTAAAAGTCAGTGTTGGTACCCTAAACAACATACAAGTAACATCAAAGAAGAAAACATTCGAATCGGGGTTCAAACGGATCAATTCGGCTGAGTACAGGGCATTAACAACTCTTGGTTGACTAGCTTGGTCGACCGGTCATCGACCAAGACTTGTTAACTTCAGGACAGCAATGGAAACTTGATCCGAAACTGCCCTTCCGGTACTCCAATCATCACGAAATTTGGAGGGCAAGTTTATAACAGTAAGAGGATACTACACACTAATTTTCATGATGATCCTACGGTTCAATCAAAAATGCCCAATTCGAAATCTTAGGTTCTATATGGTAATTATCAAGAATCAAAATGGAATTGATAGAAATTGTAAAGGATGATGGGAATCAATCAAATGAATGTTAAGAATCAAGTTAGAATCTTAATTTCATTATAGTCTAAGCTTAACATGCATCTAAATATCAGATTTGAATCAAAATAGGTTAAATTGAAGAGAATCAAAGTGATGGAGTGCAATTAATCTCAATTGAATCATAATCATAGTATGAGTGAGGAAGATTAAGGAATATGAAAGGGGAAACTCATGGTTGAGTGTTTGTAAGATTGCAACACTTCAGCCATGGTCTCAAGATTATCAAATGATAGAAAAATGAATATATTAGAAGAAGAATAGAAGAAATCATACATTGGATTGATGATTAATGTATACACTAATGATTAGAGTCAAAGATCTTCAAAAACACCAATAAAAGCTCAAGAGAGTGTCCAAACTCATTCTCTGGAGTGCCAAAGCTTAGTTTAGGTCCTCATTCACGAGTTCCAAAAAGGTAGGGGCAAAATGGGAAGTGATTTAGTGAATATTAGAATTCCATTACTCTTGGTCGACTGGCTTGGTTGACTGTCAGTCGACCAAGCAGTCGACCAAGACATGACAGCAACTTCAGGAGTGGATTCGGGAGGCTATACAAGGTCAAATCGAGTGAGGTTTTCTCCTACAAGTCAATCAAGAAGTCTAGTTTTCAGAAATACTTTCGGATCAAGCATTGGAGCTCTTTAGGTACTTCAAATAATTCAATCTTCTTCGATGTGCAGGCAGGATTGGCCAAACATAGTTCAGCAACTTTGGACAGGGATTTGGAGGGCTGTATGGGGTCAAATTGAGTGGAGTTTTCTCCTTCAAGTCCATCAAGAAGTCTAGTATCGGGAAATATATTTGGATTGATCAGAGGAGTTCATTAGGTATTTCAACTAATTCACCCCTCTTCGGTGCGCAGATTCAAAACTAACACTGACAATGCTCTCAAGTGAGGGGCATCATCGTCAATGTCCAAGGGCTTGGGTTCCGACACCAAATCATCAACCAAAAGGTTCCACAAGTATCTTTTCCACCCACTTCAGGTCTTTGGACCCACAAACATAACAGATTCCGGGCCGGGTCAAGGTTAGGATAATGCCGGATATTACAAATCTACCCTAAGGGAAAGGTCTGGCATGGCTTCCTAAGGTTTTCAAAGATAATAATATTGAAATCAAGGTCCAACTTCAAGGTCTAACATCAAACAAGTCTTTCTTCACCCAAAACAAATAGGGTGCCCCGGGCTAGGTTTGGGCTGGATTTCACATTCTCCCCCCCTTAAAATAATTTCGTGGAGAGTACTAGGCTTTCGAAAGAGATGGAGATACATCTCTTTTACCTTGACTTTCTTCTCCCAAAATCTTCGGAAAACAAATAACAATATGTTTTTTGTAAGGAAACAAGGGATAAATCTAACATGCTTTGAAATCAAATCAAAAGTATGATCATGGTTTCATGAAGACATCACAAGGATCATGGTGAAGACCAATATGAAGATCATAAAACCTTAAGAATGACAGGAGATTGTAGAATAGATGGTTGCAAGAATGCGGCATCTTCTTCTAGATCTCAATCACAAAGAATAAAACATGGTAAGAGCAGATCAATACAACACAAGAGAGACTACTAACCTTTGATTGAGGAACAGAAGATGAAAGGCTTAAAGTCTTGGAACAATTAGGAGTAACAAATCATGAATATCACACTCGATTTCTCTTCGAAATCATCATGTGGGGAATTTACAGAGTTATAGAGTGTATGGAGATCCTCTTTAGAACAACATGTATAGAAGAATCAATCATGGAAATGACTTAAGATCACCCTCTCATCAAAGGGAAGAATTTAGCAGGGGAAAAATATCAGCTTTGAGATAAACTTCTACCAATTGAAACTAGGCAAATCATACGACAGAGAATCAATCTAACAATATATATATAGTAGGTATGCATTTGGTATAGCAACAAGGTTAGGATTAGGCGGGATTTCACAACAGTAGATAAGGGCAGCCTCTTTGGATGTCATCACAATTCCAGTATGTCGAAGGAATCTCCTCAACCAAACAGCCTCTTGAACCGCATCTGAGCATGCCACATACTCTGCTTCCATGGTCGAGAGGGATATACAAGTTTGCTTCTTGCTACACCACGAAATGGCCCTGCCATTCAGCAAGAAAGCATATCCAGAGGTTGATTTGGGCTCATCAATGTCTCCAGCCTAGTCGGCATCGCTATAGCCAACTAACCGCAAATCCAATCCTTGGTAACACAGCATGTAGTTACTCATTCCTCTGAGACATCTCAATATCCTATTGACTGTTTTCCAGTGCTCTATGCCTGGGTTTGATTGGTACCGACTAACCAAACCCACTGCATAACAAAAATTCAGCCTAGTACACATCATAGCGTATATAAGGCTACCCACTGCACTGGAATATGGAACTCTTTCCATCTTGGTTTTCTCCTTTGGAGTCTTAGGACCCATATCAAGGCTCAAATGCAAACCCTTCTCCACTAGAGTATCAACTGGTTTGCAGTTGTGCATCTAGTATCTCATCAAGACATTGTCAATATAGGTCTCCTAAGATAAACCCAGTAATCTCTTTTGCCTATTTCTGACAATCTTAACACCAAGTACATAGCTTGCTTCACCCATGTCCTTCATATCAAATACGGAGGACAACCATTTCTTAATGGTTTCCAATAGCTCCTTGCTATTGCTAGCCATAAGTATGTCATCTACGTACAGTGTCAGAATGACGTAATTACTATCAGATCTCTTGGTGTAAACGCAGTGGAACACACATTTGGGTATCGCAGTTAGGGTACCAGCTGGGTGGATGTGACATGGAGCACTGGAAAACAGTCAAGAGGATATTAAGATATATCAAAGGAACAAGCAACCACATGTTGTGTTACCAATGATCGGATTTGCAATTGGTTGGCTATAGCATTGCCGATTAAGTTGGAGACATTGATGAGTGAAAATCAACCTTTGGATATGATTTCTTGCTGAATAGCGAAGCCATTTTATGGTGTATCAAGAAGTAGACTTGTATAGCACTTTTGACTATGGAAGTAAAGGATGTGATGCTCAGCTGTAGTAAAAGAGGTTGTTTGATTGAGGAGATTTCTACAACATACTGGATTTGTGTTGACATCCAAAGAGCCTGCCTTTGTCTTCTGTGTTAGTACGGTAGCTATTAGTTATGTCAAGGACCCCAAGTATCATGGGAAGACCAAACATATACAAGTGAGATATCATTTTTTTAGAGACACTGTATTAAGGAAGAAAGTTGTAGTTAAGCACATATTTACAAAATGATATTGTTTTTATTTCTCATGTAAAGTCCTTGGGTTTGATTGTGACTTATTTGTATATTAAAACTTTCTTGTTGTTGAGTAGTATGAGTTCATTCTAGTTTCTTTTCTTTTCACTTTCTTTGTGATTGTGTTCTTCTAGTATAAAACATCATATGTCAATAAGCATAAGAATTGCTCACTCAAACGAGCATTCACCTTTGGAACTTTGGTAGCGAGTGGAGATGAGGGGGATTGTGATTGACCATGTGTAGATTGATTAATAATCATGTTATTGCCTTGATTTTGGAACCAAAATGAGATTCTATTTGGTGAAAGAGAACCAACATTAATGTCCCCACCATTCATGTTGCCTATAGAAGTCAGGTGCGAGTACTTTATGTGACGCTAGGGTAGAGACAAAAGAAACTCAAGTAAGGCGCAAGTGGTGCGACTAGACTAAGGCATGTATGGTGTTGGGAGAGACATACATTCTATTATGTATAAAATGCTCCACCATAGCACGTATATCATACTACATGTACTTAGTGACTATTGGAAATGAGAGGATGGATCTCTGCTCCTTTCATTGTGTGAGTCTTGGGTTTTATAGTCCATTAATGTCTTTAGTGACTTTTGATGACATTATGAAATGAGGGGTTGATGTGGCTACTTTGGGATGTTACCATGGTCATCATTGATTCTAGGCATTACTGGGAAAGGGACCAATCCCAAGTGAAGTGGTGATCTGGGGGCAAAAGGAAGGTTTGATTCAACTACACCCTAGAAGTGTTTGTTGGCGCCAGCTGTATTAGTTACAGAAACAAACATTTTAAGGACACATCTCTCAAAGGGGTCGAGATACCTTTTGTCTCGTGAGTTTGAATAAACCTAAGACACTGTGGAATACTGATGCTAATTTTGATGTGTTTCTTTGAGTGATGCTGTCATTGTAGCCTTCTTAGAAGGTTTCTAGTTTGGGGCTCATGAGTGTAGGTATATCACCGGTCACACGACCCATTTATTAGTATGATTTGTGGATGTTGGTGTCTAAGACACAAGTGGTCCATGTATTTGGGATACATAGTGGAGAGATCGAAATGTTTATATCTGAGATATAAATATGTGTCTGGGACATACTGTGATGGAGAGATCGGTACTTGCCCTCGTGCAAGTAGCAGATGTTGGGAATTTAAAGTATGCCCAAAAGCTTCCATATTTGGGCGGTTGCAATATATGATAATATATTGGTAACTACCATCCCACTCTTAATACACTACACTGGATTCGTTGGACTCTCTGTCTCCAAGAAATGCAAGAAAGAGAGAAAAATGAAGGTTTTGGATACTCTTTGATTCTTGACTTGATCTTGTCTTTGACCACTAATCTACAACTATATTTGGGTTGTGGATTGTGTTTTCCATCATTGTGACTAAGAATCTACCGGTGACGAATTGTGTGGAGGAACAACTACATGGATCCAATTTTTCCCACTGCATTTTGTTTGGAATTAGCATATCCAGATAAGATTTTATCCTTTCTCTTTGTGGAATGGTGAATTTAATATCAAGTTCATTGTGGTGTATCCTATCCCTCCATAATCTACAATTAGAACTGTCCGTGGTAACATGGTTATTATAACCCGAATCTAAAAGCCAAAAAGAAGAAGAAACAGATGGTAAAGAAGCAGCAGAGAAAGAAAATACCAATAAATGCCTGTTTGAAACGTTGTGGGCAGTGAGAACAAGAATTGCCATAAAGACCACAAAGCTGACACTGAAGACTAACAGCAGTGGTGGAGGGAGCACCACAAGAAACAACAACAGGATCACCAGAAGGATTTGCAGAAGCAACAGAAGAGGGATGAACAACAGTCAGTGATGGTTGCAAAACAGGATTAGGTTGAACTTCCTTGTTTTAGACTCATTAAAAGAGAATTTTTGAGTTTAACCACAGTTCAATAAATAATGAATAGCTCTAGAAAATTCACCTTCATATATGGATATAAGGCAATTATATACGTCTCTTGGAGGTTGTGATGGCTACCCAAGCATACTGCCTGGCAATGTTTTACAAACTAGCGAGTGATGTTTACTCTGCTACTATGAAATGAAAGAACAACAATATGGCAGAATATATCATTCTTAGGGCAGGCCTGGCGCAATGGTGGAGTCTCTCCATTGTGCGCTGGAGGTTGCGGGTCTCTACAAAGCAGGGGTAAGGTTGCCTAGAAAGTCCCTTCCCAGACCCCACAGTGTGGGAGCTTCGGCACTGGGTACGCCCCTTTTTTTTTATATCATTCTTAGGAAACTAACTTAAGATCAGATTTGAACAAAATTTTCATCAGAAGCTACCTGTGCCAGCTCAAGCAGATGGCCTCTAGAGTTTCATTTTTGCTAGTATAATCATTTAGATGATTGGTAACTGAAGTAGAACATCTGATGAAAGATTTCCACGTCTGCTGACATTGGTTAGATTTCTTCATCGTTTTCGGTGAATACTGAATGATTCGGTTCAATTATCTGGTATATGCAATTGGCGAGTCAATATGAACATATGTGACTAATCAGGCCTAAGGCGTAGATGCCCATCATTAGGAAAAAGTACAGTATAAATAACTGTAAGTGTAATATAAAACTTAAAGCCACTAGCCATGGTTTAAAAACCAGTGAAAGTAATAGAAAACAATCCTTAATCATGTTACCCTTGGAAAATAATATATATATAGCATACAGAAGATCATACATATACTGACTTGGTCATTCTTAACAAAAAAGAAGACAGACTTGGTCATCCGTTACATTTATGCGGGTGGAGCGGAATTATTACACTTAGGTGGAGAAGGAGGAGGGGAAAAATCTGCATTGGTTGATCTACATGATTTCCTAATCTCTCCCAGTGGATAAGTGAGGACATTGACGGCTCCCAATTTGACCATGGCAGAACTCAGTTGTGCAGTGAATAGAGAATTATTACTGGCTAGTAACTGAACAGTGCCATTAGTTTGAGTGTCCAGATCTATCTCTTGGTCGACTCTTAGAATTCCTTTACCCTTTTGCAGTTGCATGAAGAAAGAGTTGTCTACAGTGTTTGCACTCAGAGTGTTTTGATCTAGGTTTGCTATGCTATCACTCGTTGAATTTTGGGGACAACTCCCCTTGAGTGAATTGAGTAGAACCGTATTCATTGTTGGGTCGGCCTTGCCTGTGTTGTTGAAATTGTAGAGACGATCTTTGAAGGAAGAACAGTGTGCTACTCCTACAGTGTGAGCTCCTGCAGCATAAAAGGCAATCCTTCAAAACAAGGGTCTGGCCAAAAATCTAAAGTCACTGGGTGGAAAGAGTATAGTTCCCAAATTCATCAAGGCAAAGAAGTATCGGATAAACTGATATGAAACTAAAACTCGATAACTCCCAATACTACCCCTGTAATCTGTAGAAGAAACGAAGCATAGTCATAGCTGTGATAGCAAATTGGAAGATCTAAATTAAACTCTCAATGCACTACGTCGAGAGGGCTCCTCATATATATGAAAGAACCATGGATATGACCTGAGCAACTCATGGGAGCATATAGTGCAATTGTTTCTTTGTTTTCAATATTTGAAATTGTTAATCTTGAACTTCTCCAACTATTTTATTCGTCACAGAGAAATAAAATAACTGAAGCAGATGTTCCAAAAGAATGTGAAGAATTTCCATACCGATGAGGGCAACCATGTTTACAGGCTCAATTCCTAGAGCTGCAAATGCTGCGATGGAATCACTGACAGATATGTCAGCAGCAGGGAGGACAAGCTCAGCTTCAGTCATGTTTGAATGTAATCCATCCCTTCTCCCCAGTGTTACATTATAGTAATCTCCTCCACCCTGAATGTTCAAATTCCATACAATAAATACAAGCTACAAGACCTACTTTGCAACACCCAGTTGCAAGAAAACAAAGAAAAAAGTTTCATGGGAAACCATCCAAGTCGCATTAAGGTTTTGAACTTCTAAATTGCTTACCAAGAAAACAGCTTCTCTAGCAGCCATGATAATGATATCAGCACAAGAGACAACACCAGGGCATTGATCCTCTACATCAGATTTTGCTTTGTCGATGACATCATAACCTTTTACTGTTAGGTTTGGAGCTGCATTCTTCTCAGTTTTATTTCCATCTAGCAGTATTGATGCATCACATCCCTTTGTATTTAATCACAAGTCTACCATGAGCATAGGCACTTAAAAGAAGGAAAACAAAAACAAAAACAAAACAACAACAAAACCAAAACCAAAACCAAAACCAAACCAAAAAAAAAAAAAAAAAAACAGAATCAAATAAGATTGTAATTAGATGCTACTGTAGATTAAGCAAGCTTGCTTTCTTCCTTGCCAACCACATGGATAGCTACCCTGATCACTGTTTTATGCAAATTTCTTACCCTTACAAAGCAATCATGGAATTGCAACCGAATAAGTGCTGGGCAAGTCGTTACATCTAACGCATATTGTGATGCTATAGAATTTTTTACGATGTCCTCCACATCTTGATTGCCAGGACATTTCCCTTTGTAGTAACCCATCTGCAGATCAGCACACAGACAAGTGTAGTTCATTGAAACTACTAAGCTAAATCCAAATGCCACTATTGCTAAGGCCTTCATTATTGTTTTTGTTTGAACTGATTTGAAGAACTTGGCCTATCGATCACAAAATGAAGTACGTCTCCCTCTCCAATTTATGGAGGTAACTACAAGGAATTTCTTCAACACCCTTCTTCAGATGAAGATGGAATGAATATCTTAATCTCCTCTGGCACCCATAGAAGCTTAAAAATCGATTTACAACTGTAAGAGGGTATTTAATATGTTTACAAGTGTTCACACATCAGAGTTTCCTTCGTGAACTCCATGAAATAAGGGTGGTGATTGAAGCTTTTATGTCATGCACATGCAAGGCCATGCATAAAACATTTTATTTAACATATATTCAATAAATTAATAAGTATACTTGTCTGGTTTCCAAATTATTAATTTCACAGTGAGGCCATGAGGAGGAGATGAGGCTTGCAAATAATTATTAAAGGAATTAAGAATCAGCAATGCTGAGTTTGTTCGCGTTCCAGAATGGCTGACTATGTTTTAATGATTAGATAAGTTCTATTAAAAGCTCACCCACGCACGTTCTGCAAATTTCCTTTCTTCCATCTGACGACAAAGCTAAGAACCACTAAAATTTCAACTTAATCCCTCTGCGCATTCCATGCTGCTTGTACTTGAAGCTGGCAATGCTATATAGTGGGTAAACCTTCTAGATGGCTTACCTGTCTAGGGCTAAATGGTTACTATCAAAGCGAGTTAATGTATGATAGAAGACTTTTATTGCTGCTGCATTTTCTATGTAAATAAAAAATGAAATAAAGGAGAAGACCAGATGTAACGTGGTTTAATTGTTCAACCTTGCCAAGAATGTAAGGCTGCTGTTGATTTTCTTAATCAGATGATAACAGTTGACTTCGGGATTGTTAAAAGAAGAGAAGATCAATGATGAAATAACAAGCAATCACACACAAAAGAGACAACCGTTAACAAGGTTCGGTCTTCCGAAGACGTCTATGTCGTCGGATAAATCTCCCAATTCTTCTTATTCTTCTAGATAAATATCTCTTATTATTAAATAGAGAAAGATACAATAAAGTTACCACACAATACTGAAGTATTCCTTCCATATTTCCTGCTAGGAAAAAAATATATGATCACCATGCTGATTTATATCCCAACATCTCCTATTAGAAATAGATAAGACCATACCAAAATATTCTCACAATAGCTCCTATAGGAAATAGAGTAATCAATGTATCCTAAAAATAGAAGATATTATCATGCCAGCACTCCCCCTCAAGTGGAGCGAAGATATCATCGGGGTCAACTTGCTCATCAAATTTCGAAATGAACCCGTTGGCAAAGCTTTGTGAAAATGTCCACCAACAAGTCTTCACTACAAATATAAGGAGTTTCAATTGTCTTGTCTGTTGCATTTATAGTCGCAGGTGCACAAGGTTGCTCAAATAATATAGAAGCAAGAGGGATATCATTCCCATGAGGATCGAGTTAAGTAAAATTACATATTAACTTCAAAAACACCTTTAATTATCTATTCGATAAAAAACTGAGAATTAACTAACATTAGCTACTGATTTTAACACGAATGAAAATACCAAGTAAATCGATTAACAAAAATATTTGAGTTCCAATTTCACCAACATGTTATTAAAGTATCAATCCTCCCCTTCATACAATCAATTTACTCTTTAACTTTGCGACAGGATTATAAAATTAGATCACTCCACCTGTTGCGCTTGAGGGTCCCTAACACACCAAATTCCTTCTATTTTTTATGCATAGAAGACCAATTCAATGCATTGCATGAAACATAGAATCCCTAAACAATGTCAAAAAACCATCTAACTTGTTACGCATTAAATGTAATTTATAATTCTTCAAACCTAGGTCTAACATGCGCTCTCCACTATTACATGTATGAAAACATACTATGAAATTCATAAATGTTGGCTAGGCATTCAAACATTAAGAACAAAATTGAAAAAAGCGAAGAGTATAAGATTGTATCGTGTGAAAAGGGAAGAATCAATAACTTAATTCATGTAAGGATCCATCTACACTCTAGCAGGAAAAATTTAGAACATCATAAGAGAAGAAGAAGAAGTAAAGGGAAATATATAAAGTCCAAAAGAAGAAGAAGTAAAGGGCAACATATACAGTCTAGAGGAAGAAAGACTTCAGCCTGGGCAGCAACTTTGTCTCCCCAAAACATTTCCAGTAGCTCCTTCTATGAAATTCTTCACCTTTGGCTGGAGCTTGCTCCCTTGTATGGGATTTCCTAGATTAGATGAGATATGATTCCTTGACTCACTCTAATACAATTTGAAATAAACTCAAATTTACTATTTGACTCAACCGAGAGTCTAGGTGGCATATGAGTCGCACTAACTTCGAGAGCTCATGTCACACCCCACCGACAACTCGTGGGTGCGAACAATAGTCACAAGATCTACAGTTTAGCCATCAATGATAATAAATGCACATAATACCAAATCAAGAGAAAAGTACAATTTACTAATTAAATAAAAGGATATACAAGTGTCCAAAGTCCAATAAAAAAAGATCATAATCCAAAGAATGAATGAAAGAAACATGTTCAAAAAGGGTATCTCAATGGAAGCAAAGGAAAATCAAAGTTTAATTGTTATTTTGGTCTTTCTTAAGGCTGGCACTCTTCTCTTCTAGTTTCTCGATTAAAGGAGTCATGAAGCCCTCCTTCATCGACCTATCAAAATGGCAAACCACCTGGATCCTTTTGCTATCAGTAGGTGCTATAAGTGCACTCCATGCACCCGTAGGTGGCTTCATGTTGTGCAACACTACACCCCATTGATGTCTCCAGATTCTCTTCATGGAGGTTCTCCAAGTCATATAGAACTTCTCCCGCTTCAATATAGCCATCAGAATAATATAAAATTAACCAAAAAAAGGCTGAGTTCTGACGAACTCAGTAAGGCAACAAATCTCATATACAAAACAACATCACAACATAATAAATAACATAAAGGAAAGATGGTATGCATAAGTATGGATGCATCTAGCAGCTAACCATGCAAGTCTCTAATATGGCAAACATGCTTTAAGATATAACACCAGTCCTCCTCTAGGTGGGTCTCATCTATCACATCCCCCAGCCGTTACCCTATCTGGAATACCTAGAGGTGTGTTCCACAGCCTCGAAGATCAAGTTCAAGGCTATCATACTCCCACATAGCACAATAATATAATCAAAAGCAAGGAATAATCATTGTATAAATATTATTGGGAAATGCCATGTCAGCATTGCCACATCAGCCTCCATTAGTTTTGATGATAAAAAACACAATTTTCTAATGTCTACATTAAGTTGTGTTTGTACAGCTCATTACTAAAGTGGAATGTTTCCATCTCATTGGACCAAACTCACCGGATGCTCAAGCCTAAGCCAAGTCAAGAAATCTTGGACAAACCAAAGTCAAGATGAGTATCAAGTTCAATGCACAAGAAGATGCGAAGATCAAGTCAAGAACCAAGACTTAAATGATTTTAGGACTTAGGACACTCTCACACATACACATATGTAACCACATTAATTATATGCATATCATGTCACTAGATTGACCTAGGACATACTAGGAAGGTGTATGAGGTTTAGGTTTGACCAAAAAGACCAAAAACCCAAGCCAAGTCCAAGTCCCAAAGTTGATGGGCTACTGTGTCTGCACTGTCTGGTCCAGACGGTCGTCTGTCTGGCCTGGACTCAAGCCCAACGGGTATATTTTAATGGATATTTTTTGAGACGGAGCTCCATCTAGTCAAAAGGACGTCTGTTTGGAGTAAAATTTCATTGAAATTTTATATTCGCTGGGAGGTTGCGCCAAGTAGTTGAATGACTTATTTATAAGCCCAACCACCCCCATTTGAGGGGTTCTACCTTGCCTACTGTGCTATTACTCCCACAAAAGTCTTAAAGCCATTACTTGAGTGATCTAGCATTGATTACTAGCCTTCCAACTCCATCCAACTTTGAAAAACATTCCAAAGTTGTTAAGCAAGCTCATTGAAGTCAAGCTTGGAGTTATTGAAGGCCACTGAGACTCTTGTTGGTGCATTGCATATCTTGAGCATACATTCATTCATTACATCACATTCACACAAGGGGTAGAGTGTCACTCCCCTTGTTAGGTAATATCCTTCACTTCTTAAACTTGTATTGATTGTTCAATTCTAGTCTAGGTTGATTAGAATTGGTAGAGGGTGTTCTTGCCCTATTTAGAACAAAGATTGTAAAGGGTGCTCTTGCCTTACTTAGTAAACAAAGATTGTAAAGGGTACTCTTGCCCCATAACAAAGATTGTAAGGGTTTGATTCTCTACCCACTGTATTGAAAAGATAATCACTAGTGGAATACTCTCTTGAGACCAAAAGAGGAGTGGACATAGACTTGTAAAGTCGAACCACTATAAACTCTCGTGTTGTGATTGTTTGTTATTGTCTAATTTCATTGAAATCTTCAATTTATCATGAAATTGCAATTAAACAACGAAATTGGGACAATCCACTAGTTACAACCTAATCACCCCCCCCCTCTAGGTTGTATTAACAATTGGTATCAAAGCGGGAGCTCAAATTGAGATTGAATCAATCTCTGAAAGAGTAAAAGATCATGGCATCATCATCCAACCTGTGAAATCCAACCCAAACCCTAACCTGAAAACTCATTTGTTTATAGGACCGAAGACCCAAAGTGAAGGAAGAAGGCAATTATGGGCCATCTTTGTGGAAGACATGGTGTTTGATCCAAAACCCATGGAGATTGATGATGGAGTTCCTTACTTGGAAACCTTGTCAGAGTTAGAGAAGAAACTGCACCTTGAAGATAAAGAGCTTGGTTGATGGACTTGAGGCCTAGTTGGACATGGTTTGAAGTGTCCCTCAATGATAGGTAAGTCACTTGTTGAGTTGGGAGAAGCCCCATTGAAAATTTTGCTGTTTGGAGCTTCAATTCCCTATTTTGGGCTTGTTGTCAGCCTGGGTCAACTTGGCCAATCGACTCAGCTAAGCTGCCCACAGTGACAGGGGCTTAAGTGTAAAATCTCTGATTTTAGGGTTTTGATGCTCTATTTAATGGGACTACGCGGTTTTCAGCCCCACTTGTTTCTAAAGCCTTTGGAGAACGTGGAAAGACTCTCTCAAGCCTTTTCTTTGGAGTTGTGGAAGATCCTTTGTGAATTCTCAAGCTTTTCAGCGAATTTTCTTCATTAAGGTTGGTGATTACTCCTACTCTTTTCAATTGAACTATTCTTCTATTGATCTCTTCTCATCTCTATGATTATGAAGATGGTTTTGTATCATTGCAAAGACCTCTTCCTCAATCTCTATAGTTGTGAGTGAATCTCCATTCACCCCAATGCTTCTGTGATCTACACAACCTGATTCTAGGGTGAGATCTTGTGAGATCGTCATAGATGTGTGGTCATTCAATGTTTTTAATTTCTAAAGCATGCTAGATTCATTCCTATGATTATTTCTATCTAAGATCTACTGTTCTTTTCTTTCTAGAGTGAATTCTCATTCTCTCTAGCCTCTCTGTTGAATTCACGAATTGATTTCAGTAAAAACCTAGTTTTTTATTAATTTAGAATTCTATACTTTTGATCATTGTTGATGCCTAATCTGTCACATCCACCCAGCTGGTACCCTATCTGGCATACCCGGGATGTGATCCACAGCCCCGCAGATCCATAGTTCAGGGACCACATAATCCACATCGACGATAATACAATCATGAACAGATAATAATCATAAACTGACAATGAATGATCATGGAATTCAAAAATAAGGTGTCAGACATAATCAGAGTGCGGAAATAAATATCAAATCAGGTAACTTAAGAAGGCAGTGGGCGGAATCCACTCCTTCACCAAACGGAAGTGAGGTCAAAATTTAGTTAAGTACAAGTCTCAAATTATGAAGATAAATTAAAGTTATTACAATTCTTCTAAGTTTAACTGTCACAAAAAGAAGTAGTAACTACTCATAAGTCTCCTCCACAATGGATATGTCCTCCTCAAAAGTGAGGACCATGGAGATCCAACATGACTGCTCCCATACAACTCCAGGGCTAACCCTGGTACGCCGGGTGATCTTCTTCGGTATGGTCACCGAAGTCTTCATGTAGCTAGCCTCCGGATAGTAGTATGAGGTATCCGGGTCCGTCTCAGGGAGGGTGCCATCAGAGTAATCACCTGTAGAATAGCCTAACAAAATATTGCAACAGAAAAGGAATGAGTTCAAAAGAACTCAGCAAGGAAGTTATCCTTTCACACATAAACCACAAGATAATCATAAAATGATGCAGATGATATGAGGCATATAATGCAATATGACTTTATTCTAAGTATGCTGGTCATCTATGGTAGACATGCTTTAAGTCATAGCACCATACTTCTTTGGGTAGTCTCGGTCACTCATCACCGGGGTGACTTGGGTCCCGCATCCCTCTCGGACAAATCCATGGTTGGGGGTGTCGGTCACCGCTCTCTCACATCACCGTTTGGTCTAAGTATTGGCGCATGTCGGGTATAGCCTAGCCCAATGCAAGTCATCTACTTAATCATATCATGCCAGTTCCAGATACTTCCATTCCTCCCCTCTAGGGATCCTTTCCGGTATCCTTCACACTAGAGTCACGGATATTACTCACCGGACTCATCAACCCTATTGGTCATCCACAAATGGTAAACGGGAAGCTCTCACGTCCCTCTCACGGATCATTTCACCGGTCTTGAGTGCCCGTGAGCCCAAGTCTAGCCATTTGTAACCCTACCAATAAATGGCCCCTTTCGGGTAACCGTAATGCAATTTATGTCCTCTCACGGGGTGGATACCGGTCTTGAGCGCCCACAAATCCACACTACTACCACGAGTTGTTCGGTCTCAATGCCCTTCCGAATCGGGTCCGATATGATAGGGACATCCTAGCCATACATCTAGACAAATCCTATGCATGTCATTCAATAACCCGGAAAGCGTCAATGGACACCTTCGGAGAACATCCCATACTATTCCCTCCGATGTCCAAGGACGAAGCACCAGTAGGGTACCCCTCAATCCCAAGTTATACTTAAGCAATCACATGCCCAAGTTCATCATATCAGTTCACAAGATACAACGTCATAGTAAACATTCGATTCATGACATAAGTCATCATATATTGAAATTGATAAACATGATACAACATTGAAGTAATACAATGTAAACACCAAGCTACTGTTAAAATACATATGTAGCAAGTCTAACATGATAAGGACATGAATTAGAAACTATATTTACTAGGATAGGAATACCAAGTCAAGATTTCCATATCCTAGGTAATTACGTCGATAACTATCCTTACCTTGAATCGGAGAAGAGAATGGTCCAAGATCACAAGCAAGTGGCCCAAATAGTCTTAAAGTCCTAAACAAGCATATATGAAAGGTTAGAGAAGAAATCAGAACAATCGGAGATCAAACGAATCGAAGCGGGCAAAAGTTGCTGACAACTCTATTGGTCGATACATTTGGTCGATAGTATCGACCAATAGTATCGACCAATTCAATTTCGGGACAGCAAGCTGGCTTTTCGGATTCTTGCCCGATTTGGTCTTCCTGGTCTCGGATTGACATGAAACTTGGAGGATAGTCTAGGCACAACATGGGGACACTAATTATCAAGAAACTTTCATAATCCAATGGTCCATTTGGAAATCCCCAAATTGACATATTAAGGTTAAGAGTTGTAGATCATAGCATTGGCTATAACTCAATGCAAATTAGGGGAAAACATGGGGGATTAGGTAGGGAATCGTTTAGAAGCAACATGGAGCACATATGCAAGGTATAGATTAAGTAAATCACGAGCTTCATCTCAGTTTTGGTAAATAAAGCAAGTTGGTAAGCAATAAATCATGAAAATGTGTAGTCAATGATCATGAGGTGAATCAATCATAGTCACATCGGTGAAAACATCATTGTGTGGGGTTTAGAAGGTTCATGGCAAGGTGTATGCAAGGTTGCAGCACCTTGACCATGGTCCCAACAGTAAAATAGAGAAAAGATGAGTAAGAAAGTGATTAGGAGAGAGAGTCATACCTTTAAAGTGGAACAAGAAGGTAGGAATAAGTGATTGGCAATGATTGATGAAGAAGATGCTTCACCACTACCAAGGAGGAGTTCTTGGGAGGCTCTCTCACGTTCCCAGATGTTAAAGACACGAGGATAGGGCTCCAGTCTCAAGGAATAAATAAATAGAAAAGAATATTCTAAGAATCTTTAAATCTGGGCTCAGCAGACTTGTTGGTCGATACCTTTGGTCGATGGTATCGACCAATAGTATCGACCAAAACAAACTCTGCAGAATTTTACAGAATAGTACAGCAACTTTAGGTGCGGACTTGGAGGGCTATACAAGGTCAAATTGCATGGGGTTTTCTCCTATAGTTCACTCAAGAGGTCTAGTTTCAGGGAGTACCTTCGGATTATGCACCGGAGTCCGTTTTCTATTTCAACTGTCTCGCTCTTCATCAGTGCGCAGATTCTAACTTAGCACTGGTAATGTGCTCAAGGAAGGAGCAGCATCATCAATGTCCATAAAATGGAATCCCGACATTACGTCATCAACCAGTAGGGCCCATAAGTCCCTCCTACCACCACTTCGGGTCTTTGGACCTACAAACATAACAATGACCGGGTCGGGTCAGGGTTAGGTAAAAGCTGGATTTTACATAATCTATGCTAGATAGTCTTAGACTACTATTCTAGAGTTTCCCTTAAAATTTCGGAGTGTTTCGAATCCCGGACGTTGAGTTTCAAATAAAAAATTGGAGTTTCTGTCCGTACTGTTCATTGGGTCAACTGCTTGGGTCAATTGCCCAAGTTGCCCAGCCAGTCTGCCCACATTGATAGTAACTGATTTTTTGATCTGTCTTGATCTATTTGTTTGACTTCCAATCTTCAAGGGTTTGTTCCTAATGCTTGAACTATGCTTGTTTAGGGTTTATTTGCTAACCTTGGACCTATCCTCATTCTTTCTCCGGAATTCTTTGAAGTTATTTAAGGTAAGGATGGTTGTTCCCTAATAACCTAAAATGCATGTTTACTTGTTTTGAATTCAGATTGCATGATCATACTGTTGTTCTTATATTTTCTTTATAATTATATTACTGTTGTAAGTACTGTAACTACGGTAGGACTTGTTCATGTAATTCACTTATTATTTTGGTCATGTATGAATGGTTATTTCCCTATGTATTGATTCGTCAATTGTGCTTGTGAATGACTAATTTGGAATGTGATTGCTTTAGTATAATTGGGGAATGGGGAATGTCCTTTTGACATTTCTTTCTTTGGACATCAGTGGAGGTGGTATGGGACACTTTCTGATGATGCCCCTTGACTCTTTCCCGGATTAATTGTTGACATACCTAGGGCTTGTCTAGCAGTGTTCGGCTAGGATTACCCATTATATTAGACCTGATTCGAAAGGGTATTGAGACCGAGTAACCCGTGGCAGCAATGGGGATATGTGGGTGCTCAAGATTGGTAACCAACCCGTGAGAGGACATGAATCACATTGTGGGGGCCATTCATTGGTAGGGTTGCAATAGTAGACTTGGGCTTATGGGCGCTCAAGACCAGTAACCAACCCGTGAGAGGATATGAGAGCTTCCCGTTTACTATTTGTGGACGACCAATAGGGTTGATGAGTCAATAATTCGAGTTGGTTGTAGCCATAGGATACGCTGACTCTAGTGAGAAAGATACCGGAAAGGATCACGAGAGGCGAGGAATGGAAGTATCTAACTCTAACTTGATATAACTAAGTAGAAGACTTGCATTGGGCTAGGTTTAACCTTGACATGCGCCAATACTCAGACCAATGGTGATGTGAGAGAGCGGTGACCTAAACCCCAGCCATGGAAGGTCCAAGAGGGATGCAGGACCCAGTTACCACTAGAGAACCCAAGGTACCGAGATGGTTGAGGGAGAGTGATTTGAGACCTACACAGAGGAGTATGATGCTATGACTTAAAGCATGTCTGCCAATAGAGACCAACATACATGGAGTTAGGATTATACTTTCTGTCTGTTTCATATCATGTTGCATCCTTTATGTTTTGCTATCATGCTATATTGTGTTATTATGGAATGAATTGCCTTGTTGAGTTCTTTTGAACTCACTCCTATTTGCAACAACTTTGTTAGATCTATCTACAAGTATAGATGACTATGAGGGCCAATACTATGAAGCCCAAGTGGATAACTCATACGGTACCCAAAGTACTCGCTACTGTGACTACGACTGTGAAGACTACCAGTACAAAGCTAGAGCTTATCAAAATTAGTCTAACTCTAGTGCTTATGTGCCGGTGATGGAACATCATCTCTTTTACTTATGGACATACTATGTATAGATTTGAAGAAACATTAGTTTATATTTTGGTTACTTCCTTTCTTTCCCTTTTAATTTGGGAATTAGTTGTAATCTGCTTTTTAGTTTTTATCTACATTTCCGTTGTTATTGTAGAGTGATTTTTTGCTACACTCTACATTTGATTTATTCTATTAGTATCATTTTCTGGCACTCGACTATATTATATATTCTTTGAATCTTATCTTGATCTTTAGTTAATATAGTTAAACATTGATTTAGTCTTGTTCTTGATATTATTATTGTAAATGTGGGAGGTTGATTTCCTTGATACTGATCTTTGGGGATGTGGATCACACACTTGGGTATGCCAGATAGGGTACTGGCTGGGTGGATGTGACACAACCAATTCTCTTCAAGACTCGAAGGACTTAATACCTCTAGGCCTCCATATTTTGATGGAGAAGGATTTGCTTATTGGAAAACTAGGTTTGAAGATTTTGTGTGTGCTATTGACATAGATGTTTGGGACAATTACATATGGACCCAATGAAATTACCAAATTGATAAAGATAGTAAAAAAAAAAAACTCCCAAACCAATGACCGAATGGGATGGAACTGACAATGTCAAATCCGAAGCAAACTACAAGGCCAAAATGTTTCTACAATGTGCCTTAAGTGAAAAGGTATATAATAGATGTGGTACTTGTAAGAATGCTAAATAAATCTATGACAAATTGATGGTTACCTATGAAGGAACCAACCAAATAAAAAAGATGAATTTGGATTGATGTTCACATGCTTCAATATGAAAACTTTAAGATGTTAGATGATGAGAATATAACTTCTTTATTTACTAGATTCACTAACATTGTTAATTAGTTGCATAGTCTTGGTAAGGATTTTGCTAATGAGGATGTAACAATAAGAATCCTAAGAGCTCTTCCTCCTTCATGACGACCCAAGAAGTCAGAAATCTAGAAAATATCACACTTGATGAGCTCATGGGATCCCTACTTGCACATGAGGTGGAGCTTGAGGAAGATAAGAGATATGAAGAAAGTCACTCAAAAGGGCCAAAGAAGAAGTCAATTGCGCTTAAAGCTCCACCAAGAAGGAGGATGAAAGTGAAGAAGATGAAAGCGACTCCGATAGTGATATAACACTTATCACAAAGAAGTTCAAGAAATTTCTCAAGGGAAGAAAATGAAGATTTCCACATAAAGGATAAGGGTTCAAAGAATCAAAAGATAAAAATTTCTCAAAAGAAAGAATCCCACCCACTAAGATTCAAGATGTCATTTTCTTTGAGTATAGGAAATCGGGGCACTTCAAAACCGAATGTCCTAACAAAGGAAAGAAGAAAACCTACAAAGCCAAAATGACCTACACTACAAGCGATGATGAGGAAGAAAATGAGGAATCCGATGAAGAGAAGATCAACTTAGCCTTGATGGCTAAATCGGATGAAGATCAAGACCATGAGGTGAACGCTATATATAATAGTCTTGATTCCATTAGTGATGAAAATGAAATAGATGACATTGATGAGGAAGACCTAGTTAGTGGCTTTCAAACCTTGTATAATTTAAGCAAGAAACTTGAAAAGAAAAACAAGGTCATGAAAGGTGAAGTGTCTTTTCCTAATGACACCGTAAATGACCTACGGAAGTACATTAAGAAAATAGAAAAGGAAAACATTGACCTAAACAATGCACTTTTGATATTCACAAGTGGGCAAAAGAAACTAGATAATCTTCTAGGAACCCCCCCCCCCAAAAAAAAGAGTCCACAAGATAAAGAAGGACTCGGATTCAATGGTGAAACCTCCACTCCTAGAAAGGGGATGGAATGTTAGATTTGAAAAAGGAACATCTAGCAAGAATCCCTCACCAAAGCCCACAAATGTTCAAGGAAACATTCAAAGTGGGAACAAGACTCAACCTCAAACCAATAAAGGAAAAATTGGAAAGGGAAATTACTATTCCCAAAGGAAAGGGCAAAATGGGAATCAAAGGAATGGACCAAAGAATAACCAATGAACAGAAAGACCAAATTATTCTAATCAAGGTTATTCAAGAGGTAATGAAGGATACCAAAACCATTATGACCATAGGTGGCAAAAACTCCCAAAATTACTAAATGTCCAAAACCAACAACATCACCAATTTTGGCCAAACCAAAATCAAATAATGTATGGTTATAATTGGCCATATCCATACTGTGCACCTTATGAGCATATGCCTCAACTTCCATTTAGGTCATATATGCCAAACCGTCAAAGACCTAGAAGAAGCCAAAACTTCTATAAAAACACAAACAAAATAAATGGGCAAAGAAGTCAAAACTTCAATGGACCGAGGAAACAAAAACCTCAAGTCCAAGAACCTTTTGACATTTGTGACCCAATATTTCAAAGACCTAAGGGATATCAATCTAGTTGGTTCAATATGGAACTAATAGGATCTAACCAAGTAGGACCCATGTAGACGTGGGGACCAATGCATAGCTTTTCTTTCTTATATAGGTTTGTTTGATGAACATCCAAAGAAGTGAATGGTACATTGATAACGGTTGTTCCAAGAACATGATGTCAAATCCGAAGCTCTTCACAAAGCTTAGATCATACGATGGAGGATGCGTCATGTCACACCGCACCTGCCGGTCTCGGTTATCCGCCCGACAACCCATGGGAGTGAACCATCACAGGATCCATGGTCTTACCCATCAATAATAATAAACACAAGTATAGACAATAAAGAGCAAGAATAAGTGCAATAACTAATAAAAAGGTTACAGGAGTTCAAATACTCCAATAAATATCCAAGAAAGAATCAAAGGAAAGAATCAATAATCAAATGTAATATCGAGTTCAGCGGAAGCAAAAAGAATAAACTAAATAATTTTCTTTCCGGTTTTCTTTTCTAAATCTAAAAACTGGTTTTCTAAATTAGCAAGTAAAGGGGGTCCTCCAATCTTTCTCCATGCGATCATCAAAATCCTGGCAATCTGCCTCCGTCGGCCATCAATGGGTGCTATAAGCGCACACCAAGCATCTTCAGGAGGCTTCATGCTTTGCAAGTTCATGGACCACTATCTGTGCCACATCAGCTTCATACGAGAAGGCTCTTTCATACGAATCATCTCCAACTTCCGATGTTGTGCCACCATCTGTACAGCTCATATAATTTATACAATGAAAGGAATGAGTTCTGACGAACTCAGTAAGGAACAGACAGTTCTCATATATATGTCAATACAATCCATGAATGCACATATGAAATGATATGGATGGTATGCAGAAATATGAATGCTACTAAGATCTAACTATGCAAGTCTCTAACAGTTGACATGCTTTAAGTTATAACACCAGCCCTCCTTTGGGTAGGTCTAGTCACTCTGATCCGGCAAGGACTGGATACCTCTGTAGGGATCCTAGGCAAAGGGGTAAGTCCACACCTGGCTCTCAAACCATGGCAAGGGTTAAGTCAAGACTCTCTCACCACAACCATTGGCAATAAGTACTGGCGCATGTCGGGGTCTCTAATCCAATGCAAGTCATAATGGTAACATACTATATGAAGTCCAGATACTTCCCCTATGGCACCAACCAACTCTGTTCAGTATCCTTCGCAACCTAGGAGTGAGAACCCTCACGGACTGGCTACCGTTGTTGGACTCCACTCCTTAACCCTATGGTCATCCACATATTATTGGGACGGATGCTCTCATGACTCCTCACGACATCCGATCCTCTCCTTGGACGTCTATGAGCCCAACCCTAACATATGCAACCCTACCATTGCATGACCAACAGTGGACCACTGAATCTCCGCACAGGACTGGTTACCGCTATAGGATGAAATAGAGTCACATCACCATTGTCACGGGTCACCCGGCTTCAATTTCCCTACCGAAAGGGTAATAGCATGTGGGGTACCTAGCCATACAATTCTAGACTCTCCTAGGTATGTCATCCAGTAATCATGATAGTGCTAGAGGCATCAGTGAGCATGTGTCCCATACCACAGCCCTCTGATATCTCCAGCCAAGATATCCCAATGGAATACCCCTTCCATCACAACTACACTACATCACTCATCATCATGCCAAAACAGAATATCATAAAAGATGAAGTATATCAAGGAACACCACAAACAGCAAGTATACAATAAGAATTCACATGCTTTAAACAATTACAGCAAGATACATGGTCAAAGAATAGTAAATAGAACAGTTGAATCATCATGTATATGTAATTGCATATAAATAAGAATGCATGTCCTTACCAGTAATTTAGTAGAAGTCCTTTAAATTGCAATCCAAACACAATTATAAAACCTTAAGTAGAAACAGAGGACACCTATATGCAGGGTTACAAGAATGTATAAGAGTCAAGAGTCAAAACAAATCCAAAATCAAACCTACACAGTCACTGGAAACCAACCAGTTGCTTGTGCCAGTCGCTTAGGTTAAGCGACCTCCACAAGCGACCGCCCCTGTTTCAAACAGCTTCCAACTCCGAAAATTAGACTTTTGATCATCCGATTTCAATCCGTTTTGGGATGATCTTAGTCCGAATTTCAAACTTAATAGGTCTATAACAAAGGGGTGAAACGAAACCCTAAAATTAACAAAGATCAACCACCCAAAATTCTCCCCTTGATTAGATCCATCCATCAACAAATGCAGGGATTCGTTTTTGGACAGAATCTCATCAAGAACATTGGAAAGAGAGCTACAACTGATCAATTGGGTAACCACTAACAAAAATGGGGATGGGTTCATATCAATTAGAGGTTAAAAAGAAGAGAATTGCATATGGAGATTCATTACCTTAACCAGAATCACCAAGAATAGAAGGGAAAAAGTTCCAGATCACTAACAGCACTTCGCCCACCTTCCAGCTCGTTTCCACTGTCGCCTAATCGCCCAAAATAGCAATCCTTAATATAATAATGCATTAATAGGGTGAGGGATGCTATTTATAACGAACAAGGGGCAAAATATGGCATTTTCCTGCAAGCAAAAAGTGGCGGTCACTTAAGACGATTGCTTGGTTTAATCAAATGCCACTAGCAACCGCCCCCAAGTATATTGTTATACAAGGGTGCTTTGCTCAGAGGGTTGAAACCCAAACACAACCTAACCCAAAACAACACATGGGGGAGGTTTTACCTTCATTCCGGACATCTCCAAACACCACTTGCCTTCTACCAGAGATCCAACTTCCTAGTAAGGTAGGTTCTTCAACAAGAGAATCCAGATCCATGGATTCTGGATATGGATCATAGACTTCTATCTGGACACTCTACAAAATTAATCCAACTAGACCTTCGGGTTCTCAGACTTGCAATAACGGATTCGGGTTAGAAATACGGGGGTTGTTACACGTCACCTATGGAGACAATAGTAAATGAGAGATAGTTGGCATTGGTCAAGTTAACATTGGAGGTACTTTGATCTCTAATGTATATTTAGTTGATAAACTATAATATAACTTGCTTAGTGTAAGTCAATTATGTAGTATAGGCTATAAAGTTACATTTGATTTTCTTGTTGCGATGTAAAAGATATGAATGAAAATCTAATTATAAGAGGTATTAAGAGAGATAACATCTATACTTGTGTTTTCAATGAATCATCTCCTAATATGACTTGTCTTATGTCATAAGAAGAAACTCTTGTTTGGCATAGAAAACTAGGTCACATCAATATGAAGTTAATTGAGACCATTGCATCAAAGAATCTAGTTATAAATCTTCCAAAAATAAAGTTTGATAAAAGTTATTTTTGTGATGCATGCCAAAGGGGAAAACAAACCAAAGTATCTCATAAGTCTAAGAACATAGTCTCCACTAGTAGACCACTAGAACTTCTTCACATGGACTTATTTGGACCTTTTCTCATAGCTAGCCTTGGTGATAAACATTATACTTTGGTCATTATTGATGACTACTCAAGGTATACATGGACTTTATTTCTAAAACATAAATATGATGCTTTCGAAGAATTCACCGTTCTTGTTAGGAAAATTCAAAACAAGAAAGGATATCTCATAACCACCATTCAAAGTGACTATGGGAGGGAATTTGATAGCAACTACTTTGGAGAGTTTTGTGATAAAGAAGGCATAACTCATAACTTCTCCACCCCTAAGACCCCCCAATCAAATAAAGTGGTAGAAAGAAAAAATAAATCACTCCAAGAAATGGCTAAAACTATTCTTAGTGAATTCTCAATGCCAAAGTATCTTTGGGCAGAAGCCACAAGCACCACTTGTTATGTCTTGAATCATATTTTAATTAGAAAATTCTTAAATAAGACACTATATGAACTTTATCACAATAAAATACCTAGGGTTGATCACTTCCAAATATTTGAATGTAAATGCACTATATTGAACACCAGAGACCTTAAAGAAAATTTTGAAGAAAAAGTTGATGAGGGAGTTTTCTTGGGACGCTCCCAAAATAGTAGAGCATATAGAGTGTTAAATAAAAGAACCTTAGTTGTGGAAGAATCAATGAATGTCACATGTGTTGTATCTCCACCTAAGGATAAATATAAACCTCTAGTTGATGAGGATGATGATGGGAGGATTGAACATGTCATTAAAGAAAAAGTGGATAACTTATCTTTAGAAGAACCTAGAAATGATCCCAAAGATGATGATACCAACCTTAAGGAAGAAGATTCATCAAAAAGCTTTGAGGATTCAATGAGGATATTCCAAAACTCCAATGTCAATGCTTGTGAGAGGCTTCCCACGTTCTCCAGAGAATTAGGAACATTATGGGGCTGTTTACCACAAAGTTCTAATAAATGGAGCATCAAAACCTAAAAATTCAGCAATATACATCTAAGCCCCTGTCTCTGTTGGTCGCTCAGTCTGATCGACCAGGTGATCGACCAACACTGACAGCAAGCCCAAAAAAATAGGGTTTCTAAGCTCCAAACCTCAAAATTCCAAAGGGGCTTCTCCCAACTCAAACAAGTGACTTACCTAGCATTGAGGAACCTTCCCAAAACATGTCCAACTAGGCCTCAAGTCCATCAGCCAAGCTCTTTAACATCAACATGCAGTTTCTTCTCCAAATCAGATAAGGTTTCCAAGTAGGAAACTCCATCATCAATCTCCATGGGTTCTGATTCAAACACTATGTCTTCCACTGAGATGGCCTACAATTGCCTTCTACCTTCACTTCGGATCTTTGGACCTACAAACAAAAGGATTTTGGGTTAGGGTTTGGGTTGGATTTCACATTAGACACTAGTGGGTATGTGTTTACACTAGCAGGCGGTGCAACTCTTGGAAGTCCACAAAGCAATTATGTGGAACAGGTTCTACCATGGAAGCTGAGTTCATAGCCTTAGAGAAGGCAGGAATAGAAGACGAATGGCTTAGAAATTTAATGGTGGATATATCATTGTGGGAAAAACCGACGCCATCGGTATCACTACATTGTGATAACCAAGCGACTATTCACTTAGCCAAGAATAAAGTATACAATGGTAAAAGGAGGCATATACACCTTAGACATAATCTTGGGCGATAATACATAGATGAAGGAATGATAGCTATTGAAGAATCAAGTTGATATGTTCACAAGGCTATGTCTGTCAAAAACTTGTGTATTGCATCTATAGGAACGGGGTTAATGCTTAATCCTTGGGTCACATGATTGGTACCCTACCTATGTGAAAAGGCTAAATACCTGAATTAGGTTCAAGGTGTACAAACGAAGTCATGGGAGGACCGATTCAGTACTACTATTTATAATTATTCAATTCTAGGGTGTAGATAAAGGTAATAGTACTACCACAAGGATAAGGTTGAGCGAAGCTCTTAATTAGTCTAATCCCAAAGAATGTGGGGGTGTATTAGTTGTGGTGCACATCAGAGACTAACCTAAGTGGATGTAGGGGGTTTTGCCGCCGCCAATGAGAACTTATAGGCGAGTTCTCTAAGCATTCATGAATCCAAGATAAGGAACATGGCCGGTTCAAAAGTCCAATGTGTAATATAAAGGGGAGCTCCAAAAGTCGACCTCTAGGACATGGATAATGAGATGGTCAGCTACACTAATGAGGAAAGGTTCAAGGAGTTTGACTCTACCCGTACTTTATAACGCGACTCATTAGACCTAGTGTAGGTTCAAGTCCGAAAGACACCTACAGCGATGTGTCCTTTAGTGTCTAATACAATCACAACACACACCTTTTTTGCAATTTGAAACTTGTGGGGGATTGTTAGGTTTTTATTAAAATCTATATTAAGTTTAAAAAAATATAGGTAGGTTCAAGTCCGGAAGACACCTACAGCGATGTGTCCTTTAGTGTCTAATACAATTACAACAGACACCTTTTTTGCAATTTTGAAACTTGTGGGGGATTGTCAGGTTTTTTATTAAAATCTATATTAAGTTTCAAAATTAGAGTTTGCATTTCTTTTATTTAATTGTTTTGTTAGTATGTGGGACCCATGAGTAAAGGAGGCCCTTCATGACCTTGGTTATGAGGCTCTTCATGACATTGATCATGGGTTTTAAAGCTCTTGATCATAGTAATGAGGTGGGCTTACTTGTAGGGTAGAATTTACTCAAATTCTAACTATTGACCTTCAATTCTCACTTCAACTCCATGACCATTCATGGTCATTACCATGAGTGGGGCATTTCAACTTCTTGACCATTCATGGCCATTACCATGAGTGGGGTTAAGGTTATTGAATGGATTAAATCCAATTCATACAAAAGAGGTGAATATGAGAGTTAATTCTCCAAGTAGTGGGGAGGTTAGGTCAATGTGGTTTATTCTCATTAGTGGAGAAAGGACAAGTCCATTGATTCTCCATTAGTTGGGAATTGATTCTCTCCCTTGTGAGGAGGTGAGTCATTGTGATTCAATGACCCAATTCATTGCCTTGGGAATCTCAAGGGGTATAAAGTGTGGTTTGGGCCTATATAAACCCAACCCCTTCCTTGCATGTGGTGTGCAATAGAGACACTCCTCACACTTGCATTATTTGTTTTACAAAATTCATTTCTTTCTTTGAGTTTGTCTAAGTGTTGTGTTGTAGCTTTTTGCTTCTTGAAAGGACTAGAAGAAGTACCTCATCTTCTAGTTGGAGGCTGTTTTATCTTGGAAGTAGTGATGTGAAGAACCCTTGGTAGTAGGGTGCATCAATTACCTTGAAGACAACACTCAAGGTGTGACTCAACCTCATTTGTCGTTGATTCATTCGATTGCAACATCAAGCTCTCCGGATTGGCTAAGGATCTTCATCTTTCAATTGTATTGCAATTTCATTATTGTGTTTTGCAGAATTTGTAATACAATTACCTCAACACTCGCTGTTTTGTTTTCACGGATGAACGGTTGCAAAGCTTCAATCTTCCTTGAAAATGCTAGGAACTGGAACCTCTCTAAACCACACTACCAAAAGCAAAGAGTAATGGAAATTGAAAACTAAAGGCTCACTACTGGGTTTGAAGACGAAAGCAAATATGGAAAATTGGAAGAATACAAAGGTTCGCCAAGAAAGCAAAGGTATTTGCATTGCAGAAAATGGAGGAAGATGAAGCTAGAAGAAATGATTTTATACCCAAAAAGTAAGAAGATTCCAATTCAAGGGTATAAAGAAAGCATTTAAATAGCTTAGAATGGAAGTCCTTACGAATTCAAAAAAATGCTTATCTTATGGTCTCAAAAAGACCTTAACTGACGGAGCAGAACTTACTATGAAAAACTTCTAAGAGATCCTCATCTAACAAAGTAGGAGAAGCCCAATCAAAGGGTAAAAAATCACTGATGGTTGGAATCATATCTGATGCTTAATCGAAGGACTCAGAAACACCTCGTATTAAACAGTGTTGACTAAAGCACCCCTTGATACACAAACCATCATTATTCCAGGATTAAGGACATGGACGCATGGCATCCTGCACAAGGTTATTGAAGATCGTGTTGTAGGCATCACTCTACACAATCGGGTATGCGCATAAAAGCAATTTTGCTGAGGTCCTGCGTAATTAATGCGTAGGACCGTCAAGCGAGCCGTCCAATGACGCTAAACCGGTTCGAGTTGGGCGGTTCGACTGATATTGAGTTGTAGTATATATTATAAATACGTTTTATAAAACACAACATACATACAATTGTTTTATACCTTTAATAAAATACGTTTTAATTTTATACGATATGATTTCAAAATGAATGACAAATACGTTTTCAAATTTGAATCCCAAAAGCGTTTGTTTTCTACAGCTCGTGTTTCATTTCAAAATCAAAAGCCCCAAATCCATTTTTCAGGTTGCAAAGGAGAAGACGAAGACGAAGACGAATTGGAAGGTTCCAGCGTTGTTGAAGAAGAAGTTGCAGAGGAGCATTTCCTAGTTTGAGAGGTTCCAGCGTTGTTGAAGAAGAAGTTGCGGAGGAGCATTTCCCAGTTTGAGAGGTTCCAGCGTTGTTGAAGAAGAAGTTATGGAGGAGCATTTCCCAGTTTGATAGGTTACAACGTTCTTGAAGAAGAAGAAGCAAACCTAAAAGCTTCGGTCTTTCATTCATTTGAAAACTCATTTCGTTTTATACCTAGCGTTTGCTTGATTCCAAGCTTTGGTCGCAGATCATTTAATGTTAAACACAGCTTTGGATCGAAGCTTTGACGGAGAAGAAGAAGAAAAAGAAGATGTAGCTTGAAGAAGAAGAAGCCGTAGTTAGATTCTCGTTCCAGCGTTCTGCTCTTAAAGAAGAAACACGAAATGGTGCTATTATTCTCTTCTAAAATGCTCCTGGTTTACATTATTCACATCACTTCTTGCTTATTTTGTCATTTACCCTAATTTCAGAAGACGCTCTGATGTTGAAGAAGAAGAGGAAGACAACGATGGGAGTAAGGTTGGAAAAGAGCGATGTGCGGTTGAGTTTTCACTGAGTGGGGAGCTTCTGCTTTTGGACTCTGTGAAAGTAACATTTACCGGTGGGTTTTCTGTAATGACATCTGATTTTTAATATTTCTGTTGAAATCATTATTTTATTATTTGCTTAAGTGTTGAATTTATAGCTTTCCATTCGGTTTCTGATTAAATTGGGTACAGATTTTGTGGCAAAGGTGATTTGTTCCCAAAGTCTGTTGTACAGGTTGGTTTTGTTGAACACAATAGCTTCACTCGAGCTTTTTATTTTACTAATAGAGAATACCTTGTTTCATATTTTTGGAAATTAATGATGTTTCCCTTTTTCCTAAACCTATGCATCTTCAAAGACAAACTTCATTGTTGCTTAAAATTAATTAGCCTTTTTCTTCCTTCTTCTATGCATCTTATTTGCATTTCATGATCTCCTTGATTCTTAAAAAAAAAAAACCCTGCTTGCCTTATCTGAATTTTGTATGTTGCTCAAATTCTATGGCATAGTCCATTTTGATTTCATCTCTCAGACTTGTAGTCACAGTTGGATTTTTATGATATTGTTAAACAACCAACATAAATCAGAAGAAGATTTGTTTGAAGCAGTTCCATTGTACAACAAGTAGAAGATGTCTTCAAAAATCGAATCTGAGACCTCCGAGACAACGAACCTTGGTTACTAGTTTTGTTCTGCTTTGTTTATTGTGCAATAAGAGGTGAGTAATCAGCACCATTGTTTGTTTATTAATATGTTATCTATCATTCGCCTGTTTCCTTCTTTTTAGTTGATCCTACAACCTCCTCAAGCATGCTAACCTAGTGCCATATACTTGTTCAACATTTCAGGCTTTTGATATTTTATTTTTTTCCCATCATTAGTAGTTCTTTCAATGGTGATAGTAGTTGGTTGTAATTAGAAAGCATGATCTCTTTTCTCAAAGTCATGGTTATATGCATAGTTTGTATAAACTTTCTGGAAGTAGTGGAGAAGAAACAATATGGTTGGTTGTAGGTTTGTCCTAATGGTGGTAAAGACATGCTCTTCCTCCTAGATATGTATTAAAATCTCAAATGAAAGCTTTGTTAGAGGAAGAGGCTGAGAAGATATCAATTGAGGAAGAGATAGAGAATCAAGTAGATGGAATTTTCTTTCTGCCACTAGTTCTACTGTTCTATCCTAAAATTTGGATTTTAGTAAACTAGTTACAAGTAGTGTGATATTTTGGTAGTAGCGTTCAAAACTATGGTTGAGCACTCCCCTCTTGGAAACCTTACATTTTTTGGTGTCTTTTAAGCTCCAAGGGCTCGAGTTGAGAAACAATAGCAATCTGTTGTTCAATACCTTTTGTTTTCTTGGATGCTATGAATCTTTTAAAGTTGCAACTCCATACCAACCAAGGTTGAGTTGGATCCTGGTGGAGGTTGAGTTTGATATTATGAAGGTTCAATACCTTGAGTTTTGGCTGAAGTTTTGCCACCAATATTTATATGGCTTCAGTTCACTCTGACCATTTATGTATAAGCTAGTCATGTGAATGAAAAGTTGAAATGCGCTCTCAGATTCTAAGCCTGACATTGTACTTTGAAATTGGAATTTGATTTCTACTTTCAGGTAAAATATGTTGGAGAACAGTGGGATAATACTTCCGTTGCTGTGGCTATTTGCTCTATCATGAGTGCAGTATCATCTGACAGAAGCTTCACTCTTTTTACAATTGAAATATTTATTGGTTCTAATTTGTTGGTTTCCTATGACATGTTTTTTTGCATTAAATATGGTGTTGTTTTAGCCTTGGCTTATTAAAACATTTTGTGTAACTTAATTTATAAAACATCTCATTTTTATGGTATGCTGTAATTTTTCTTCAGCTCTTCTTTTTGATATACATCGAAACTACCAAAGATTGTGAGAATACCGATATTGAAAGACAACTGCAATGAACAAAGTAAAAGTGAAGGTTCCAATAATAAAAACAAACATCAAATTAAGAGAACCCATCCAGTATAAAAGAATTTAAGGAATAAGATGACAAGATCAATTAAGTCATAAACAAAGAAACAAGAGTTTCACATTATGATCGGTTCATATATTAAGAGATGAATAAGTGAGTTGCAACACAAACCAACCTTCTTCATTTCATGAAAGGTATTGACAACATGACCACCAGCCCATGATTCCAATGTTTAGACTGAAACAGCTTGAATGTTAAGAATGAGTTTTCTGATAGAATCATGAGCAAGTGAACCCTTATCCAGCATTCTAGCGGTAGTTTCCTTGGTTGAAAAACAGAGCAGCTGGGCCGATCATTTGCTCTATAGTCTTTGGATATGTAGGTTTGCCGAATCCACATTAGATTTCAAGCTAGTGTGGTTAAGTAATTAGCATTTTAATTTTCTTGTTTAGAACTGGTGAAATTGGTCTATTTCACTTCATTCTTATTAAAGTCGGAATGTTTTTTATATTGCATTCCTGCAGTAGCTTTTATAGTACTTTTTTGTCAAAAAATTCTTTTGACGCCTATGGATTATTCTAAATCTTTTGTGGATCATTCTAAATCTTTTGTTTTCTTAGGTTGATGGACCTTACTGGGATGTACCACTAGGTAGAAAGAATTCCATAAGTGCAAGCTACAGCCTTGCTGTCTGAAACATTTCCACACCTGATCAGGGTCTTCTTACTCTCGTTGCAAAGTTCATAGACTCTCAGTCACAGATATGGTTGCTCTTGTCGGTAAGTTAGCTTCTCATGTGGTGCTTAAAGAAACCCCATAATAGAAATGGAATTTTGATTGCCTCTCTTGCAATTTTGCAAGGAGAGGTTTCTGAAGCAGCAGCTTGTAATTCATCACAGAAGACTTTGGAACAAAGCTGCAAACCTACTGTGGTTTACAAACTTTTGGCAAAAGTTGCATCACGAACAAGTTGCATCAACAACAACTGGCTTCGTCTCGGAAAATAAGGTTTTCCTCTCACTTTCCTGCCCTTTGAAACTATATTTTTCTTCTTGAGCCATGTTTATAAAGTTGCTGTAGACATCCATTAATGATTTGCTAAAAATTGTTGATATAAATGTGCAATTTTAGCTGACATTAGATATATTGTTATATGGAGATGGTCTCACAATCGGTTTAATTGACCATACTCCAACTCTCTGTTGTAGTGGTTAAATCAGTTTTAAATGTATTTACCATGGAGATGATTCCGAGTAGAACACACAAACAATTCATGTTTAAATTAAATGGTTTCGTGCACAGTCACGAGAGAATGTTCTTATAATAATTGGAGCTTATGTGAAATCCAAAGTTGGTCAGCCCTAAGTGGCTGTAGGGGCCATTCCATATGATATATATAATATGATTCTATGGTTTGTACAGACTTGTGGTGGGGAATGATTTTTGAATTAAAAATATAAGTTCCTATAAGCATGTATGGATTAATATTTTGTGACTTGTGGTGGGGAAGGGAGGCATTATATTATCTGTATCATTGCACTGATTGAAGGATATTGGTTGAAGATATTTGATGATGTTTGCTAGTTTGTATTGTTTGATCATATTTGTTTTGTTTTATTTTGCCATACTTGATCATCAAACTTTGACTTAAGAAAGGGGTTAGTATTGTAGATCTCCATATTTAAGTCACCGTTGTGCTTGATGAGTTGTCAATTTGGTGCAGTTGTGTTATCCTTTTTTTAATCATGGGCAGATGCAATTGTTAAGAGCAGTCTTCCATGTTAATGGGGCAACCCACTCCATTATGCTACTGCAGGCAAGGGAGGATGTTGCTGCTGACTTCAAACACAACAAAAAATCCTGGTCGCAGATTTTATAGGTGCCCAAATGGTGAAAAGCATCCACATTCTTTTCTTTGGGTAGATAAGATGTGTGACAGTGAAGCAGCAACGTACGTACATTCTAGAGCTTCAATGTCGTATGACAGTGTGAATAGTAAGAAGGAGGTGAGATCGCCAATAATATATGACAACCCACTAGGCAATCAGCTGAATTTTGGTGTTGCATGGCGAACCCCTACTCATCAAGTGCACAATCAATCAGTGTTGGCCCGAATCACAATGTTGTATCATCTAGTATTGTTCTTATGTGTTTGGGTTTTTTACTTTCTTGTTATGTACTTTATTCAACAAACATGTAAAGGCCCCACTTTTTATGTCAGTACTGTAAGCTAGACAAGAGGACAAGGGTAAAGTTGTGAAACCCAGCCCTAACCTTGACCTGGAAACCCTGTTGTTTGTAGGTCCGACAACCCAAAGTAAGGCAAGAAGTCAACTATGGGCCATCCCAGTGGAAGACTTTGTGTTTGGCTTTGAATCCATGAGTGTTGATGACAGTGTTCCATTTATGGAAACTACACCCTGATGAAGAAGGAATTAGTTGATGGACTTGGAGTACTCTCTGACTTGGTTCGAAGGCATTTCTACCTACTAGGTAAGTCACTTGGTGTGTGTGCAAATCCCCTTTATGTTTGGATTTGATCTGAGCCTTCAATTCCCTATTTTGGACTTGCTGTCTCGCTTGGTCAACTGGCCCAATGAGATCTGATTTGCTGATTAGGTCTTTGGTTGCTCTATTTAAGTCCAATCTCGAGTCTACTTCGTATTTTCTGCCTCCAAACTCTTTGGAACGAACCAGAGCCCTCTGCAAGTCATCTCCTCTGCATCCTTGGTGATTTTCTTGACAGATCTTCGTCAAATCTCTTGCATTTACACAAAAAGGTATGTGATCATCCTCTTCTATGTTTCATCTTTGATTCTCCATTACTTTTCTTTCCTTTTTTGTTTGAGGACAGTAGAGATGATGTTGAGTCTCTGTTGCAACTATCACTTTACTCATTCCCTCTCTTTTCCTAAGGAACTAAAGCTTGGTGGATGATATTCATCAAGATCATCACTCGCTTTTGAAGGAAAACCATGTATTCATTCTCTTTCCTTAATTAGATTGATGTTCTTCATTCTTAGATCTATTTTTCTAGAAGATCTATGCAGGCTTTTCATGAATTCTTAGTAGATTAGTGATCCATCATCCTATAGTTTCTCATCCATGATTTTTTATATGAATTCTTCAAGAACCATGATTGATCTAATTATGGTAAGTTTTTGTTTCCTAATTTGTAACTTGAAGACTTGATGTTATTAGAGTTTTGAAGTCCTCTATATACTAGCATACTACCTTTGTATTTTCCCTCTAGTTTGGTACCCTTTTGAACCACCAAATTCGGTTTTGTATTCAAAATTCTCTAATTTTGTAGGCCACTATCTCTGTTGGTCGACTGCTTGGTCGACTGAGGCAGTAGATCAATTAATCGACCAATGAGGACAGCAACCTCATATTTGGTCTGTTTTGGATGATTTGATCTCCTTCCTTCTATGTATCTTTCCTAATATGTTATATATACTTGTTTAGGACTTTCTTTCCAAGTTTAGACAAGATCTTACTTGATTCCCCCAAGATCCTTTGCGAGTTATATAAGGTAAGGATGGTTATTTCCTTAATTACATAGATTGCATGATCTAGTTTCTATATTTAAATCTCTTTGATTTATTTCCTTAAATAGATTCTTACACTGATATACTACTGATGCAACTACCTTGATTATAGTAGCATTACTTGTTTATGCTAATTGATTCATGTATGATTTACTTACCAATTATATACAAGTTGGATGTTGTTATTGATTTCTTTCCATATAAGAAGTTACCATATATGTGATATGATGGATTTATGTTTGTGAATGATTAAGTATGGTTTGGAAAGGGAAGGTGTCCTTTTGACACTTCTTTCCATGGACAACTATGGGAAAATTATGGGATGTTTCCGGAGATGCCCTTTGGACACCTTCCTAAACTGTTGGATGACATATTTAGGGATGTCTAGTAGTGTTTAGCTAGGATGTCCTGTTATGTTAGACCCTAATCGGAGAGGTATTGAGACCGAATGACCCGTGGTAGCAATGGGGATTCATGGGCGCTCAAAACCGGTAACCAACCTGTGAGAGGACGGGAATCACATTGTGGGGGCCATTTATTGGTAGAGTTGCATATGGATAGACTTGGGCTCATGGGCGCTCAAGACCGGTAACCAACCCGTGAGGGGATGTGAGAGCTTCCCGTTTACCATATGTGGTTAACCAATAGGGTTGATGAGTCCGTAGTCAGGGACTATGAGGACTCTAGTGTGAAGGATACCGGAAAGGATCGCCAGGGGCGAGGAATGGACGTATCTGGATTTGATTTGATGTAACTAAGTAGGAGACTTGCATTTGGCTAGGCTTTGACCCTGACATGCGCCAGTACTTAGACCAATGGTGATGTGAGAGAGCGGTGACTTAACCCCCAGCCATGGAATGTCTCGAGGGATGTCGGACCCATTACCAACTGATGATGAGTGATTGAGACCTTCCTAAAGAAGTATGGTGTTATGACTTAAAGCATGTCTGCCAATAGAGACCAGCATACATAGAGTTAGAATCATATTGTCATGTGTTTCATATCATATAGCATCTTACTCTGCTTTGAAATCCTATTATTCATGTTATTATGGATTAACTGCCTTACTGGGTTTCTTTGAAACTCACTCCTTTTTGTACTATATCTTTTGTTATTTTACTCTATAGGTATTGATGACTATGAAGGTCAATATGAGGAAGCGCAAACTAAAGAAGCGTACGTCACGCAAGGTGTTGGCAACTATGAGGATTATGTTGAGGATTCCTCGAGTGGTCTTACTTTGTATCAAGATTAGCCCTACTGTGGAGTGGGAGCGTCTGAGTGTGATTGATGAAATCTATGTTTATGAAGATGTTCTTTATAAAGTTGAATAGACCCTAGCTTAGTTTGATTATATCTTTCTTTCTTGTCTTTAGAACCAGTTGTAATCTTCTTTTGACTTGCGATCTACTTTTCCGCTGTTTGTAGAGTGAGATTCTGCCTCACTTTACTTTATGATTTAAACATTTTGATTGTCTTTCGTACTCTGATGATATATGATTTATTCTTCCCTTATTTGGATCTTTTGATTATACTTTGTACATTGATTATTTATGTTCATGATTATGTTATTGTTTATGTGGGAGGTTGATTACCTCGATACTTGATCTTCGGGGCTGTGGATCACACACTCGGGTATGCCAGGTAGGGTACCAGCTGGGTGGATGTGACAAAAGTGGTTGGGTATTACATATTTATTGTTATGTACTGTATCCAGTTTAGACATACAAGAATTAAATTTTCTTAGACAACCACTGTCCTTAATGTAAGGCACCACTTTTAGTGTCATTCGAATATAAGGCTCATTTTGCTTGTTTGTTAATTCCTTTATTTGGCTATTCCTTACTGTATGGAAGTTTATGAACATTGAGAGGATACAGGCTAATGGCTATTGGTAGTCATCATATCACACTAATGGGTCCAACTGAGAGTGAGGTTGCAGATGATTTATTTTGATCGATCGACCTTGTGACAGCAAGAGTGAGCTATAGTTCAGGTGACATTAGGAGCTTGGGCATTCTCGTTCTTGGAAGGTCTTATCGCAGAATCTTCATGTCCCAAAACAAGCAACAGAGGAAGAAAGCATGAAGTTGATGTGAAGCATTTAAGGTCTGTGAAGGACAGGTTGTCTCTATAACCTTCAGACTGAGCAGCTACTCTAGTGAGAGAATGGGTTGTAATGGGCAATAAACCACAGGAAATGGAGGCTTTATTACTCTTAGAACTAGTGCTACGACCTTGAAGATGTACTGAGTTGTAGTTTCAAACCTGTCAGAATTAGGTAGCAAAGAATTATGAGAAGTTGAGTTCATCAACATAAAAATGATATGATATTTGGAATGTTATATCTTACCATGTCAAAGAGGCTAGACCGACGCTTCTTATTGGGGTTGCTCTGTCTGAGGAAATATTTCTGTGAATGGCTTGCCACTTCAGTTGGAGTTCTTGTGGTGACAATATTTCTTGAGATGCCTTTGTAGTCACCTTTACCATGCTTCTATACCCCAGCAAGAAAAGTCCTTTGCTACTGCTCTGTCCATGGAACTCCTAACCACCCACAACCCCCAACAAGAAAAGAATTAAAATAGAAAAAAAAATTCCATCACATAGACAGAGAACTGTTTGAGGAAGATGAGTTTAGGAAGATGGCAATCCTTTCATGAGACCTATACTGTACACATTTACTATCCACTCATATGCTCAGTCAATTTGAGCAACTAACCACTGTAACGCTCACTGAAATTTTAAAATGAAGAGTTACATTCATTGTGACCAAGGAAACATGTCCCTTATTGTTTTATTCAAACTAGTACCACTATCCATATACAAATTCAACGTGCATAAAAAAAATGTGAAGTATAGTCGCTCATGTATGAGCGCAACATTCTATTCCTGACCAACCACACATGCTCAGAACACTGACAACATTCTATTCCAATCATGAGTGGTGGGTCTTGTAAGCCACCTACTTTCTATATAATCAAACAACAAATATGTAAGAATCACTCTAAAATTAAAATAAATGAGCAATACAGAAAGAGATCCGTACATGCATTTACCTTAGTTGATCAATGATCAGCACCCTGACCAATATGCACTGAATTTTGGTAGGAAGGTACATGCTGTATAATCCAACAACAAATATGTAAGAATAACTTTGAAATTTAAATAAATGAGCAATACAAAAAGAGATCCCTACATGCATTTACCTTAGTTGAAGAATGATCAGTAGTTACACCATTTTGTACTGAAATTTGGGAGGAAGGTACATGCTGTATAATCCAACAACAAACAGGCCTAAGATTAATTGTGAAATGAGGTCAAATAGATGTACAATACAAAAGGTGTGTAAATGCATTTACCTGAGTTGACCATGTATTAAAACCCTCAAACATTGACAAATAATTAGACTCTGGCAAGGTTACGTCAATGGAGCCCTGTCCTTCCACTAGCCTGACAGACCTCTTCTTTTGTGTTTTTTCATGCCATGGCTTCATTCTTTTTCCTGATCCCCTTTTTTGAGACTCTTTTGGTTTTAACTGTAAATTTCGGTAGGCTTCACCATTTTCTTCCAAGGGATGCTCAGTAGGTTGCACAACGTCTACATCTTCGAGCTCTTTGAGAATCCCATTTACATGCTTACATAGTATGTTATAACCAACTTCCGTTTCACAGGCTTGGTTAATGACTTTCAAAAATGTCATAGTAATCAACCTACTTCGCTGTAAGCAACTTAATTTCCCATCAACGTCATTCCTTGCCTCCCCTTCTCTTCCTATAATGACAAGTACTGTTAATTCTCGGACTGATCTTCTCCATCTCATCAAAAAATATTTGTTCGGAATGCACATAAGTTGGAGAAAATTTAGCACTCTTAAGATATGGAAACAAAGGATCCCAACAGTTTCAAGTTTCTTACAACTACATGTTAGGCTTTCTTCTACTGTATTACACAATATTGTGTATGCCTTCTCTGTATAGGAACCAGTAGCATCTGCCTTCAAAATCACATATTCAACATAAATACTTGAGACATTCTGGCTGTTGATACCGTGACTATCCACCAATTCAAACTCCATCAAAAATTGTTTGAATATAGTTGGAGTATATAACTGGTAAGCTTGAATCAACATAGGTTTAAACCTATGTGCACCCCCAAGAACCTCATTTCATGCATCAATTCTTTTTCAATTCATTTGCATGTTTTGCCTCCACAACATCCTTGAAATGTCTCATAAACCTTACAAGATCAAGTTTGCATCCAAGACATTGTTTCAAATCAGCATTCAAACTTTCAGCCAACTGTGTACTCCTCACACCTAGTGTGAAACAGTCCTTCACGTAACAACAAGCCCATTTTTTCCTTATTTCATATGTTTTATCTAGCCAACCAGTGTTTACAACCCCATGATTTTCTCTTAAATTCCTCCATGCATATTCAAAATCCTCAACTTCTGTATAATTGTAGATGCATTTGTACAAAATTTTGGAGAATTGTGACTTCTCACTCATCAAATATCCATAGTGTTTCTTTGCATTTTGCCAGAGATGTCAAGTGCACAATGCATGGAGTGTATTAGGTGCAACCTCAGTTAGTGCCCTTAACATTGCAGCGTCCTGGTCAGTGAAAATTGTCTTTGGCTTCTTTTCACCATTAACTCCAAAGAAAATTTGAAATAACCATTCAAATGACTCAGTTGTCTCATCATAAAGCAAGGCAGCTCCAAAGATAACCATAGTCCTATGATGATTAAATCCCACAAACACAGCCAACGGTCTATTTTCTTTGTTTGTGAAGAAAGTAGTATCAAACACAACTACATTGCCAAATAGTTGATAATCACATTGCATCTGTGGATCAGCCCAAATACATTTGTCAGCTTATCCTCATTGTCCATCTGTACAAAATACACAAATGCAGGGTTTAAATTTCGTTGATTGTCTAAATATAACATCAAGCTCCCGACATCCCCATATGCCAAATCACGTTGCCGTTTGCTATTCAAATAATTTTGCAAGTCTTTCTTTGTGAAACCTAGATTTTCATTGCCCCTTGCTTGCAAACCCATCAAATTATATGTCAATCTGGTCCCCAATCCAGTTATGTTTGCCATTTCTATTTCTGTGGCTTGGGTAGTTGATATTGCACGCTGGGAGCGCAAAAAATGTGCAACTTCTTCAATCTGAAGAGCATGGTTGTGTTCATCACAAAATTTATCAACTAGTAATTGTCCATCATTATCTCTTTTGACAATCATCCTTGCTAAACAACCAGTTCCAGTCTCAGGATGTTATCCTTTGACTTCTACTTGTTTTTCTCTTTGATGTCCTTCTTTACTACACACGTAACACCGTTGCATGATGATAGTCTTATCTATACTGCACCTGTGCAAATAATTTTTCCTAATGCTGAACCCAATCATACGCCCATACTTATTATAATAGTCATATGCTTCTTCAAAAGATTTAAATTCCATGCCTAGTCGAGGTGTCACATTGGCATCCATGTCCACCAACTTTGACAGTTCACTACAAAGACACATTTACAAAACTTAGGTATGAAAAACAGTTAACATTATTCAACAAAAAAGATCAAGCCAACAAACATTATGAGATGACAAAAGTTTAACACAAACTTCCCATTGCATCGGACTCATTTGTAATCAAATCGATGAGATAACAGGAACCTGGCATCCGATCACACATTGATCTAGTAGTAGGCATGTATACAGGCCTAAACATTTTGACAGCTTTGTCTTACAAGAACTCAAACAAGTTGTCCCATTCTACTGAATAAGCCTTTTCTGTTCCAATATAATCTCTCAGTTCTGGGTTTTTTATATGACTCATATCAAACTCAATCAAATGATCTCCTTCTTGCTTTCTATACTAATCAAAATCTATTGTTTCAGGGTTCACCAATGGAAACCCATGCTGTACTGCAAGCATGGAATCTCTGCAATGCCTAAAAGACTTACCACCTTGCTTACCACCTTGCTTGGGTAGGAGTAGACATACCTACTAGGATGAAGTTCATCCAACACAGAGGGTAAACATGCTGATTGCCACGGGTTGCTTCAACGACAGATCTTTGTGTTTTCAACATCAATGCAGTAGAGTTATATACATTTGATTCAGAACAATTTACAAATAAAAAAATATCTATATACCAAACCTTAAACACAAACAACTAAAAGAGGAAACAGCCTCGAAAAACATAGTCTAACAAACTGATACACACATATATAAAATCAATTCAATTACATATTAAAAAAATTAATGTTTTCACAATGCAGCTACTCGTTAGAGGAAAAAAAAGGGATCGGACTCACCAAATGCGCCACTTGATTGGAGCTCAACTGATGGACCTTACTTGCACTATTGCGCTGCTTCAAATCTTGAATGCAAATGGAATATTCAGATTCGATTGGAGGAGTACTTGAAGAATCGTGAGGGAGAAACGTGAGAGCAGAAAAAATATCAGAGACTTATTTGTGTCGAAGTTTCATCCAAATCGAGAGTGATAGATGAAAAACCAGAGAGGTTCAACGAACTGTTTTGCGTCAACGAAGAACAAATAGAGTCAGCTAACCAAAAACCTAGAGATTGAATCGATTCAAGAGACAAAGAGAAATAAGATCTTGAATAGAGACAGAGAACGAAAAAGATGCAGGTTTCGCGCCTTTTTGTTTCATTATGTCTTTCTTCATTACGAGGGTGGTCCCGACTTTCCGAAGTCTGGCTCAAGTAGCCAGCCTTCCGAGGCCTGGTCATGCTCTCCGTAGCTGACCAGGCGTCATTCCTTCCGCGAGGGTGGTCCCGACTTTCCATAAGTCAAGTTGAAGTAGCCAGCCTTCCGAGGCCTAATCATGCTTTCCGAAGGTGATTAACAAAAGTTATTACGCAGATTGAAGATTATAAATTTGCGGAGAAGCTACTTAGTCAATTACTAAATGACAACAAATTTGATCAAAGAAACATAAGGGGTTATCTTATAAAATATAGAAAATTCAATTTTCAAATACAAAATAAGAAGGAGATAGATAGACCAATACATCAAAAAAAAAGACGACTACAAAATAAAGAATTTCTTCAAGTATTCTTTCCAAAACATTAAAACATCAGATATTTGGGCCAGCAGGAGCGTTATTAGCGGGAGAGTCGTCATCAACTGGCTCATTATCCTTGTTGGATGAATCAGTCGTCATCAACTGGCTCATTATCCTTGTTGGATGCTGATTCATCATTGGAATCACCATCCTTGCTTGAAATTGACGTTTCTCCCTCTTCAGAATCTTTATCTTCATATTCTTCTTCACTTTCTTCATTGTCCCCTTCAATCATCACAGAGTCAGGATATTTCAAATTTCTGAGGTCAAAGAACTTCCGGGAGGGGAGAATCTTAGAAGGAAGCAGCTTGAACTCAACACCAGGACAAATTTTAAGAATTTCAGAGAAGATCTGATCGGAACAAAACTTCACCATATTTTTGCAGAATCCAAGAAAAGCTGGATTATCTCCAGCTTCTTCTATTGCTGATGTAACTGTACTCTAAACAACTTCATGTTCATCTTGAATTCTTTTCTTTTCTAATTCAAATTTTTTCCTCTCTAATTGAATATCTTCAAGCATAACAGTCTTGTCCTTAATAGTCTCATCCAAAATAAAATTCAAATTTTCCTTCTCTTTAGAAACCAAATCTAAAGAGACTTTGAGATTATCCTTCTCCATAGAAGTCTCACACAGGGTCAATCCCAATTGGTTTTTCTGACACTCTAAATCGGATTTTTCCTTTGAAACTGAATCAAAGGCTTTCTGCAGACATTCATGTTGTTGCTCCAAATCAGACTTGAACTTATCAATCTTCTGGAATTTTTCCAGAATCTCATTTCTTTCTTTCTCAAACCCTTTAGACCAATGAATGGCCCTTGCTAATTTTTCTCTCAGTTCATCCCTCTCAAACGTAGCAAGTCTAGCCCTTTCCAGAGCATCGTTCTTCAACATTTCAATCTGAAGAAGTTCATCCTTATGATTTAGAACTGAGGCCCTTAAATTTGACACTTCTTCCTGCAGATCAGTGCATAGATCAGAACAGATTTCAAAATCACTATGTAAACTATCTATCTCGGAACATAGTTCCATTTCTCTGAACTGAGCAGCCTCTAATTTTCTTTCTGAGGATTTCAAGCTTTTTCTCAGTTCTTGTACCTCATCAATCAATTCAAACTGCCGCTTTATGAGACTGTCATTTTCCAAAGAAAGAACCTTCTCTCTTTCCAACACTTCGGAAAAGGCATTAAAGGCAACACCAAAACATCTGCATTCAAAGTGATGAAGACTTAACAAAAACTAAAAAAGAAAAGACAAAATAAAAACCAAAATTCAATCAATCAACCTGAATAAGAGAAATGGAAATTCATTCCTTACCCCTAGGCATGTGAATAAAGAACAGAATCAGTCATGCTGGATGTCTCTCTTTTATCTCGAGAAATTCTGCCTTTTGTTCCCCATTCACGTGCTACTTCCCAGATCCAGTTAACCGTGTGATTTTCCTTCAAATTCCAAACTGGGTTAAAGTGATCCACTGAATCAGCATCAGTCTAGGCATCATCTAACTACCCAGTACCAATCGGATGAGGATTGACGGCTTCAATTACTTCATGGGGGTTAACATCAACAACAGCATCATTAGAAGGAACTTGTATGTCAACAACTTCAGCCGCAAAATTTACCTGCTCCTGAGGACCATTGGGAGGATCTGGCGTAACTAAAATAGGGGGAGCAACATTTAACGCATCATTCTCAGGGACATTTGGGACAATCTCTTCAACAACATCGGGCACAACATTGATATCTGGAATAACATTTTCAATAATAGGGACAGGAAAAATTAAATTTGGAACAATTGGCTAATCACCAAGTACTATATCATTGTCAGGAACATCCATGGGGATATTTTCTTCATATTCATCTTCATTAGGCAGAACAGAACTATTATCATCAAACAATTGATCAACCATTTGATCAATGATATTACCTACAACATGTGTAACAATTTATTGAGCCATTTTCTTCAGCTAATCAAGAAAGTAACTAGAAAATTCCTCACCTTGATTTTCGGCTTCAATTGTATTTTGTGAGGGGGCAGCAGTAATATCATGGGGAAGATGAGGTGACATGGGGGCAGTAAATGCCTTATTCCCAGTAGAATTTTCAAGATCAATGACTTCTTCAACATCTTTTTCAACTAAACTTTCTTTCTCATTGGGTACTTTCTCAAGGGATACTTCAATTGGGGGAGAAACAGAGGATCTTTTTCTCTTGCCTTTTTTGGCTATATGTAACTCTTTAGCAAAAGAAGGACCCATGGAGCGAAGTTGACTTCTCAAGGTCCTCGCTATTTGAATCGGAGTTTTACTAGGGACAACTTTGACAAATCGAATATTAGAATTATCAGCATCTTCATTTCTTTCTACCTGATCCGGCTCCTGCCAATCAGATGGAATTTTCTCCTTAGCAACATCTTTTTTGGAGCTTTTGGTTTTCTTCTTTGAAGTTTTCTTAACATCCTACTTTCTTTTCTTCCCTGACTTCCTTGACTTGGATTGAGGTTTCTTTTCAGATTTGTTTTCTTCTGAAACAGTCTTTCGGAGTTCAGAAACATTGGGAACTTGGTATACATCAGTTCCTAAGGAAAAAACAAATGTAAAAGTGCAAAACAAAAATTAATTTATATTATAAAAATAAAAATTTAAAAACAATTTCATTGTATACCTGGTAGAAGACCATGGTTGGCAAGGCCTGCATAAGTTCTTAGATCGGCCGCATCGACTGGTTCTCCAGTGGGAATTAAATCCCAAGTCTCTTGGTTATACTCATTAAGTTCAGGACGCTTATTCAAGGGAAGAAGAGAACTCAAAGAGTGCAAAAACCATCGGGAACGATAGTTTGGAGTGGGAATGGCACAGAAAAAATACTTTTCTCGCCATTGTTTGTTGTCATGAGGGATGGAGGAATCAGTAAAAATTTGAGTTTCTGTACCCAACTAATTCGCAATACATGTTCTTCTGGCAAAGGGGATGTAACCACGCTCACAGAAAACTTTCAGAGTATGATAACTGAAGAGTTCTATAGAAGGGAGACGCCCCATTCTACAAATAAAAGCAAAAAAGCAGTAAACCAATCTCCAACTGTTTGGAATAAGTTGACAAGGACAGGCATGGTAGTAGTCAAGCAGGGACTGAATTATGGAAACCAAAGGAACTCTAAAACCAAACTCAAGATGGTCAAGGTAAACAACAATAACTCCAGGTTCTGCATCATATGGACGTTCAGAAGATCTAGGAACCCAAACTTTAGCAATGGAGGAAAGTGATAATCTTCCAAGTATTAAGACAGGTGAGATTTTTTAATCTTAGTTGGATACCACTCCGGACCAGCATATCTTGGATCTTTCCTCTCTACAAACATATTTACAGGTGTGTAAGAGAAAAGAGAAGAGTAAATATTCGAAGAATGTAAGTAAGAGCATGAAGAGGAATGAAAATGGCGGATGAATACACTTTGTTTTCAAATGACATAGGTGGATTATGTATGAGCGAGAGCAAATAACAGTGGATGAATAAATACAAGGAGGTTTCTTGAAAAATTGGAGGGAAGTATACGATGTTTCAGATCAATGGCTATATCTATTCATACTTGACGCATGGAGTCAATTGGTGGATTTAGAAGCATTGCATTTGGACACGTGGATGATATAAAAGGAGTGGGGAGAGATATGATAACCACAGGTTTGGAAAAATTAGAATTTATGATCAAACGGCGCAAAGGAGGATAACGTCAAAGAAGACAAAAGGTAAAATTGAAGAGAGAGAACAAAAAGGTCTAACATATGAAGATTTTGGCTGATCTTCAAGTAGATTTGGGGGCTGAGCACAGTAATCTATGATTAAGGTTACGAAGCAATGATGGTTCGACTCCCGAGAAAATTTTAGTTTTATATTCATAAATAAGGGATGGATCACGGATCAACGTTCGAGTTAATGATAACTTGGAAGTCTGAGGTTGCAGTATTTAAAATATAATTTGTTTTGGAAATCATAGGGCGTTGATCAAGTAATGTTCTGCGACGTGGAGGGAATATTAAAAAGTCTGATATGGGATAACAAGAGTCGACATTTAAAGAAAAGGATGTGGAGAAAAAAATTTATGAACGATTCTGACAAAATCTACAAGATCATGACGTGCACAACATTCTGGAATTACCTGATCATTTATTCAAACCTCCAGACCAGACTCTCAGATAAGTTGAACCTGATCAGCAGGGGGCTCGTGATGTGAATAAAATACCCCAACCTCGGTTCACGGTGGTTCACTCCGGTCTAAATCTAAGATGATCGATTTAAGTCCATTCAATAAAGCAGTCTCTGGGTTCGCCCAACAGCTAAGAAGAAGGCCTAATCATGGTGGATGCTACTCAACCAATTATTAAAAGACAAAAAGGAGGTTATCTTACAAAAGACAATAGATTAATTGATCAAGAAAAAGGAACAAAGGGGCAAGATAGATTAATATATCAGAAAAAGAATGAAACTGACTTTTTCTAAAACCAAAAATAAAAGAAAGGACTTTCAAGTATTCTATTCAAAGTTAAACATCAAATATTTGGGTCTGCAGGAGTATGGATATCATCTTTCTTGGACGGTGATTCATCGCTGGAATCACCATCCTTGCTTGAACTTGAGGTTTCTTCCTCTTCAGAATCATTATCTTCATACTCTTCTTCACTTTCTCCATTGTCCTCTGCAGAATCCTCAGAGTCAGGATGCTTCAAATTATTGAGATGAAAGAACTTCCAAGAGGGAACAAACTCAGGGAGGAAGCGATTTAAAATCAATGTTAGGACAGATCTTGAGTATCTCAGAAGAATCTGATCAAAACGGACTTTCACTACAGTCTTGCAGAACACTAGGAAACCTGGGTTGTCTCCTGCTTGTTCAACTGCAGAGGTAACAGAACTTAGGAGAATTTGATGTTCATCCTGCATTCTTCTCTTCTCAAGTTCAAATTGCACTTCTGCTTGTTTTTCCTCTTCATGAAAGTTCACAACCATGGAAGTCTTCTCTTTAACAATTTATTTCCAGGCAACAACTAATTTATCTATTTTCATAGATACTTTCTTGTAAGAAGTCCTGAGATTGTCTTTCTGGAATTCCAAATCATTTTTCTCCTTGAAAAGAGAATCAAATGCTTGTTGCAACAACTCATTTCTTCTTTCAAAGTTCAAATTCAATTTCTCCACTTCTTCTAATTTGATTTTCAAATCTTCTGTTTCTCTTTCAAAACCTTGGGACCACTCTTTGCCCTTGCCAACTTACCTTGAATTTCATCTCTTTCATGAGTGGCAAGTCTGGCCCTCTCCAAGGCATTATTCTTCAACATCTTAATCTGCAAGAAGTCTTCCTTATATTTCATTAACGAATCCTTTAAACCTAAAACTTCTTCCTGCAAAGCATGCATAGATCAGAACAAATTTGAAAATCATCTTGCAAATTATCTATCTCAGAACATAAATCCTTTTCTCTGAACTGAGCAGCCTCTAATTTCCTTTCTAAGGATTTCAAACTATTCATGAGTTGTTGTACCTCATCAATCAATTCAAAAGTACGTTTGATTAAATTGTCATTTTCCAAAGAAAGATTTTTCTCTCTTTCCAAGACCTCAGCAAAAGCATTGAAAGCAGCACCAAAGCATCTGCAGAAAAACTGATAAAGGCTTAGCAAAACAATGGCTAATGGAAAGAAATTTATCTTAACAAAAACGATAGAGGTTTAGTTTTCACCCCCAGGCATGTGTGTAAAGCCCATCATCAGACATGCCAGCAGTCCCTCTTTTGTCACAAGGAATCCTATCCTTGGTCCCCCATTCATGGGCAACTTGCCAATTCCAATTGGCAGTATGATTTTCTTTCAAACTCCAAACAGGGTGAAAATGGTCACCAAAGTCAGCAACACTTTGGGCATCTTCTAACTGGCCAGGGCCAAATTAGGTATGGGTTCACAGCTTCAGGCACATTATCAGGATTAACATCTACACGGCGTCATTAGAATCTACTTGCATGTCAACAACTTTAGCCGCAATGTTCTCTTCGTCCTCAGATCCAATAGGAGGATCAGCTGGCATATCAAATTCAGGGGGAGCAGCATGAACAAAATCTTCATTTGGCGGAGCAATTTGTGCATTCTCTTCACCAATATCAGGAGCAATGTTTATGTTTGGAACAACTTTGTTAAAAACAGGGGCAGACAAAGCAGGATCATGTATAGGGGGAGCAAAAACAGGAACATCATCAACAACAACATTTTCATTTTCAGGAATATCTTTATGGATATTCTCTTCAAAAACAAATTCAGGATGAGGAGCGTGAATAGAAGTGTTCTCATCAAACAGCTGATCAGCTATTTGTTCAATAATATCACCTGCAGCATTAGCAAGAATTTCTTCATCCATTTTCTTCAGATTTTCAAAAGAATAATCAGGGATTTCCTTACCTTGATATTCATTCTCAACCATATTGTTTGGGAGAACAGAAACATCATGAGGTAGAATAGGTGACATAGGAGGAGTGCAAACTTCATTCCTAGAAGAATAAACGGTCTCTTCAGCTAGATTGTCAGGAGTTCCAGCAGAAGGGCCCCCCTGATTTTTCTTTCTTTCTTTTATTGGAAGCTGATAACTTATGGCCTGAAGAGGGACCTGCTGAGTTCCGATTACATCTCATGGTTCTTGAGGTTCTTGTTCGAATAGCAGGGTTTTTACTATCAATCACTTTGACAAACTCAATATCAGGCATTTCTTCATCAGCATTTTCTTCAACAATTTCTTCTTGTACCTGGTCTACCTTTTGTTGATCAGGTGGACATTTTCTCTCAGCAGTCTTCTTAACAACCTTTCTCTTGGGGGATTTATTGTGACTTCGGTCACTGGAATGATGGACAGCAAAATGTTTTCTTTTCTTACCGGACTTTTCAGGTTTGGAATCACGCTTCTTTTCTTCTGAAGCAACCTTTCGAAGTTCAGAAGGGATTTGATAAACATCAGTCCCTGTAAAAGAAACTAAGGTCAACAAAAAAAAAACTACAGTATTAAAAAAAAAAGAAGAAAAAGAATAAATCTCTCTTATGTACCTGGTAAGAGGTTGTGACTTGCCAATCCAACATCAGTCTTCAGTTCTGTTGAATCAATGGATTTTCCAGACGGGATCAGGCTCCATGTTTCCTGATCATATGCACTCAGCGTAGGACGCTGGTAGGATGAAGCGATTCCTTTGTATGGAAACACCATCGAGAGCGGTAATTGGGAATGGGGATGGCACAAAAAAATAGTTTTCTCTCCATCCTGTGTTTTTAGGAATTTGAAGCGTCTCTTTGATCCTGTCCCTTAATTATCTTGGGCTTTCAACCATCACATCTCTCCTTGAGGCTATTTAAGCTCCTTAAGGGTACTTCATCCTTATCTCGCTATCCGCAAGTTATTTCTGTCTGATAGATTTGCAAAGCGACATTCCGTCTCCCTTTGCTGTATTCCTACTCTTATCCTCCAACATGTCTTCGATCAGAATCTGAACAAGTAAGTCTTCTGCTCTGTCTATGTCACGAATCTCTTCTTCTCCCTGAGTAATCTCCACAGTATTCATACTTGGGGTTTACTTATTACGGAAGTTCTGAGTGGTTCATGTTCAACAGAGATCTAGGGTTTTCCCTTTTCTGTATGTAAGTTGTTGGATTCTCGTACTAACACTGCTTTTTTGTATTTGCAGTGCCTCCTAGAATTAACTTGGACTTTATTAAGGCAACTTCCTGCAAGAAACTGCCTCAGTACAGACGAAAGGTTGCTCCCTCTGAGGTGATTGCCGCTGGTGAATCTTCAGATCAGATTCCCACAATTTCTGCTGATGTTTCTCCTACGCTCCCTCACCTTGAAGAGAACGTTCGGTCTTCCAAGGAGGACGTGACTCCCTCCGTCGTTGCTTGTACTGTTGACGCTCCTGTCGAAGAGACTGTTTGGTCTTCCATGATGAAGACGCTTCGGGCATCTGAGGAAGATGTTGTCCCTGCAGGTGCCGCTCCTATTTCAAACTCTAGTGCTTGTTTGGCATCCTCCTCTTCTCCTTCCGTGGAGCTGGAGGATTTTGCCACCAGGAAGCGCTTCCGGTTGGCTGATGATGTGTTCCATCCTTCTTGGTCGTTGAAGAGGTCTGACTTGGTGACAGGCAATTTTGACAAGGCATTGGAATGGTGCACTACTGTTCAGATGTCTACTGAGAACAGAGCCCTCTCCACGAACCCAGACAAAGATTTCATGAAATCTCTGGTGATGTAAGTTTTTATTCATTACCTTTTGCTCTGAAGATTTTTCTTTTGCTCTTGACTAACTCTGAAGTTATTGCAGGAGTCTCACTGGTAACTTCCACAATCAAGTGGAAGCAGCCTTTAGACTCAGTAAACTGAGTGATGAAGTTTCCGGGCTTCGGGAAGACTCCAAAGCCAAAGATGCTAAGATTGCTCGTCTTGAAACTGAGCTTGGGAGATTGCACGAGAGAAGAATTCCCAGATCGAACGTCTTCGTTTGGATTTGGATGATGCCAGGGAGAAGATCTGTCGGCTGGAGCGGGAAGTAGGAAAGCCAGGGGCGAAAGGGTCTGAAGCGGTACCCCAAAGGCAAGCTGTTATCCCTTTGCCCGAGTCCCTCCCAACTGATGTTTGCAGGGCTTACATCTTCAAGTATTTGCACAGTAAGCCTTTTGTTGACATGCTGAACGCTTATAACTTGCAGGCATACCAGGATGGCAAAAACGAAGTATGGGAATCGATATTAAGGAGAAATCCTTATTTCAACACGACTCCCCACCGCGCCAATTGTCATCCTGAAGTGTTTGCAAAGCTGGGACTTCCTCTTCCTTCCTGGTCCAAGGATACAACAGACCTTCCACCTCCAGATCCGGATATAATGCATCATCTCGACGATTCTCCTCCCTATTCTCCTTTGAAAGGATTCAGCTATGAAGAGCTTGCCTTGAGTGTAGGTTTGATCAAAGATCAGACTTCCCTCGGTCAAGCTAGATAAAGAGTATGGAATTGCGGAGGATTTTGTTCCTGCAGACTGCTTCACAATCCCTAAGGGAAATAAACAGATGATAACATATGTTTTCCCGACTCTATTCTTCTTCTTCTTCTTGAATCTGTGTTGCTTCTTGACTCTGTGTTACTTCTGACAAAGTTATTTAAATTCTTGATGATCACCGATGATGACTTTCCTTTTTGACCGAATGAAGATTGTATCTCAACACTTGTTATCTCATATGTATATTTGATGTAAAGGTTGGCCCCTTCTGGTCATTTAAAGGAATAAAGAATTAACTTCATCTTCGAACTTTTGCCAGCCACTTGAGTCATTGTTGCAGTAGGTCTTGGTTGTTTCAAAACAATTCCTTTACTTAGAGATTTCCGAAGATTTTCAATAAGTTTGAGAAGGAACTCACTCGGGTTTTAAACCGATGCCTTGTAGAAGGAACTCACTCGGGTTTTAAACCGATGCCTTGTAGAAGGAACTCACTCGGGTTTTAAACCGATGCCTTGTAGAAGGAACTCACTCGAGTGTTAAACCGAAGCCTTTACTTAAGAATTTCCGGAGAAATTCAATAAGTCTGAGAAGGAACTTACTCGGGTTTTAAACCGATGCCTTGTAGAAGGAACTCACTCGGGTTTTAAACCGATGCCTTTACTTAAGGATTTCCGGAGAAATTCAATAAGGTTGAGAAGGAACGCACTCGGGTTTTAAACCGATGCCTTGAAGAAGGAACTCACTCGGGTGTTAAACCGATGCCTTGTGACTTTGTCGTTGGATCTGATCTTGAGTGTTGTATGATGCCCCCCAATCAAAAGATAGTATGTTGAAAGCTGATAATTGTATTGATTGAGTTGAAATTTGTTACATCATGAATGAAAATGATAATCTTCTCAAGGATAATATTTCTTCAGATGCCTAGCATTCCACGAACGATCCAACTCTTTCTGGGTTGTCATGTTCTTTGGCTTGTAAGCTCCCGAACCGACCAGTTTAACAACCATATATGGTCATTCCCATGAAGGGTCCAATTTCCTTTGATGGCATGGATCTAAAGCTAAGGTATTTCTCAATACCAAGTCTCCTGCTATGTACCGACGATTCTTCACTCGGGTATTATAATGTGACGCTATCCTTCGTTGATAATGTTGAGTTCGTGCTATTGCTTTTGCACGAACTTCATCCAACAAATCAAGGCTATCAAGCAGTCCTTGTTCGTTCGCTTTTTCTTCGAACTCTCTGTCCCACAGTGTTCTAGCCATTACTTCAATAGGTGCCAACGCTTTAGATCCGTAAGCCAGTTTAAAGGGAGTTTCACCTGTGGGTGTTCGAACCGTAGTTCTATAGGCCCACAGTATATTGTGCAATTCTTCGACCCACAAGGCTTTATCAGCTTCAAGCCTTCTCTTTATTCCCTCAAGTAACGTTCGGTTTGTAACCTCTACTTGGTCGTTGCTTTGGGGGTATGCCACTGATGACATACGATGCTCGATTAAATAAGGTCCGCAAAATTTTTCAAATTGAGGACAATCAAATTGAGTGCCATGATCGGTCACGATTATTTTTGGCATTCCGAACCGATATATGATTGACTTGAGCATGAACTTCCACCTTTCTTTCTGTGATGGTTGCCAAAGCGCTAGCCTTGACCCACTTGGTGAAGTAGTCGATTGCTACTATAAGATACTCTCTTCCGCCTGACGCCTTGGTGAATTTGCCCATGATATCGATTCCCCACATCGCAAAAGGGATGGGATCTAGAATCGAAGTCATGGTTTCAGCTGGGCGTTTAGATACTGTAGCATGGATTTGACAATTGCTACACCGATGGACATATTCCATAGTAGCCTGCTGAAGTTTAGGCCAATATAACCCAAGCCTCAAAATTTTGTGTGCCAGGGCCCGACCGCCCATGTGAGCACCACAAATTCCTTCATGCACTTCGGCCAGAGCTGATTCCGACCCTTCGGGACCCAAACATCTCAAAAGGGGTCCAAAATAAGATCTTCTATATAGTCATCCATTCTGCATGATGAATCGTGCAGATCGCACCTTGATTAATCTTGCTTCTCTCGGATCCTCTGGTAGTTTATCATCCCTCAGATATTCTATTATAAGATCCATCCAGCAACGCTCCGCTTCAATATAGGAAATTTCATTCTCGTGATAACTTGGAAATGTTATCTCTTCTATGGAGACCAAAGGGTCTAAATTCTTTTCTTTTACATTGGCTAATCGGGATAGCTCATCTGCCATTGTATTTTCTTTTCTTGGGATCTGACATACTTTCAGATTCATAACACAATATCTTGGTATTTCTGTAACCGGGGTTCTTTAACACCATACTCCCCTTGTACTTGATTGACAATTAGCTGTGAGTCCCTAAAAATAGTTACGTCTGCTATTGCCAATGCTTTTGACAATCGAAGTCCAGCTATTAGGGCTTTGTATTCTGCCTCGTTGTTACTTGCTCTGAATGCAAATCTCAATGCATATCGAATAATAAATTCTGTCGGACTCTTCAGGAGAATTCCAGCCCCTGCTCCCTGCTTGTTACTCGAACCATCCACATATACCTCCCAAATGGTAGGGATATTGGGTTCGGCAATTTCTTCCATTGGTGCAATAGTTTCTACTACGAAGTCGGCTAGTGCTTGAGCTTTGATTGTCGTTCGAGGCTTAAAGCTTACTTGGAACTCACTGAGTTCAACCAACCAAGCCACCATTCTTCCAGACAAATCAGGTTTACGAAGAACTTTACAAAGGGGAAAAGTAGTAAATACCTCGATTGAATGAACCTGAAAGTATGGCCGTAGTTTTCTAGCTGCTATCATAAGAGCTAGAGCCTGATTCTCGATCTGAGAATACCATGTCTCAGCGCCAAGTAGTACGTGGCTGACATAATAAATTGGCCACTGCTTCTTGTCTTTTTCCCGAACGAGTACTGCACTGACTGTCGAAGGTGATGCTACTAAATATAGCTGTAAGATTTCCCCCTTCTCGGGTTGAGATAATAGCGGTGGTCTTCCCAATGTCTCCTTCAGTTCTTCGAAAGCCTTCTGACATTCCTCAGTCCACTTTGCCTCCTTACTGCCCCTCAAATCTTTGAGTGCTTTGAAAAAAGGTAAGCACTTTTCTCCTGATTGTGAGATGAAATGGTTCAATGCAGCTACTCTCCCCATTAAGCATTGCACATCCCGAACAGTTTTGGGGGCTTCCATATCAATCAAAGCCTGTATTTTTGCAGGATTAGCCTCAATACCTCTTTGTGATACCATGAAGCCCAAGAATTTGCCTGACGAAACTCCAAAGGCACATTTTTCCGGATTTAGCTTAATTTGGTATTTTCGCAGCACTGAAAATACCTCCGTTAAATCTTCAATATGTTTCGCCCTTGCAATGCTCTTTACCAGCATATCGTCAACATAAGCTTCGACATTTTTCCCGATCAAGTCTTTGAAAATTTTGTTGACAGCCCTCTGATAAGTAGTCCCTGCATTCTTCAGGCCGAACGGCATGACTTTATAATAGAAGCTCTCACGATCAGTCATGAAAGCCGTAAATTTTTTGTCCTCCTTATTCATGAGGATCTGGTTGTATCCTGAGTATGCATCCATGAAACTCAATGTTTCATATCTTGCTGTTACATCTATCAACAAATCAATCTTGGGCAACGGGTAACAATCTTTAGGGCAGGCCTTGTTGAGATCTGTGTAATCTGTACACATCCTCCACTTTCCATTTGCCTTTTTAACCATTACTACATTGGCCAACCAGATTGGGCATTCAATTGTTTCAATGAAACCATAGTTCTTCAGTTTCTCTACTTCGCCTCGAACAGCTTCGTATTTTCCATGGAGAAATTTCTCCTCTTTTAAATAACTGGTTTCACCTTTGGATCAATCCAAAGTTTGTGCTCTACAACATGCCGATCAATTCCAGGCATATCATCTGCAAACCATGCGAACACATCACTATTTTGTTGGAGAAAAGACTTCAACTTCTCCTTGAATTCTTCCAGCTGCTCAGACCCTATATAAGTAATTCTCTTTTCATCATCAGGGTACAACTGGATTTGTTCCAACTTTTCTACCGACTCAGACCTTTGCATTTCTGCCTCGTCCCGATCATCTCGTACTTCAATTGGTAGTGCAGTTACCTTTCTTGGGCCCTCCTTATCCTTTAAATATGCAACATAACATTGCCGAGAAATTCTCTGGTCAGATGAAACTTGACCGATTCTCATCTCAATTGGGAATTTTATTTTCAGGTGCTTCGTTGAAACGATAGCGCCTAATTTCGATAAGGATGGTCTCCTGAGGATGACGTTGTAAGCCAGGAGATCTCGAACTACTAAGAAATTTACCCGAACGGTAGCCTCTTTCAGGAAGCTTCCAATTGACAGGTCCAATTGGACCGATCCTTCCGCTATTGCAGACGATCCGGCAAAGCCATATAAATGTGGATGATGGCTCCATCAAGTCCTTCACCCACCTTAACTTTCTGATAAGCTGCATAAGATAAAAGGTCTGCAGCAGACCCGATGTCAACCAACACCCTATGTACTTCACGGCGCGCAATCTCTACCTTGATGACGATGGCATCATCATGAGGTAAACAGACACCTCTTTCATCTTCTTCACCGAAGGTGATCGAACCCTCACCATTCGGCAGCTTACGCTTCTGCATTTCTCCAGTTCCAACGAACTTGGATTTTGCTTTCAGCTTACCGAGTGACTAGGGTTCGAAAATTGTTAGGATTGGTGATCGCGTAGCATCGATCACCTCCTTACCTTTTTTAGACTGAGGAGCCTTCGTTTGTTGGTCTGGGCTAACCGAACGGTCCCTTTTTGCCCCTGCGTCTCGTGGTTCCTCTCGTCTTCTGCTGATGAAATTGGACAAGTGTCCCTGGGATATCAATCTCTCGATATCTGCCTTCAAATGTCTGCAACCATTGGTATAATGACCGTAATCCTTGTGGAAATGGCAATACCTTTCTCGATCCTGCTCCCCAGGCTTCGTGGGAAGCTTTGGAGGCCACTTCAAGATATTTCGCTTCTTGATAATATTTAAAATATCAGCCCGAGGAGTATATAGTGGAGTATACTCACTTTTACCGGGAGATCTCTAATGCCACGCCTGATGAGGCTTTCCAACTCGATCACAAATATTCTGCTTTGGCTTCTGCTTGTTCTCAGGAGCCTTATGCTCCTTTGCAGGAACCTTATTGTCCCCTTGGCGTGCATCCAGGATTTCCATGACTTTTGCCTGCTTCTGGCATCTATGCACCAATTCAGCATAAGTGGTAGGCATGTCTTGAAGTAATAACTCCAAGAGCCGTCGGTTTGTGAGTCTAGTGAACAAAGCAGTTTTAGCTACTTGCTCATCTAGATTCTCTATCTCCATTGTAATTCTGTTGAATCTTTTCAGGTATTCCCAAATCGATTCATTCTTCCCTTGTCTAATAGTAAACAAGGTCTCCTCGGCTTTTTGATTTGGATTCCACTCTGGAATCGTCCTATGAATTTGCGTGCCAATTCGACGAAGTCTACGATCCTTCCCGACGGGAGATTCGAGAAGCATTTCTGTGCGGCCCCAGTTAAGGACGAACCAAAGACCCTGCAAAGGATCTCATCAGAATTACCTACAACGGCCATAGTCTGCTAATAATAACTGATGTGGGCCGTGGGATCTCCTGAACCGTCGAACATGGAAAAAGTTGGCAGACGGAAATTGTGAGGAAACTGGTATCCGGAAAACGTAGTCTTTCGGATAACCGAATAGATATCATCAGTTATCCTCCCTTTCACCAGTTGTCCGAGTTTTTGATCGATATAGGCCAATTCTTGTCCAATATGTGCTGACCGATCCCCGACAACACGATCACTCCCTCGAGCAACACGATCATTATCTCGAACGACACGATCATTATCTCGAATGACACGATCATTCTCTCGAGCATCACAATCATTCTCTCGAGCAACACAATCATTCTCTCGAGCAACATGTCTGATAGTTGGTAAGTGAGTTCGTACTCCTACACCCAACCTTGTATTTGAATCAGTCGTACTTTCTTGCGGTCTGTTGTATGGATCGTCTCGCCTAGGGAGATCTTCAGTTCTCCTAGGCTCTCTTGCGCTTAACCGGTCGCCTTCCCGGAAATTTTGACCGATGTTCTGCTCATCGATCAGTCTTTGATCCTGCTGTGACGCACGCCTTCCCGCATCACGATGATCGGGTGCTTGTGGTATCACTACTTGTCTGGTTACCACACGAAGTGCCTGACTTATCTCCAACATCTGGAGTTTCATTTGATCCAATTGATACTGGAGTGGATCTGCAGGATTATTACCTCCTTGATCACCATCTACTTCAAGGGGTCGACTTCCCTCTGGAATATCTGGATTGTTTACTCCGGGAATCTGGACGCCAGCATCTCGCTGTGCAGCAGCTGCTGATGTTGCCGCTGATCTAGTCACCATAGCTTTCTGAAACGTTTCCAACAGACGGCGCCAAATGATGCGTCCAAAATCTGCTCAGCCCTTAGATCTCATGAGAGTGACTCGCAAAATAAAGCGTCAGATGTGGCCCGACCGCTGGGATCGGGAGTCCACCTCTGAAGGCTAAGTCAATTGATGAACTTAATCACAAACGGCTTTGCTAGAGCACAAAGCTAAGGAATGAATAACAAGAATACGATTCAGATAGTAAGCATCTGAGTGTTTTCGTCCATCCTCTACCTTGTGAATAGGTGATGTCTTATATAGAGTGTACCTTCGAATCTCCTTCGTTGGGTGTATTTGAGCCTTCTTCGGGTAGTCGTTGGATCTTAACAGATAGATCTGTTGAGTGATAGACTTCTACTAGTTTGGACTAGTAGATGACTCCTAAGATAACCCGACTGTTATTTGATGGTTATCCGTATGATAGCGATGAGTGACAGCCGCCGAATTCTGCTAGCCGTCATTAGGTTGATTAACCTATTCTGAAAGAAACGGATTAGGGCATGCTTGTAACTGAGTTAGTTTTCTTCCTCAGCAAGCTATCTCCTGGACCCGGCTCGCTCGGAAGCGAGTCGATTCCTTTCGTCTCGACCGGAGTCGAGGGTCGAACCAAGAATGAACCGAGTTCGATCATATTTTCTCCATATCACATTCACATAATCAAAACTCAGCAAAATCAAAAGGCAAGAAAATGTGCAGAGAAACCTCATAGTTCAAACAGCTGCTTTCACGAAGGGATGATTCAACCTCTTCAATATTGCTAGTATCTGGCTTCTGCTAGTTTCACCAGTTCGAGAGAGTAGAGACTGGCCAAATAGTCTCTGGTGGCCAACGAGTCAGATGAGGGAACCATTTCATCTGTTATTATCTGTTCTCCAGAACAAAGACATTTCAGCATCCTCCCCAACCCTGCTCTAACACCACTTCTCTGATTTCTTCGTTTGTCACGTCCCATTCTGTTTCATTAGACTGGAGAGTTTTCTGATCATCTCAATTGCAAAAGACCCAAATCAGCCCCGACAATTTTGTGAGGATAACATAATCACAGGTTCACTTCTTGGGTAAAATAAGATGATCAACTCTTCGTAACATGGCAAAATTCAAAATTGCAGGAATAACAAGTGAGACAACAGATATAATAATCGAACCGGAGACTCCATTTCCAGTTAGAATAATAAAACAGAGAAGACAACATTTCACCACTCACCCATATAAATAAGAAACCACGCAGATCTCCTTTATATATATATATAAATTTTTTTTTCCCTAAAACAAATTTAAATAATCCTATACTAATTCAAATTCAAAGCATCAACACCAGAATTAAATACTCGAAATTGCCACCAGACTACAGAAAGCAACAAAGTCATTAGAACCCCACACTGTCAACCTGGCCATCCTAAGTAAAGCAGACGAACCATGGGGATATCCTAACCAAACTCAGTTGAATTTCGCACAAGCCCAAATGTTGATTTTCCTCAAAAACCAGACTAGAAGAAGTGACACTAAAACCCTAATTAATAAAAACTAAAACCCATGATATCAAAGTTGCAGAACGGCCATAAGAGATCGAATTGCCCATAAAGAAATTACCTTTTGTTCAAAAAAGAGAAGAAACCGAGCCCACATGACATGAAAACCCCCACCAATTCCTCCACTTCCTCCCAAAAAAAAATTAATACGGTATCTTCTTTGGAAGCCTCTTTGATGTACTAGGAATCCAAAGCTTCAAGAACTCTTCCTTCTCTTTCCTTCTTTATCAGAAAATTCTCTTCTTTAGATCCTCTTTAGGCAGTTCTCAACTGTTCACAACTTGTAATTCTTGGTAACATATCGAATTCTACGATAAAAGGGAAGAACTACAAGGAAAGATGGAAGAACCGAAGAGGGACACCAGAACATTGGAACCTTACCTCAAACTAGGGCTTCTTTCTTCTGCTTCAAGATTCTTCTTCTCCTTCAATCGAAAACTTGGAAGCGACCTGTGACTGAAGCTGCTACTTCCTGCTTCAAGCTATACCTCTTTTGCTTCGATCAAAACTGGGAAGCTTTCAACTCGTCAAGCTGCCGCAACTGTTTCGGTATGGCTTCCAATTCCTTTTCGTCCTCGTCAAAATTCCTCTGCATCACAGTCCCTACACTTTGGGGCTTTTGATTTTCAAATGAAACACGAACTGTTCACTTACCGCTTTTGTTCATTTTGAAAAAGTATTTGTGCTTTTCAAAATCAATGCGAGCTTCCCCAAGATGCCACCTTCGATGGTGTAGCAAAGCAAATAAAATGCAAAATCGAACAATCTCTATCTCTTCAGTTTCAACCTCCTGCTTCTGCTTCTTCTCCAAAACATCAGAGCTCGAAATCGTTCACAAACGAAATGAGGGTTGGGCGGTGAAAGAATGGGTTTTGTGTTTTTCAAAACATTTTGAAATTCAAAATTAAACCGCCGCATGGGTTTGATTTCGTATATACGTATTTTATTAAAGGTATAAAACAATTGAATGTATGTTGTGTTTTATAAAACATATTTGTAACATATACTACAACTCAATATCAGTCGAGCTACCCAACTCGAACCGGTTTAGCGTCATTGGACCGAACCGTCCCAGTCACGCCCTCCCAGCCGGTACCCTATCTGGCATACCCGAGAGTGTGATCCACAGCCCGAAGATCAGGTATCGAGTGATCAACCTCCCACATAAACAATAACATAATCATGAACAATCATAACATGAGTGCGGAAGATAAATCATAGATCCAATAAAGAAAGAATGAATCATAACTGAATCAGAATAATAGATATAATCAGAGTATCAAACAGATAAGTAAAGTGAAGCAAGAATCCCACTTTACAACCAGCGGAAAAGTAGCTCTAAAAGAATAAACTAGACAAAATCTAATCCCAGTAGCAAGTACATTGGGTAACTAAATTATTCTCCACTTTATAGACAACATCCTTGTAAGTGTAGATCTCATAAATAGCACAAGGACGCTTCCACTCAATGGTCGGACTAAGCATCGTACGGAGCATAACCACTCGCGGGATCTTCAGAGTAATTGTGGTAACCGCAATCACCTTCCCCGGAGATATGTCTCTTCGCCTTGCGCTTCTTCATAGGGACCGTCATAGTACTCGAAGACTGCAGGATAGTCTAACAACATTGTACAATAAAGGAATGAGCTTCAAAGAAACTCAAGAAGGCGCTTAAAAATCCATAATAACATAAATGGCAGGATTCCGGAACAAACATAAATGCAATATGATATGAGACAAGCAATGAATGAATGAATCTAACTCTATGTATGCTGGTCTCTATTGGCGGACATGCTTTAAGTCATAGCACCGTACTTCTTTAGGAAAGTCCACTCACATCCTCAACCATTTAAGATATCTTGGATTCTCTCACGGATCATTTCACCGGTCTTGAGCAGCCGATTGGTAATGGGTCCTTCATCCCTCAGGACAAACCTTGGCAGGGGGTTAAGTCAACACACTCTCTCACAACCATTTGGTATAAGTACTGGCGCATGTCAGGGTAAAACCTAGCCAAATGCAAGTCTTCTACTTGGTTACATCAAGTCGATCCAGATACTTCCATTCCTCGTCCCTGACGATCCTTTCCGGTATCCTTCACACTATAGTCAGCGTATCCTATGGCACCAACCAACTCGGACTACGGACTCATCAACCCTATTGATCATCCACATATGGTAAACGGGAAGCTCTCACGTCCTCTCACGGGTTGGTTACCGGTCTTAAGCGCCCGTGAGCCCAAGTCTAACCATATGCAACCCTACCAATAAATGGCCCCCACAATGTGATTCCTGTCCTCTCACGGGTTGGTTACCGGTCTTGAGCGCCCATGAATCCCCATTGCTACCACGGGTCGTTCGGTCTCAATACCCCTCCGATTAGGGTCTGACATAACAGGACATCCTAGCCAAACACTTCTAGACAATCCTAGATATGTCATCCAACAGTTTAGGAAGGTGTCCAGAGGGCATCTCCGGAAACATCCCATAATATTCCCGTAGTAGTCCAAGGACAGAAGTGTCAAAAGGACACCTCTCCTTTCCAAACCATACTTAAGCATACACATGCATCAATTCATATCATCACATATATGGTAACTTCATATACGGAAAGAAATCAGTAATTACAATCACTTGTATAACATCGGTAAGTAAATCATACATGAATCAATTTAATATGAATAAGTAATGCTACTGTAATCAAAGTTATGCAACAGTAGTATATCATTGTAAGAATCTAATTTAGGAAACATATTAATGATATTCAAATATAGAAACTAGATTCATGCTATCTATGTAATTAAGGAAATAACCATCCTTACCTTTTATAACTCGCAAAGGGATCCTAAGAAATCAAGTAAGATCTTGGCAAACTTGAGAAGAAGGTCCTAAACAAGTATATACAACATATTAGGAAAGATCCCTAACAGCAAAGATATCAAAACATCCGAAAGCAGACCAAATCTGGAGTTGCTTGTACTCATTGGTCGAGTGGATTGGTCGAGTGGTCCAGTCGACCAATCAGTCGACCAATGCAGACAGTAGCCTATAAAATCAGAGTTTTAAGATATGAAATCCGAATTTGGTGGTTCAAAAGGATACTAATCAAGGGGTAGACTACATCAGTAGTATTCTAACATATAGGGGACCTCAAAACACTAATCAAATCAAGGTATCAAGATCCAAATTAGGAAACAAAAAGTTACCATAATTAACTCAAACATGGATCTTGATGAATTTGAAATAGAAAACAAAGACAAGAACAATAGGAGGATGAATCATTGCTTTCGGTAATGAAAACATGAAAACATACATAGGTCTTCATGGAATAAGGCTTAGAAGCATAAATCTAAATAAGGAAATAAAACCTACCATATATGTAACTATCATGCATCATGAAGAACACATAGTATGGTAGAAGAGAACAACTAGAAATCTATGGATTATGGATCATGGAAAGAAAACACAGTAATTACTACTAACATGATCAACAAAAGATGATCCAAAGAGATCAAAATTCAGATTAGAAGTTTAACAGAGATTAAATCATGGTTTGATCATGATTCCTTCAAAAGCTTGCAATGATCATGGTTAAGATCATTGTTCTAGCCTCAAATCCTTAGGATGATCATGAGAACATGTTCAGAGATGTTTGCAACAAAGAATGCAGCATCTCTTCTACTGTCTCAACTCAAAAAGGAAAGAAAAACAAAGATGGAGGAGAAGAAGAGAGAGTAGACATACCTTTTGATGCAAAAAGAAGAGTTTCGACGAAGATCCGTCAAGAAAACACCAAGGATGCAAGAGAGATGACTTGCAGAGGTCTTTGGTTCGTTCCAGAGGGTTTGGAGGCAGCAAATACGAAGTGGACTCGAGGTTGGACTTAAATAGAGCAAGAACAACCTAATTGCCAAAGACAGCACTCATTGGTCGAGTGGATTGGTCGACTGGCCCAGTCGACCAATCAGTCGACCAATGCTGGCAAGAAGGCCAAAACAGGGAATTGAAGGTCCAGATCAAATCCAATCCTAAAGGGGTTTTGCACACAAGTCAAGTGACTTACCTAATAGGTAGAAATGCCTTCAAACCAAGATAGAGAGCACTCCAAGTCCATCAACTAATTAGATCTTCATCGGGATTCAGTTTCCATAAATAGAACCTCATCATCAACTTTCATGGATTCAAAGCCGGACACCAAGTCCTCTACTTGGGATGGCCCAAAGCTGACTTCTTACTTTACTTCGGGTCATCGGACCTACAAATAACAAGGTTTCCGGGTCAAGGTTAGGGCTGGGTTTTACATTCTCCCCCCTTAAAGAAATTTCGTCCCCGAAATTGAAAGCGTACTGTGCTTCCAAAGAGGTAAGGAAACTTCTCCTTCATATCTTCTTCCTTCTCCCAAGAAGCTTCTTCAGGGGTATGGTTCTTCCACCGAATCTTCACCAAAGGAATGGCGCGATTCCGCAGCTGCTTGTCCTTCCTATCCAAGATTTCGGCCGGTTCTTCATCATAGGTCAAATCAGCACTAAGTCCTTCAGTGCTTGCTGCAAAATGTGTTCCGGATTCTCTATGTATTTTCGGAGCATCGAAATATGAAACACATTGTGCACACCAGCAAGAGGCGGAGGTAATGCTAATCGATACGCAACAGGTCCAACCTTTTCCAAAATCTCGAAAGGTTCAATGTAACGAGGGCTAAGCTTTCCCTTAACATTGAATCTCATCACACCCTTCATTGGTGAGACCTTCGAAAAAGACTTTCTCTCCAACTTGAAATTCCAAATCGGTCCTTCTCTTATCAAGATAAGATTTCTGTCTTGACTCAAGCAGACTTAATCCTTTCTCTTATCATATCTACCATAGCACTTGTAGCTTCAATCATCTCAGGACCTAAGACTTTTCTTTCACCTGTCTCGACCCAAGACAAAGGTGTCCTACAAGTACTACCATACAAAGCCTTGAATGGAGCCATGCCTATTGTTGCTTGATAACCGTTGTTATAGGCAAACTCAACCAAAGCTAGGTGTTCATCCCAATTACCACCCATATCCACCACACAAGATCCGAGCATGTCTTCCAATGTCCGAATTGTCCGCTCGGATTGTCCATCGACCGTGGATGGTGAGCTGTACTCAAGTTCAATTGGGTTCCCAAGGCCTTCCGCAAACTATTCCAAAACCTTGAGGTGAACCTAGGATCACGATCCGAGACAATACTCAATGGCACACCATGCGGACGAACCACATTATCCACATAAAGCCTTGCTAGCTTATCCGAGTATGAGTGATCTTCATAGGAATGAAATGGGCTGATTTGGTCAACCTATCAACAATCACCCACACAAGTGTCATTGCCTTTACTTGTCCGAGGCAAGCTAGTCACAAAGTCCATGGAGATATCTTCCCACTTCCAACTAGGAATAGGAAGAGGCTGAAGTAATCCGGATGGAGGTTGTCGAACGGCTTTCACACGTTGGCAAGTCTCACACTTGGCAACAAAATCATCAACATCCGCCTTTAGACCAATCCACCAAAAATGTTCCTTCAAGTCCTTGTACATCTTGGTGCTTCCCGGGTGTACAAGAAAGACCGACTGGTGTGCTTCCTTCAATATTTCTTTCTTAACTTCTTCATTTGCAGGCACACACAGTCTTCCTTTAAACAACAAAGCACCATCCATGGATATACCAAAGTCGGGGTCCGACTCAGGATTCGAAGAAATCTTCTCAACTTTGATCAAAAACTCTTGATCGAATTCTGCAGAGAGCAACAATCTTATCTCTAAGACCAGATCTTGCCGTCATGGCGAAAGAATAAAATCAGAATTCTCGGGAACGATTTCCAAATCAAAACTCTCAATAGAAGACCACAATGGTAAACTCAAAGCATTCAAATCCAAAGTCTTCTTCTGGTTCTTCCTACTAAGAGCATCAGCAACAACATTTGCTTTCCCAGGATGATACTGAATATCACAATCATAATCGGAGACTAGTTCCAACCATCTCCTTTGTCTCATGTTCAACTCCTTTTGGGTAAAGAAGTATTTCAAACTCTTATGATCCGTGAAAATGGCAATCTTCTCACCGTAGAGATAATGTCTCCAAATCTTCAAGGCAAAGACAACGGCGGCAAGTTCTAGATCGTGAGTGGGGTAATTCCGCTCATAATCCTTCAATTGCCGAGAAGCATAGGCTACGACCTTGCCATGTTGCATCAGTACACAACCCAAACCAATCTTTGACGCATCGGTATAAACTGTCATACCACCGGAACTATCAGGTATAGTCAAAACCGGGGCACTTGTCAATCTATCTTTCAGCTCTTGGAAATTCTTCTCACAGGCGTCAGACCAAACAAACTTTTCTTCTTTCCTGGTCAACTTAGTCATAGGAGCAGCCAACCGAGAAAAGTTCTCAATAAACCTTCGGTAGTAACCCGCCAATCCAAGAAAACTTCTTATTTCCGTTACTGACTTCGGTCTCTCCCAATCAGCCACAGCTTGGACCTTTTCAGGATCGACACGAATACCTTCGGCTGAAACTACATGACCGAGGAAAACCACTCTCTTAAGCCAGAAATCACACTTGCTAAACTTAGCGAACAACTTCTTTTCCCGCAACCTTTGCAAAGTGAAACTTAGATGACTCGCATGCTCTTCTTCGCTCTTCGAATAGATCAAGATGTCATCAATGAAAACAATCACAAACTTATCAAGCACATCATGAAATACTCGGTTCATGAGGTCCATGAACACCGCAGGAGCATTGGTCAATCCGAAGGGCATGACTCTAAACTCGTAGTGACCATACCGCGTTCGGAAAGCTGTCTTGAAAATATCACTAGACTTCACTTTCAATTGGTGATATCCGGACCTTAAGTCAATCTTTGAGAACACAACTGCACCCTTCAACCGATCGAAGAGATCATCGATTCTCGGGCAGCGGATATCTATTCTTGATAGTCAACTTATTCAACTCACGGTAGTCGATGCACAAGCGCATACTACCGTCTTTCTTCTTGACGAACAAGACCGGAGCTCCCCAAGGTGACATGCTAGGCTGCACGAAACCTCTATCAATGAGCTCATTCAACTGATTTTGCAACTCTTTCAACTCAGTAGGAGCCATCCTATACGGAGCTTTAGATACCGGAGCAGCACCAGGGACGAGATCAATAGAGAATTCGACATCTCTGTCCGGAGGCACTCCCGATAGATCATCGGGAAGACATCAACAAAGTCGCAGACAACTCGACTTCGTCGACTCTTTTCTCCACTATACCCTTGCCTTCGATGAAGCATCATCCACTAGGGCATAGACTTGCATCGGTGCAGACAACACCTTCTTACAAACCCTTCTCTTTTCACCCCGAAATTCAAAGACCGGACTTCCACAAATATGGAACTGAATCTTCTTTGAGGAACAAAGGAACACGGCTTTGTGGGCTGTCAACCAATCGATTCCCAAAATAACATCGAAGTCCTTCATGTCAAGAATCACAAAATTGGCTTCCAAGTTCTTCTCACCAATCAACACGGGACATTTAGATAACCCCTTATCTAGTTTCACAACAGACCAGTAGGTGTACTAATCAATAAACAACTAGACAACTTCTCGGGGATTAGGTTAGTCTTCTTGATGAATGCGAGATGACATGAACGAATGAGATGCACCCGTATCAAATAAGACAAATGCGAAATAGAAGCGACTAACAATGTACCTGTAATCACATCATGGCTTGGATCCCGCTTAGTACTTGAAATACTGAAAACTCTACCGAGAGGGAGGAGCAGGAGCACTCTTCACCACTTGGGCAGGCTGCTTGGGCGGCCCGCTTCGGACAGGCACGAGCAAAATGACCAGCTTGCTTGCGGTAGAAGCAAACAGATTGCTGGATCCAACGGGGGTGGCTGCAACAGAGAGCTTCGAACAAAAGGCCTTGCACTTGCACTTGCACTTGCACTTGCTGGTGGTCGGTTTCCGCCATCTTGTCTAGACCGGCCGGGCTGCTGAAAACCCGTGTTCGACCTACACTCTTAGCCCGAAAGGTAGGAGTGGGGTAGGGTGTAGGTCTCACAAAACGACGGTCATTGCGATCCACCAAACCAGAATTCCTTGATTGCCAAGGCTTTTGCACACGAGCACTTTCCTTCTCTCGTTTCTTCCAACTTCTTCGAGTTCTCGCACCACTTGAGCATAGCTCACTATAGGCTGGACTGTGAGGTAAGCTTTAATGGCGGGGCGCAGTCCTTTGAAGAACTTCTTTGCTTTGGCGAGGTCTTCCTTCAAAGAATCGGAGCAAAGAAATGAAGCTCCTCGAACTTCTGTTGGTACTCCAACACGGACAGAGTTCCTTGAGTCGAATCATAAACTCAGCTTCCTTCGCATCCTTCACCGCCTCGGGAAAGTAGTTCATACAAAAAGCCTCTTTGAATAACTCCCAAGTTACAACTCCTGCATGCAAACCTTCCAAAAACAGGACGAGTGGAGATCCACCATGCATCAGCTTCTTGTTGCAACTTCGCTCGGCAAACAAAATCTTCCGAGCTTCCGAGCATTGCGGATGTCGGAAAGCCTTCTCCAACTCACGAAGCCACTTGTTAGGGAACAAGGGGTCCTTGGTAACTCCGGTAAAAGTGGGTACTTGCATCTTCGAAAAAACTCTCCATCGAAGTAGTATGAGGAGTTCCAGCTAAACCTCCCGCATTCAAGACTGCGGCATGAGGATTCACATTAGCACCAGCCCGGGTCTCATTATGCGAGTCATGAAACCCACCAACATCCGGTTGAACCGAGCTGCTTGCTTCTGCCGCATCATATTGCCCATAATATTGGCAATATCTCTGAAACTTCCAACATTCGGGGCACCAGGGATCTCATGAGTACCCTGATCAACATTTGGTATCTCACCACCTCCATGAGGTATTTCACCACCTCCATGACCACTGGATTCACCACGCCCACTTCTCAGAGTAACCATTCTGCAAAACCGAGAACATCAAAATACCGAATTTCGAAGATTCAACATAAACCACAAGTCCAAATGATTTGAAAACTTAAATCATGCTCAAATATATCCATATAGTCATCAAACAATATTCCATAAGGCAAAAATCACATTTTCCAAAAATTCAACAGCAAAAGAGGTCACTGTGACCATTGGTCGAGTGATTGGTCGAGTGACCCAGATCGACCAATGAGTCGACCAATGCAGACAGAATGCGAAAATTCGCATTATAAGCCTCATTTTCACATTCCAACCTCATTCTAACTTCTTCCAAAAGTGAGAGAGTTCTAGGGAAAATCTCCAAGAGCTCCCACAAGTGTTCTTGAGTTGATTTAGTGCTTCAACAACAACACCACAACACACCATCTTCACAAACAAGGTAAATCTCTCATTCTTTCTTCCATTTTCATCTTCTCATGCTTGCATTTCAATAAAACCATGCTTTACTTGTATCCAATGCTAGAAATCATGCTTAGGAATGCTTAGAATCATATTCCCTAGGTTTTAAACACAATGCCATGCATAGACAACAAGTTTTAACACATTGGTGCTCATCTCGCAAAGTTTTATACCGAAATCGATATCTTTAGAAAAATTTCGTTTTCTCTCAAACCGCTTGAAATTTTCGCACGAGATCAAATGCTACATGCTCAAGATGACATTGTAGATAGGTCCATACAATTTGATTTAACCAATTTCAACTTTTCAAAAAATCCAATTTGACCTAAATTGCAAAATCCCCAAATTTCTTCTTGCTGAATTTTTCGCTTTAATCCAAGTTTTCGATCGATTTTCATCAAAACAACTTCATAGACATGAAATTCCAAGTATTGCGCACATGCTAGTATGTTCAAATCAAATTTCCCCCAAATTTGAAATTTTCCGAAAAATTACGAAAATACCCTTTTGGCTCAAATCTTAAAATAGCACTAATTGGAATTGTCTCTTGTCTCTTTCACGGATACACCATGCGAGGGGAGGGCGAGGAGGAGGTAGAGGTCGTGGTCGCATCGTAGGTGCTCTTAGGGGCGAGAGGTCGGGTTCCTTTCGAGCCTAGAGAGGAGGTTAGGAGACCGGACATGTTTGACACACCTCAGGCCGAGTTCCTGTACGAAGCCTACTTCAGCTATTGCAACATCGAGATGGGACGTCTACTTCACTTACGCCAGCTCAGAGCCTTTAGGATTCGGCAGAGGTTCGACACATTACGGTGGACTCATCTCTTCACCGAGGATTTGCCGGTATACCGGAGCTAGTGAGGTTGTTCTTCAACAACCTTACTTACACGAGAGGAGGCTCGGGGCCGGGGACATCCACTCGGACTTGTCCTCGGGAGCGGGGTCTTCCGGACTCGGATTCGCTTCTCTACCCGGACACCGGCTGAGATCTTGCGGGTTCCTTACTATCCACGACGCGGTGTGTGGATACCTGCGGAGCAGATCCTGGACAGACCATCCGATGCCGTACGAGCTTCGCGAGATATGCTCTACGCTATGGGATAGCCGTCGATGCTTCACACCGTGGACTAGCGGACGGATGACGGGTTCTGCACGTATTATCGGTCGCATAGTCGGCCGAAACATCATGCCGAAAGCCGGACATCACCATCGGGTCACGGTGATGGAGGCCTTAGTCATCTACCGCATCTACATGGGCTTCGAGATCGATCTCTCCAACATCATTCAGCAGGTCATGCTTGGACTTAGTTCTGCGGCCTAGCATGCGGAACCTTTGCTATGGGAGACTACTGACCTTGATCTTCAGGCATTTCGGGGTGAGTTTCGAGGATACACCGATGGACACTAGATCACAGGGATACCCCATTGGGACTCGGACCATTCGTCGGATGAGACTACATCGGTCGGAGAGATCTCCTGGTCCGGAGAGGGTGAGGATGATGATGAATCGAGAGGATGAGGATCGGGGATCGAGAGGATGGAGGAGAGGATATCGGTCCCGATAGTAATGATCAGGCCGGAGATGATGCGGATATGCGCGAGGCTGAGCCCGTGCATCACGAGTTTCCTTCATCACACTTCGAGGTAGGTGGCCCTTCACATGCGGTTCCGGAGACTTCAGATCTTGGTGCACGGATGAGATCGATGACTTCCATGCTAGAGAGGATGGAGGTCGGACAGGAGCAGATGTACGAGAGGATGGAGTCACGACGGATAGGATAGAGCATCGGGTGACTCAGCTAGCGAGAGGAGTTCGGAGCATACGAGAGATCGGAGCAGATCACCTAGATAGACCGTACCTTAGGATTTCCATTTATGCATTTCGGATGTAATCGTTGTAAAAACTTTTGAAATTAATGAAGTTCATTTTGTTTCTCTTTAATTATTGTATGTTATGCAACTTTCTTTTCCTTGCATTAGTGACATTTGTTCAAGTATAATTATGGTATGTTATTCGAAATGTTCTTTTATGCCTCAAAGGTCAAGTTTCTAATTCGGTGTTCTATTATTCACTTCTAAGAGTAGAGGAGTCATTTCGGATCAATGACTCGGGAATGTTCAGTTGTTGTCTTTTGTGGTTAGGATCTCCTCGAACCTTGGGCTCCGATACCAATCATCACGCCCTCCCGGCCCGGTACCCTATCCGGCATACCCGAGAGTGTGATCCACAGCCCGAAGATCAGGTATCGAGTGATCAACCTCCCACATAAACAATAACATAATCATGAACAATCATAACATGAGTGCGGAAGATAAATCATAGATCCAATAAAGAAAGAATGAATCATAACTGAACCAGAATAATAGATATAATCAGAGTATCAAACAGATAAGTAAAGTGAAGCAAGAATCCCACTTTACAACCAGCGGAAAAGTAGCTCTAAAAGAATAAACTAGACAAAATCTAATCCCAGTAACAAGTACATTGGGTAACTAAATTATTCTCCACTTTATAGACAACATCCTTGTAAGTGTAGATCTCATAAATAGCACAAGGACGCTTCCACTCAATGGTCGGACTAAGCATCGTACGGAGCATAACCACTCGCGGGATCTTCAGAGTAATTGTGGTAACCGCAATCACCTTCCTGGAGATATGTCTCTTCGCCTTGCGCTTCTTCATAGGGACCGTCATAGTACTCGGTACTGCAGGATAGTCTAACAACATTGTACAATAAAGGAATGAGTTTCAAAGAAACTCGGTAAAGCGATTAAAAATCCATAATAACATAAATGGCGGGATTCCAGAACAAACATAAATGCAATATGATATGAGACAAGCAATGAATGAATGAATCTAACTCTATGTATGCTGGTCTCTATTGGCAGACATGCTTTAAGTCATAGCACCGTACTTCTTTAGGAAAGTCCACTCACATCCTCAACCATTTAAGATATCTTGGATTCTCTCACGGATCATTTCACCGGTCTTGAGCAGCCGATTGGTAATGGGTCCTTCATCCCTCGGGACAAACCTTGGCGGGGGTTAAGTCAACACACTCTCTCACAACCATTTGGTATAAGTCTTGGCGCATGTCGGGGTAAAACCTAGCCAAATGCAAGTCTTCTACTTGGTTACATCAAGTCGGATCCGAGATACTTCCATTCCTCGTCCCCGACGATCCTTTCCGGTATCCTTCACACTAGAGTCGGCGTATCCTATGGCACCAACCAACTCGGACTACGGACTCATCAACCCTATTGATCATCCACATATGGTAAACGGGAAGCTCTCACGTCCTCTCACGGGTTGGTTACCGGTCTTAAGCGCCCGTGAGCCCAAGTCTAACCATATGCAACCCTACCAATAAATGGCCCCCACAATGTGATTCCTGTCCTCTCACGGGTTGGTTACCGGTCTTGAGCGCCCATGAATCCCCATTGCTACCACGGGTCGTTCGGTCTCAATACCCCTCCGATTAGGGTCTGACATAACAGGACATCCTAGCCAAACACTTCTAGACAATCCTAGATATGTCATCCAACAGTTTAGGAAGGTGTCCAGAGGGCATCTCCGGAAACATCCCATAATATTCCCGTAGTAGTCCAAGGACAGAAGTGTCAAAAGGACACCTCTCCTTTCCAAACCATACTTAAGCATAAACATGCATCAATTCATATCATCACATATATGGTAACTTCATATACGGAAAGAAATCAGTAATTACAATCACTTGTATAACATCGGTAAGTAAATCATACATGAATCAATTTAATATGAATAAGTAATGCTACTGTAATCAAAGTTACGCAACAGTAGTATATCATTGTAAGAATCTAATTTAGGAAACATATTAATGATATTCAAATATAGAAACTAGATTCATGCTATCTATGTAATTAAGGAAATAACCATCCTTACCTTTTATAACTCGCAAAGGGATCCTAAGAAATCAAGTAAGATCTTGGCAAACTTGAGAAGAAGGTCCTAAACAAGTATATACAACATATTAGGAAAGATCCCTAACAGCAAAGATATCAAAACATCCGAAACAGACCAAATCTGGAGTTGCTTTGTACTCATTGGTCGAGTGGATTGGTCGAGTGGTCCAGTCGACCAATCGATCGACCAATGCGAGACGATAACCTATAAAATCAGAGTTTTAAGATATGAAATCCGAATTTGGTGGTTCAAAAGGATACTAATCAAGGGGTAGACTACATCAGTAGTATTCTAACATATAGGGGACCTCAAAACACTAATCAAATCAAGGTATCAAGATCCAAATTAGGAAACAAAAAGTTACCATAATTAACTCAAACATGGATCTTGATGAATTTGAAATAGAAAACAAAGACAAGAACAATAGGAGGATGAATCATTGCTTTCGGTAATGAAAACATGAAAACATACATAGGTCTTCATGGAATAAGGCTTAGAAGCATAAATCTAAATAAGGAAATAAAACCTACCATATATGTAACTATCATGCATCATGAAGAACACATAGTATGGTAGAAGAGAACAACTAGAAATCTATGGATTATGGATCATGGAAAGAAAACACAGTAATTACTACTAACATGATCAACAAAAGATGATCCAAAGAGATCAGAATTCAGATTAGAAGTTTAACAGAGATTATATCATGGTTTGATCATGATTCCTTCAAAAGCTTGCAATGATCATGGTTAAGATCATTGTTCTAGCCTCAAATCCTTAGGATGATCATGAGAACATGTTCAGAGATGTTTGCAACAGAGAATGCAGCATCTCTTCTACTGTCTCAACTCAAAAAGGAAAGAAAAACAAAGATGGAGGAGAAGAAGAGAGAGTAGACATACCTTTTGATGCAAAAAGAAGAGTTTCGACGAAGATCCGTCAAGAAAACACCAAGGATGCAAGAGAGATGACTTGCAGAGGTCTTTGGTTCGTTCCAGAGGGTTTGGAGGCAGCAAATACGAAGTGGACTCGAGGTTGGACTTAAATAGAGCAAGAACAACCTAATTGCCAAAGACAGCACTCATTGGTCGAGTGGATTGGTCGATCGGCCCGGTCGACCAATCGGTCGACCAATGTCGATGCAAGAAGGCCAAAACAGGGGAATTGAAGGTCCAGATCAAATCCAATCCTAAAGGGGTTTTGCACACAAGTCAAGTGACTTACCTAATAGGTAGAAATGCCTTCAAACCAAGATAGAGAGCACTCCAAGTCCATCAACTAATTAGATCTTCATCAGGATTCAGTTTCCATAAATAGAACCTCATCATCAACTTTCATGGATTCAAAGCCAGACACCAAGTCCTCTACTGGGATGGCCCAAAGCTGACTTCTTACTTTACTTCGGGTCATCGGACCTACAAATAACAAGGTTTCCGGGTCAAGGTTAGGGCTGGGTTTTACAGTCCCCAAAAAGCAGCTTTAACAGGTTGTTGGCATTATTTTAATGGAAGGATGAAGCGAGCCGTCCGATCTAATTGGACGGCTCGCTTGACGGTCCTGCGCATTAATTATGCAGGACCTCAGCAAAATTGGCATAAAAGCGCCACATGCGCTGTCTTCAATGATAAAAGAATTACAACCTCACTCAACTAGTTCGACTAAGACTTTAAATCCGACTGAGATAGATGTCAAGTCTCTTAGACCGAACACCAGGTGTACGAACCCAAAAGAATAGGGGCTTATGGTATGGAAAATTCATAACAAACCAATTTACGTCGACCTCAATTGAATCAGATCAACCAACCATTGGTTGGACCATAAACAAGCCCAAGAACTACACTCAAATCGTACACCTTCTAAATTGCAGCCAACATCCGTGAAATTTAGGAATAAGAACTCTAACGAAGTCAAGAAGTTTGAGTTGCATTTAGAATTTAGAAAGGACTCCAAAATTACAATGTGAGATCAACTCTTTCTCTCAACAGATAAGACTCTCATGCAAATTGAAGAACAATGATGGAGTTTAAGTTGAACTCCATCACTATAAGTCAAGGTAACCTTTCCTAAGGTATAAATACCCATACCCCCATCATGGTAAGGTGAGCATTCTTGGGTTATCCTCTCTAGTATCAAGGATTATATGATGATCCCAAAATTCTGCTTCTTACTAATTTTATCGTCAGAGGCGTTACTCAACCAACCCTATCGAGCACGTTCTTGCAAGTAAACTTGTTATTGGGATTTTTATTTGTGGCAGCAGCTGTGATTTCGTCACGTCAGCAAAATTTGAATGAATGGTTGAGATTCAAACAAGGAAAGTTTATGTGTAAATATTATCTTCTTTTTTTTTACATTTTAAGGATTAAATTTTCTTAATTTACAAACCGAGTCCTTCATTCACCGATTACCCAAAACCATCTTTCTCTCTCTCATTTTGTCTTCTCACGAGAAACTAGGAATGCCAGAGCTTCGAAGGTGGGTGATGACCTCGACTGCAAGGAAAGTGAAAATTTGAAGGAAAGTGAAAGCTTAGTTAAAAATGGCGAGGAAGAAAGCTCCGGCTATTACTACCCCTGTAACTGCCCCAGGGTGTTGCTTACAGAGCTGGCTGTGGCAAGAAGAGGACTTTGTCATCTTTTCTGGTGTCAAAGAGTTTGAAACTGAAGCAGAAGATAATGGAGATGAAGGTGGAAGATTGGAAGCATTAGCCATTGAGGCAAAAGGAATAGGCGTCAACTGAAACCCAAAAACGGGAGGAGAAGGGTTAAATGAAGAAGTAAAGCTCCACCATTTAACACTGTGAATCTCAGTACTCCCCTGAGTGGAACCAGACAAGCCCACAAACATGAAATCGCCGACGAAAGTGTCCAAGTCGAGAGGGAACGACAAAAGGGGATTGGTCGGACAGAGAACAGAGTGAGAGACGGAGGTATTAAAAATTCGAGTAGAGCCATCGTAATCGAGCCAAGCGTGAACAAGATCTCCGCTCTTAAGATCAACCTCAACGGAACCCTAATCACCCACCTGCGTCGACACAATCCCGTTCAAATCGAAACCCACATGGTTGTCGTAGCCAGATAGAGAACCCTTGCCATCACCAAGACCCAAAAACCCACCTGCCTTACCAACTGCTTCGTCATCAGGAGAAAGTAGAAAAGCCAGTGGGTTGAGATTGGTAACGGGGATGAGAAGAAGGTCCTGTATTTACCCAAAACCCTCTCTCTCATAAATAGAAACCATTCTTCCACCATGGTCGACGTCGACCGCAGAATGAACCCAGCTCATCTAGCCTGCTTATGCCTTACGCCGCCTCTCCCCCCATGCCTGGGCTGCTTCTTTCCCTAACCACCACCGCCACCAACACTTCCACTCCTGTCCGAATCGGTCTCGACTCTTTCACTTTCCTTGCAGTCGAGGTCATCACCCACCTTCGAAGCTCCGGCATTCCGGTGACGGGGTTATGTCACCTGAGTGCCCTGTTTTATCGTGAGAAGACAAAATAGGAGAGAGAAAAAGTGTTTGAGGTAATCGGCAATTTTGCTGAGCTCCTGCGTAATTAATGCGCAGGACCGTCAAGCCGGCCGTCCGATGTAATCGGATGGCTCGATTCATTCTCGGATTAAAATATTCAAAACCCACCTTTAATGCTTACTTTTTGCTGACAGTTCGGTCTAATGACAAACCAGCGGTTCGACTCAATTGAGAGGGATACGTTTTATATATAATCCAAAACAGTATATACGATTTCAAATTTTGATTTCAAAATATACGATTTTCAAAATCTTTTGAAAAGCACAAAACCCAAACTGTAAGAAACCAAACCTCATTTCGTGATATCAATAGAAGCTCTAACACATCTTGGAGAAGAAGAAAAAGAAGCAGCAGGTTGAACAAGAATCTTCTTTCTCTTGAAACGTTTTTTTTTTGTTACATCTGATATCGATCAAAGCTTGCATCTTGGAGAAGAAGAATAAACAGCAGCTTGAACAAGAATCCAACTCGTTCCAGCGTTTTTCGGTTTACATCTGATTTCGTGTTACATCTGATTTCGTATTGAGCTTTCGATCGAGGCTCTGACAGAGAAGAAGAAGAAGTAGCCTGAAGCAGCAACTTGAACAAGAAGAAGCCCTAGTTTTGGTACTCGTTCCAGCGTTTGGAGCTTTCATGGAGAAATTCGTACTAACTCCTCCAACTGTTCTACTGAACTCCAAGGCCTTACTTTTCAAAGACATGTCTAGCTCTTTTCTCCCTTCGTTTACTTCTTTTGACTTCTTTCATTTTTCTTTAACTTGTCTATTTATTTGCAATTTCTGAACTGGTCTTGAAATTTTGGGTTTGTGTGAACAGATTTAATGTTAAAGGGTATGTGAGTGGATTTGGTCATCCGGATTGGGCCAAGACCCACTCGACTGTTGTATCAACTGCTCCCGTTGTTACAACTCTCCTGAATGCTGGTGCCACATCTGTTGGTAAAACCGTCTTAGATGAATTGGCCTCCAGGTATGTTCCATTTATTTATTTTTTATTTGAGCAATTTCTGGGATGAAGAGCTGTTCATGTTTTATGTTTAATATTTTGTTGCCTTTTAGTTTTTAATTGCAGTCTCAATGGGGGGAAAACATACACTACGAATACCTGTTAATCCTTCTTTCCCAGATCAGATTCCTGGAGGATCTTCAAGTGGGTCTGCTGCAGCGGTGGCAGGGAACCTTGTAGATTTCTCCTTAGGTCCGAAACATTCACTCCCTTGAGATATTATCATCTTGTTTTTTCTTTCCCCTTGATGGAGGTTCTCATACAAACCCTTTTTTTACTGTTGGCGTTTTCCTTCCAGGCACTGACACTGGAGGAAGTGTAAGAGCCGCTGCAGCATACTCTGGAATTTAAGGGATTCGGCCTTCGCTTGGTGTTGTTCCCATTAGTGGTGGTGTTCCTAATTCACAAAGTTTTGATACAGTTGGTGAGTTACTAATACGGATTTTCAATCTTTTTTTTCCTGTTATGTATACTTTTTTTTGTGATATATTTTTCAGAAACGCTTTCATGGTCTATGTCGAAGCATGTTTACTTAAATCCTGTTAATAACATTATTATAACTATAAAGTCAGATAATCAACTGGTGCAAGAAGCTCACATTCATATGGTATTCTCTTGTCATTGCCAACGTCCTGTTGTGCTAACCAAAAAAGTCTATGAATTCTGAAACCTTTGTAGTTGTCACAGAATGTAGGCAATTCAAGGCTTTTTAGAGTTTTTTTATATTTTATTTTTATTTATATTTTTTTCCTCCCTCCTATTTTTTATTTTTGGGGGGTGGGGGTGGGTGGGGGGTGGGGTTGAAACCAAGGGGACAAGGCATCATCTAGGCATCAGCAAAGTGCCTGGACACCTAGGTGATGTGTTGCAGCTGTCAAACATCGACGGCAGCAAGCTGGATACTTCTAATTTGATCACATAATTTGATAGAAGTTTGTAGAACCATCTATATTTTCCTTTTACTTGAAAGATTTTTTTCCTTCTCAGTATACTAACTCTGAATTTTGTACTTTTATGGTATTTGCAGTTGATTGATTGTCTGATGGATACTAGTTCCTCAGTTAGATATCAAGTTAGAAAGATCTTTCAGTTAGTGAAGTTGCCAGATCTGGAGATGTTTGAATCATTAATTCACGGCCTATTATCCAATTTGGAAAAATACCCACAGGTGTGATGATCTGCTGCTTATTCTGTGCCATTTCTTCTTGTAGCTTGCTACTATCTTGGCTAATGGTTTCACTCTTGGTTCTTTTGCTTGTCTCATTTTCTTTTCATGTCTTCATTGTGGCCATTGCAAAATTTGGTACCAAAAGTCACACCATTAGATACTCTCCTTTATGATTTTGTGTTTTCATTGAAAAGTAAGGGAAAAAATTTGGCATATATTTAATATATAACCATATTTTAAAATTTGTTAGTTTTGAATTGAATTGTAGATCAGCTATGGAAAATCAAATATAATGATATGGAAATTTTGAAAAAGCTAAGAATGGAACAATTGAGGTATAAAATATGTGAATCATCCTGAACTTTGAAAAATATGTGGTTTGCTATGTACTTTTAGAAAGAATATAGCATAAATTTAGGAATTCTCTACCTATGGTTAGGACAAACTGTTCATTTGCTAGTTTTTTATTTTTCTGATCAATTAAAGTTTTGCCTAATTATAAGTGAACAAGTGTTACTTCTCCTACTAGTTCTGATAATACATGATCTCCTCCCGCCCCCTGATTTTTCTTTTCCAGGATGAAGATGATATTTGGTCTGTTTTATGTAATACCGGTGGAATTCATGGAAATTTTGCTGTCAGCTTTTTGAAGGATGTTGCTCATGAGGTTGTAATCTCCTCTCATCAATCTTAATCTCTTGATCAATTGCAAAATTGAAACAATTTTATATCCAGGAGTATGAGATTCCTGTTTGTGTATATCTATTTTTATTAATACAAGGGAGCATATATGTATTTTCTTATGGGAGAATATAGACACACTCACAGGAGTGCTGGTGTAGCCACATTCCTGGGTAGGATTCTTTTTGCCTTTGGGTTTATTATTAGGAGCAAAACTTCACTTGAGGATCTCGTACAAGCACCAATCAGGAAATGGTATATATTCTGCGAAGGGTATCTTGGCTATCTGTGTGGCCATAGTTCTCAAGGCGCTGGATGTTGAAAAGTGAGGGTCAAAAGAGATACATATGAGATCAATGGTTAATACTTATCTGTACTTTTAAGACTTGCTTATCTCTTCTTTTTTCTCTCCCCTAAGTTGTTAATGACTAGTGCTCATTTGAAATATTTAGTAACATAATTAAAGAACCACTAGTAGATAGCTATTATATCTCTTCATTGTCTTGTTAATTCTTTTCTTGGGTAATACCTTACTCCACAACGGGCTGCTTGTAGATTGGACTCTACTGGGCACTCTTAGGGTAACTAATGGGGGATAGAATAGAGAAGAAAGAAGGATAAAGAAGATAGGGGGAACAAGGGGAAACCTCAACAATCAGATGAAGCAGGGGATGGTTCCTTGGAAAAAATGGTAATGTCATTTGCAAAATGCATCTCACTTTGTCATTAAGGCTTAACTATGTAACATGGACCCGTTAAGAAAAAGGAAAGAAAAAAGCTATGTAGCATGCAGGCTTTAAGTTTGTGGTTGGCCGGAAATTCAAGTTATTGTTTTGTAATAAAAGAGGCTTCACCGATTGAAGCTCTTTATGAAGTAAGTTATGGATTACATTTTACGTGTCAATAAAATGAAAATTACTTCCAATAAAAAATTTAATGGATGCGACTTATATGGTGGCTGTTTCTAATTGACGCTTTTACTTATCTTTGGTAATTATTGCAGTTGGTTGTAATCAAGATTCTTCTAAAGGGATGTGATGCAGTGGAGAGCTATGTGAAGGAGGTGAAGACTTTTGTATCTTATTTGTTTTTACAGGTCATTGATTTGGTGTGATTGAGCTGTTTAAACTAATACATAGGACTCATATGCTTTCTTGTTTCCTTTAAGATTTGGGTCCTTATTCAACTTCAAGTGCACCAATTTCTCATTTTTTATAGACGCTATGAATTTCCATTATGTAATCAATTCTAAAAACCTTCCCATAAACATTCACCTTTTGTGGGCCATTTTTTTTTAATATATTCTAGTCCCAATAAGTTACCTCAACTAGGTTGTCTGTCTGTCGATCCATTAATTCAGAGGAATTTTTTCTACGACTTTCCACAAATATGCAATGAACCAATTTTCCAGAAAAGCCAATTCATTTCTCTTGCTTATATCTGTTTGTCTGCTATTTCAATTTTTCTGGCAATGCAAGAAGCTAGTTTTCGAATATGGACCTCTGTTGATGGACAATGCAGAGCAATTCCTTGAAATGACAGATATATGTACTATGCTCCATGCATGTACAACTTCAGATAATGGGGTTGGAGAAGCATCTTCTGTTTGACCATGCTGTCTGAATCTTAAAGCTCGAAGCAAAGATTGGTCTAAAGCCAGAGGGAATATTTATTATTAAGCAAAGGAAGCCATGCATTTGTTGATTTCAGAGTGTTTGCTTTCCTCTCTTGTAAATGTTCGACAATCAATCTAGAACATGTCTTTATGGTATTGTGAAGTTTATTTCCCCCCATTTTAGGTTTTCTCTATAGGATAGTGGGAAGGTGTTGTTTATGTGAATAAGTTGGTAGTTTGAATGATCATGAAATCTTTGTAATATCTGATTATTTGAAGATTGGTTTTTCCTTGAATGGTGGTGTATAGAGATGTTCATTGCGTACTACTTCTGATAACCAATCTCTAAACTTGCATGTTGTAGGAGACCTTGCTGCTTAGATTGGCTTTTCCTTGGATGGTGGTATGTAGAAATGTTCATTGTGTGCTACTTCTGATAACAAGTCTCTAAACTTGCATGATGTGGGAGACCTTGCTGCTTCTATATTCTCTTGATGGCAAGGAACATGGATAAGCAGTGCTTCCATTATTGACTGGTTGGGGCATATGAGCCCTCAAGTTATTTTAATAACTGCCTACTTGAATGATGAAAGAGATCTTTCTAGTTATGAGGCAGTAAAGATGGGAGGGTTGATTCTATTATTGAGGTGGGGGACATGTAATCTCTGGTTAGCTGCAACTGCATACTTCAACTACATAATGTCAAAAAAGACCCATAAACATTTTTACTCTATATGGCTTGGACTCTAGGAGAGCAAGTCTCTTTTGTTTTCTCTCAACCTCTCAACATTTGATAGATTTACATAGAATGTATTAAAATTTGAGCTAGATCTTGAGAAAAATAGCATTTCTTATTGAGGAAAAGGTGACAAGGAGACAAGAAAGGGAAGAAATGTATAAGGACGAAGGTAAGGTGTTGGATGTGTCCTCATCTAGTATGTGAACCCCTATTGGAAAGAATTAGTCACATTGGGTTAGTGCATATGCATACACAAATCCCATGCCAGTTATACATGCATGCGTTCACTCATTTACTAGTTACTGAATCATTTTGATTACAATTGCATTTCTTTTTCAGTTTCTTCTACATGATCCTTGCATGGTTTCATCCAAGACATGTACCTGATCAAGAATTTTTTTCGGTTGTGGTTGCCTTTGGTTGGTGGCTCCTTTTTCCTCTTTTTCTGGTCATTGCCACTATTGGCAGGACCTTGTACTTGGCTCCTGTTGTTCACTCCCCCCCCCCCGCCCCCACCCTCCCCCTTTTTCTTTTTTCCCCCTTTCTTTTGGTAATGAAATTATTTATTCATCCTAAAAAAATGTTGTTCATCACTATCGACATGTTACACTTGGGGGGCTAATCTCTTGCTTATTGTTGTTGTAGGCATACAAGGGGATCCATCATCCAAAGGATTTGAAAGAAGCTGATTTAGCTCGCAGACGGCTAATATTTGATGACTTTTTTTATCTTCAGGTAATCTTCAATATGCAATTTATTGATGTGTTTCTTCCTTTGTGAGTTTCTTAAGTTTGATTATTTGAACAAGAATATTGAAATTGAGAACCGTGGTTCCTGTGTGAGGGGGCCATGGCAGATTTTAAGTAAAGCTTTCTTCTTCAATGATCAACAACTTTGTCTAGCATCTTTTTTTCAAGAAATTCCAGCAAATATTCACAAGTTCCAAGCAAGTACAGCAAGCCCTAACCCATTCCCCTCTCTCTCTCTCCATCGCAGTTGATTCCCTTTCCTTTTCCTTCAATCCCAGCAAGCTCCAGCCCCTCTCTCACCTTCCCCCTACCCCCCCCCCCCCCCCAAATAGAATTGATTGGAAGGCTAAAATCCATGTCACCAACACCATTTAATTGGGACAAGGCTTGTTGCATTGAGTTGGTGTTGTTTATTAGAAATATAATGTATTGTTAATCATTTGAGCCACTATTTTTTTTTTCAAAATGGAAATAAATTCCTTATTAGGGTGATGTTGGGTATGGCAAGACGGTGGTTGCTTTTTTGGCTTGTATGGAGGTCATTGGCTCAGGTTAACAGGTCAGTCACAGTCAGACCTTTTTCCAAACTGTTTCTGGCTCTCTTCCCTCTCTTCTCTCAGTCCAGTAGGTTTTTGTTTAATAGCATTTCTTTCTAGAATTGCTAACTCTCTCAAATCATATTCTATCCATTAGGTCAGATTCACTTGTCTAATGGTTATAACTCACTGTAGGCAGCTTTCATGGTCCCAACTAAACTTCTATTTCTGCTATAAGTTTACTATTATTTCACAATTTCTGAAACTGACTTGGCAAATTTCTATTTTCTGTCCAAGGCTAGATCAGCTGATCTAAAAGTTGGATTTTGTTCCAGATTTGGAAGACTGTTCCTTGCACCAGTGGGTTACTCGACCAGAGTTTTGAACCAATCCAACTAGTTACAACTGCTAATCTTAAAAGCTTGTGCCTTAGCAATGTATTTCAACACAACACCTCCAAGTGCTGGGTGATATACAGGCAGCTTTACATGTGGTAACAAAGGGGGGCATGACAACAAACAACATGAACCCCTGACAATTACAAGTTAGAAAGGATCAAATATGCGGCCTCCTGGCTCTGGTCCACCTTGCCCAAAAGTTAGAGCTGTTTAGTAGGGCACAAACATTAACATTTTAACACATTATGACTCAGATTTGGGAGACTAAATTCTCCAGTTCTGGTTCCGTGAGCCATATGATTCTGTTCATTGCTGTGATGTCTATTTCACTCTTATGTATTCCACATAATTCTCAAGACTCCCCCGTAAGCCTGATCCCAGGTTTGAGACTTCCTAGTCCTACTAGAGTTTTTGTTTTACCTATGTTGCAGTGACATTCCCTTGGTTTAGCTTAGATGTTTACCTTTAACTTTTTTTCTAGTGTTTGGAGGCTTTAACTATTGTGAAACCTAGTTCTAGAAAATCTGTGATGTCTATTCTGAATATTATATCACAATTCTATTTTGTGGGGATGAGAACATACAGGTTTTGTTTTTTGTAATATAATATTTTATATCAGAGGTATCTGAGATTTATCATATTCTGGTAAACGTAATGTTATTGGATTTTATATTATTTTATTGTTTTATTGAGTTTTTCTTCAGTACTATGGGAAAAAAGCTGGTTTTTCCACTATAATGTAAAATGTTGATATCAGCAAATTGGATGGATATTCATGACTGCAAATGAACCTATGCAGTTATGCCTCATTTCTTCAGTGGACGTACTTTTTTGTACCATTGCACTATGCATATTGGATCGATGACATTTACTTCTCAGTGCATAACAAAACGTCGGATTCTTTCCCCTCAGGAAATGAAAAAGTTCTCACTTTTAGCATTAGTACTGATAAATTCCTTCAGCATTGAAGACATTTGTGTGTGTGTGTGCATTCCTTGTAGCTTTGAGTTTTTTCCTCCACCTGTAAAATATTACAAGAATAAGGCTCTCTAATATTGCAGTTATACTACGCATCGGCAAACTCCAGACTGAACCCTGAAAAGTCTGATGAGACATCCGAAAAAGAAGTATACATGGCTCCTCATGTTCTAGCTATGACGGTGATGCGTCCAAAATCTGCTCAGCCCTTGGATCTCCACGTGATGTCCTGCAAAACGAAAGCGTCAGATGTGGCCCGACCGCTGGGGTCGGGAGTCCACCTCCGAAGGCTAAGTCAGTTGATGAACTTAATCACAAACGGCTCTGCTAGAAGCACAGAGCTAATGAATGAAGAAACGGGAAAGGTGATCTAGATAGCAGGACGCTGATAGTTTGGATCTATCAGTATGTATCTGAACCTGAGTCTCAGATAGTATTCTTTTTGATCGATTGATCCGTCCCTCAACTTGTATGGTAGTGAGGTTTATATAGAGTGTACCTTCGAATCTCCTTCGTTGGATGCACTCGAGCCTTCTTCGGGTAGTCGTTGGATCTTATCAATAAGATCCGTTGAGCGATAGACTTCTACTAGTTTGGGCTAGTAGAGGACTCCTGAGATAACCGTTAGGTTATGTGATAGTTATCCCTTTGATGATGATTATCGGCAGCCGTCAGTTTGAGTCTGCTGTCATCAGGGTGATTACCCTAATCCATAAGTAAGATTAGGGCACGCTTGCAGGCGAATAATCTTTCTTCTTCAGCAAGCCATCTTCGGGATCCGGTTCGCTCGGGAGCGATTCAGTTTTCTCCGTCTCGACCGGGGTCGAGCGGTCGGACCAGGTATGAACCCGGTCAGATCATAAACTCTCCATATCACGAGCCCCCAAGACCAAGCGTTCGGTCGATCCCGAGGGCTTGGTTTTTAACTGGGTTCGTCGTCAGGTGATGATCTCTGCGTGCTTCGTTAAATGTCATATCACATTTAATGCGGTGGTCACTTTTCCTCGAGCGTTGTGAGTGTAAGGCCACGTATCTTCGTTGCAGTTGATCTGTCGTGGCTCACGTCATCCAAGCGACGGTTTCCGAACGCCTATTTCGGATTCGTGAGTTCAAACTTTCAAAACGTCTTTGAATCCTGATCGTCGATTTTGAATCAATCTCGATCGTTAAGATTTCCGAACACTCGTGCGGGAGTTTTAAAAGCGGTTCGTTGTCTTCGTAGGTTTCATTCTTCCTGTCTGGAATTTGAACCTTTGTCGTCTGCTTCGCGCCTTCCTGCTCTCAAGCTTCCGTCTCATTGAATCAGTAAGTTTACTGGTCTTTTCTTTTTGTAGTTTACTGAAACGAGTAATGGCTGACGATAGGGCTTCTTTAGTACCCCATGTTGGTGATAGCGATGATGCTTTTGCTTCTCCCCGCTCCCGAACAGTCGGATAGTGATAACAAAACCCTAACCGTCCTCCTCGGGGAGTTCGCTGAAGTTTCTCAAAAAGGTTTTGAAAGAAAAACCGAAACTTCTCCTGTCCTTCTCGAGTCTGGATCTTCCAAGATTGTTGATTCTTCTAGGCAACCTCAAACCTCCGGGTCCAATGGTGGGCCTGGCTCTGTTCCTTCCATTTATACGGGGTTCGCTTTCCCTTTTTTAATCCTTTATTTTCCGCAGTTTTGAATCACTGGAACATTTGTCCCGGAATGCTCCTCCCCAATAGCTGGCGTCTCATCGTCGGCTTCTTGGGTTTGTGTTTTGAGCTTGGCATCACGCCATCTCTTTCTCTTTTTGTACATTTTCATGTTCTTTCTATCTCCCATCCTCCCGGATGGGTCTTTCTTTCCAAACGCAATAAGGTTGAACTTGATTGGAGGGGCAGCATCCTTGTCAAAGGAACTTGCCCTTCTAACCACAAAAGATGGCGCGAACGATATTTTTTCTGTCGAGCGCCTCCATTAGATCTTAACTTCCCGACCACCTGGAGGAGGTTTACTTCTTCGTCTGAAAGTAACCGGGGCCTTCCCTTATCCAAAGAAGACGAGGCGGCCATCAGGAAGATCAAATCCATTCCGTGGTATCAAGAGATACATGTATATGAAATGGAGTATAACTCCATCCTTCAGTACTGGGGCTTGGCTCATTGTGAGCTTCTAACCATCATCCTTTGATTTGACTGAAGTGATATGTCTTGAATTCTGATTCTTGTCCTTCTTCTTTGCAGTGCCTTCCAGAACGAACCCTGAAAGCCTGCTGGTGAAGGCCGCTAGGGCCGTTGTGACAGCCGAGCAACGATCGCCCAGGGTCTTGACTGTAGATCAAGAGGCTTCTCTTCCCTCTCCCGACCCCTCTTACAGGGGTATCAGGAATATCAGGCCTGTAGCTGATGCTTCGGGTAAAGGGAAGAAAACAATGGTGGAGAGGGCTAATGTCTCCTCCTCCGTCCGAACCAAGAGGAGGCATGACACAATTGATGCTCCCTCCAATAAAAAATCCAAAGCTTCGACGGATGGTGAGGAAGTCTTCCTCCCCCAGTGGACCCTGAAGATGACCGACAGGGTCACTCGGGATCCTGGGAAAGCTGCAGAGTGGAGCTCTCTTAGTCTATCTGTCACGCCCTCCCAGCCGGTACCCTATCTGGTATACCCGAGAGTGTGATCCACAGCCCGAAGATCAGGTATCGAGTGATCAACCTCCCACATAAACAATAACATAATCATGAACAATCATAACATGAGTGCGGAAGATAAATCATAGATCCAACAAAGAAAGAATGAATCATAAATGAATCAGAATAATAGATATAATCAGAGTATCAAACAGATAAGTAAAGCGAGTCAAAAATCCCACTTTACAACCAGCGGAAAAGTAGCTCTAAAAGAATAAACTAGACAAAATCTAATCCCAATAACAAGTACATTGGGTAACTAAATTGTTCTCCACTTTATAGACAACATCCTTGTAAGTGTAAATCTCATAAATAGCACAAGGACGCTTCCACTCAATGGTCGGACTAAGCATCGTACGGAGCATAACCACTCGCGGGATCTTCAGAGTAATTGTGGTAACCGCAATCACCTTCCTGGAGATATGCCTCTTTGCCTTGCGCTTCTTCATAGGGACCGTCATAGTACTCAAGACTGCAGGATAGTCTAACAACATTGTACAATAAAGGAATGAGTTTCAAAGAAACTCGGTAAGGCGCTTAAAAATCCATAATAACATAAATGGCAGAATTCCGAACACTCATAAATGCAATATGATATGAGACAAACAATGAATGAATGAATCTAACTCTATGTATGCTGGTCTCTATTGGCAGACATGCTTTAAGTCATAGCACCGTACTTCTTTAGGAAAGTCCACTCACATCCTCAACCATTTAAGATATCTTGGATTCTCTCACGGATCATTTCACCGGTCTTGAGCAGCCGATTGGTAATGGGTCCTTCATCCCTCAGGACAAACCATGGCGGGGGTTAAGTCAACACACTCTCTCACAACCATTTGGTATAAGTCTTGGCGCATGTCGGGGTAAAACCTAGCCAAATGCAAGTCTTCTACTTGGTTACATCAAGTCAGATCCAGATACTTCCATTCCTCGTCCCCGACGATCCTTTCCGGTATCCTTCACACTAGAGTCGGCGTATCCTATGGCACCGACCAACTCGGACTACGGACTCATCAACCCTATTGATCATCCACATATGGTAAACGGGAAGCTCTCACGTCCTCTCACGGGTTGGTTACCGGTCTTAAGCGCCCGTGAGCCCAAGTCTAACCATATGCAACCCTACCAATAAATGGCCCCCACAATGTGATTCCTGTCCTCTCACGGGTTGGTTACCGGTCTTGAGCGCCCATGAATCCCCATTGCTACCACGGGTCGTTCGGTCTCAATGCCCCTCCGATTAGGGTCTGACATAACAGGACTTCCTAGCCAAACACTACTAGACAATCCTAGATATGTCATCCAACAGTTTAGGAAGGTGTCCAGAGGGCATCTCCGGAAACATCCCATAATATTTCCGTAGTAGTCCAAGGACAGAAGTGTCGAAAGGACACCTCTCCTTTCCAAACCATACGTAAGCATACACATGCATCAAATCATATCATCACATATATGGTAACTTCATATATGGAAAGAAATCAATAATTACAATCACTTGTATAACATTGGTAAGTAAATCATACATGAATCAATTTAATATGAATAAGTAATGCTACTGTAATCAAAGTTATGCAACAGTAGTATATCATTGTAAGAATCTAATTTAGGAAACATATTAATGATATTCAAATATAGAAACTAGATTCATGCTATCTATGTAATTAAGGAAATAACCATCCTTACCTTTTATAACTCGCAAGGAATCCTAAGAAATCAAGTAAGATCTTGGCAAACTTGAGAAGAAGGTCCTAAACAAGTATATACAACATATTAGGAAAGATCCCTAACAGAAAAGATATCAAAACATCCGAAATGCAGCCAAATCTGGAGTTGCTGTACTCATTGGTCGAGTGGATTGGTCGAGTGGTCCAACGACCAATCAGTCGACCAATGCAGACTAAGCCTATAAAATCAGAGTTTTAAGATATGAAATCCGAATTTGGTGGTTCAAAAGGATACTAATCAAGGGGTAGACTACATCAGTAGTATTCTAACAATTAGGGGACCTCAAAACACTAATCAAATCAAGGTATCAAGATCCAAATTAGGAAACAAAAAGTTACCATAAATAAATCAACCATGGATCTTGATGAATTTGAAATAGAAAACAAAGACAAGAACAATAGGAGGATGGATCATTGCTTTCGGTAATGAAACATGAAAACATACATAGGTCTTCATGGCATAAGGCTTAGAAGCATAAATCTAAATAAGGAAATAAAACCTACCATATATGTAACTATCATGCATCATGAAGAACACATAGTATGGTAGAAGAGAACAACTAGAGATCTATAGATTATGGATCATGGAAAGAAAACACAGTAATTAACTACTAACATGATCAATCAAAGATGATCCAAAGAGATCAGAATTCAGATTAGAAGTTTAACAGAGATTAAATCATGGTTTGATCATGATTCCTTCAAAAGCTTGCAATGATCATGGTTAAGATCATTGTTCTAGCCTCAAATCCTTAGGATGATCATGAGAACTTGTTCGAGAGATGTTTGCAACAGAGAATGCAGCATCTCTTCTACTGCCTCAACTCAAAAAGGAAAGAAAAACAAAGATGGAGGAGAAGAAGAGAGAGTAGACATACCTTTTGATGCAAAAAGAAGAGTTTCGACGAAGATCCGTCAAGAAAACACCAAGGATGCAAGAGAGATGACTTGCAAGAGGTCTTTGGTCTGCTCCAGAGGGTTTGGAGGCAGCAAATACGAAGTGGACTCGAGATTGGACTTAAATAGAGCAAGAACAACCTAATTGCCAAAGACAACACTCATTGGTCGAGTGGATTGGTCGACTGGTCCAATCGACCAATGCTGACAGCAAGACCAAAACAGGGAATTGAAGGTCCAGATCAAATCCAATCCTAAAGGGGTTTTGCACACAAGTCAAGTGACTTACCTAAGAGGTAGAAATGCCTTCAAACCAAGATAGAGAGCACTCCAAGTCCATCAACTAATTAGATCTTCATCAGGATTCAGTTTCCATAAATAGAACCTCATCATCAACTTTCATGGATTCAAAGCCAGACACCAAGTCCTCTCTTGGGATGGCCCAAAGCTGACTTCTTACTTTACTTCGGGTCATCGGACCTACAAATAACAAGGTTTCCGGGTCAAGGTTAGGGCTGGGTTTTACACTTGCTCCTTCTGATCGCCAGGAGTTTGAAGCCCTGGATGACACCTCCCTTGTTAGTCAATCTACAAGGTAACGGTCTTCTTGCTTACTTATGTTTTCATAATTTCTTATGACTTCTTCTGATATCTTTCGTCTTCCCAGGAATGCTGTGTTGAGCTTTTATCAACACATGGAAGCATTGAGCCGTGTTGGTCGCACCAGCTCCTTGCTGCAAACTTGTGAAGAGAAATTGGCCAAGGCCAATTCTGAAATAGACCAGCCGACTGCAGCTACTGTGGAGCTGCAGAAAAAGCATGAGGAAGAAGTGATCTCCCTCAAGGAAACTCTTGAAGCTTCGAGAATCCGTGTCTCTGCTGCCGAGCGCGAGGCCAGGAAGCAAAAGGCAGCTGCCACGTTGTTTGGTGACAGCCTTGAAATCAAAAGTAGGGAGCTTGAAGAACATCTGAAGTTGGCAATCCCTAGCAAGCCTGAGCATATAAAGCCAGACCTTCGGAAGGAGTGCATTCGGAAATACCTGAACAGCGTACCTTTCTCCGAATTGCAAGGTTTCTTCAACATTCAGGCTTATCGCATGGGGCTGAACGACGTTTGGGAGCAGATCCTTGGAATGATCCCTGACTTCGACACTGCTCCTTTTCGCGAGGTATGCCACCCAGAGGTCTTCGGGAGAGTTGGTATGGATCTCCCAGACTGGGCTTAGGGAGTAGATGATCCTTTTCCCACTGACCCTCAATATGAGGCATATCTAGATGACGAGCCGGCACTTCCAGAGGAGAAATCACAAACCGAGTCTCAAGTTGTTGCTGTAGAGGATTCAGCCGATGCCACTCTTGAGGAAGGCTCTTCTCATGGTCTTGAGAAAAGTCATCCCGACCAGGGTCCCTCGGGCAACAATGAAGAAAAGGTTTAGGGAGTTGTTCCTTTGTAAAGATGTACCCTCAATTTAATGAATAGACATTTCTTTATTCATGTTGGCCTCAAAATTTCCCCGTCTCCTGCTGAAGTATTGCCTTGAATATTAAAGTATTAATGATAAAACTTATCACTTAACTCTTCATTCCTCGCCGAATAATGATCTTTTAGAAATATTGTGAAGATGCGTTTCGGGAAGATGCGTTAATCTTCCCCTCTACTTCATTTATTGCAAAGTCTGCACGTTTCCCTTCTCGCGAAGTTCAAACGTTTTCCGCTTTTTGTGTACCATTCATCGTTTCCAATGAATCGAAAATACATCCATTATTTTAATGGCAGTGCGACGATTGGAGGTTTCTCTGCATCAGGTGCTCGCTTCCACATGTTTCCATGTGGCATCCCTTCGACCGTTGATCTTGCTTTTTGCGGATTTCGAAGCGTCGTTTCGATCTGGGTCGTCGGTTGTCCTTAGCCTTCAACCGTCGTCTTATACCTGAGGCTATTTAAAGCCTTCGTGGGTATTCTCCATCTATCCTGACTTCTGCAAGATAGATTTGCTAAAGTGCCAAAGCAACCTTTCGTCCTTCGGCCTGCTTCCGCATTCCTCGTACTCCAGCTACAGCTCTATCCATTTCTGAACAAGTGAGTTTTTTGCTTTCTCATCTCTTTTCCCTCTTCCCCCCGAAGTAAACTGTACAGTAGTTATACTTGGGGTTTAGTATGTTGGTCTGTCAGAAGCTTTAGAAAACTAGGGTTTCCCCATTGTTGCTGTCATTTATTTCTCAGATCGATACGGCTGGTTTTTTTGTTGTTTTGCATAGTGGCTCCCAAGATCAACCCGAACTTTATCAGAGCAAAATCTCGTAAGAATAGCGTTCCGTCGGTGGTGATTGGGGCTAGTGCGGTGGTTTCAGCTAGTGAATCCTCCAAGCGTAAGGCGACTGCTGGCGGTGAATCTTCAAGTAAGATTCCTGCAGCTTCTGTTGATGCCGTCCCTGCGCCTCCTTTGCCCGAAGTGACCGCTCGTCTTTCCCAGGAAGATCTTGATCACTCCGTTGCCGATGGTGCTGCCGGCAATCCTGCTAGTGAGCCTGTTGGTGAGCCTGTTGGTGCACCCCCGAAGGAGACTCTTAGGGCATCCGAGGCAACTATGTTGGCGTCTGATGAAGGTGTGGTCCCAGCAGGTGCTGCTCCTATTTCTAACTCTAGTGCTTGTTTGGCATCCTCCTCCTCGCCTTCTGAGTTGGAGGATTTTGCCACCAGGAAGCGCCGTCGGGTGACAAGTGATGAAGCTCAGCCTTTGCTTGGTGTAGTTCATCCTTCTCATTCTTCGCTTGAATTAGTGTCAAACGAGTTTGACAGAGCGTTGGAATGGTATACTGCTGCTCGAATGACTTCCGAGAGCGCAGCTTCTTTCCAAACTTCCGGATGAAGTCTTTACGAAGTCACCGGTGATGTAAGTCTTTCTTCATTATCCTCTCGAGTTTAAAAAATTACTTTTCTCGCTCCTCGCTAACTCGAAAGTTGTTTGCGGGAGTCTTGTTGGTAACTTCCACAACCAAGTGGAAGCAAGTTACTAGACTCGAGAGGTTGAGCAATGAAGTTTCTAGGCTTCGGGAAATCTCTCGAAGCTAAAGATGTTGAGATTGCTCGCCTTCGGAATCTAGCTTGGGAGGTGGCAGGAGAAAAGAATTCGATGATTGGTCGTCTTCGGTCGGATTTGGATGATGCCGGGGAGAAGATCCGGCGACCGGAGCGGACAGTTGGAAAGTCGGAGCTAAAGGATCTGAAACATTACCCGAAAGGCAAGCTGTCATTCCTTTGCCCGAATCCCTTCCAACCGATGTTCGCAGAGCCTCGCGTCTTCAAGTATTTACACAAGTAAGCCTTTTGTTGATATGCTGAATGCTTATAACTTGCAAAGGCGTATCGAGATGGTGAGAACGAAGTATGGGAATCAATATTAAGGAAAGATCCTCATTTTGATACGACTCCCTACAATCTTGTTTGCCATCCCGAAGTATTTACCGACTTGGGTATTCCTCCTCCCGATCGGACCAAGGATAAGATTGATCCTCCACCTTCCGATCCGGATATTATGCAATATCTCGGAAGATTCTCTTGTTTATTCTCCGCCGGAAGAAGTCAATTATGACGAGCTTGTGCCGAATGCGAGTTTGGTCGAGGACCATTCTTCTCCCGGACAAGTCGGGCAAAGAGTATGAAATTGCGGAGGATTTTCCGAATATCGAAATATTTTTGTAATCCTCATTTCTTCTCTTCTTTTCCTTGACTCCCCACCAATGGTTGACTCATATGTTTGTTCTAGCAAAGTCGCGTCGATCTTGTATAACTTGTTAACAATCACTGTAATGACTTTCTTCTTTGATCGAGAGATTGTATCCAGCTCTTGTAATTGTTTTGATACTTGGCCTCTTTGGATCTTCCCAAGAAATAAGAAATTACTTTATCTTGAACTTTGCTAGCCACTTGAATCGCCGTTGCATTAGGTCTTAGTTGTCCCAAACAATGCCTTTACTTAAGGATTTCCGGAGAAATACAATAAGTCTGAGAAGGAACTCACTCGGATTTTAAACCGATGCCTTATACTTAAGGATTTCCGGAGAAATACAATAAGTCTGAGAAGGAACTCACTCGGGTTTTAAACCGATGCCTTATACTTAAGGATTTCCGGAGAAATACAATAAGTCTGAGAAGGAACTCACTCGGGTTTTAAACCGATGCCTTATACTTAAGGATAATTCAAAAATTCAATAAGTCTCGAAGGAACTCACTCGGGTATCAAACCGACGCCTTGCAAAAGGAACTCACTCGGATTTTCATCCGATGCCCCGACTTAAGAAAGTTCGAAAGATTTTCCATAAGTGTTGAAGTGTTGAAGGACCCACACGAATTTTCATCCGATGCCTTATAGTTGGATCTTGTTCTTGAATGTGGTGTATGATGCCCCCCAATCAAAAGATAGTTTGTTGAAAACCAAAAATTGCATTGATTGAGTTGAAAATGATTACATCGCGAACAAAATTGAAATCATCTTCAAGGATAAAACTTTTTGAGATGCCTAGCATTCCACGAACGATCCAATTCTTTCTGGGAATCAATGTTCTTCAGCTTGTAAGCTCCTGAACGGACCGGTTTCACAACCATATAAGGTCCTTCCCAGGAAGGGTCCAACTTTCTTTGGTGACGCGGGTCGGAAGCTAGGGTGTTTCTCAACACCAAATCTCCGGCTAAGTACCGACGATTCTTCACTCGAGTATTATAATGAGACGCTATCCTCCTTTGATAATGTTGAGTTCGTGCTATTGCCTTTGCCTGAACTTCGTCTAACAAATCAAGACTATCAAGCAGTCCTTGTTCATTTTCTTTTTCCTCGAACTCACGATCCCGTAACGTCCCCGCCATTATCTCCACAGGTGCCAATGCTTCTGATCCATATGCCAACCTGAATGGAGTTTCTCCTGTAGGTGTTCGAACCGTAGTTCTATAAGCCCACAAGACATTATGTAGTTCTTCGACCCAAGAAGCTTTGTCGCCTTCGAGTCTTCTCTTTATTCCTTCCAAAGAGCGTTCGGTTAGTAACCTCTACCTGGCCATTGCTTTGGGGGTATGCCATTGAGGACATACGATGCTCGATCATATATGTTCCACAGAATTGCTCAAATTGTGGACAATCGGAACCGAGTACCATGGTCAAGTGACAATTATCTTTGGAATCCCAAAGCGATATATGATTGATTCAAGCACAAATTTCTCCACTTTTTTCTCAGTAATTGTCGCCAATGCACTGGCATCTACCCATTTTGTGAAGTAATCAATTGCTACTATCAGATATTCCCGTCCGCCCGATGCCTTGGTGAATTTGCCCATGATATCAATTCCCCACATTGCAAAGGGAATAGGATTTAGAATTGAAGTCATAATTTCCGCCGGGCGCTTCGATCATCGTAGCATGAATTTGACAGTTACTACATCGACGAACGTAGTCCATAGCAGCCTCTTGGATCTTAGGCCAATATAACCCCAGTCTTAGAATTTTGTGGGCCAGGGCTCTGCCACCCATGTGAGCGCCACAAATTCCTTCATGAACCTCAGCCAAAGCTGATTTTTCTCCTAAGGGGCCTATACATCTCATAAGGGGTCCAGCATAAGATCTTTTGTATAGTCTCCCATTCCGAATGACAAATCTAGCTGATCGAATCTTGATCAACCTTGCCTCTACCGGATCCTCGGGTAACTTGTCATCTCTTAGATATTCGATTATTGGATCCATCCAAAGAACGTTCGCTTCAATATAAGAAATTTCTTTCTCATGATAACTTGGAAAAGTTACCTCTTCAATGTAGACCAAAGGGTCTAGATTCTTTTCCTTGGCATTGGCTAGTCGGGATAGCTCATCTCGCCACTGAATTTTCATTCCTCGAAATCCGAGATATCTTCAAATTCCGAAATTGGTTCTGAAATGCCCGCACTATCTCCCGATATTTTTGCAAGCGTGGTTCTTTAATGCCATACTCCCCCTGGACTTGGTTGACTATAAGTCGAGAGTCACTATAAATAGTAACATCTGCAATAGCTAATGCCTTTGACAACCGAAGTCCCGCTATTAGGGCCTCATATTCCGCTTCGTTATTACTTGCATCAAATGCGAATCTCAAAGCATATCGAATAATAAATCCTGCTGGACTTTTTAATAGAATTCCAGCGCCTGCTCCATCTTTATTACTCGAACCATCGACATATACCTCCCAAGTGGTTGGTATAATGGGATCCTCAATGGTGGGTTCAACTCGGTGCAGTAGTTTCTACTACAAAGTCGGCTAATGCCCGAGCCTTGATTGCAGTTCCGGGCTTAAAACTCACTTGGAACTCACTTAGCTCAACCGACCAGGATACCATCCTTCCGGACAAATCAGGTTTGTTAAGAACTTTACTAAGAGGAAAAGTTGTAAATACCTCAATTGGATGAGCTCGAAAATATGGCCTTAGCTTCCCGGCGGCCATCATGAGAGCCGAGCCTACTTCTCAATCTGCGAATATCTCGTCTCCGCATCTAGCAACACGTGGCTTACATAGTAAATCGGCCACTGTTTTTCTTATCTTTCTCCCGAACAAGTACCGCATTGACCGCGGAAAGGGATGTCGCTAGATATAATCGTAATATTTCCCCCTTCTCTGCCTCGGACAGGATCGGTGGTTGTCCAAGTGCTTCTTTTAATTCCTCGAAAGCTTTCGGCACTCTTCAGTCCACTTTGCTTCCTTACCGCCCTTCAGGTCTTTAAGTGCCTTGAAGAAAGGCAAACATTTCTCTCCGGACTTGGAGATAAATCGATTTAAGGCAAAGCAACTCTCCCTGTCAAACATTGTACATCCCGAACGGTTTTGGGAGCCTCCATATCAATCAGAGCTTGTATTTTGGCAGGATTTGCCTCAATTCCCCTTTGTGATACCATGAAACCCAAGAATTTGCCCGAGGAGACTCCAAAGGCACATTTTTCGGGGTTCAACTTCATTTGATGTTTCCTCGATCGAGAAAACCTCGATCAAATCTGCAATGTGATTTGCTTTTGTAAAGCTTTTCACCAAGCATGTCGTCAACATATGCTTCAACGTTCTTTCCTATTAGCTCTTTGAAAATCTTGTTGACGGCCCTCTGATATGTTGCTCCTGCATTCTTTAGGCCAAAAGGCATGACCTTGTAATAATAGCTTTCACGATCAGTCATGAAAGCCGTATACTTCTCATCTTCCTTATTCATAAGGATCTGATTATACCCCGAGTAGGCATCCATGAAACTTAAAGTTTCATACCTGCGCAGTAGCATCTATCAAGAGGTCAATCCGAGGCAACGGGTAGCAATCTTTTGGGCAAGCTTTGTTTAGATCCGTGTAGTCTGTACCCATCCTCCACTTCCCATTTGCATTTTTCACCATCACCACGTTTGCCAACCAAGTTGGGCACTCGATTGGTTCTATGAAACCAGAATTCTTAAGTTTTTCAACTTCGTTCCGAACGGCTTCATACTTTTCAATAGAGAAATTTCTTCTTTTCTGTATCACTGGTTTCGCTTTAGGGTCTATCCAGAGTTTGTGCTCTGCAATGGCCCGATCGATCCCCGGCATGTCCTCAGCAGACCATGCGAATACATCCTTATTCTGTTGAAGAAATAACTTTAACTCATCTTTAAACTCTTCCAGTTGTTCAGACCCGACATAAGTAATCTTTTTCTCATCCTCGGTACACAGCTGGATTTGCTCCAGTTTCTCCACTGGTTCGGGCCTTTGCATCTCTGTCTCTTCCCTATCATCTCGAACTTCTATGGGGAGGGCAGTAACCTTCTTCGGACCCTCCTTGTCTTTTAAATAGGCAACATAACACTGCCGAGAGATCTTCCGGTCGGAGGAGACTTGACCGATTCCCATATCGAGTCGGGAATTTTATCTTCAGGTGCTTTGTCGAAACAATAGCACCTATCTTGGATAAAGATGGTCGCCCGAGAATCATATTATAGGCTGGTAGTTCTCGAACCACCAAAAAATTGATTCGGACAGTTGTTTCTTTGGGAAAACTTCCAATGGAAAGATCCAACTGAACCGATCCTTCCGCCACTGCAGATGACCCTGCAAAGCCATATAGGTGTGTAGATGAAGGTTTCATCAAGTCTTGATCCACCTTCAATTTTTGATACACTTCGTAAGAAATTAGGTCAGCTGCAGACCCTGTATCAATCAATACTCTATGCACTTCCCGCCGTGCAATCTCTACCTTGATGACTATAGCATCATCATGAGGTAAACAAACATCTCTTTCGTCTTCTTCGCTAAAGGTGATAGAATCTTCACCATTCAGCTTCTTCCGCTTCTGCGCCTCTCCGGCTCCAACAAATTTGGATTTGGTTTTTAAACTCCGGAATGATTCGGGCTCTGGACCCCCGAAGATGGTAAGGATCGGTGACCGAGTAGCAGCTTCAATCACCTCCTTGCCTTTTTTGGACTTCGGGGCCTCCCTCGATCGTTCTGAACTAACCGAACGATTCCTTTTAGGAGCAGCCGCACGTGGCCCGCGTGGCTCCTCCCTTCTCCCGCTAACAAAACCGGACGAGATGTCCCCGAGATATCAATCTCTCAATATCCGCCTTCGGATGACGACGTCATTAGTGTAATGACCATAGTCCTTGTGGAATCGGCAATACTTTTCCCGATCCTGCTGCTCTCCGGGTTTCAAAAGAATTTTAGGCGGCCACTTCAAAATATTTTTTCTTTTGAGGATATTCAAAATATCGGCCCGAGGAGCATTCAATGGAGTGTACTCAATTCTTCCGGGGGATCTTTGGCGCCAAGGTTGGGATCTTCCAACCCGATCACGAACATTCTTCTTTGGCTTCTGCTTCTGCTCAGGAGCCTTTTGTTCCTTATTGGAGACTTTATTATCTCCTTGGCGCGCATCTAGAATCTCCATGACTTCAGCCTCCGCTTCGGCACCTCTGTACCAACTCAAGCATAAGTCGTGGGTATATCCCGTGTAGTAATAACTCCAGGAGTTTCCGATTTGTGAGTCCCGTGAATAGAGCGGTTCGGCTACCTGTTCATCCAAGTTTTCTATCTCCATCGTCACTTTGTTGAATCTTTTCAGAAACTCTCTGATCGATTCATTCTTTCCCTGTTTGACAGTAAACAAGGTTTCTTCCGTTTTCTTGACCTGTATCCCACTCTGGAATCACCCTATGAATTGGCGCGCCAATTCGTCAAAGTTTACGATCCTTCCCGAGGGGAGGTTAGAAAACCACTTTTGTGCCGCTCCAGTTAGAGATGATCCGAAAACCACGCATAAAATTTCATCGAAATTACACGAAACCGCCATGGTCTCGTTGGTAATAGCCGATGTGAGCTGTTGGATCTCCGGAGCCATTGAATGTTGAGAAGGTAGGCAAACGGAAGTTATGGGGAAACCGATATCCCGCAATTGGCTCAGCAAAAGGAGTCTTCCGAATGACTGAGTAAATATCCTCAGTTATTCTTCCCTTAGCCAATTGCCCTAATTTCTCATTGATGTTGGCCAATTCTTGACCAATCTGGGTCGGGTGATCTTTAGCAATACGATCACGACCTCGATTAACACGATCATCACGTGCTACTCTGTAAAACCCAGCCCTAACCTTGACCCGGAAACCTTGTTATTTGTAGGTCCGATGACCCGAAGTAAAGTAAGAAGTCAGCTTTGGGCCATCCCAGTAGAGGACTTGGTGTCTGGCTTTGAATCCATGAAAGTTGATGATGAGGTTCTATTTTTGGAAACTGAATCCTGATGAAGATCTGATTAGTTGATGGACTTGGAGTGCTCTCTATCTTGGTTTGAAGGCATTTCTACCTATTAGGTAAGTCACTTGACTTGTGTGCAAAACCCCTTTAGGATTGGATTTGATCTGGACCTTCAATTCCCTGTTTTGGTCTTGTCATCGCATTGGTCGATTGGTCGACCGGACCTCGACCAATCCACTCGACCAATGAGTGCTGTCTTTGGCAATTAGGTTGTTCTTGCTCTATTTAAGTCCAATCTCGAGTCCACTTCGTATTTTCTGCCTCCAAACTCTCTGGAACGAACCAAAGACCTCTGCAAGTCATCTCTCTTGCATCCTTGGTGTTTTCTTGACGGATCTTCGTCGAAACTCTTCTTTTTGCATCAAAAGGTATGTCTACTCTCTCTTCTTCTCCTCCATCTTTGTTTTTCTTTCCTTTTTGAGTTGAGACAGTAGAAGAGATGCTGCATTCTCTGTTGCAAACATCTCTCGAACATGTTCTCATGATCATCCTAAGGATTTGAGGCTAGAACAATGATCTTAACCATGATCATTGCAAGCTTTTGAAGGAATCATGATCAAACCATGATCTAATCTTTGTTAAATTCCTAATCTGAATTCTGATCTCTTTGGATCTTCTATGTAGATCATGTTAGTAGTTAATTACTGTGTTTTCCTTCCATGATCCATAATCTATAAATCTCTAGTTGTTCTCTTCTACCTTACTATGTGTTCTTCATGATGCATGGTAGTTACATATATGGTAGGTTTTATTTCCTTATTTAGATTTATGCTTCTAAGCCTTATTCCATGAAGATCTAAGTATGTTTTCATGATACCTTTACCTGAAGCAATGATCCATCCTCCTATTGTTCTTGTCTTTGTTTTCTGTTTCAAATTCATCAAGATCCATGGTTGATTTAATTATGGTAACTTTTTGTTTCCTAATTTGGATCTTGATATCTTGATTGGATTAGTGTTTTGAGGTCCCCTATATGTTAGAATACTACTGATGTAGTCTACCCCTTGATTAGTACCCTTTTGAACCACCAAATTCGGATTTCATATCTTAAAACTCTGTTTTTTTAGGCGTTATCGTCGCATTGGTCGATCGATTGGTCGATCGGACCAGTCGACCAATCCACTCGACCAATGAGTACAGCAACTCCAGAATTGGTCTATGTTGGATGTTTTGGTATCTTTTCTGTTAGGGATCTTTCCTAATATGTTGTATATACTTGTTTAGGACCTTCTTCTCAAGTTTGCCGAGATCTTACTTGATTTCTTAGGATTCCTTTGCGAGTTATAAAAGGTAAGGATGGTTATTTCCTTAATTACATAGATAGCATGAATCTAGTTTCTATATTTGAATATCATAGATATGATTCCTAAATTAGATTCTTACAATGATATACTACTGTTGCATAACTTTGATTACAAGTAGCATTACTTATTCATATTGAATTGACTCATGTATGATTTACTTACCAATTATATACAAGGTGATTGCAATTATTGATTTCTTTCCATATATGAGGTTACCATATATGTGATGATATGAATTGATGCATGTGTATGCTTAAGTATGGTTTGGAAAGGAGAGGTGTCCTTTTGACACTTCTGTCCTTGGACTACTACGGGAATATTATGGGATGTTTCCGGAGATGCCCTCTGAACACCTTCCTAAACTGTTGGATGACATATCTAGGATTGTCTAGTAGTGTTTGGCTAGGATGTCCTGTTATGTCGACCCTAATCGGAGGGGTATTGAGACCGAACGACCCGTGGTAGCAATGGGGATTCATGGGCGCTCAAGACCGGTAACCAACCCGTGAGAGGACAGGAATCACATTGTGGGGGCCATTTATTGGTAGGGTTGCATATGGTTAGACTTGGGCTCACGGGCGCTTAAGACCGGTAACCAACCCGTGAGAGGACGTGAGAGCTTCCCGTTTACCATATGTGGATGATCAATAGGGTTGATGAGTCCGTAGTCGGGGACTATGAGGACTCTAGTGTGAAGGATACCGGAAAGGATCGTCGGGGACGAGGAATGGACGTATCTGGATCCGACTTGATGTAACTAAGTAGAAGACTTGCATTTGGCTAGGTTTTACCCCGACATGCGCCAGATCTTGTACCAAATGGTTGTGAGAGAGTGTGTTGACTTAACCCCCGCCAAGGTTTGTCCCGAGGGATGAAGGACCCATTACCAATCGGCTGCTCAAGACCGGTGAAATGATCCGTGAGAGAATCCAAGATATCTTAAATGGTTGAGGATGTGAGTGGACTTTCCTAAAGAAGTACGGTGCTATGACTTAAAGCATGTCTGCCAATAGAGACCAACATACATAGAGTTAGATTCATTCATTCATTGCTTGTCTCATATCATATTGCATTTATGTTTGTTTTGGAATCCTGCCATTTATGTTATTATGGATTTTTAATCGCCTTACCGAGTTTCTTTGAAACTCATTCCTTTATTGTACAATGTTGTTAGACTATCCCGCAGTACTGGAGTACTATGACGGTCCCTATGAAGAAGCGCAAGGCGAAGAGGCATATCTCCGGGAAGGTGATTGCGGTTACCACAATTACTCGAAGATCCCGCGAGTGGTTATGCTCCGTACGATGCTTAGTCCGACCATTGAGTGGAAGCGTCCTTGTGCCATTTATGAGATTTACACTTACAAGGATGTTGTCTATAAAGTGGAGAACAATTTAGTTACCCAATGTACTAGCTACTGGGATTAGGTTTTGTCTAGTTTATTCTTTAGAGCTACTTTTCCGCTGGTTGTAAAGTGGGATTTTTGCCTCACTTTACTTATCTGTTTGATACTCTGATTATATCTATTATTCTGATTCATTTATGATTCATTCTTTCTTTATTGGATCTATGATTTATCTTCCGCACTCTTGTTATGATTGTTCATGATTATGTTATTGTTTATGTGGGAGGTTGATCACTCGATACCTGATCTTCGGGCTGTGGATCACACTCTCGGGTATGCCAGATAGGGTACCGGCTGGGAGGGCGTGACATACTCGATCATCACGAACAGCCCGTCCTTCACTAACGTTTCTCTCGTCACGAACTGCTCGATCATCACGAACGGCTCTTCTGACAGTGGGTGAGTGAGTTCTTACCCCAGTATCCAACCTTGTATTTGAATCAGTTGTACTCTCTTGCGGTCTGTCGAACCGATCGCCTCGCCTTGGTTGATCATCAATCCTCCGAAGTCCTCGGTCTCCTTCACTGAAATTCTGATCAACATTCCGGTCTTCAGCCATTCTTTGGTCACGTGGTATTTGATCACGTGGCAATGCACGTCTCCCTGAATCGTGTTGATCAGGTTCTTGTGGTAAAACCACTCGTCTGGTGAGCAAGCGGAGTGCTTGGCTCACCTCCAAGAGTTGAATCTTTACCTGATCCAATTGATCTTGGATTGTATCAGGAGGAAGATTACGTCCTCCATGGCCTTTATCCACTTCGATAGGATTTTGGCTTTCCTAGCGAATATCTGGATTATTCACCCCAGGTATCTGAACACCGGAATTGCATTGTGCAGCGGCTGCTGCGGCTGCTGATCTAGTCACCATGGCTTTTTCAAGTCTTTCCCACAGACGGCGCCAAATGATGCGTCCAAAATCTGCTCAGCCCTTGGATCTCCACGTGATGTCCTGCAAAACGAAAGCGTTAGATGTGGCCCGACCGCTGGGGTCGGGAGTCCACCTCCGAAGGCTAAGTCAATTGATGAACTTAATCAAAAACGGCTCTGCTAGAAGCACAGAGCTAATGAATGAAGAAACGGGAAAGGTGATCTAGATAGCAGGACGCTGATAGTTTGGATCTATCAGTATGTATCTGAACTTGAGTCTCAGATAGTATTCTTTTTGATCGATTGATCCGTCCCTCAACTTGTATGGTAGTGAGGTTTATATAGAGTGTACCTTTGAATCTCCTTCGTTGGATGCACTCGAGCCTTCTTCGGGTAGTCGTTGGATCTTATCAATAAGATCCGTTGAGCGATAGACTTCTACTAGTTTGGGCTAGTAGAGGACTCCTAAGATAACCGTTAGGTTATGTGATAGTTATCCCTTTGATGATGATTATCGGCAGCCGTCAGTTTGAGTCTGCTGTCATCAGGGTGATTACCCTAATCCATAAGTAAGATTAGGGCACGCTTGCAGGCGAATAATCTTTCTTCTTCAGCAAGCCATCTTCTGGATCCGGTTCGCTCGGGAGCGATTCGGTTTTCTCCGTCTCTACCGGGGTCGAGCGGTCGGACCAGGTATGAACCCGGTCAGATCATAAACTCTCCATATCAGACGGCAACTCCAATCCCAAGGACACTTGCTTTGGCTTTATATGGGGATATGACTTTAACCCAAGTATGTAAAGTTCTTCCTCTTACTTTAAAATACCGGTATTGTAAATAGTGTATTGATCTTGTTCATACTATTTATTGATCTTGGGCCTTGTTCATGTGACCTGATACATATTTTGTTTGGTTATCACTAATGATTTCCTTTTTTATTTTAAAATGGAAATGGTTTTAGTTATCATTTTGGGAATTTAAGGTCCCAATGCAGTTATTTTACAATTTTAGGGGGTGAACAAGTAATTTCCTCTAATGTATTGTCAAATTTTCGTCATTCACATGAATTTGTTAGTTGTTACCACTTAAATTCCAAGGTCTTGGGGGCAGTTAACGCTTTTTTCTTTTTCTAAGCAAACATTTTTTGAAAATGCATTTTAATTGACTACCAAATTCTCAAGTTATGATTCCATTTGAACATAACTTCTTGTAGGTGATCATTCCTTCTGACACTGAATTTTCAGTTACGACTTATTTAGTCTGACGTTTCTTAATGTTAGATAACAGATTTACCTCCTGGAAGAATACCAGTAGAGACATACATCCTTGAAGGCAATGATAAAGGATTTGAAGATGTTTATCAGGTGATGATGTGTTTCCTCCATTTTTAAATTCAGCTCTTAGTTTATTAATAGTGATCCGACATTTCAAACGGCATCTCATCCCACTTACTATGAATGAGGTAACTGTACTCTACTACATATTAGCAACAAGGAAAGAATGCGAACACTGTGGGCTCTTTATAAAGGATATGTTCTACTCTTGTGAGAAATGCTACAACAAGATTGATGATCGGTATCACTACAACCTTTGTGGTTTTGCTATCACAGTAAAGAATTTCAGCACAAGCACACAACTTTCTTGGATTGCTATGCACTGCTACAAAGTAACAAGCAGATAACTAATTATGGCCAACAGTTAATACAATAATCTTTCTTTTCATTACTTCCTTAATTAGCAGCCAATTCTACTGATGTTTTGTGTTCTTGTTAATTTGTCAGATCATCAGCATAGCTGAAGAGGCATCAAGTTTGTTTTGAGTGCTCAGAGTCTTGTTGAGAGGGAAAAGAAAGTGCCTTCACTTGGAGTAAGTTGGAGTAGGAGTGATGATATGGAGTTGATATTATCTATGGTGTACTTCATTTGTAAAAATGAAAATTGTAAAGTAGGGATAAAGCAGAGCTTTCCTGTTAAATGGTGTACTTCATTTGTAAAATTGAATTTGGATTGATGGAATTGGATCTTCATTTGTAAAATTGAATTTATCTTTTTGGAACCAATTTTTTTTTTAATTTAAAAAATTATCCCGGCGTTTGAAAAACGCCGGCATAGGTAACATATGACGGCGTTTATTAAAAACACCAGGATAAGTAGCATATGATGGCATTTATTAAAAATGATGGTAATAAAGTTAAACTCTTATGTCTACTACGGCATTTCCAAAACGCCGCAAAAAAAAAAAACTGTGATCAATTTCAAATGGTAATAAAGTTAAACTCTTATGTTCCGTTTCAAATGGAATGGTTCCTTTTGATCAGTCCATTTCAACACTGTGATCAGTCTGATGAAACGAAATGGTTCCTTTTTAAACAGAACCATTCCGTTTCAACACTGTGATCAGTCTAGTGAAACGTATTGGTTCCTTTTGATCAGTCCGTTTCAACACTGGTGATCGTTCGATGAATGGAACCATTCCGTTTCAACACTGTGATCAGTCTAGTGAAACGGAATGGTTCCTTTTGATCAATTTGTTTCAACACTGTGATCAGTCTGATGGTTCCGTTTCAACACTGTGATCAGTCTAGTGAAACGGAATGGTTCCTTTTGATCAGTCCGTTTCAACACTGTGATCAGTCTGATGAAACGAAATGGTTCCTTTTTAAACAGAACCATTCCGTTTCAACACTGTGATCAGTCTAGTGAAACGGAATGGTTCCTTTTGATCAGTCCGTTTCAACACTGTGATCAGTCTGATGAACGGAACCATTCCGTTTCAACACTGTGATCAGTTTAGTGAAACGGAATGGTTCCTTTTGATTAGTCCGTTTCAACACTGTGATTAGTCTGATGAACGGAACCATTCCGTTTCAACACTGTGATCAGTCTAGTGAAACGGAATGGTTCCTTTTGATCAGTCCGTTTCAACACTGTGATCAATCTAATGAACGGAACCATTCCGTTTCAACACTATGATCAGTCTGATAAAACGAAATGGTTCCTTTTTAAACAGAAACATTCCATTTCAACACTGTAATAAGTCTAGTGAAACAGAATGGTTCCTTTTGATCAGTCCATTTCAACACTGTGATCAGTCTGATGAAATGGAATGCTTCCTTTTTAAACGGAACCATTCCGTTTTAAATGGGTCATGAATATGCTAAAACGGAACGGTTCCTTTTTAAACGGAACCAGTCCGTTTCAACACTGTGATCAATCTGATGAAACGAAATGGTTCATTTTTAAACGGAACCATTCCATTTCAACACTGTGAATCATTCGATGAACCGGAATGGTTCCTTTTTAAACGGAATCATTCCGTTTCAAATAGCTTTAGAACGGAATTTCCTCCATATAATCAATCTGATGAAATGGAATCATTCCGTTTCAAGTAGCTTCAGAATAGAACCATTCCGTTTTACCCACTTTGCATAAACGTTAGCGCATGGTCACATACCAAATCTTCATATCATCACATTTTTTTTGGTAAATTAGAATAACCACTGTACATACCAACTCTTTATGTGAAGTACATTTGTATTGGAACCCAAAAAAAAACTATCCCATAATTGAGCAACCAACCATGGGGTAAAAAAATTAACATGTCATCTCACCAGACTTTGCTAGCTTTTTCACCTCATGAACCAAACAAACCCATACTTTTAAAATTTCATGGAAAATAACTTTTCTCCACCCCACCTTTATTCCAACAAACAACCGGTGTCTAAGGAAGTTTTAGATTTGAACCTTCGTCCTTATACATTTCTTCCCTTTCTTGTCTCCTTGTCACCTTTTCCTCAGTAAGAAATGCTATTTTTCTCAAGATCTAGCTCAAATTTTAATACATTCTATGTAAATCTATCAAATGTTGAGAGGTTGAGAGAAAACAAAAGAGACTTGCTCTCCTAGAGTCCAAGCCATATAGAGTAAAAATGTTTATGGGTCTTTTTTGACATTATGTAGTTGAAGTATGCAGTTGCAGCTAACCAGAGATTACATGTCCCCCACCTCAATAAAAGAATCAACCCTCCCATCTTTACTGCCTCATAACTAGAAAGATCTCTTTCATCATTCAAGTAGGCAGTTATTAAAATAACTTGAGGGCTCATATGCCCCAACCAGTCAATAATGGAAGCACAGCTTATCCATGTTCCTTGCCATCAAGAGAATATAAAAGCAGCAAGATCTCCCACATCATGCAAGTTTAGAGACTTGTTATCAGAAGTAGCACACAATGAACATCTCTACATACCACCATCCAAGGAAAAGCCAATCTAAGCAGCAAGGTCTCCTACAACATGCAAGTTTAGAGATTGGTTATCAGAAGTAGTACGCAATGAACATCTCTATACACCACCATTCAAGGAAAAACCAATCTTCAAATAATCAGATATTACAAAGATTTCATGATCATTCAAACTATCGACTTATTCACATAAACAACACCTTCCCACTATCCTATAGAGAAAACCTAAAATGGGGGGAAATAAACTTCACAATACCATAAAGACATGTTCTAGATTGATTGTCGAACATTTACAAGAGAGGAAAGCAAACACTCTGAAATCAACAAATGCATGGCTTCCTTTGCTTAATAATAATAAATATTCCCTCTGCTTTCAGACCAATCTTTGCTTCGAGCTTTAAGATTCAGACAGCATGGTCAAACAGAAGATGCTTCTCCAACCCCATGACAAGAGAATGCCATATGAATGTGAGCTTCTTGCAGTCGTCGATTATCTGACTTTGCCATATGGTGAATTGTTTCCAAAGTTTGCAACCGAACAACTGGTGAATCATCATTGAGAATGTCCATCAGCAAAGTCAAGGCATTACTGGCAAATTGACCAAAGAAGACAGTAAGCATTCCCAAAGATTTCCAGGCTGAGTTCCGCACCTTCAACATATGCACAACGAAAAAGTTATTGTATGACATACAATAAATTGTGCTCCAACTTAGCACAAATGAAACTGATACCAAAGAGGAAAAACAAATGCACCCAGTCACTTGAATTACCACAATAGACAACCACCAGTGACATGCCATACACCAAGTGCACAACATCCTTGGGACATTTCCTAGCCTTTTACACCAATATGCTGGACCAAAAAAGTACTCACTCAACAGTCCAGACAATCTAACTAAAATTCAGAAGGTAGATTGAATTGAGAAGAACAAGATCATGTACTAGGTTTGGATTTTTATTCAAGTAAAGCTTCATTTATGCAATTCTACAGGGAAATTGATAAGAACACAACAAATTTAGTGTTGATAGTTGCATCTCATGGCTATTCATTTGAGCTGGAAAAACTTATAAATATAAAATGGAAAAAGGAGCATGAAATTGAGGTCATTATGCGATTTGTAAACTTGAGATATAACCAGATATTGCATAATATTGCATAATTTTTTTGACAGAAATCATAAGCCATAAAAAATCAGTTACCCACCTAATATGTCCACCACAAGCACATCCAATATAAACTTTTCTAGCAGTGTTGTAAGATAATCTGAGACCAGATATTCCTATCTCAACTACAATAGCAATGAAGAATAAGGATGGGGTAAAATGACAGAACGCAGTTGACTAAAGTTACATTTCATCTTCTCACCTTCAAGAATTCATCCTCAAGCCCATGTACAAATGCACCAGCAGCACCTGCTATTGGTAGTTCATATTATTTTGTGCTATGCTGACCAACAATTTTCTTATCTTTTGCAGCTTCAAGAATTTTTTTTTACAGCGTCTGTAGCAGTAAATCTTCAGATGCAAACCTCATTTCCCCAAGAGTAATGAAAGCTTCATTTCTGACCTCCATACTCATGTCTCTTACCATTGTGCAAAGCTGAAAGCAAGCATTATAAAGGACATAAGTAATGCAATACATACAACACAGTCATAGTTTATCCAAGAAAGGACTCCTTTCAAAGGAAAATGCAGCTGGATTATAGAGGATATTTCACCACACGCATGACACATAAGTAGAGTGCAATGACAGAACATGTTTCTCGTAGTGTCTTCTTCATTACTTTTTTTCCTGCCTCCTTTGTCTTCCCAGAACACCCCCCCCCCAAAAAAAAAAAAAAAAAACCAACTACCTCTGGAATCTGAAGCCGATGATTCAACATCTATTTGTTTCCAATAGGCATGACTACAGTAAAGAGACTTTGCATGAGATTACAAAGCACCAAATTTACTAAGTTTCAGAACATGGTCTATGGTTTTCAAAAAAAAAAACAAAAAGGATAGCAACAAGAATTCCCTTATTCTTTAGCAAGCATAAATTAAATAAATACTTAATCATGAGTCATGACCATAGATTGAGAATTCATCGAGATCTTATTTTTGGGATTCCTAGACGAGATAGGATACAAGTTCCCAAATATCTGAAATAATATCATGGTATCATGGAAATCTCAATAATATCTCAAACATAAATCTCACAAATTGTATCCTTCCCACCAAAACTAGCTTCGATTCAATCAAAAGACAGTGTACCTACTCAGCAAGATCTCAGTCCAACTTGGTTTACAAAGGGCTCCGAAACTGAGTTCTTGAACTACAGTCATGACAAATTTCACCATAAGGTTCATTAATGACCAAGACTGAACCAACATTGCCCTCAAAAACACTGCCTAGGTTGGAAGATAGCGTATGGGGGTGTGAAAATCAACTAACCTTATCTCCATTTCTTAGTTTTTCAAGGAAACTAGTAAGTGGCTTTACATATTGCGAAAGACTCGTAAGCTGCTTGCATCAGACGAATGAATTCCAGAACCAGATAAATCTACTACATCAACTTTGAATCCACTTTCTTCTAAGAGTGCAATGGTTTTATACCAGCACCAAGCACCAAATCCACCACCATGAACAAGGACAAAATGTCTTGTTTCCAGATCATCAAGGTTCAGAATCTGCAAGGAGAAAATTAAAATTTCAACAAGGCAAATAATGAAGAATTGGATGAAAGCCGAATGTTCAGAGGAGAAACAAAAAAGAACCATAATTTTCTTGAATAGAGGAACCCCAAGAGTGAGCAATCAGGTGGATCTAGTTGCATAAATATACAAACAAGTAAATGTGGATGAGAGATTTGGAAGGCAAAATAGTCATGACCCAACATATATCTCCAAGTGTCACCCCATTCACCATCCAAAAGAAATTAATAAAATACACATGATATAGCCAGTTCTCTATAAATAATGGAACATAACAAGAGAAAGACATGATTAGCACAAAAGATTCCACTAGAAAGTCATAAACATTTTCTTTGATACCTAAGACAATGCCTAGAGCTGACACATAGATCTCAAACCATGTAACACCTAAGTTGTCCCTCCCATGTTTGGATGGAATGCTGCCCCCAAGTTGTGGGAGAAGGAGCAAAGCCTCTGAAACAGAAGGTAAAGCCTTAAAGCATTCTTGGATGAAATCAATGGCTGCTCCTTTTTTGACGACCACATGAGGCTTTTTTTTTACTTTCTTTCTTTTTTCTTTTCTTTTCTTCTTTTTATATATATATATATATATATATATATATAAATTTGGTGGGAGGGGGGGGGGAATTGAGGGTGGGGTGTCTAGGGAAGCCCTAAAATATATATTAATGATCACAAAACCATGACATAATGGCAGACATAAATTGCCTTGCCCCAGCCTAAAGGAGCAAATTAAGTACTTGCTTAAACCAAACCAAAACAAATTGCCCACCCTAAAAGGAAAAATTAAGGATTACACTATACAAACTAATAGGCCAGCAGAATCTTCCCCGCAAGATTCACCCTAGATTCAAATGAAGACTTTAACCTGCATAGAAACTAGAATTATTCAAATTTTCAGAAACTAAATTAGCCAAAAATTTGCAGCCCTGTTGCTTCCCTAAAAGAGATACACAAGATTGATTTTTCCTCCCCAAACCCAAAAATACATAAAGATTTTGGCTTCAGAGGCCAAAGGACATGACAGCCCAAATAACCCACCTCTACTCATCAAAGGTACTAATGAGCTCGTCCAATGAGTTCAATTAGCTAAAGGCCCAAATGAATTGGAGACTGCGACAGAACAGAGTATACAAATAATTATTATCATTTTGGGTGGGGAGTGGGAAAGAGTGAAGATTGAAGATCAGCCAGATGACATTCGAAACAGAGGCCATAATTTTGAAAACTAACTTAATCAAAAGACAGAGCAGACTAAACTCCTATGACCAGTGTAGCTAACCATAAGTATAAAAGTCATGAAGTTCAGAATTAAGAATCTTATAGAGTAAAAGAACGAACGAAACTACAGCAGTGTCCAAACCTGATGAACTAGCTGATGTGGGTGAAGAAGAGGGTCAGTGGACGAACGAGACCTAGAGCTGGAACTCCTGGGCAAAGACTGCTTCTTTGAGCCCGGAACAGGATATCGAAGAGAAGCTGAACGGTCAAATGAAAGCGAACCGTTCTGCTGATGCTGGTGAAAGAGTAAAGCCACAGCGAGAACTTGTTCTTGTGTGAGAGAGTTTTCACGCTCTTCCTTCTTTGATGATCGGATTCTGTTCCATCTATTGCTGAAGCCTGCTGCTGCGCTGGCCGAAGGTGGATTCGAGTAACGTTTGGAAGGCCTCTTCTTTACTTCCTTACGGGAGCAACAGGCGAACAGTTTGCCCATTTTGTTGCAAACCTGAAATGTCTACGTTCGCCAAGGTTTGGTTGGCCGAGGTGCGCCTTAACTTCTTCAAACAAAGAAAAAGCTTGGAGATTCTAAAACTATGAACATGCAAGTCACCTGCGATCACTAACAAAGAGAAGATTAACAATAAAGCTTGAAACAAACGCTCTACAACAAAGCTTGAAAATTTCTCGTTGCAGGAAAGAGCAGAGGACAGAAGGAGACTGTAGAAAACCAAACAAAGCTTGAAACAAACGCTCTACAACCAGAGCCGGAAACTTCTTCAACCTCCTGCTTCTTCTTCTTCTCCACCAGATGCATCAAAGTCAAAACCACGAAGGCGGTTCCAGATTGGATTTAGTGTTTTTCAAAACATTTTGAAAATCTCAACTCAACCGCTGGTTTTTGAATTCGTATATATGTATTATGTATGTTGTGTTTTTAAAATGTATTAACCATTTGGTATGGAATACCAATACTTCACTTACCCAATATCACTCGAACCGCCTAACTTCGACCGCCTGGTATCATATGGACCGAACCATCAGCAAAAACTAAGTAATAAAGGTGCGTTTTGAATTTTTTAATGGAAAGATGAAGCCAACCGGCCGTCCGGCCGGCTTGACGGTCCTGCGCATTAATTACGCAGGACCTCAGCAAAATTGGGTAATCGGTGAATGAGGTACTTGGTTTGTAAATTAAGAAAACTTAATCCTTTAAAATGATAAATAAAAATAAATAAATAAATAAATAAATAACTAATATTTATACATAAACCTTCCTTATTTGAATCTCCACCGTTCATTCGAATTTTGCTGACATGGCAAAATCACGGCCGTCGGCTGCTGCCGCAAATAAAAATCCTTGTTGTTGCGGTCGAGGAGGATTAGCAACACCCTAAACCTATCTTTCTGCTCACGTTAAATCTCCATAATGACTTCAAAATTTGGTATTTCTTCTTTCTTTCATTCTGTATGGGTTCCATACACAATGATCGCCGACTTCATTAAAATCCTTTCAAATGCTGCTGAAGAGGCTTCTAGAAAGAAGAATGTTTAAATTAGTGTGCGTTCTACAAAAATAAAAATAAAAATAGTGTGCGTTGACTGCCCATCATCTCTCTGGGATCAGCTTATTATCTCCAAATCATTGTTAACCTTCCCAATTAAATATTGCACGCGGAGAATCAAATTTCCTTCCAAAGAAAGCAAGCCAGATTCCAATTTTCCTTATGTAGTGCGTAATAAATGCGCACTACGGTGGAGCGAGCCGTCCGATCTAATCGGACGGCTCGGATCATCCTCCCCATTAAAAAATCAAAAAAACCCATTACCCACCTCATTAAGTGTGTGAACAGAGTTTGATCTGTTCGGTTTGGTCTGATGCAAACCAACCGGTCCATCTGGGCGGTTTAACTGGGTTTAGTATATCTTATTAATGGTGAATTACATACTACCAGCCTATACGTATATATGGTTGTACAGTAACCGTATATACAACCAGTTCAAATTCTTTTGAAATTTACGAAACAAACCCCTGTTCTAAACCACCCCGCCCATTTCATTTTCATTTGTGTTTTCGTTTTTGGCTAATCTGAAGCAACCTTACCAAGCTAGAGAAGAAATCGCAAGAGAGAAGAAGAAGAAGACCCCTTTGTGTTTTCGTTTTTGGCTAATCTGAAGCAACCGTACCAAGCTGGAGAAGAAATCGAAGGGGCGTCGTTAGTTGAGAACGAAGAAGAAGAAGAAGCAGAGGAGAAGAAGTGGCAGTTGAGAACGAAGAAGAAGAGGAGAAGCTCCAGCTTCGATTTTGAGAAATCTTGGGCTGAGATTGTCTCGTCTCGTCTCTGTGATTCTTCGTTTCTAAGCTTCGATTTGGTGAAGTTCAAGTAAGGTTACCATTCTGAAAATCACTTCTATCTTCTTTAAGGTTTAAGGCTGCAGTAAGGTTACCTCATTTAGGATTATGTAGTTTTCTTTCTTTTTCATAATACTGAGTTCACGCAATAAGTTGTTACATGTACAACGTGAGAACATTGTCTCCTTGACATCATTAAAACTCCTTCTGCATCAAAATTTCCCTTTCTGTGGACCTAGGTTTTCCCTATTTGGTTTTGAAAGGATCCATGTAGCTGGCCCCATTTAGTTGGAATAAGGCTTAGTTTGTTGTTGATTTTTTGTTTTATTCATTTGTAAGATTTAAAAAAATTAATCAGATGATGCTCTTCCACACACTCAAAATTGTGTTGGACCATTTTGTTTGTTGTATGGAGTACTGCTATTTTGGGTTTCAATGAGCTTATGGGTATTGATGTTGGAATGACAGCCTTCCTTTAGTTAACCATTACTTTAATGATTACATATTGTTTATCTATTTAAGTTGGTAGTGTTAATGAGAAAAAAATAAAATTGATAGTTTGAGTTGGTATTATTGATGAAGTTTTATGCTGCCGATGATGGCTTTGCATGTTGAATGTGATTAGCCAACTTAAAGTGTTCGAAAGTACAGATTACCTTTTCGGTGATAATTTTCTGCATCATCTTAAATGGAGCATCATTGTGGTCCCTTCCGAAAGAAGCCTGATCGGCTTATACTGAGATACCTGAGAGATTTGCTGCCAATTCTATTTTGTATGGTTGATGCACATGGTTAGGTTGTTTCTATGAATAAAATTTTATGGTGCCAGCCTTTGAATGAGAGCCCTTTCCTACCACTCTTCAGATTGCCATCGTTCTCCAGATGTTTAAATATGAGTTGATAGTGATCAAACCTGTTTTGTCAAGTAGTAGTTGTTATATATTGTATTCCAAGATCTCTTACTTTTGTGATATTTTTCTTCTTCTTCTTTAATGTGGTGTCTTGTTTAACCATGTTGTTGAAGGAATGTGGTTCACTTCTCTTTGCAATCTTTAGGATTTGTTTTCACCTTTGTATTGCTCCCTGCTATGCTATTATTTGGTGTCCTTCCACCAAAGAATAGAAAACTTATCAGGCTTCACAAGTCGGTAGAATGTTTGAGTGGAATAGAGCTGTATCATTCTGGGTTAGGAACTGGTCAGTAGGATGCATGAGTGCTTTCTTTAAGTTACTAAGGTGGTAAAAAATGTGAACACCAGTCTTGGATACCTATCTGAATTTTTTTGCTCTCAATATCTTGATTTTGAAATGAAATAGGAATTCGGTTCGTCTTCTCCTCTGCTTCTTATTGTTCCCGAACTCTTGCTTCTCGAACTTCTCCAAGTCCTTGAGGCTTCGATCGTTGTCAATATCTTGGGAAGAGTGGAGAAGCTCGAATAGCAGCAGGTTGACGCGGCGGAGAAGACAAACCAAAGTTGTGTTTAATTTCAAAATGTAAAGCCCCAACATTCAGAATCAGCCGTCCGCCTAGGCAACAGCTCTAGCGGTTTGCTCTGGTCCGGTTACAGGTGCGAATTTATCCCTAACAAGTTCTATTTCCTTTGCTGTTTCAGTGCGAATTTTGCTTCTTCTTAATTTTTTTTTGTTCATTTGAAATTGTTCACTTCCGGCTGCTGTGGTTTCTCAAAATATAGAAGTGGTTACTTTTGTGTCTATGTTAGTTTGTTAAGTTGTAGAGGTTCTTCTACTTTTCTCGAGTGTGATTCGAGATACGTGTGTTAATGAATTTCTGCTGTGTTTTCTTTTATGTGGATTTCAGTTTTTACCTAAGTTTAAGCAGTTGACAATGTCTTTTGTTGAATCGATTACAATGTTCACAAATATAATTTGTTTGTGGTTTTTAGACCTCCTAAATGACTACGACTTGTGGTTGAATTAGTCTAAAATTTTCTATTTCACTCGCACAAAGCCACAATTAGCTCCACCCAAGTTGTTGTATGTGAGAATTAGTATGGAAGCCTTTGCCGCCTCACTTTTGCCTCCCTCTATTCTTATTTAGGAAAAAGAAGGTTGGAGCTTCAACCAAGAATTCCTTTTTGAAAATCTTCCTCCCCATTGTCGTTACTATGAAGTCCTTTATCCACCCCGCTTTTGCTTGCTCTAGTAAAGCCTGGCAATTAACTGTTCCTCCCTAGTCCCTTGGCCCCTGATGCCACTACAAACCATTCCTCCTGTAAAATCCTTTAATCCCTCCCTGTACCTCCCTGAACCACTCCCTTCACTGCTGTAGACCCACTCGGAATCTCCTGCCTATTTGTCACCCCTTCCCTATCAGAGAGTCCAGTAGGGGAAGCCACTGACACCATTAATGCCAGCAGAGTCATTGTCCATGGCTAGAAACAATGCATGGCCACTCTACCATTGCTTATGGTTAGCTGCTACCCCCTGACATTGCTCCATAGGGCCTTATCTCTTCAGCTGACTCCCTACGTATCCCTAAAAACAACCCTCTACCGTACTGTATAGAATGTTGGACTGCAACAGTTTACTGCAAAGTGCTGAGGTCAATCACATTCCAGATTGCACCGCCCCTGCTGCCAGATTCCCCCGATACAAGTGTTTTTATCTCTTTGTAGGTTGTGACACCACTGAGTCACCGGCCTTTACTCTCCTTGAGGAAGACCATATTGCTATTAATTATCTCGTAGGATCTATTGCAATTTCAATTTACAGCTCTCCCTCTGAAGAACTCAGTTCTACCTTGTGAGACATCGATGTGTCTTTGACCGAAGCACTAGTTATAGATGCTCCATTGGCATATGTACCCTTGTCATCCACCTCAAAGAAGAATATCATGTTGGCCTTGTCGCCCCTGCAATTCTCACTCCAGCACAAGGTTCCTGCAAGATTATTGTTGCTCCCCCCTCCCTCCTTTCTCTCTCTCTCAAACACCCTATCTAACTTCTCGGACTTCTTCCGTCTTGCCTACTGTCAATGGCGCCCCTTGTCTCCCCCCTGTCCCAGCTCCTCCAACCCCTCCCTCCGCCGACGTTTATCCTTTCCAACCATGCCCATTGAGCCTAACCCACAACCCCCTCCTCCTCCCAACCCACGCATATTCATTTACAAAAAGTGTGTTGAGTAGGTTTGGTTTCAGTACACTTCTGTTGGATTCATAAACAGTTTCTTGTTCTATTTGGAGTTTATACAGTTTAATAGACCATATTTATAATATATATATTGGTATGTTCTACTTAAAACCACTATACATGGTTTGGTTAGGGAATAAGTAATTTAGTACTTTACGGTTTGGCTTTTGCCTTAGATACTGAATCTATATTGAATTGTATTTGGTTTGGTTTTCTTTTGTTTTAAAAAGTCGATTCTCGGTTCCAAATTTACTCCCTTGAATTACCTAATAAGAAGAGGTAGGCATCATTGTGAACACTGGAATATGTCATTTTCATGGAAACCGAGGTTGTCAAAATCGTTAGCATACTTCCGAGCAAGGGTGGACGGATATAACATGCTTTTGTGGGATCCAATTGTATGCAAGTGGCCAGTGTCTTTGTTTTTCGCATTCTGGTATTATGTAAATTCATGGCCTCCTTATGGGGTCTATTTAACTGCATTTCATGTATTCATGTATAGCTTGACATCTTTGCTTTCTGGCCCTTGTCTGTTACTCTATCAGAAAAAGAAGAAAAGTAAATGTGGGCTGTATCCATTCTTTTGTTGTTTGTTGGTTGTATTTGGCATTTTTCGAATACAATCCAAACGAGTGTGTGTTGTTTTATAGGGAATACTTTTCTCTCAGCCTACTGAATGTGTAGTTGAACTCTTGTATTGCACAAAGCAAGAAGTCGTTGAGATTGTTGGATGCAAAACCTTGACTTATTTATTGTGATTAGGCACTTGGAAATCTTTCCATCACTTTCGCACATTGGAAAAATTTTACAGTTATTTAAGTCTTCATGTAAATGTCTCAACTTCTAGGGATTAGCTCATCTAGCAAGGACATACCTCATAATTAAAGAGGTCAAGAGAGAGAGGGGAAAAAAGATGTAGGCTTTTGATGTGTGCTACTAACAAGGTTCGAAATTTCGGTTCATCCCCGCCATCTTGCCCTTCAAATAAATGACTGAACCTTTTGATGATGCAACTTCGTGAGGACAATATTGAGATATATGTGGTTTTCATTCCCGGGGACCTTGGTCATCACCCATGCACTCATATTTTATTATTTTTATTTGGATGAAGTCCTTTCATGTCGATGGCTATAGTATAATTGATTTCTGTTAATGCATACATTCGTATAAGATCCTATCTTTAGCATATTCATTGTTCAAACCAATGCATTTTAATATTTTGGATATACAACTATTTAGTGGAGTGTCGTAATTCTCAATGGAGTCATTTACAATGACGAGGTTATTGAATAAATTTTGAAAACAGAATATTTGAAACAATGATAACATCCATTATTGGGCAAACATAAGTTGGTTTCCCAGCAGGGGAGCAATAAAAATGGTGGTGACGAGCATTGTTGATGATATTGTGGCATTTAATAATTTGGTTGTTTGTTGTCATACTGTTTTTGTGATTTGGACTTCCTTTATTATTTGCTTTTGATAGGTGATGATGCTGTGGATGTACTTTAGCCTAGGTTAAGATTATTATAAGTGCGAATAAAGGTTTTATGACCTACAAATTATAGTGATGTACCTTTAGTAACATGTGGAATGCTGAAGAAGTGGGTCCTCAATCTAAGATACTCAAATGCTGATGTTGTTATGCAATCTGTGGATATTTTATCACTTCATTCGTTAATGTTTAGAACTTAAAGTACTTCACTTTGATAATTTTGTGATCAAACCCGTTTTTTTGTTAATGGTTTGTATTTTAACTTGGTAGGGTTTGTATATTTGAAGCATTTTTGGTGTTAACATTAGAGGGTTATTTCCTCTCTGTTGTGATGTGTTGAGTGTGGGTGGATGCTTGGCACATGGGCGTGGAAATGTTTGTCTATAATATGACTTGTTGGGGCTAGGTTTCAATCCAGGCCAATGGTTGGCATCCAATTTTGAATAACTAATGTCTGGACTGAATGTTTTTCATGCTTAGATTGTTTGTGTTCTCTCTTTAATGTTGTCTCATGACTCTCATCTGTATAATTAGTATTTGTTTTGTTATACTTTAGTTTCATTTTAATAATATGTTGTTTAGCTAATATGTTTTGTTGCATCTATGCAGCCAAAAGTACCATAAGTCTCACCGGAAAATGGCTCCTAAGGCAACCACTCAACAGAAGGCCAAAGGGGCTAAAAAAGGGAAGCAAAAACAACAGCAAGGCGAGGCTTCATATTTGGTGGATGATGATGCAAAAGCGTCATTTAGTCTGATTAATAAGCAAAGTATAGAAGAAGGAAGGGATGTAGACATCCCTTCCTTTCAGAGAGGAGGTGTAACAAATAGGTTTAAGCAGATTCGGTGGGATAACATACTTAAGTTACCTCCTAAGTGTTATTACCAGCTGGTTAAAGTTTTTTTATTCTAATTTGAGATTCAAGGAGGAGGAGGGAAACTTATATGCCCTGTCCAATGTTAAAGGGGTGGAGATTGCCTGCCTCCTTTCGTGAGCTGGGTGAAAGGCTAGGAGTCTCAAGTGAAGGACAATTATATTTTTGGGAGCCTAGGAAGAAGTTTGATCACCTCATTGATGTTGGTCGGACTTATAGTGATATAATGGTTCACTACACGGGTAACACCCGCGTGAAGTTGAAGGACCTGAAACCAATTCCTCATGCAATTGCTTACATAGTGCAACACAACATTATCCCACGAAGAGGTCACCGTGAACGGCTGAGTTCTTTTGAAGCCTATGTCACCCATTGCATTCATTCAGGGAGGCAGCTCAACATGCCGTACATAATTCTCAAAATGATGAAGTATGCGAAAGATGCCCACAATCGTGCTCTCCCATATGGTAGACTCCTTACCCAAATCTTTACTACCTATGGGATTGATCTTGAGGGGGAGGATTGTGAAAGTGGGAAGAATAAGAAGAAGAACAATGAAGTTAAAATCCATGGAAAAAAATTCCATCTTGAGATGGCGGATGTAGGAGTGCAGCCTCCAGGTGTAGGAGCACATGCTGGTGTTGATCCATACATGAGTCGAGATGAATTTGAGGGTGTTGAGAAAAAATTATCACGAACCTCAAGACATTTGCGGAAGATTCTTCGGCGCGTGGATCAAGTCGCCAATAAGCTGGGCATCCCAGATATTTCGGACTCGTCACCACCTCTCGCTGAAGTCGAAGGATCCGCATCACAATCTGAATAGGTTGACTATTCAGATTAAATTTAATTTGGATGTTTTGCTGAATGGGATTCTTTGTTTGAATCCTTTGAACAATGCTTATTTAATAGACAGATAACAAGTTGTAAGGTTCCCAGTTCCTATTTCTTTATATTTCTTATATTTTGATATTTGAATATACTATGTGTGATATTTCTTATATTTTGATATTTGAATATACTATGTGTGGAATTCATGGATTACATCCATATACACACCCAAAATTCCTCGTTAAGCTAAGATTAAATGTAATGAGATAGGTTGATTGAGTTTATCTCCCCATACGGAATGGATGAAGTAATTTTAAGCAGGTTGGGGTTTGTTACAGGTTGAAGTGGTGTTTGGTAATTCGTATGCTTGGCAGTGATGAAACTGTGCATTAACATGAGACTTTGACTACCTTGTCTGATTTCAGAGCAGATTGGCTGATTTTTTCAATTTTATTTGCAATAAAATTCTGTTCTCCAAAGAATTGTATCTTTTGCTTATAGTCATACACGCGTGAACGCGGAAATGGAATTTTTTTCCTCGTCTTAAATGCGTTGTGTTATTTCTTCATACGCATGAACTCGGAAATGGAATTTCTTTTAAACTTGTGTTGTTAACACTAACATTGCTCCGTTCTTAAACGAACTAACCCCTTTCGTCTCTGTGATCCGTTAAATTAAACTGGTTGTTTCCGTTGAAAAGGGAATCAATAAGATACTCCCTCTTTCCATCAAAACTCCTGGGGTTGAAAAAAGACTTCAAACATAATCACTTCATTTTCCACTTCGAATGTGCACCCCCCCCCCCCCAATATTCCTCATTTCGTACATAAATTTGAAAGACTATATTCATTTGGAACTGGTAGCACTACCAACCGTTAAATTAAATGGAAAGAGGGAGTATATTCATTTGGAACTGGTAGCCCCTTTGGTCTCTCGTTTTTTCAATGATGAAATGGGCTGGTTCCCTTTTGAAAGGGAACCAGCCCGTCTCGTGTTGAGAGTTATAAAAACGGTTGGTGCCTTTTAAAGGAACCATTCGTCTCGGGGGCGGGGTCCTTTTAAAGGGAACCAGCCCCTTTAGACCCGATGAACACAGAGAGCAAATGGGCCAGTTCCCTTTTAAAGGGAACCAGCCCCGTAATCCGATGAACACGAGAGGCAAACGGGCCAGTTCCCCTTTTTTAAAGGGAACCAGCCCCTTCCCCTGGGACCTGAACACAGAGGCAAACGGGCCAGTTCCCTTTTAAAGGGAACCAGCCCCTTTTCGTCCGATGAACACAGAGAGCAAATGGGCCGTTCCCTTTTAAAGGGAACCAGCCCCCGTGATCCGATGAACACGAGAGGCGAACGGGCCGGTTCCCTTTAAAGGGAACCAGCCCCTTTTTAAGCCCCATGAACACAGAGAGCAAATGGGCCAGTTCCCTTTTAAAGGGAACCAGCCCCTTCTCATCCGATGAACACATGAGGCAAATGGGCCCAGTTCCCTTTAAAGGGAACCAGCCCCTCGATGAACACGATGAACAGCCGGAAACGCGAGGGCATCCCTTTTAAAGGGAACCTTTGAAAGGAACCAGCCCCTTTAAAGGGAACCAGCCCCTTCTCGGTGAACACAGAGACCAAATGAGTTGATTCCCTTATAAAGGGAACCAACCCCTTTATTCAATGAAGAGACATGCTACAATATGACATGATGTCTCCTCTACTCTACTTATCTTTTATGGATCAAGAATCTTAAAATCAATATGAGTGCTTCCTTTAGCTTGTTGGATATCAAATTTATTTTGCTCACATTGCTAAGTTGGATAAGATGTAACCAAAAATCCAGGTCGAAAGATCATCGGAATGCTTTAACAATGTGTTTGAATGATACAGACATCTTGTCCCTCATCCTTTGATACAAAGTACTACCACTATGCATATACAAAATAAAATTGTGTTGTAACCAATATAGTTGAATGATACAGATAATGTCCCTCATCGTTTGATACAAAGTACTACCACTATCCATATACAAAATAAAGGGGAATACAAAATGTTTGAATATGATAAACCCATGTATGTCCCTCATTGTCTGAAAATGAGACACTCGTTCTGCATCCTCAAACGTCACCAACGCAGTATTGAATTTTGGGACGAAGGTACGTGCTGTATAATCCAACGACAAAATAGAAGCAAATAATAAGTTTGAAATTAAGATAAATGAGCAATAGAAACGAGAGATTATCACTTAATGCATTTACCTTAGATGAAGAATTATCAGTACTTACACCAAGTTGAACTGAATTTTGGGAGGAAGGTACGTGCTGTATAATCCAACGACAAAATAGAAGCAAATAATAAGTTTGAAATTAAGATAAATGAGCAATAGAAACGAGAGATTATCACTTAATGCATTTACCTTAGATGAAGAATTATCAGTACTTACACCAAGTTGAACTGAATTTTGGGAGGAAGGTACGTGCTGTATAATCCAACGACAAAATAGAAGTAAAAAAAAGTTTGAAATTAAGATAAATGAGCAATAGAATAATGCATTTACCTTAGATGAAGAATTATCAGTACTTACACCAACTTGTACTGAATATTGGGAGGAAGGTAAGTGCTGTATAATCCAACAACACAAATAGTTAAGAGTAATTGTGCAACCTCAGTAAAATTATATGAACAATGTCAATGTTTGGCTGAAAAAGAAAATAAATTTACCTGAGTTGAGCATGTGTTATAGCCGTCAAACATTGACAAATAATCAGACTCTGGCAATGATACTTGTATGGAGCCCCGTCCTTCAACTAGGTTGACAAATCCTCTTCTTTTTACTTTTTTCATGCCAGGGCTTGATTCTTTTTCCGGATCCCCTTTTCTGAGACTGTTTTGGTTTTAACTGTAAAATTCTGTACGCTTCACCATTTATTTCGGAGGGATGGTCAGTATGTAAAGGAACGTCTACATCTTCTAGATCGTTGACAATCCCATTCAGATGCTTACATAGTATGTTATAACCAAAACCCGTTTCACATGCTTGGTTAATGACTTTCAAAAATGACGGAGTAATTAGCCTAGTTCGCTGTAAGCAACTTACTTCTCCATCAGCCTCAAACCTTGCATCCCCTTCTCTTCGTGTCCCGTCAAGTAGGTGCACATCTCGGGCTGATTTTCTCCATCTCAGCAAAAAATATTTTATCGGAATGCACATGAGTTGGAGATAATGGAACACTCTTAACATATGGGCACAACAGATCCCAACAGTCTCAAATTTCTTACAACTACATGTTACGCTTTCGGTCTCTCGTATTACGCAATACCTCGTATGCTTTCCCCATAAAGGAACCAGTCGCATCTGCCTTCAAAATCACATATTCAACATACATATTTGCGACATTCTGGCTGTTGATAGCGTGACTATCCACCAACTCAAACTCCTTCAAAAACTCTTTGAATATAGTTGGAGTATATAACTGGTAAGCTTGATTCAACATAGGTTTCAACGAATGTGCACCCCAAAGAACTTCATTACGTGCATCAAATTCCTTTTTCAATTCATTTGCACGTTTTGCGTCCACAACATCCTGGAAATGTCTCATAAACCTTAGAAGATCAAGTTTGCGGCCAAGACATTGTTTCAAATCAGCATTAAAACTTTCAACCAACTGTGTGCTCCTCACACCTAGTGTGAAACAGTTCTTCATGTAACAACATGCCCATTTCTCCCTTATTTCATATGTTCTATCTAGCCAACTAGTGTTTAGAACCCCTTGATTTTCTCTTAAATTGGTCCATGCATATTCAAATTCATCAACTTCTGTATAATGGTATATGCATTTGTTCAAAATTTTGAAGAACTGTGACTTGTCACTCATCAAATATCCATGGTGTTTCTTTGCATTTTGCAATAGATGCCAAGTGCACAATGCATGGCGTGTATTAGGTGCAACCTCAATTAGTGCCCTCGCCATTGCAGCGTCCCAGGTCAGTGAAGATTGTAATTGCCTTCTTATCACCATTAACTCCAAAAAAAGTTCGAAATAACCATACAAATGACTCAGTGGTCTCATCATATAGCAAGGCAGCTCCAAATACGACCAGAGTCCTATGATGATTAAATCCCACAAACACACCCAATGGTCTATTTTCTTTGTTTGTGCGAAGGTAGTATCAAACACAACTACATCACCAAATAGTTGATAATCACATTGCATCTGTGGATCAGCCCAAAATATATTAGTCAATTTGTCCTCACTGTCCATCTGTACAGAATACACAAATGCAGGGTTTAAGTTTCGTTGATTGTCTAAGTATAGCATCAAGCTCCCGGCATCCCCATATGCCAAATCACGCTGCCGTTTGTTATTCAAATAGTTTTGCAAATCTTTCTTTGTGAAGCCAAGATTTTCATTGCCCCCTGCTTGCAAACCCATCAAATTATATGTCAATCTTGTTCCCATTCCAGTTAGGTCACCATTGCTATTTCGTGGCTTGGGTAGTTGATATTGCACGCTGGGAGCGCATCAAATGTGCAGCTTCTTCAACATGAAGAACATGGTTGTGTTCATCCACAAATTTGTCAACTACTAATCGTCCTTCATGATCTCTTTTTACAATCATCCTTGCTAAACAGCCTGTTCTAGTTTCAGGACGATGTTGTTTCCCTTTCACCTCTCTTTCTATTTCGGTATCCTTCTTTACTACACAAGAAACACCGTTGCACGATGACACTCTTATCTGTCGTGCTCCCGTGTAAATAACTCTTCCGAACGCTGAACCCACTCATGCGCCCATACTTATTATAACAGTCATACGCTTCATCAAATGATTTAAATTCCATGCCTAATCGAGGTGTCACATTGTCATCCATTGTTTGATGAAACTTTGATAGTTAACCACAAGTACACATTAATAAAAGTTAGGAATGGCACGAAGATTAAAGATTCATAAACAACAAAGATGAAGCCTTAAGGTACAAAATGACATGACAACATCCGGGAACACAAATTTCCCGATGCATAAAACTCATAAGTAATTAAGTCGATGAGACAACGGTGCAATTTAAAATCGTATCACAAATTGATTTAATAAACTGAATAACAACGACTTACACAGTACATATGGACCCAAAACCAGGAAAATATAGAAGTCATTCGCTTTCATATGTAATGTGTACAATAAATATGGAAATGCATGAGAATTATAAATATCAAATTATATAATATGAGAAATTTCCTTTATAATGGTAGCTCAACTACAATATAACCATTTAACCATGATGTAGTAGTAGACAAAAATGGGTTGTAGAAAGAGTAAAATCTGTCATTATTATGTACCAAGTAGAATAACCAGTACAGATAGGTTGAACACAAAGTTCGCGTTCTCACGAATTTGATAACATTAAAAGAAAAAGACCATAAACATTCTTCAAGTTGGGAATATAAAATAAAGTCCTAATGGACATTGTTAGTCGAATAGATGTATAAACAATCCTACCGATACTATTTACGGTCATACAAAGAATTAAAACAAGTGTACAAAATGGTCATACAAACAATTCCCACAGTAACATATATATAAATTGTAGGTCATAACGAGATTTGCAGGGAAGTATAACATACCAATAATGGTCCAAAAACGATCTGGACGGAAATACAACTAGGTGCAAACGTATATGTGTATTCAACATCAATAAAATAGGATACACATATATAAAATCTATTCAATAACAAACCATACATTTTGTTCAATGTTAACTACGAAGTGATGTTTAAACTAATACATGCAACACCAACTTGGTCTACTTCTATTATCAAAAGAATTAATCTTCTTAATCCTTAAACCAAGCCATATATATATATGTAGAGTTCGAAATCACATCATATATTATAGTCTAGCAAAACATTTCATGTGAATAGAAAGAACAAAGTTGGCCATGTTCTGGACGGGGGGGATTTTGTTTCTGGGTCACATTTCAAAATATGGGGATTAAAGACAAATATTTGAATGAGTGTTTCACAACGAAGCCACTCTCTAGGTAAAAAAAGTAAACAAATGACGACGGACTCACCAACAGCTATTTGAATGAGGTAAACGCCCCCCCCGGAGTTGTTACGGCCTTGCTCGCTTCAAAACAGAGGCTCAAATGGAGTTCTCTTAAGATTTGAGGGGTACTTGAATAATATTGTGGGAGAAACGTGAGAGCAGCTGATACTATCTACGATTTTTTTGTGTACAACTTTCTTCCAAATTCAGAGTGACACATGAATAACCACATATCTTTCACTTCTTTTTTTGCTTCAACGAATACAAATTTACCCGCATAACCAAAACCAAAGTGCTTCAATCGATTCCAGAGAGCAAATGGGAAATCACTAATGTGCTTATACAAGAGAGAGAAGAAAATTTTCATTATACGTAAATCGAGACCAAAAATTGTAGGTTCCCGCTTTAGAGGTGACAATCGACAAGTAATGGCTCCCCAGCTTGGCGCCATTTTTTTGTTCACATCATTGTAATAGTGGCTTACCATGGTTAGTGAAAGCCAATCAAATTGATCGAATCACCTTCGAGCAATCGATGAGGGTAAAAGAGAGCAGGTCTGGACTAAATTTGGGCTCAATAGAGTTCACACTATGTGGACACTTATTGAAGTTGATTCAGATTCATATGGGCCTGGGCCTAGCCCATATTTACAACAAATAAATAGCTCATTTCATGTTTCCTTCTCCATTTGAATTATCAACTTCAATCGTAGCCTATCTCTCACCAAAGTTGCAGATTTCAGCCCTAGAAGCAAAGAACGAGTAGGTTAAGAGAAATATTCCCGCTACCATATCCAAGGAGAAGAAGAATGATGTATCGTACCAAAGGGGTCCGAACGTTTTAGAGCAAACGCTCCAGGTATCCGGTGTTAAGGTTATGAAGAAGAATAAACACTCTCCACGCTTTCCAGATTCGACTCTTCCATCTTTCCTTGCGCTCTTACTTCCCCGCTTCTTCGTGTCTCACTTGTTAAGAATATTTTGTTCCATTAATAGGTAAGATTTACCTTATCAATCCACATGTTTATCCGAGAATTTCCGGAATGTTAACCTAAATTCTTTTGGGTGTTCTTCAAGAAATGGAATCTGGTGTATGTGGATTGTCGTAAAGAAATAGCATGTTTTATTAAGTACTACCAAAGACAATTGTACATAGTATTCTTTAATTCCCTTACTTTTTAATTGATTACAAAGTTAATCACCATGAACCAAAGTCGTAGGTTTAAATTTTGGAAAAAAACCGCTTTTGTTCTCGATGAATTTTATAGTAATAATAATAATAATAATATTACTAATAATAATAAACCAGGTCACTCATGCCCGTCATGGTTGTTCTTAAACTTCCCCTTGTTGGTTTTGTATTTATGTTCTTCGTAGATAGTTGAAGTGGATTTCAGGGTAAATGAGGGCAGTCAGAGATATTAAATGCTTAAATAGATGCCAATCTAGCACATCACATTCAGCATTGTACCAATTGCTGTGTAATTTATCTCAAACAATTACTTGGAATTCACTTCTCCCCGATACTCGTGATTATAAGTCTACCAACATCAGAGCCAATCACATCCACTTTTGGTACAAACAAATCCTCCCTTACTTTCCGTTGGAATCAGTAGGCTTTTTGAATAATGTAAACCAACTCCCGCTGCATTTGGTTTCAGCTTCTTACTCTTCCTACGATTTCAAAGAAATAAAAGTACTAGTGCATAACACTGGGTTTACTCGCAATATCTACGTATATGTGTACTTCAAAGTCTGGGTTTAAAATAATACATTGTCTTCGCAAAGGGGCTACATTTGTATAGGTCTATATAAAACTCAATCACTAATGTGTTTTCAAGTCTTCAATTTGTCTGCAGCCCAGTGATACGAAACTCCGGAATGGGTGGATGCTATTGTGAAGATGGGTCATCTACAAGTATGGAGCAACCCACTCCATTATGCTATTGCGGGCAAGGGAGGATGTTGCCGCTCACTTCAAATACAAAAAAAAATCCAGGACGGAGATTTTATAGGTGCCCAAATGGTGTAAAGCATCCATTTTCTTTTATTTGGGTAGATCAGATGTGTGGCAATGAAGCAGCAACGTATGTACATTCTACAGCTTCAACGCCTTACGAAAGTGTGAATAGTCGAGGACATGAGGTGAGATTGCCACCAATATTTGACGACCCACATCGCAATCCGCTGAATTTGGCTGCGCAAGGCGAACCCTTAATCATCAACGGCAAAATCAAAGACTCGTTGGACCAAATTACATTGGAACATCTTGTAATTTTGTTCTTATGTGTTTGGCTATTCTTACTTTCTTGTTATGTACTTTATTCAAGAAACATTTAACCCCCGTACGTTCAATGTCACTACTGTAACATATACGGTAGGACAATAGTAAAGTGGATGGGTAGTTCAATACTTTATTTCAAAAAAATGTACTCTATCTATGTCAAACACTTATCACAATGTATTTGAAGGGTTGGAAGTACTTGTCAAAACAAGTTCACCTCTAATATATGATATTGTACAAAATCAATTATATAATCTTTCATATATATTGTCCATATGAGAGTTAAACGGTGATGAAACAAATAATTCAAACCCATATATGGTTTTATTTTTTTAAATTATTGATTCCCTTTTATTAGTGTTACATCCGTGGCTTTAAACATTACTTGTAAGTCTTCAATTTATAATTTCAGTGACTATAACAAAGGTGATGGAACATATTAATTTGACTACGAACCCAAATCAATTCACGATGACAAAATTGGGATCTCTCGCCGTTTGTTATGTGAACACATACCAAAGGGAATGATTCTCTTTTAAACGGCACCAACCCGTTTCATCTCTTTGAACACAGAACCACCAAATGGGGTGATTCCCTTTTTGAAACGGCACCAGCCCCGTACCGATGAACACAGAGGCGAAACGGGCCGATTCCCTTTTAAAGGGAACCACCCCTTTCGTCTGTGAACACAGAGAAAATGGGCCGATTCCCTTTTAATGGGAACCAACCCCTTTCGTCTGTGAACACAGAGAGCAATGGGCCGATTCCCTTTAAAAGGAACCAGCCCGCTTTCGTCTGTGAACACAAGAGCAATGGGCCGATTCCCTTTAAAAGGGAACCAGCCCCTTTCGTCTCGTGAACACAGAGCAAATGGGCGATTCCCTTTGTTCTAAGGGAATTTGTCGTGAACACGAGAGCAATGGCCGATTCCCTTTTAAGGGAACCAACCCCTTTCGTCTGTGAACCGAGAGCATGGGCCGATTCCCTTTAAAGGAACCGCTCTCGACACAGAGGCAATGGCCGATTCCCTTTAAAGGGAACCAGCCCGTTTCGTCCGTGAACACAGAGAGAATGGGCCGATTCCCTTTTAAAGGGAACCAACCCCTTTCGTCTCGTGAACACAGAGAGCAATGGGCCGATTCCCTTTAAAAGGGAACCACCCCTTTCGGGAACACAGAGAGCAATGGGCCATTCCCTTTAAAGGGAACCAGCCCCTTTCGTCAACACGAGAGCTGGGCCGATTCCCTTTAAAAGGAACCAGCCCCTTTCGTCTCGTGAACACAGAGAGCAATGGCGATTCCTTTAAAGGGAACCAACCCTTTCGTCTCGAACACAGGCCATTCCCTTTAAGGGAACCAACCCCGTCCGGAACACAGAGAGCATGGGCCGATTCCCTTTAAAGGGACACAGAGAGCAATGGGCGATTCCTTTTAAAGGGAACCAGCCCCTTTTCGTCTCGTGAACACAGAGAGCAATGGGCCGATTCCCTTTTAAAGGGAACCAACCCCTTTCGTCTGAACACAGAGAGCAATGGGCCGATTCCCTTTAAAGGGAACCACCCCTTTCGTCTCGAACACAGAGGCAATGGGCCGTCCCTTCCTCCCTTTTTAAAGGGAACCAACCCTTTCGTCCCGGAACACAGAGAGAAAATAGGTTGACGAACTTTAAAAGGGAACCAAGTACTTTCTTCATGAGAACACATAGACCAAAGGGGTTGGTTCCTTTTAAAAGGAACCAACCCATTTCATCCCGAGAACAAAAAGTATCAAATTCCGTGTTACGAAATAATAAAAAAACTAGCACATTTTCACGCTCATACATATGAAAAAAATAACACTTTGAATTCCCGAAAATGGCATTCACATATGAATGTATGCTTGATTTGCATTGTAACAAAAATGCGTGAATCTGTCGGTACGGCAAAATATTCAATTCACTTGTTAAGAAAGAAATTAACCGATCTGTTCGTACAATGTAGTCAAATACTAATGTGAATGTGTTGTTTCATCTAAGTCCATGCACAGGAATTACCAAACACCATTTCAACTCAGTAACAAACCCCAACCTCCTTAAATTTAGTTCCTCAATTTAGTATGGTGAGAGAAAGTCAACCAACCTATATCAAGACGTTTAATGATTAGGTTAAGTTGAATTTCCCGGCAAGTGTGTATATGGATGTATTCAAAGGAGCACTAAACGCAACCAACCAAAGTAGTAAACAAATAATGAATCTCAGCTTCTTTGATATTTCGATTGAATAAGGTGGATGGAAAGAGAGAGTATATGAAGTAAGAGAATTTATTTACATTAACTCCGGGGATATAAAAGAAAATAATCCAATCAAGGAGAAGGTTTAGTGAACATATTAAAATGGATCCTAGATCAACTCGTAGGGCTAACAACGAATTGCACACATAGAAGAATCAGCTGTGGTGCCTTTCATGGGGTGGTCATTCAACGTGGTGTTGTATCTCGGGCACGGAGTGCAACACAAGTGCTGATCAAATATCCACAAGACAAATATTGAACCACATAAGGTTTTCCATGGAGGTTCAACTTTCTCTCATCTGTCTGTCACCATCAAATGCACCACCTATCATAGAGAAACAAGGTAACCAGTACTGAATTGTTAGTACACGTAATGAATAGAAAAATCCAAATCGACCCAAACAGAATGTGTCCGTATTAAAGAAACGCCCGCAACAATAAGAAAAGAACATTGTCACCACAATATCAAAGAAGAACATTGTCACCACCGCTGATGCTCCCCGCCGGTAACTCGAACATGTGTTAGCAAAATTTGGATATTATCAATTAGACATATTGGAAGTATCATAATTGTTTCACTATGGCATTGAACATAATGATTTCCAATTTGATATTTAGGTTGCTTTTTAGTTCCTACTTCTTAATACCACACCACGAAGGATGACAATATTGCATGGCAACAAGGATTCCTGATCAATGCAAGAAAACAAAAGACAATGTGTAACAACTATAATGAAGTCATTGTTGGAGGAAAGGCATGGTTGAAACAATAGTCCAATTTCGGTTTAAACCACCGCAATTCTGGTTTTTTGCCAAGTTGAGATGTAACTACGAGGCGTAACTTTCATGCCGGGTATTGGACTGGGTCAAAACCTTGAGGTTTCGATCAACTTATGGAAACCCTATTTAAAAGTCCCAAATCTTGGTCAACTTCTGTGAAATTTCACAAAGACTCGCAGCCCGCAGCACCACCGATCAAAACTTTGGAGATTTCCCTCAATTGTTGCCATTTTTACCTCTTCTTAACCTCTTTTTCACTTAAAAATCATCAATCCTCCTGTCTTCCTTCACCTCATTTGCTACTTACTCCATGGTTATACTCCTTATGTAGTATATGGTGGAGTTGTTGGAGATGGGGGATCATTTGCTGATGCTAGTAGTATGTCCGCACATAGATATTGGAATGGATCAGGATCGGGATCAGTGTGCATCACTTGTGAACTTCATCTTTAGATATCCATTACACCCACTTGGTCCGGTACAATTCTCCTCCTCTTACAGCCCCTTCCCTGATGATACATTCCCTAGGGTGGGATATCTATCCTATGCTAACGATGACACCTATAGATTCACAATATCGAACTACCAAAATAAATATTCCAAGACCATAACATGGCAGTCTTGTCCAGTACTCAAAGAATCAAATGCAATGGATCAGATATTACCAAATTCTACGCATCCTTGTGGGATGGATCCCCATAGGAACTGAACTTGGAATTGAGTTCAAAACTTTCTTTTTGGTAATTTACTTTGAGGTTATTTCGCTATTGCACTTGTATGAAACAATTGCAAGTACTTATGTAATTTATTAAATTTTTTAAGTCTTTTTATTTGTTAGAGCCTCTAAATACTACTATTTCAATGATAACTCTTCATTGGTTTCTCTAGCAAAACACACCTGCCATTAAGTTATTTATGCTTTAAATAGGTTGTATGCAAAAATCAATCAACTAAGAAAAACCATGAAAACAAGGCCGAAACCATCCATTGAGTTGTCCTACAAAATTCCCAAGGTTCGACCTCCATGGTTGAAATTTCAACCTCATCTCGAATTTGATCCTTGGTTGAAACAACACTTGGTTAGAGTTTATGCAAATACACCCAAGTGCCATCAAGTCACTGCTGATGTGCGTAAAACTAGATTATTTGGAGCTGACTAAAGCTCGAGTATGTAGAGTGAGCTAGTGGGGTTTTAAGTCTTGTACTCCATGTTGTAACTCATAACTATGCCCATCGTGTCATATGAACTTAATAATAATGATGACCATGTGCGAAATATGATACATCACAAATTTTGAGTTCGAAGTTAATATTCATATTATATGTTATATATTAAGCATATCATGTGTGCAATAAGTTTTATGAGTGTACATCTTCATTTATTCAGCATAAAGATTTCAAACTTGGGGTTGTAATGGAAGGTACAGTTACAACTGTTTTCTCATCAACACGAGGCCAACAATGCATTCAAAAGGCCTAAAATAGATTGGACGGAAATTCTTTGTCCCAAAAGACCTTCAAAGTCACCAAAGATCAGCCACCAAAATGAGTTGAGATGGGGGAAAATTTCGGCCCCGCGTAATCGCTACCAGGAGCAGGTTCTGAAACCATAGAAGGAATCAATCATGATGATTGAGACCTTGAAAGGTAGGAGACAAGATACTCAAAAAGTTGTAGCAACCCCTAAACAACTCAGTATTTGTCATAATGGTTGAGAGTTATCACTAGTTTTAAAACTCCCACTTTATTCAGATACACTAACTAAAGTAACACAACATAGAAATAAGAAAGAAACAAATAAACATAATACCTAAACTACCCTTGACTAGGACTCGGACACTACAACTACTTGATGTATCTTCATGGTAAAATCTAACTTTCTCTTTGGGGTTTGCAAACTAGTCTCGATTAGCCGATGGACATTTGCAATTTTCTTTCCAATAATTAAGAGTAACTAAACATATTCAGCTCTAAGGCATATCTACTTAATCACATCATACAAATGGACACCGTAATTGAATTCAACTTAATAAGCGAGAAGGCTGCTAATAATTTTGCTTGTGATTCACCTTGTACCCCGTAACTTCATAACTACGAGATAGCCTAGTCTCGCCGAGTGTTATAGCCCACCCACTTCGATCGCGCCTGCCATAATGGCTTCATCTAGGCCACACACACACAGACGCGGGGGGGAAAAAAATACCACCGACGACAAGCATAAGGAAGTGCCTAATAACCAAAGTCCATATAAATGACATGTATAAGACTTAAAGTGAAAGGAGACGCACTTAGGAGGAGCAGCTTGCCATCTTGTGAGCGGGGCCCGTAATCCATCGTAGCATCAGCACGAGCATCCTCTCGCAATCGGAGCAGACATCGCTAAAAACGTAACACAACCGGACTCCGACTGGTGGGAGCCGGAGGGGCAGGAAGAGCCTTTACCTTTCGTGTCCTCTCGTTTTTTTCTCTACAACCCCGCCCGTTGGCACCGACACTCATGTTTCTCCATTTATCCCGAGCACACGTGCCTAATCGAGATTTTAGTAAAGAGCATATATCTCACTGGGATAAGGTAGTATCAAGTATAAGCCATACCCAGCTTTCCATTTGGGATTCCGGAACTCGTAATGGTCACGTTAACATATGACAAGAAATGAAAAGATGTTGGGGATCGAGAGCCGTTGACCCTCTCTCGATTGGGTCTGTTTTGTTCTTTCTTCTTCTTCTCGTGATCACATCAATCAACTTGGTAACCGATAAAGAAAGAAATAACACAAAGGGCGAAGGGAGAGAACAAAAGGATCGTTGATGGTTTCCCAAAACAGAAGGTTGGAAACAACAATTACCTTCTAAGATTAATATTACTGGATACTCGGGAATAATGGTCAACCTTCATATCATGTCCGAACTCCCAATGCAATAACAATATGTTACAAACCAATATAACAAGTCACAATGGCAGTATGAATAGAATAAATCATTTTTCACCACTCGATCATATTCATAGTCATTCACACACACCGAAATAACAAAAGATAAGAAATATGTGACATACAAATTGTTCACAAAAAAAAAAAACCAATGTCTATTGTAAATCTATTTAACACATCCAACTTCAAATAACATTCCATCTTTAGAAAATACTCCTGAAATGTTCCAAACAAGTTCCTTGCAAATAACACTACCTTATCCTTTTATGATTTGAGCAACTCAATCATTCAACAAGCTATTTAAAGAATCGAAGAACCATCCGAGTGCTCCGAAAGATCCGAAAGTCGCAACTCTTCTCGCAATTTGATCTAAGCGCCGACGGATATACCGTACATCACCCCCGAGGATAGCAAATTCTCTCTCAAATTTTGACAATCTAGCTCCATCCCCGCTGATCAACACCCTCACCAACCGGTGCTCCTACATTTGCACCCTCTCGCTCCTACATCTCCCAATGGTTTTCCAAAATGAAAATTACTGGCAGATATTTTTGCATCATTCTTCTTCTTCTTCTTCTTCCTCGCTTCAGAATCCTCCGCTGACAGATCAATATGATAATGCTCAAAAATGTGTGTCAGCAGTTTGCCATAGGGGAGAGCCCGATTAGGTGCCAATCTCGCGTCCGCATCATTTTCATAATGATGTACGGTAGGTTCAACTTGTTACCTCGTATGCACACAATAGGTGACATAAGCTTCAAATGAATTTAAGCTTTCATGGTGACCATCATGAGGTACAACATTGTGTTGCACAATGTATGCAATGGCGTGCGGAAGTGGTTTCAGCTGCCTCAGCTTCACATGCCTCGTGTCACCCGTATAATTCAGCATTATATCCCTATATGTCACATCCACATTAATCAGGTCATTGAACTTCTTCTTAGGCTCCCAGAATACTTTTGCACCTTCATTTGAGATTTGTAGAATCTCAGCTAACGTACAAATATCAAACTTTATTTGCACCCCTTTAACTTTGCTTACGGCTCCAATCTCTTCCCCAACTCCTTGGACAATCAAATTTTTATAAAACTCTTTCACCAAGTCCTCATAACACTTGGTATTTACCTCAAGTATTTTTTCCCAACCAATCTCTCTAAATCTGGCTGCTAGACCTACAGCCTCGAAAGAAGGAATGTCCACTTCCCTTCCTTCAGCTATAGCTTGCTTCTTTAATCTTTTGGGATCGCATTGGGGATAATCATCATTGAACCAGCCCCTTTCGTCATCAGCTTCTACCACTGATTTTCCCTTTCCCTTATCCTTTGCCATAGCCTTCCGCTTTGTTGGCACATGCTTTCCACTTGCTGCCATCTTACGGCCCATATACTAGTCCAACTCTAATTGATGCACATATCAAAAAACATATTGGATAATCAACATTTTAACACAAATTAAAGTAAACTATAACAAATTTAACATGCAGCCCTAAACCGTAAAATAATAAACAAAAGGGTCCAACCAAATTTAACACAAATTTAACATGCAGCCCTAAACCGTAAAATAATAAACAAAAGGGTCCAACCAAATTTTGACTGTGTAGAAGACCATCATCTGATTAATTTTTTTAAATCTTACAAATGAATAAAACAAAAAATCAACAACAAACTAAGCCTTATCCCAACTAAATGGGGCCAGCTACATGGATTCTTTCAAAACCAAATAGGGAAAACCTAGGTCCACATAAAGGGAAATAAAATGCAGGAGGAAGAAACACAGTCACAAATCCAGCCATAGGTCACCTACCTTGGGATCCCATGACTCCTCTCAAGTATCTTTTCAAATAAAAATTTCAGTCAACATATCTGAAATTTACATTGCATGAGTAGGTTATTTATAGCCTTCAAAAAGATTATGAGGTTCAAAGTTATATAAAAACCGATTACTCTTCACTTCAAGTTCAAAGTTCATAAAATGGATGTAGATACAGCTCTCCGAGGGATATGAGGTTAACCTTTGGCATTACATGCATGTAGGGGTTGAAACCATGGCAAAGACACTTCAATTCTACTTTGACTTCAGAAATTGCAAGCTGGTACTCTCCTCAACATCCAGTAATCAATAGGATTCCATTCATTGGCTACATTCTTTGTGATACAAGATTTCGATGAAATTACAATTAACACGATACTCAAGAATAGAACAACGAACCTCGATAAAACTTCTGGGACATTTACAATAAAGTTGTAACAAGCTGCAATAGACTGGGTCTCGCAAGGAACAGATCATTATGCTACTCATGCACAAGTGTTCTTCACATACTTTTAGAAAGGAAATGTGCCACTAACCACACCTATCAAACAACTGACCCAGGGGTAAACTTGTTCAAGACTTACAATAAATAGATAAACAAATTGCACCAATTAAACCCACTTGAACAAGGAGACAAATGACAACCCAGATACACACAATCACCCTTCATTATACAAGGTCACCGTTCAAAATAGCAGCTCGAAAAATTTAAACTAACCATTCTCTCTACAGGATTTACCAATTGAAATGAGAACCATTAAGACACACATACCCAAATGCATCAATTTTATGCAGTACACAGAACAACAAAATTAAACCCCTCCACAACCCAACAAAAAGGTAAAACAACAAATACTAAAAGAAACCGATCAAGTTATTACAGAGCATTTTTCAGCTTTAATCAACGACAAAATCAGGGTTTCGACCACATCATCAGGAATTTCCTTGGTAAGGGTTTTAAGAGTTGGTTATTACCTTTTGAACGAAGAATCGCAGAGACGAGACGAGACAATCTCAGCCCTAGATTTCTCAAAATCGAAGCTGGAGCTTCTCCTCTTCTTCTTCGTTCTCAACTGCCACTTCTTCTCCTCTGCTTCTTCTTCTCCTCTGCTTCTTCTTCTTCTTCGTTCTCAACTGACGACGCCCCTTCGATTTCTTCTCCAGCTTGGTACGGTTGCTTCAGATTAGCCAAAAACGAAAACACAAAGGGGTCTTCTTCTTCTTCTCTCCTGCGATTTCTTCTCTAGCTTGGTAAGGTTGCTTCAGATTAGCCAAAAACGAAAACACAAATGAAAATGAAATGGGCGGGGTGGTTTAGAACAGGGGTTTGTTTCGTAAATTTCAAAAGAATTTGAACTGGTTGTATATACGGTTACTATACAACCGTATATACATATAGGCTCGTAGTATGTAATACACCATTAATAAGATATACTAAACCCAGTCGAACCGCCCAGATGGACCGGTTGGTTTGCATCAGACCGAACCAAACAGATCGAACTCTGTTCACACACTTAATGAGGTGGGTAATGGGTTTTTTTGATTTTTTAATGGGGAGGATGATCCAAGCCGTCCGATTAGATCGGACCCCCCCCCCCCCCCCCCCCCCCCCCCCCCCCCCCCCCCCCCCCCCCAACCCCACCCCCTTTCCCCCCCCCCCCCCCTCTCAGGCACCCCCCCCAACCACCCAACCCACCATTCCTTACTTTCTTTATAAAAAAACACACCCCATACCCCCCCTCCCCCCCCCACAACCAAAAAAAAAAAAAAAAAAAAAAAAAAAAAGAGAAAAAAAAAGAGGGAGGAAAAAGGAAAAAATAAAAAAAAAAAAAAAATTTTTTTTTTACCTTTTTTGTTAAAAATAAATAAAATAAGTTTTTAAGGGGGCACCACAGATTTGCACAATGATATAGCATAGAATTGTGCAAACAAGCATTTGTCCAGGACTCAAAGTTATGAAGAAAAAAAAATCAAACCGAAACCAAGATCCAGACGAGGAAAAAAAAGGATGATCAACATATCTTGTTCTTTGTAGTTGTCAATAGTAGGGATCTTTCAAATAAATTTAGTGTTTGTTCATTGAAACCACCGAAAGCAAGAGCGAAAGCTAGAGCTAGAGAAGAGTATAGCAGAGAGCTAGAGTAATGGAAGATTGAGAGGTTTTGATGTTTAGAAAGCAAAAAGACTTCGATACCCTTAAACAGCGTCATGTTCCCACCCCGCATTTTGCCACGAATTTGTGTCCATGCCCAAGAAGCTTCAATTTGGAGCTTCCTGAGCACGATCTACAGTGTGCCAAAACACCCAGTTCTACCCATCTTGGTGAATCAAACATTTTTTTCAGCACACTTTACCAAACAAGATATCATTGATTTTGTGCCCAAAATAGCCTTGAGCACAAGAAACAACTTCAAAAGGGATTTTTATTTGCGGCAGCAGCTGACTGCCATGATTTGGCCACGTCATCAACTTTTAAATGAAAGGTTGAGATTTAATTAATGAGGGTTTATGTGTAAATGTTGGTTTTCTTTTCTACATTTTAAGTTCTTAAATTTTATTAATTTACAACCTCAAGTCCTTCATCTACCTGATGCCTAAAACCCTCTCTTTCTCATTTTCTTCTGACACGGACGCTGAGATCCGGTGCTCTGGGAACCTAAAATGCCTCATTCGACGGCGCAAACAAGGTTAAACCCTTAGCCATGGCTGACTGATAAACATTGACAGCTCCAGAGCTTTGGATGAGCGAAGCAAATGTTTTGCATCTGTGGTTTTCGAGCAGCGTCGTAATGTTGACGTCGGAGGCAGAAGGAGCAACAACAGTCAAGATCCCTGGCGCGATGATCGGCGAATCGATCTCAAGAACAGAAATGTTGTAAGGGATCTACTTGACACTCTTGGTATACGTAGCATCAAGTTTGGATCCAAGTGCGGCAGAGCTGAAACCAACCTTGCCGCCCTTGAGGTTGGTAATGTTGACGAAGCCAAGATTACCGGGGGCATCGCCGGTGGTTTGGTAAAGAGTAGTGGTGAGAGTTGTTCCCTTGGAGATGTCATGGAACTTTGAGGTATCGTAGTAATCGAGGTGGACGAGAAGGCTGAGAGCGTTCTTGATGGTTGAGAGTGGGTGAAACAACCCCGTATTTCTAACCCGGGATCCGTATTGCAGGTCCGAGAACCCGAAGGTCTAGTCGGGTAAATTTGTGAAGTGTCCGGATAGAAGTCCATGATCCATGCCCTGAACCCATGGATCTGGATTCTTTGACTGAAGAGCCTGCCTTGCTTGGTAGTTGGACTTCTGGAAGGCAAATGATGTCTGGAGATGTCCGGAATGAAGGTAAGATCTCCCCCATGTCTTCATTAGGGTTAGGTTGTACTTGGACATCAACCCCCTAGCAAAGCACCCTTGTATAGCAAAATACATGGGGGCGGTTGCTAGTGGCGGTCGATTAAACCAAGCGACTGCCTCAAGCGACCGCCTGGTTCTGGTTGTGGGATTTTGCCCTATTTTGCCCCCTGACTCCTATAAATAGTAACCCTTGCCTATTTTACGAATATTTTATTCGTGGTTACCGTTTCTGGAGGTTAGACGGCTGTGGAGAAGTGTTGGAAGCAGATCTGAAGTGCTGGTAGAGTTCCAGAAGGTTCTACTGTCATTTATAGTTGATCTGGTTGAGGTAAGTGATTCCCTGTTCACTTATGCTTCACCACTTGCTATGATAAAAGTAGATTAGTGTTTCCCTTTGGTTGTTCTTGATCCTTTTATTGCATCGCCTACCTTTTTGTTAATCTTGGTGAGATCAGATCCGAAAACGAAACCCTGCTTTCATGAAAAGGGCTGATGTAAAACCCAGCCCTAACCTTGACCCGGAAACCTTGTTATTTGTAGGTCCAGTGACCCGAAGTAAAGTAAGAAGTCAGCTTTGGGCCATCCCAGTGGAGGACTTGGTGTCTGGCTTTGAATCCATGAGAGTTGATGATGAAGTTCTATTTATGGAAACTGAATCTTGATGAAGATCAGATTAGTTGATGGACTTGGAGTGCTCTCTATCATGGTTTGAAGGCATTTCTACCTATTAGGTAAGTCACTTGATATGTGTGCAAAACCCCTTTAGGATTGGATTTGATCTGGGTCTTCAATTCCCTGTTTTGGAATTGTTTGTCAGCGTTGGTCGATCGATTGGTCGATCGACCATCGACCAATCCACTCGACCAATGAGTGCTGTCTTTGGCAATTAGGTCTTGCTTGCTCTATTTAAGTCCAATCTTGAGTCTACTTCGTATTTGCTGCCTCCAAACTCTTTGGAACGAACCAAAGACCTCTGCAAGTCATCTCCCTTGCATCCTTGGTGATTTTCTTGACGGATCTTCGTCAAAACTCTTCCTTTTGAATCAAAGGTATGTCTACACTCTCTTCTTCTCCTCCATCTCTGTTTTTCTTTCCTTTTTGGGTTGAGACAGTAGAGGAGATGCTGCATTATCTGTTGCAAACATCTCTGGACTTGTCTCTCATGATCTTCCTAAGGATTAATGGCTAAAACAATGATCTTAACAATGATCATTGCAAGCTTTTGAAGGAATCATGATCAAACCATGATCTAGTCTTTGTTTATCTTTTGATATGAATTCTGATCTCCTTGGATCTACTATATTGATCATGTTAGTAGTCAATTGCTGTGTTTTCTTTTCATAATCCATGATCTATCAATCTCTAGTTGTTTCTCTTCTACCATACCATGTTTTCTTCATGAATCATGATAGTTACATATATGGTAGGTTTTGTTTCCTTATTTAGATTTATGCTCTTAGGTCTATTCTCTTGAAGATCTAAGTATGCTTTTCATGATACCTTTACCTAAATCAATGATCCATTCTCCTATTGTTATTGTCTTTGATTCCTATCTTGAATTCTTCAAGATCCATGATTGATCTAATTATGGTAACTTTTTGTTTCCTAATTTGGATCTTGATGACTTGATTTGATTAGTGTTTTGAGATCCCCTATATGTTAGGATACTGCTAATGTAGTTTACCCCTTGATTAGTACCCTTTTGAACCACCAAATTCAGATTTTATATCTCAAAACTCTGATTTTATAGGCTGTCTGCATTGGTCGACATATTGGTCGACTGGACCAGTCGACCAATCCACTCGACCAATGAGTACAGCAACTCCAGAATTGGACTGTTTTGGATGTTTTGGTATCTTTTCTGTTAGGGATCTTTCCTAATATGTTGTATACACTTGTTTAGGACCTTCTTCTCAAGTTTGCCAAGATCTTACTTGATTTCTTAGGATTCCTTTGCGAGTTATAAAAGGTAAGGATGGTTACTTCTTTAACAACATAAATTGCATATCTTAGTTTCTATATTTGAATCTTGTTAAGTTATTTCTTTAATTAGATTCTTATAATGTTATACTACTGTAGTACTGTTTTGATATCAGTAGCATTACTTATTTATATTGAATTGACTCATGTATGATTTACTTACCAGTTATATACAAAGTGATTGTAATTATTGATTTCTTTCCATATATGAAGTTACCGTATATGTGATGATATGAATTGATGCATGTGTATGCTTAAGTATGGTTTGGAAAGGAGAGGTGTCCTTTTGACACTTCTGTCCTTGGACAACTACGGGAATATTATGAGATGTTTCCGGAGATGCCCTCTGGACACCTTCCTAAACTGTTGGATGACATATCTAGGACTGTCTAGTAGTGTTGGGCTAGGATGTCCCGTTATGTCAGACCCTAATCGGAGGGGTATTGAGACCGAACGACCCGTGGTAGCAATGGGGATTCATGGGCGCTCAAGACCGATAACCAACTCGTGAGAGGACAGGAATCACATTGTGGGGGCCATTTATTGGAGGGTTGCATATGGATAGACTTGGGCTCACGGGCGCTCAAGACCAGTAACCAACCCGTGAGAGGACTTGAGAGCTTCCCATTTACCATATATGGAAGACCAGTAGGGTTGATGAGTCCGTAGTCAGGGACTATGAGGACTCTAGTGTGAAGGATACCTGAAAGGATCGTCAGGGACGAGGAATGGACGTATCTGGATCTGACTTGATGTAACTGAGTAGAAGACTTGCATTTGGCTAGGCTTTAACCCTGACATGCGCCGGTACTTAGACCAATGGTGATGTGAGAGAGTGGTGACCTATACCCCCAGCCATGGAATCTCCCGAGGGATGCCGGACCCATTACCAACTGATGATGAGTGAATGAGACTTTCCTAAAGAAGTACGGTGCTATGACTTAAAGCATGTCTGCCAATAGAGACCAGCATATGTAGAGTTAGATTCATACATTCATTGTTTGTTTCATACCATATTGCATTTATGTTTGTTCTAAAATCCTGCCATTTATGTTATTATGGATTTAACTGCATTACTGAGTTTCTTTGAAACTCATTCCTTTATTGTACAATGTTTGTTAGACTATTCTACAGGGAACGAATATCATGACGGCCCATATGAAGAAGCGCAAGGAGAAGAGGCATATCTCCAGGAAGGTGATTGCGGTTACAACAATTACACTGAAGATCCCGCGAGTGGTTATGCTCCGTACGATGCTTAGTCCGACCATAGAGTGGAAGCGTCCTTGTGCTGTTTATGAGATTTATACTTATAGGAATGTTGTTTATAAGGTTGAGAACAATTTAGTTACCCAATGTACCTGCTATTGGGATTAGATTTTATCTTGCTTAGAACTACTTTTCTGCTGGTTGTAGAGTGGGATTTAACCTCACTTTACTTATCTGATTAGACACTCTGATTATATCTAGTACTCTGATTTATATATGATTCATTCTTTCCTTATTTGGATCTATGGTTTATCTTCCGCACTTTTATTATTATTGTTCATGATCATGTTATTGTTTATGTGGGAGGTTGATTACTCGATACCTGATCTTCGGGCTGTGGATCACACTCTCGGGTATGTTCTGATCTGGGAGGATGTGACAGATTGGTATCAGAGCCCAAGGTTCGAGGAAATCCTAACCACAAAAGACAATAACTGAACATTCCTGAGTCATTGATCTGAAATGACTCCTTTACTCTTAGAAGTGAATAATAGGACACTTGGATTAGAAACTTAACCTATGAAGCATAACAGAACATTTCCGAATAACATACCATAACTATACTTAAACAAATGTCACTAATGCAAATAAAAGAAAGGTGCATAATATACAATAATTAAGTGAAACAAAATGAACTTCATTAATTTCAAAAGCTTTTACAATGATTACATCTGAAATGCATAAATGAAAATCCTAGGGTACAGTCTATCTAGGTGATCTTCTCCGATCTCTCGTATGCTCGAACTCCTCCGCTAGCTGAGTCACCCGATGCTCTATCCTATCCCGTCGTGACTCCATCCTCTCATACATCTGCTCCTGTCCGACCTCCATCCTCTCTAGCATGGAAGTCATCGATCTCATCCGTGCCCCAAGATCCGAAGTCTCCGGAACCGCATGTGAAGGGCCACCCGCCTCGAAGTGTGATGAAGGAAACTCGTGATGCACCGGCTTAGCCTCGTGCATCTCTCAGATCATCTCGGTCCCGATCATCACTATCGGGACCGATATCCTCTCCTCCATCCTCCGACTCCTCATCATCCTCACCCTCCGGACCAGGAGATCTCTCAGACTGCTGCAGTCTCATCTGACGAATGGTCCGAGTCCCGATGACGTATCCTTGTGAACCAGTGTCCACTGGTGTATCCTCGAAACTCACCTCGAAATGCCTGAAGATCAAGGTCAATAGCCTCCCATAGCAAAGGTTCCGCATGCTAGGCCGCAGAACCAAGTCCAGCATGACCTGCTGAATGATGTAGGAGAGATCGATCTCGAAGCCCATGTAGATGCGGTAGATGACTAAGGCCTCCATCACTGTGACCCGATGGTGGTGTCCGGCTTTCGGCATAATGTTTCGGCCGACTATGGGACCGATAATACCTGCAGAATCCGTCATCCGTCCGCTGGTCCACGGAATGAAGCATCGACGACTATCCCATAGCGTAGAGCATATCTCCCGTAGCTCGTACGGCATCAGATGGCTGTCCAGATCTGCTCCTACAGGTATCCACACACACTGCTGTGGATAGTAAGTGTAAAACCCAGCCCTAACCTTGACCCGGAAACCTTGTTATTTGTAGGTCTAGTGACCCGAAGTAAAGTAAGAAGTCAGCTTTGGGCCATCCTAGTGGAGGACTTGGTGTCTGGCTTTGAATCCATGAGAGTTGAAGATGAAGTTCTATTTATGGAAACTGAATCTTGATGAAGATCGGATTAGTTGATGGACTTGGAGTGCTCTCTATCATGGTTTGAAGGCATTTCTACCTATTAGGTAAGTCACTTGTTATGTGTGCAAATCCCCTTTAGGATTGGATTTGATCTGGGTCTTCAATTCCCTGTTTTGGAATTGCTGTCTGCATTGGTCGACTGATTGGTCGACTGGACCAGTCGACCAATCCACTCGACCAATGGGTGCTGTCTTTGGCAATTAGGTCTTGCTTGCTCTATTTAAGTCCAATCTTGAGTCTACTTCGTATTTGCTGCCTCCAAACTCTTTGGAACGAACCAAAGACCTCTGCAAGTCATCTCCCTTGCATCCTTGGTGATTTTCTTGACGGATCTTCGTCAAAACTCTTCCTTTTGCATCAAAGGTATGTCTACACTCTCTTCTTCTCCTCCATCTCTGTTTTTCTTTCCTTTTTGAGTTGAGACAGTAGAGGAGATGCTGCATTCTCTGTTGCAAACATCTCTGGACTTGTCTCTCATGATCATCCTAAGGATTAATGGCTAAAACAATGATCTTAACCATGATCATTGCAAGCTTTTGAAGGAATCATGATCAAACCATGATCTAGTCTTTGTTTAACTTCTGATTTGAATTCTGATCTCCTTGGATCTTCTATATTGATCATGTTAGTAGTCAATTGCTGTGTTTTCTTTTCATGATCCATGATCTATCAATCTCTAGTTGTTTCTCTTCTACCACACCATGTTTTCTTCATGAATCATGATAGTTACATATATGGTAGGTTTTGTTTCCTTATTTAGATTTATGCTTTTAAGCCTATTTCCTTGAAGATCTAAGTATGCTTTCCATGATACCTTTACCTGAAGCAATGATCCATTCTTCTATTGTTCTTGTCTTTGATTTCTATCTTGAATTCCTCAAGATCCATGGTTGATCTAATTATGGTAACTTTTTGTTTCCTAATTTGGATCTTGATGGCTTGATTCGATTAGTGTTTTGAGGTCCCCTATATGTTAGGATACTACTGATGTAGTTTACCCCTTGATTAGTACCCTTTTAAACCACCAAATTCGGATTTTATATCTTAAAACTCTGTTTTTTTAGGCTACTGTCTGCATTGGTCGACTGATTGGTCGTCTGGACCAGTCGACCAATCCACTCGACCAATGAGTCAAGCAACTCCAGAATTGGTCTGTGTTGGATCTTTTGGTATCTTTTCTGTTAGGGATCTTTCCTAATATGTTGTATACACTTGTTTAGGACCTTCTTCTCAAGTTTGCCAAGATCTTACTTGATTTCTTAGGATTCCTTTGCGAGTTATAAAAGGTAAGGATGGTTACTTCTTTAACAACATAGATAGCATGAATCTAGTTTCTATATTTGAATATCATTGATTTGTTTCCTTAGTTAGATTCTTACAATGATATATTACTGTTGCATAATCTTGATAACAGTAGCATTACTTATTCATATTGAATTGACTCATGTATGAATTACTTATCAATTATATACAAAGTGATTGTAATTATTGATTTCTTTCCATATATGAGGTTACCATATATGTGATGATATGAATTGATGCATGTGTATGCTTAAGTATGGTTTGGAAAGGAGAGGTGTCCTTTTGACACTTCTGTCCTTGGACTACTACGGGAATATTATGGGATGTTTCCGGAGATGCCCTATGGACACCTTCCTAAACTGTTGGATGACATATTTTGGACTGTCTAGTAGTGTTTGGCTAGGATGTCCCGTTATGTCAGACCCTAATCGGAGGGGTATTGAGACCGAACGACCCGTGGTAGCAATGGGGATTCATGGGCGCTCAAGACCGGTAACCAACCCGTGAGAGGACAGGAATCACATTGTGGGGGCCATTTATTGGTAGGGTTGCATATGGTTAGACTTGGGCTCACGGGCGCTTAAGACCGGTAACCAACCCGTGAGAGGACGTGAGAGCTTCCCGTTTACCATATGTGGATGATCAATAGGGTTGATGAGTCCGTAGTCAGGGACTATGAGAACTCTAGTGTGAAGGATACCGGAAAGGATCGTTAGGGACGAGGAATGGACGTATCTGGATCTGACTTGATGTAACTAAGTAGAAGACTTGCATTTGGCTAGGTTTTACCCTTACATGCGCCAGTACTTATACCATGGTTTGTCTCGAGGGATGAAGGACCCATTACCAATCGGCTGCTCAAGACCGGTGAAATGATCCGTGAGAGAATCCAAGATATCTTAAATGGTTGAGGATGTGAGTGGACCTTCCTAAAGAAGTACGGTGCTATGACTTAAAGCATGTCTGCCAATAGAGACCAGCATACATAGAGTTAGATTCATTCATTCATTGCTTGTCTCATATCATATTGCATTTATGTTTGTTCTGGAATCCTGCCATTTATGTTATTATGGATTTTAAGCGCCCTTTCTTGAGTTTCTTTGAAACTCATTCCTTTATTGTACAATGTTGTTAGACTATCCTGCAGTGCTGAGTACTATGACGGTCCCTATGAAGAAGCGCAAGGCGAAGAGGCATATCTCCGGGGAAGGTGATTGCGGTTACCACAATTACTACGAAGATCCCGCGAGTGGTTATGCTCCGTACGATGCTTAGTCCGACCATTGAGTGGAAGCGTCCTTGTGCCATTTATGAGATTTACACTTACAAGGATGTTGTCTATAAAGTGGAGAACAATTTAGTTACCCAATGTACTTGCTACTGGGATTAGGTTTTGTCTAGTTTATTCTTTAGAGCTACTTTTCCGCTGGTTGTAAAGTGGGATTTTTGCCTCACTTTACTTATCAGTTTGATACTACGATTATATCTATTATTCGATTCATTTATGATTCATTCTTTCTTTATTGGATCTATGATTTATCTTCCGCACTCTTGTTATGATTGTTCATGATTATGTTATTGTTTATGTGGGAGGTTGATCACTCGATACCCGATCTTGGGGGCTGTGGATCACACTCTCGGGTATGCCGGATAGGGTACCGGGGGGGAGGGCGTGACTTGGTATCGAGCCCAAGGTTCGAGGAGATCCTAACCACAAAAGACAACAACTGAACATTCTGAGTCATTGATTTGAAATGACTCTTCTACTCTTAGAAGTGAATAATAGAACACCTGAATTAGAAACTTGACCTTTGAGGCGTAACGAACATTTCCGAATAACATACCATAATTATACTTGAACAAATGTCACTAATGCAAGGAAAAGAAAGGTGCATAACATACAATAATTAAAGAGAAACAAAATGAACTTCATTAATTTCAAAGGTTTTTACAACGATTACATCCGAAATGCATAAATGGAAATCCTAAGGTACGGTCTATCTAGGTGATCTGCTCCGATCTCTGTATGCTCCGAACTCCTCTGCTAGCTGAGTCACCTGATGCTCTATCCTATCTGTCGTGACTCCATCCTCTCGTACATCTGCTCTGTCCGACCTCCATTCTCTCTAGCATGGAAGTCATCGATCTCATCTGTGCTCCAAGATCTGAAGTCTCCGGAACTGCATGTGAAGGGCCACCTACCTCGAAGTGTGATGAAGGAAACTCGTGATGCACGGGCTCGGCCTCGCGCATATCTGCATCATCTCCGGCCTGATCATCACTATCGGGACCGATATCCTCTCCTCCATCCTCTGATCCCTGATCCTCATCCTCCGATTCATCATCATCCTCACCCTCCGGACCGGGAGATCTCTCGAGGCTGCTGTAGTCTCATCCGACGAATGGTCCGAGTCCCAATAGGGTATCCACTGTGATCTAGTGTCCTTTGGTGTATCCTCGAAACTCACCCCGAAATGCCCGAAGATCAAAGTCGGTAGCCTCCCATAGCAAAGGTTCCACATGCTAGGCCGCAGAACTAAGTCCGGCATGACCTGCTGAATGATGTAGGAGAGATCGATCTCGAAGCCCATGTAGATGCGGTAGATGACTAAGGCCTCCATCACGTGACCCGATGGTGATGTCCGGCTTTCGGCATGATGTTTCGGCCGACTATGCGACCGATAATCCGTGCGGAACCCGTCATCCGTCCGCTAGTCCACGGAGTGAAGCATCGACGGCTATCCCATAGCGTAGAGCATATCTCGGCGAAGCTCGTACGGCATCGGATGGCTGTCCGGATCTGCTCCTGCGGTATCCACACACCTGCTTGTGGATAGTAAGGAACACGCAAGATCTCAGCCGGTGTCCGGGTAGAGAAGCGAATCCGAGTCTGGAAGACCACTGCTCCACGAGGACAAGTCTAAGTGGATGTCCTTGGCCTCGAGCCTCCTCTGTGTAAGTAAGGTTGCTTGAAGAACAACCTCACTAGTTCCGGGTATACCGGTAGATCCTCGGTGAAGAGATGAGTCCACTTTGCAATGTGTCGAACCTCTGCCGAATCCTAAAGGCTACGAGCTGGCGTAAGTGAAGTAGACGTCCCATCTCGATATTGCGATGGCTGAAGTAGGCCTCGTACGGGAACTCGGCTCGAGGTGTGTCAAACATGTCTGGTCTCCTAACCTCCTGTCTAGGCTCGGAAGGAACCTGACCTCTGCCCCTAAGAGCACCTACGATGCGACCACGACCTCTACCTCGTCCTCGCCCTCCCCTTTGCATAGTGTATCTGTGAAAGAGACAAGAGACAATTCCAATTAGTGCTATTTTAAGATTTGAGCCAAAAGGGTATTTTCGTAATTTTTCGGAAAATTTCAAATTTGGGGGAAATTTGATTTGAACATACTAGCATGTGCGCAATACTTGGAATTTCATGTCTATGAAGTTTGTTTGATGAAAATCGATCGAAAACTTGGATTAAAGCGAAAAATTCAGCAAGAAGGAAATTTGGGGATTTTGCAATTTAGGTCAAAATTGGATTTTTGAAAAGTTGAAATTGGTTAAATCAAATTGTATGGACCTATCTACAATGTCATCTTGAGCATGTAGCATTTGATCTCGCGCGAAAATTTCAAGCGATTTGCGAGAAAACGAAATTTTTCTAAAGATATCGATTTCGGTATAAAACTTTGCGAGATGAGCACCAATGTGTTAAAACTTGTTGTCTATGCATGGCATTGTGTTTAAAACCTAAGGAATATGTTTCTAAGCATTCCTAAGCATGATTTCTAGCATTGGATACAAGTAAAGCATGGTTTTATTGAAATGCAAGCATGAGAAGATGAAAATGGAAGGAAGATTAAGAGGTTTACCTTGTTTGTGAAGATGGTGTGTTGTGGTGTTGTTGTTGAAGCACTAAATCACCTCAAGAACACTTGTGGGAACTCTTGGAGATTTTCCCTAGAGCTCTCTCACCTTTAGAAGAAGTTAGAATGAGGTTGGAATGTGAAAATGAGGCTTATAATGCGAATTTTCGCATTACATGCGCATTGGTCGACTCATTGGTCGGCGGGTCACTCGACCAATCACTCGACCAATGGTCACAGAGACCTCATTTGCTATTGAATTTTTGGAAAATGTGATTTTTGCCTTATGGATTATTGTTTGATGACTATATGGATATATTTGAGCATGATTTAAGTTTTCAAATCATTTGGACTTGTGGTTTATGTTGAATCTTGAAATTCGGTATTTTGATGTTCTCGGTTTTGCGAGAATGGTTACTCGAGAAGTGGGCGTGGTGAATCCGGTGGTCATGGAGGTGGTGAAGTACCTCGGGGAGGTGGTGAAGTACCTCATGGAGGTGGTGGGATACCAAATGTTGATCGGGGTACCCATGGATCCCTGGTGCCCGGTGTTGGGTTTGGGTTGCCAATATTTGGGCAATATGATGCGGCGGCGCGGCTCGGTTCAACCGGTGTTGGTGGGTTTCATGACTACGCATAATGAGACCCGGGCTGGTGCTAATGTGAATCCTCATGCCGCAGTCTGAATGCGGGAGGTTTAGCTGGAACTCCTCATACTACTTTGATGGAGAGTTTTCCGAAGATGCAAGTACCCACTTTCTTTGGAGTTACCAAGGACCCCTTGTTTCCTAACAAGTGGCTTCGTGAGTTGGAGAAGGCTTTCCGACATCTGCAATGCTCGGAAGCTCGAGAAGATTTTGTTTGCTTTGAGCGAAGTTGCAACAAGAAGGCGATGCATGGTGGATCTCCACTCGTCTGTTTTGGAAGGTTTGCATGCGGGAGTTGTAACTTGGGAGTTATTCAAAGAGGCTTTTTGTGTGAACTACTTTCCCGAGGCGGTGAAGGATGCGAAGGAAGGCTGAGTTTATGATTCGACTCAAGGAACTCTGTACTGTGTTGGAGTACCAACGAAGTTCGAGGAGCTTCATTTCTTTGCTCCAGATTCTTTGAAGGAAGACCTCGCCAAAGCAAAGAAGTTCTTCAAAGGACTGCGTCCTGCCATTAAAGCTTACCTCACGATCCGGCCTATAGTGAGCTATGCTCAAGTGGTGCGAGAACTCGAAGAAGTTGGAAGAAACGAGAGAAGGAAAGTGCTCGTGTGCAAAAGCCTTGGCGATCAAGGAATTCTGGTTTGGTGGATCGTAATGACCGTCGTTTTGTGAGACCTACACCCTACCCCACTCCTACCTTTCGGGCTAAGAGTGTAGGTCGAGAACACGGGTTTTCAGCAGCCCGGCCGGTTTAGACGGTATGGCGGAAACCGACCACCAGCAAGTGCAAGTGCAAGTGCAAGTGCAAGTGCAAGGCCTTTTGTTCGAAGCCCTCTGTTGCAGCCACCCCTGTTGGATCCAGCAATCCTGTTTGCTTCTCTGCAAGCAAGCTGGTCATTTTGCTCGTGCTGTCCGAAGCGGCACCCTGCCCGGCACCTTGCCCCGTGGTGAAGAGTGCTCCTGCTCCTCCCTCCGGTAGAGTTTTCAGTATTTCCGGTCTTTGAGCGGGATCCAAGCCATGATGTGATTACGGGTACATTGTTAGTCACTTCTATTTCTGCATTTGTCTTATTTGATACGGGTGCATCTCATTCGTTCATGTCATCTGCATTCATCAAGAAGACTAACCTAAGCCACGAGAAGTTGTCTAGTTGTTTATTGATTAGTACACCTCTTTGGTCTTGTTGTGAAACTAGATAAGGGGTTATCTAAATGTCTGTGTTGATTGGTGAGAAGAACTTGGAAGCCAATTTTGTGATTCTTGACATGAAGGACTTCGATGTTATTTTGGGAATTGATTGGTTGACAGCCCACAAAGCTGTGTTCCTTTGTTCCTCAAAGAAGATTCAGTTCCATATTTGTGGAAGTCCGGTCTTTGAATTTCGGGGGTGAAAAGAGATGGGTTTGTAAGAAGGTCTTTGTCTGCACTTGATGCAAGTCTATGCCCTAGTGGATGATGCTTCATCTGAAGGCAAGGGTATAGTGGAGAAAGAGAGTCGATGAAGTCGAGTTGTCTGCGACTTTGTTGATGTCTTCCACGATGATCTATCGGGAGTGCCTCCGGACGAGAGATGTCGAATTCTCTATTGATCTCGTCCCTGGTGCTGCTCCGGTATCTAAAGCTCCGTACGGGATGGCTCCTACTTGAGTTGAAAGAGTTGCAAAATCAGTTGAATGAGCTCATTGATAGAGGTTTCGTGCAGCCTAGTGTGTCACCTTGGGGAGCTCCGGTCTTGTTCGTCAAGAAGAAAGACGGTAGTATGCGCTTGTGCATCGACTACCGTGAGTTGAATAAGTTGACTATCAAGAATAGATATCCGCTGCCCGGAATCGATGATCTCTTCGATCAGTTGAAGGGTGCAGTTGTGTTCTCAAAGATTGACTTAAGGTCCGGATATCACCAATTGAAAGTGAAGTCTAGTGATATCTTCAAGACGGCTTTCCGAACGCGGTATGGTCACTACGAGTTTAGAGTCATGCCCTTCGGATTGACCAATGCTCCTGCGGTGTTCATGGACCTCATGAACCGAGTATTTCATGATGTGCTTGATAAGTTTGTGATTGTTTTCATTGATGACATCTTGATCTATTCGAAGAGCGAAGAAGAGCATGCGAGTCATCTAAGTTTCACTTTGCAAAGGTTGCGAGAAAAGAAGTTGTTCGCTAAGTTTAGCAAGTGTGATTTACGGGCTTAAGAGAGTGGTATTCCTTGGTCATGTAGTTTCAGCCGAAGGTATTCGTGTCGATCTGAAAAGGTCCAAGCTGTGGCTGATTGGGAGAGACCGAAGTCAGTAACGGAAATAAGAAGTTTTCTTGGATTGGCGGGTTACTACCGAAGGTTTATTGAGAACTTTTCTCGGTTGGCTGCTCCTATGACTAAGTTGACCGGGAAAGAAGAGAAGTTTGTTTGGTGCGGCGCTTTGTGAGAAGAATTTCCAAGAGTTGAAAGATAGATTGACAAGTGCCCCGGTTTTGACTATGACGATAGTTCCGGTGGTATGACAGTTTATACCGATGCGTCAAAGATTGGTTTGGGTTGTGTACTGATGCAACATGGCAAGGTCGTAGCCTATGCTTCTCGGCAATTGAAGGATTATGAGCGGAACTACCCCACTCACGATCTAGAACTTGCCGCCGTTGTCTTTGCTTTGAAGATTTGGAGACATTATCTTTACGGTGAGAAGATTTCCATTTTCACGGATCATAAGAGTTTGAAATACTTCTTTACCCAAAAGGAGTTGAACATGAGACAAAGGAGATGGTTGGAACTAGTCTCCGATTATGATTGTGATATTCAGTATCATCCTGGGAAAGCAAATGTTGTTGCTGATGCTCTTAGTAGGAAGAACCAGAAGAAGACTTTGGATTTGAATGCTTTGAGTTTACCATTGTGGTCTTCTATTGAGAGTTTTGATTTGGAAATCGTTCTCGAGAATTCTGATTTTATTCTTTACGCCATGACGGCAAGATCTGGTCTTAGAGATAAGATTGTTGCTCTGCGAGTTCGATCAAGAGTTTTTGATCAAAGTTGAGAAGATTTCTTCGAATCTGAGTCGGACCCCGACTTTGGTATATCCATGGATGGTGCTTTGTTGTTTAGAGGAAGGCGTGTGTGCAGCATAAACGAAGAAGTTAAGAAAGAAATATTGAAGGAAGCACACCGGTCGGTCTTTCTGTACACCCGGGAAGCACCAAGATGTACAAGGACTTGAAGGAACATTTTTGGTGGATTGGTCTAAAGGCGGATGTTGATGATTTTGTTGCCAAGTGTGAGACTTGCCAACGTGTGAAAGCCGTTCGACAACCTCCATCTGGATTACTTCAGCCTCTTCCTATTCCTAGTTGGAAGTGGGAGGATATCTCCATGGACTTTGTGACTAGCTTGCCTCGGACAAGTAAAGGCAATGACAACTGTGTGGGTGATTGTTGATAGGTTGACCAAATCAGCCCATTTCATTCCTATGAAGATCACTCATACTCTGGATAAGCTAGCAAGGCTTTATGTGGATAATGTGGTTCGTCTGCATGGTGTGCCATTGAGTATTGTTTCGGATCGTGATCCTAGGTTCACCTCAAGGTTTTGGAATAGTTTGCGGAAGGCCTTGGGAACCCAATTGAACTTGAGTACAGCTCATCATCCACGGTCGATGGACAATGCGAGCGGACAATTCGGACATTGGAAGACATGCTCGGATCTTGTGTGGTGGATATGGGTGGTAATTGGGATGAACACCTAGCTTTGGTTGAGTTTGCCTATAACAACGGTTATCAAGCAACAATAGGCATGGCTCCATTCAAGGCTTTGTATGGCAGTACTTGTAGGACACCTTTGTCTTTGGTGAGATAGGTGAAAGAAAAGTCTTAGGTCTGAGATGATTGAAGCTACAAGTGCTATGGTAGATATGATAAGAGAAAGGATTAAGTCTGCCCGGTCGAGACGAAATCTTATCTTGATAAGAGAAGGACCGATTTGGAATTTCAAGTTGGAGAGAAAGTCTTTCTGAAGGTCTCACCAATGAAGGGTGTGATGAGATTCAATGTTAAGGGAAAGCTTAGCCCTCGTTACATTGGACCTTTCGAGATTTTGGAAAAGGTTGGACCTGTTGCGTATCGATTAGCATTACCTCCGCCTCTTGCTGGTGTGCACAATGTGTTTCATATTTCGATGCTCCGAAAATACATAGAGAATCCGGAACACATTTTGCAGCAAGCACCTGAAGGACTTAGTGCTGATTTGACCTATGATGAAGAACCGGCCGAAATCTTGGATAGGAAGGACAAGCAGCTGCGGAATCGCACCATTCCTTTGGTGAAGATTCGGTGGAAGAACCATACCCCTGAAGAAGCTTCTTGGGAGAAGGAAGAAGATATGAAGGAGAAGTTTCCTTACCTCTTTGGAAGCACAGTGCGCTTTCAATTTCGGGGACGAAATTTCTTTAAGGGGGGAGAATGTAAAACCCAGCCCTAACCTTGACCCGGAAACCTTGTTATTTGTAGGTCCGATGACCCGAAGTAAAGTAAGAAGTCAGCTTTGGGCCATCCCGGTAGAGGACTTGGTGTCGGCTTTGAATCCATGAAAGTTGATGATGAGGTTCTATTTATGGAAACTGAATCTGATGAAGATCTGATTAGTTGATGGACTTGGAGTGCTCTCTATTTTGGTTGAAGGCATTTCTACCTATTAGGTAAGTCACTTGACTTGTGTGCAAAACCCCTTTAGGATTGGATTTGATCTGGACCTTCAATTCCCTATTTTGGTCTTCTTTGTCGGCATTGGTCGTCCGATTGGTCGTTGGGCCGATCGACCAATCCACTCGACCAATGAGTCTTGTCTTTGGCAATTAGGTTGTTCTTGCTCTATTTAAGTCCAATTTCCAGTCCACTTCGTATTTGCTGCCTCCAAACTCTCTGGAACGAACCAAAGACCTCTATAAGTCATCTCTCTTGCATCCTTGGTGTTTTCTTGACGGATCTTCGTCGAAACTCTTCTTTTTGCATCAAAAGGTATGTCTACTCTCTCTTCTTCTCCTCCATCTTTGTTTTTCTTTCCTTTTTGAGTTGAGACAGTAGAAGAGATGCTGCATTCTCTGTTGCAAACATCTCTGAACATGTTCTCATGATCATCCTAAGGATTTGAGGCTAGAACAATGATCTTAACCATGATCGTTGCAAGCTTTTGAAGGAATCATGATCAAACCATGATCTAATCTTTGTTAAACTCCTAATCTGAATTCTGATCTCTTTGGATCTTCTATGTTGATCATGTTAGTAGTTAATTACTGTGTTTTCCTTCCATGATCCATAATCTATAAATCTCTAGTTGTTCTCTTCTACCTTACTATGTGTTCTTCATGATGCATGGTAGTTACATATATGGTAGGTTTTATTTCCTTATTTAGATTTATGCTTCTAAGCCTTATTCCATGAAGATCTAAGTATGTTTTCATGATACCTTTACCTGAAGCAATGATCCATCCTCCTATTGTTCTTGTCTTTGTTTTCTATTTCAAATTCATCAAGATCCATGGTTGATCTAATTATGGTAACTTTTTGTTTCCTAATTTGGATCTTGATATCTTGATTGGATTAGTGTTTTGAGGTCCCCTATATGTTAGAATACTACTGATGTAGTCTACCCCTTGATTAGTACCCTTTTGAACCACCAAATTCGGATTTCATATCTTAAAACTCTGTTTTTTTTAGGCTACTGTCTGCATTGGTCGACTGATTGGTCGACTGGACCAGTCGACCAATCCACTCGACCAATGAGTACAGCAACTCCAGAATTGGTCTATGTTGGATGTTTTGGTATCTTTTCTGTTAGGGATCTTTCCTAATATGTTGTATATACTTGTTTAGGACCTTCTTCTCAGGTTTGCCGAGATCTTACTTGATTTCTTAGGATCCCTTTGCAAGTTATAAAAGGTAAGGATGGTTATTTCCTTAATTACATAGATAGCATGAATCTAGTTTCTATATTTGAATATCATAGATATGATTCCTAAATTAGATTCTTACAATGATATACTACTGTTGCATAACTTTGATTACAGTAGCATTACTTATTCATATTAAATTGATTCATGTATGATTTACTTACCAATGTTATAAAAGTGATTGTAATTATTGATTTCTTTCCATATATGAAGTTACCATATATGTGATGATATGAATTGAAGCATGTGTATGCTTAAGTATGGTTTGGAAAGGAGAGGTGTCCTTTTGACACTTCTGTTCTTGGACTACTACGGGAATATTATGGGATGTTTCCGGAGATGCCCTCTGGACACCTTCCTAAACTGTTGGATGACATATCTAGGATTGTCTAGTAGTGTTTGGCTAGGATGTCCTGTTATGTCAGACCCTAATCGAAGGGGTATTGAGACCGAACGACCCGTGGTAGCAATGGGGATTCATGGGCGCTCAAGACCGGTAACCAACCCGTGAGAGGACAGGAATCACATTGTGGGGGCCATTTATTGGTAGGGTTGCATATGGTTAGACTTGGGCTCACGGGCACTTAAGACCGGTAACCAACCCGTGAGAGGACGTGAGAGCTTCCCGTTTACCATATGTGGATGATCAATAGGGTTGATGAGTCCGTAGTCAGGGACTATGAGGACTCTAGTGTGAAGGATACCGGAAAGGATCGTCAGGGACGAGGAATGGACGTATCTGGATCTGACTTGATGTAACTAAGTAGAAGACTTGCATTTGGTTAGGTTTTACCTCGACATGCGCCGGTACTTATACCAAATGGTTGTGAGAGAGTGTGTTGACTTAACCCCCTGCCATGGTTTGTCCCGAGGGATGAAGGACCCATTACCAATCGGCTGCTCAAGACCGGTGAAATGATCCGTGAGAGAATCCAAGATATCTTAAATGGTTGAGGATGTGAGTGGACCTTCCTAAAGAAGTACTGTGCTATGACTTAAAGCATGTCTGCCAATAGAGACCAGCATACATAGAGTTAGATTCATTCATTCATTGCTTGTCTCATATCATATTGCATTTATGTTTGTTCGGAATCCTGCCATTTATGTTATTATGGATTTTAATCGCCTTCTTGAGTTTCTTTGAAACTCATTCCTTTATTGTACAATGTTGTTAGACTATCCTGCAGTGCGAGTACTATGACGGTCCCTATGAAGAAGCGCAAGGCGAAGAGGCATATCTCCAGGAAGGTGATTGCGGTTACCACAATTACTCTGAAGATCCCGCGAGTGGTTATGCTCCGTACGATGCTTAGTCCGACCATTGAGTGGAAGCGTCCTTGTGCCATTTATGAGATTTACACTTACAAGGATGTTGTCTATAAAGTGGAGAACAATTTAGTTACCCAATGTACTTGCTACTGGGATTAGGTTTTGTCTAGTTTATTCTTTAGAGCTACTTTTCCGCTGGTTGTAAAGTGGGATTTTTGCCTCACTTTACTTATCCGTTTGATACTCGATTATATCTATTATTCCGATTCATTTATGATTCATTCTTTCTTTATTGGATCTATGATTTATCTTCCGCACTCTTGTTATGATTGTTCATGATTATGTTATTGTTTATGTGGGAGGTTGATCACTCGATACCTGATCTTCGGGCTGTGGATCACACTCTCGGGTATGCCATATAGGGTACCGGCTGGGAGGGCGTGACAAATAGGGTTGATGAGTCCGTAGTCAGGGACTATGAGGACTCTAGTGTGAAGGATACCGGAAAGGATCGTCAGGGACGAGGAATGGACGTATCTGGATCTGACTTGATGTAACTAAGTAGAAGACTTGCATTTGGCTAGGCTTTACCCTGACACGCGCTAGTACTTAGACCAATGGTGATGTGAGAGAGCGGTGACCTATACCCCCAGCCATGGAATGTCCCGAGGGATGCCAGACCCATTACCAACTGATGATGAGTGTTCCCCCCCCCCACAAAGCCCGGGCCTTGACCTCCACCCCCCCCCCCCCCCCAACCCCCCAACCTATTTCTTTCTCTCTCTTTCCCCCCCTCCCCCCTCCCTTTTCTTTTTTTTTTCCCCCCCCCCCCCTTTTTTTTTTTTTTATTTTTTCCCCCCCCCCTGTTTTCTTCCCCCCCCCTCCCTTTTTTTCCTTTTTTTTTCCCCCGCGCGATTCGGCCCCTATGAAGAAACGCAAGGAGAAGAGGCATATCTCCAGGAAGGTGATTGCGGTTACAACAATTACACTGAAGATCCCGCGTGTGGTTATGCTCCGTACGATGCTTAGTCCGACCATTGAGTGGAAGCGCCCTTGTGCCGTTTATGAGATTTATACTTATAGGGATGTTGTCTATAAAGTGGATAACAATTTAGTTACCCATTGTACTTGCTACTGGGATTAGATTTTGTCTTGCTTACTTTCTTTTAGAACTACTTTTCCGCTGGTTGTAGAGTGGGATTTTGCCTCACTTTACTTATCTGTTTTTTACACTCTGATTATATCTAGTACTCTGATTTATATATGATTCATTCTTTCCTTATTTGGATCTATGGTTTATCTTCTGCACTTTTATTATTATTGTTCATGATTATGTTATTGTTTATGTGGGAGGTTGATTACTCGATACCTGATCTTCGGGCTGTGGATCACACTCTCGGGTATGCTAGATAGGGTACCGGCTGGGAGGATGTGATAGATTGGTATCAGAGCCCAAGGTTCGAGGAAATCCTAACCACAAAAGACAATAACCGAACATTCTTGAGTCATTGATCTGAAATGACTCTTCTACTCTTAGAAGTGAATAATAGAACACTTGGATTAGAAACTTAACCTATGAAGCATAAGAGAACATTTCCGAATAACATACCGTAATTATACTTAAACAAATGTCACTAATGCAAAGAAAAGAAAGGTGCATAATATACAATAATTAAGTGAAACAAAATGAACTTCATTAATTTCAAAAGCTTTTACAACGATTACATCTGAAATGCATAAATGAAAATCCTAGGGTACAGTCTATCTAGGTGATCCTCTCTGATCTCTGTATGCTCCGAACTCCTCCGCTAGCCGAGTCACCCGATGCTCTATCCTATCTGTCGTGACTCCATCCTCTCGTACATCTGCTCTGTCCGACCTCCATCCTCTCTAGCATGGAAGTCATCGATCTCATCGTGCCTCAAGATCCGAAGTCTCTGGAACTGCATGTGAAGGGCCACCTGCCTCGAAGTGTGATGAAGGAAACTCGTGATGCACCGGCTCGGCCCTCGTGCATATCTGTATCATCTCCGGCTTGATCATCACTATCGGGACCGATATCCTCTCCTCCATCCTCGACTCCTGATCCTCATCCTCCGACTCCTCATCATCCTCACCCTCCGGACCAGGAGATCTCTCGAGCTGCTGCAGTCTCATCCGGTGAATGGTCCGAGTCCCGATAGAGTATCCCCGTGAACCGGTGTCCATTGGTGTATCCTCGAAACTCACCCCGAAATGCCCGAAGATCAAGGTCGGTAGCCTCCCATAGCAAAGGTTCCGCATGCTTGGCCGCAGAACCAAGTCCAACATGACCTGCTGAATGATGTAGGAGAGATCGATTTCGAAACCCATGTAGATGCGGTAGATGACTAAGGCCTCCATCACCGTGACCCGATGGTGATGTCCGGCCTTCGGCATAATGTTTCGGCCGACTATGCGACCGATAATCCGTGCGAGAATCCGTCATCCGTCCGCTGGTCCACGGAGTGAAGCATCGACGACTATCCCATAGCGTAGAGCATATCTCGCGAAGCTAGTACGGCATCGGATGGTTGTCCGGATCTGCTCCTGCGGTATCCACACACACTGCTTGTGGATAGTAAGGAACTCGCAAGATCTCAGCCAGTGCTCGGGTGGAAAAGCGAATCTGAGTCCGGAAGACCCTGCTCCTTAGGACAAGTCTAAGTGGATGTCCTTGACCTCGAGCCTCCTCTGTGTAGGTAAGGTTGCTGAAGTACAACCTCACTAGCTCCGGGTATACCGGCAGATCCTCGATGAAGAGATGAGTCCACTGCAACGTGTCGAATCTCTGCCGAATCCTAAAGACTCTGATCTGGCGTAGGTGAAGTAGACATCCCATCTCGATATTACAGTAACTGAAGTAGGCCTCGTACAGGAACTCGGCCTGAGGTGTGTCGAACATGTCTGGTCTCCTAACCTCCTGTCTAGGCTCTGAAGGAACCTGACCTCTGCCCCTAAGTGCCCCTACAATGCGACCACGACCTCTACCTCGTCCTCGCCCTCCCCTCTGCATAGTGTGTATCTGTGAAAGAGACAAGAGACAATTCCAGTTAGTGCTACCTTAAGATTTGAGCCAAAAGGGTATTTTCGTAATTTTTCGGAAAATTTCAAATTTGGGGGAAATTTGATTTGAACATACTAGCATGTGCGCAATACTTGGAATTTCATGTCTATGAAGTTTGTTTGAATAAAATCGATCTAAAATTTGGATTAAAGCGAAAAATTCAGCAAGAAGGAAATTTGGGGATTTTGCAATTTAGGTCAAAATTGGATTTTTGAAAAGTTGAAATTGGTTTAATCAAATTTTATGGACCTATCTACAATATCATCTTGAGCATGTAGCATTTGATCTCGTGCGAAAATTTCAAGCGGTTTGAGAGAAAACGAAATTTTTCTAAAGATAACGATTTCGGTATGAAAACGTTGCGAGATGAACACCAATATGTTAGAACTTGTTGTCTATGCATGGCATTGTGTTTAAAACCTAGGGAATATGTTTCTAAGCATTCCTAAGCATGATTTCTAGCATTGGATACAAGCAAAGCATGGTTTTGATTGAAATGCAAGCATGAGAAGATGAAAATGGAAGAAAGAATGAGAGATTTACCTTGTTTGTGATGGTTGTGTGTTGTTGTGTTGTTGTTGAAGCACCAAAACACCTCAAGAACACTTGTGAGAACCTTTGGAGACTTTCCCTAGAGCTCTCTCACCTTTGAAAGAAGATAGAATGAAGTTGGAATGTGGAAATGAGGCTTATAATGCGAATTTTCGCATTACATGCCGCATTGGTCGACTCATTGGTCGGCATCGGGTCGGTCGACCAATCACTCGACCAATGGTCACAGAGACCTCATTTGCTGTTGAATTTTTGGAAAATGTGATTTTTGCCTTATGGATTATTGTTTGATGACTATATGGATATATTTGAGCATGATTTTTAAGTTTTCAAATCATTTGGACTTGTGGTTTTTGTTGAAACTTGAAATTCGGTATTTTGATGTTCTCGGTTTTGCGAGAATGGTTACTCGAGAAGTGGGCGTGGTGAATCCAGTGGTCAAGGAGGTGGTGAAATACCTCAAGGAGGTGGTGAAATACCTCATGGAGGTGGTGGGATACCTAATGTTGATCCGGGTACCCATGAGATACCTGGTGCCCCGAATGTTGGATGTTTCCGAGATATTGCCAATATTATGGGCAATATGATGCAGCAGCAAGCAGCTCAGTTCAACCAGATGTTGGTGGGTTTCATGACTCTGTATAATGAGACTCGAGCTGGTGCTAATGTGAATCCTCATGCCGCATCTCCGAATGCGGGAGGTTTAGTGGAACTCCTCATACTCCTTTGATGGAGAGTTTTCCGAAGATGCAAGTACCCACTTTCACTTGGAGTTACCAAGGACCCCTTGTTTCCTAACAAGTGGCTTCGTGAGTTGGAGAAGGCTTTCCGACATCTGCAATGCTCGGAAGCTCGAGAGGATTCTGTTCTTTGAACGAGGTTACAACAAGAAGCTGATGCATGGTGGATCTCCACTCGGCCTGTTTTTGGAAGGTTTGCATGCGGGAGTTGTAACTTGGGAGTTGTTCAAAGAGGCTTTTTGTATGAATTATTTCCCCGAGGCGGTGAAGGATGCGAAGGAAGCTGAGTTTATGGTTCTTACACAAGGATCTCTGTCCGTGTTGGAGTACCAACGAAGTTCGAGGAGCTTCATTTCTTTGCTCCAGATTCTCCGAAGGTTGACCTCGCCAAAGCGAAGAAGTTCTTCAAAGGGCTGCGCCACTGCCATTAAAGCTTACCTCACCAGTCCAGCCTATAGTGAGCTATGCTCAAGTGGTGCGAACTCGATGAAATTGGAAGAAACAGAGAAGGAAAGTGCACGTGTGCAAAAGCCACGGCAGCCAAGGAACTCGGTTTGGTGGATCGTAATGATCGGCATTTTGTGAGACCTACACCCTACCCCACTCCTACCTTTCGGCCTAAGAGTGTAGGTCGGAACTCGGGTTTTCAAGAGCCCGGCCAGTTTAGACAGTATGGCGGAAACCGACCACCCGAGTGCGTGCAAGTGCTAGGCCTTTTGTTCGAAGCCCTCTGTTGCGGCCACCCTTGTTGGACCCAGCAATCTGTTTGCTTCTCTACGCAAGCAAGCTGGTCATTTCGCTCGTGCTGTCCGAAGCGGCCTCCCACAGCCTGCTCCAGTGGTGAAGAGTGCTCCTGCTCCTCCCTCCCGTAGAGTTTTCAGTATTTCCGAGCTTTGGCAGGATCCAAGCCATGAAGTGATTACAGTACATTGTTAGTTGCTTCTATTTCCGCATTTGTCTTATTTGATACGGGTGCCTCTCATTCGTTCATGTCATCCGCATTCATCAAGAAGACTAACCTAATCCCCGAGAAGTTGTCTAGTTGTTTATTGATTAGTACACCTACTGGTCCGTTGTGAAACTAGATAAGGGGTTATCTAAATGTCCTTGTGTTGATTGGTGAGAAGAACTTGGAAGCCAATTTTGTAATTCTTGATATGAAGGACTTCGATATTATTTTGGGAATTGATTGGTTAACAGCCCACAAAGCTGTGTTCCTTTGTTCCTCAAAGAAGATTCAAGTCCATAATTGTGGAAGTCCGGTCTTAGAATTTCGGGGGAAAAGAGAAGGGTTTGTAAGAAGGTGCTTGTCCGCACTTGATGCAAGTCTATGCTCTAGTGGATGATGCTTCATCTGAAGGCAAGGGTAAAGTGGAGAATAGAGTCGATGAAGTCGGGGTTGTCTCGTGACTTTGTTGATGTCTTCCCGATGATCTATCGGGAGTGCCTCCAGACAGGGGATGTCGAGTTTTCTATTGATCTCGTCCCCGGTGCCGCTCCGGTATCTAAAGCTCCGTATAGGATGGCTCCTCTGAGTTGAAAGAGTTGCAAAATCAGTTGAATGAGCTCATTGATAGAGGTTTCGTACAGCCTAGTGTGTCACCTTGGGGAGCTCCGGTCTTGTTTGTCAAGAAGAAAGACGGTGGTATGCGCTTGTGCATCGACTACCGTGAGTTGAA